>NC_135233.1:554579326-555180576 GCF_051348905.1 Ranitomeya variabilis
GCACCATTATTGCCCCATAGCTGTGCCATATAGTGCTCTGCACCATTATTGCCCCATAGCTGTGCCATATAGTGCTCTGCACCATTATTGCCCCATAGCTGTACCATATAGTGCTCTGCACCATTATTGCCCCATAGCTGTGCCATACAGTGCTCTGCACCATTATTGCCCCATAGCTGTGCCCAGGGCCGTTTCTTCAACAGGGCGGGCAGGGCGGCCACACGGGGCGCCGTGGGGCCGGGGGGCGCAGGAGAGGCCTCGGGCCCCGGTGGTCCCCTGCCCGCTGCTGCTGCTGTTTAAGGGCTGTCAGGGGCGCGGATGCCGCGCTCAGTGCTGAGCGCGGGCGCGCCCTGCCCGAACTCAGCTGCAAATCTGACAGCTGAGCGGTCAGATCATCGCCTCGCGTCGCCGCGCCCCCCCCCCCGCACCGCACATAATGGTTGCGGCCACCTCGGCGCCGCCACTCACCTCCGCTCCGCGCTGGATGAACAGCGAGAATGAACAGCCAGGATGAGGCAGCTCGGCCACTCCCACACTGATAGCAGGGGCGCCGCGCTCTCGGCTGAGCACGGGCGCTCCCTGAGACAGTGATCAAAGAGCTAAGCACACACACTATCACTGTCAGACTAGGCTGCCTGGCTGTTGCCAATTTCAATGCTGGACAGGACAGGCTGCAGTCTAGTCTGACAGTGGTAGCAGTATAGCAAAAATGCCCACCCCCTGCCTATGGATTAGTCCTTCCCTTCCCAGCAGCCCCATTTAGCAGTCTGAGCGCGCTCAGACTCAGAGGGCAGAGGGCACTGACACACTGAACAGGTGAGGGGGTCTGAGGGATGGGATGGGTTGGGCTAGCCTTTTTTTTTGGATGGGGACCCCCACACCTGCCCCCCCCCCAACCACCCTTGGGGCATGCTGATTTGGCATGCCCCACAGCATGAAACCCGGGAGGGGGCCCAGCTGACTTACCTCATCTTTGGCAGTCTGGTGGCATCCTCACCCAGCGCACTCTTTGCACCAGACAAACATTTCAACATTCTGCTTGTATGATTGCATAACATAAAATGATATCTTTTACTGTCAAATTTTTGTCTTTTCTTTTTAAAGACCAGTTATAATGCCACCTCCTAAGCCTTCAGGAGCACAATTTCGAAAAAGAAAGCAAAAAAAGAAGAGTGAAGATGCAAAAGGTGCAAAATTAATGGCAATGTACTTGCAGACAGAAAGTGCAGTACCACACCCAGGATATGTTTCTTCAGAAACGGAACCACAAGGTTCAGGCTCTCAAAGTCTGAGCTACTTTTCACATGAAGAACGTGATCCCAAATCTGGAGATGAACATCACAAATCAAGAATGATGTCTTCAACACTGGAGTCTGAAACATCTTGTTCAATAAATACATCTGAAAATGAGCAGACTGCACCTAAACCTGCAGAGGCTGTTACAGCTGTGTCATCGCATGAGTCTGGAAGTACAAATGATGTTCTTTCTACAGACATTTCCGAAGATAACTCAGAGTGTTCAAATAAGGATGTCTTTACCTATAAAGATATAGCATTGTGGCCAAAACCAATCAAGGGTCAAGTAAAAGACCATATTGTCCTCCAAGGACCACAACCTCTGCCTGCCTCTGATTTCATATACCCCAGGGACAATGAAAAGCGTCATTTTTCCTCATTTTATGGATTCCTTGTGCTGCCAAATCGAGAGAAGGTACCCAGACGATGGCTACAATATTCTGTTTCTGCAGACAGAGTGTACTGCTTCTGCTGTAAGTTGTTTGATCACAATCCAAAATCCAAGCTTGGGACTATAGGCATCAGCAACTGGGCACATATTGGGGAATACCTATCTACACATGAATTGTCTGCTGCACATGTAAATTCACGTCATGCATGGATTGATGCACAGAATAATCTTAAAAAAAATACAGGAATTGATAAAGATTTGCAAACCCAGATTACACAGGAACATAACCGCTGGCGAGAAGTGTTGGAAAGAGTTATGGCAGTAACTGTATACCTGGCAACCAATAATTTAGCTTTTCGAGGATCGTCAAATACATTGTTTACACCAAATAATGGACATTTCCTTGGGCTTATAGAGCTTCTTGGAAAATTTGAACCAGTAATGAGAGATCATTTAAAACGAATTACTTCCCAGGAAATCCATACACATTACTGTGGAAATTTAATTCAAAATGAAATTATCTGCTTGATGGCCTCTCAGGTGAAGAAATGTATTCTAGAAAAAGCCAAAAGATCTAAGTATTTTTCAATAATGTTGGACTGCACACAAGATGCAGGTCACACTGAACAGTTGTCATACACCTTAAGATTTGTTGATATAGATGATGATCACGTAGCAATAAAGGAACATTTTATTGGCTATCGTCCTGCTACTGATACATCTGGGGAAAGTCTCGCCAATCTCCTTTTAGAAGAGATTAGTAAATGTGACCTGGACATGAACAATTGTCGAGGACAAGGATATGACAATGGTGCCAACATGATAGGCATGCAAAAAGGAGTTCAGGCTAGAATCTTAAAAAAATATCCTCGGGCATTTTTTAACCCCTGTGGATGCCATAGTTTAAACTTGGTTATAGGTGACGCTTCCAAATCATCGGTAAAATCTGTAAATCTGTTCGGTGTGTTACAAAGGCTTTATAACCTGTTTGCATCATCTTCTAAACGATGGTGTATAATAAGTGAACATGTGAAGCATCTTACGCTGAAGAAGGTTTCTCATAAATCTGCAACCTACAATTTTTAGGATCTGTTTCCAAAATAATTAATAGATATTATTTACCTACAACTTTGTTCTCACCGTTAATAATTAGCATACTTGTCCCTTTTCCCCAAGTTCTATATAAGTTAAAGGCAAATTATAATTTATTAAAAAAAGGGAAGATACAAGCCTGCTCTCTATTTATTACTCAAGCCCACAAAAATAATGTTTATTATTTTCGGTGCCGGGGGGGGGGGGGGGGGGGAGAAATTTCCTACTCTCGCCCTGTGTCATTTTTGGGCTAGAAACTGCCCTGGCTGTGCCATATAGTGCTCTGCACCATTATTGCCCCATAGCTGTGCCATATAGTGCTCTGCACCATTATTGCCCCATAGCTGTGCCATATAGTGCTCTGCACCATTATTGCCCCATAGCTGTGCCATACAGTGCTCTGCACCATTATTGCCCCATAGCTGTGCCATATAGTGCTCTGCACCGTTCATTATTGCCCCATAGCTGTGCTGCTGCTGCTGCAATAAAAATAATAAAACACATACTCACCTGTCTTGCTTGCAGCTCCTCGGCGCCATCTTTCCGGCGTCTCTCTGCACTGACTGATCAGGCAGAGGGCGGCGCGCACACTATATGCGTCATCGCGCCCTCTGCCTGCACAGTCAGTGAGGAGAGAGAGACGCCGGAAAGATGGAGACAGCGCCCGGCGTGTGGGAACGAGGAGAGGTGAATATGACATACTTACCTGCTCCCGGCGTCCCGCTCCTTCCCCCTGCCTGTCTTCGGTGCCGCCGCAGCCTCTTTCTCTATCAGCGGTCACCGGCACCGCTTCATTAGAGAAATGAATAGGCGGCTCCGCCCCTATGGGAGGTGGAGCAGCCTATTCATTTCTCTAATGAGCGGTCCCACGTGACCGCTGAACAGGGGCGCCGCGGACCGGCTGAAAAACCCCAACGGCCCGGTCCCGGTCCGCGGACCGGCGGTTGGGGACCTCTGGTGTAGATGATGAGGTCCTTGACCCATCTTGGCGTGAGGGACAGGAAGGTGGTGGGAGCAGCTCTGAGGAAGAGATTCCCCGTACGGCCCAAAGAGGGAGAGGGAGGGGGAAGACTGCGGATCCTGCAGCCTCCGCTTTGGCACCCGTTAGGAGCATGTCTCTTCCAAAAGCCAAAAAGGGCGCTCCCAAGACTTGCAGTGCCTGGTCCTTTTTTGACACAGTTGCAGATGACATTTGCTATGTCAAATGCAAGGTGTGTCATCACAAAGTAAAAAGAGGTCGAAATGTCAGCAACCTCAATACCTCCAACGTGTGGAAACGTGCGCAACAGGCACGCGGCGGAGTTACAAAAACACACTGAAGAGCTAGGCCAAACAACAGCGGCAGCTACCACCCCTTCAGCTCGTGTTGCCTCTTCCTCCTGCTCACACGCAGCTGGTTTGGCTTCCTCCCAGGATCGCCGTGGAAGAACCTCTGGCCCTGTTGTCCAGAGACCCGCTGTAATTCCACCCGCAGCACCACGTTCCCAGTCATCCACACACTCCCAGCCCAGTGTACAGCCATCGGTAGTACAGGCATGGGAGAAAAGGCGGCCTTTCTCGTCAAACCACCCACGAGCACAGGCTCTGACTGCAGGCATTGCCAAACTTCTGTCACTGGAAATGCTGTCATTCAGGCTGGTGGAGACTGACAGCTTCTGTGACTTGATGTCATTGGCAGTCCCACAGTACAATGTGCCCAGCCGCTTTTAATTCAGCAGGCAAGCTGTCCCTGCCCTGCACAAGCATGTGGAGGGACACATAAAACATGCGCTACTGAATGCCGTCAGTAGCAAGGTCCACCTCACCACCGATGCGTGGACCAGTCAACATGGACAGGGGCGATACCTTTCCCTCACTGCCCATTGGGTTAATGTCGTTGAGCCGGGTACAGATCGTGCGAGTGGCGCAGGACGTGTCCTGCCCACTCCAAGGATTGCAGGAATCCATTCTGTACGCATTGACTCCTCCTCTTACACCAGTTCCTCAGAATCATCGCTGCAGGAGCCGTCACAGTCCACCTCCACATGGACCCGTGATGAACGTTTACCTGTTACGACCGACATGAGCACAGCCGTGGCCAAACGTCAACAGGCCATCTTGAAATTAATTTCTTTGGGGAATCGAAGCCACACAGCGCAGGAGCTCTGGAATGCCATCAAGCAGGAGAGCGATGTGTGGTTTGTGCCAGCGAATCTCCAGCCAGGCATGGTAGTGTGTGATAATGGCCGAAATCTGGTGGCAGCTCTGGGCCTCGGCAACCTCACTCACATCCCATGTCTGGCACATGTGCTCAATTTGGTCGTGCAGAGTTTTTTGAGGGACTATCCGGATCTTGATGCACTGCTGCACAAGGTCCGCCTAGAGTGTGCTCACTTGCGGCGTCCCAGCACGGCAAAAGCGCGCATTGCGGCTCTGCAGCGCCGACACCGCCTGCCGGAACATCGCATCATATGTGACCTACCTACCAGGTGGAATTCCACGTTACATATGTTGGAGCGGTTGTGTGAGCAGCAGCAAGCTGTAATGGAGTACCAGCTGCTTCAGGCGCAAAGAAGTCGCACTCAGCGCCGTTCAGACTTCACAACCACAGAGTGGGCCACTATGAATGACGTCTGCCAGGTTTTGCGTCCCTTCGATTATTCCACGCGGATAGCGAGTGCAGATGATGCACTAGTCAGCATTACTGTCCCCCTTATCTGCCTGCTTGAAAAATCACTGCAAGCGCTAAGGGATGATGTTGTGGAAGAGGTGGAGGATGAGGATTCACCATTTCCATCATCTTCTGGACAGTCAGCACCACGTGGTTCCTCACAAACGCGTAGGCAGGGGACAGTTTGTGAGGAGGATGAGGAGGAGTCAATGGAGGAGGAAGACATCCGTCCAGAGGAGGGAGTTACACAATTGTCCAGTACTCAGTGTGTACAGCGAGGGTGGGGTGATGACGAGCGGGCAGAGATCACGCCTCCAGCAGGGGACAGCGTTTCTTGGGCAGTTGGCAGTCTGCAGCACATGGTGGATTACATGCTGCAGTGCCTGAGAAACGACCGCCGCATCGCCCACATTCTCAACATGTCTGAATATTGGGTGTTCACCCTCCTCGATCCTCGCTACCGGGACAACGTAGAAAGCCTCATCACACCGTTGAACCGGGAGCGAAAAATGCGGGAGTACCAAGACACACTGGTGAATTCCATCATCTTCTCCATTCCAAGTGAGAGAAGTGCTGCTAGTGCATTACAAAGCAGCTCAGTGCGTCCAGGCAGTGGTGGAGGCTCTGCACAAAGAGGGAGCAGAAGCAGTGCCTCTGCCCAAGGCAAGAGCAGTATGGCCCAACTGTGGCACAGTTTTCTGTGCCCGCCACAAAAGTCAACACCATCACAGACGGCTCCAGTCAGCAGGAGGCAACGGTTCCGTCAGATGGTGACAGACTACATGTCTTGCCCTCTTGCTGTACTCCCAGACGGCTCTTCCCCTTTCAAGTTTTGGGTCTCAAAGCTGGATACATGGCCCGAGCTAAGCCAGTATGCATTGGAGGTGCTGGCTTGCCCTGCGGCTAGTGTATTATCGGAACGCGTCTTTAGTGCTGCAGGTGGTGTACTAACTGACCGTCGCATGCGACTATCCTCCGATAACGTTGACCGGCTTACTTTCCTGAAAATGAACAAGGCCTGGATCTCGCAGGAATTTGCCACTCCTCTTCCTGATTAAATAATTAGGTCACTGTCTACGTTATCCAGGTCTCCTGTTGTGTTCATCTTTCTACCACCTGAACTTAAATTCCTGGGCTCCAACACCGCCAGTTGAGGCTCAGAAGTGCCGTCTGCACAGTCAAAACATACGACCCAGTGTTATTGGGTTTCAGTAACGTCAGCTGATCCCCAGCTGTGTAGCCGGCAATGTGTCCTGCGACCGCCACGCTGACACAACAACTGAAATGTAAGGGAACCTGTCCCCCCCCCCCCAAGTCGTTTGTTACTGAAAGAGCCACCTTGTGCAGCAGTAATGCTGCACAAGGAAAAGGTAGCTATTTTTGCTTAGCTCCTTGCACACGCAGAACTTAACACTTATAAAATGTGTCCACTGATACCGTAAAACCGTCCCGGAAGTGGGACTTTCCTTCGTAATATGACGCAGCACAGCTGTCATTCCTACCCCCTTGGCGCCATGCCCTGGCTCCTCAGCGTTGTTTGAATCTGTCCCCGAGCCTGCGCTGTTATGTTATCCCTGTTGTGGATTCTGTTTGCGGGCTCCCTCTGGTGGTTACTGCTGGTACTGGGTGACTTTGGTGGGTTGCGGCCTTTGGTTTCCATCTGTCCATCAGAGGCTGGGTGTTTCCTATTTTACCTGGCCTCTCTGTCATTTCCCTTGCCGGCTATCAATGTGTTCAGATGTGCTCTGTTTGGTTCCTGCCTACCTGCTCCCAGATCTTTCAGGATAAGCTAAGTGCTGATTTTCAGTTGTTTGGTTTTTTGTCCAGCTTGCTTAGAATGTCTCTTTGTTTGCTGGTTGCTCTAGTGGACTGAGGTTCTCCCCATGTGCCATGAGTTGGCACATGGGTTCTTGTAATCTCAGGATGGTTTTTTTGATTAGGGTTTTTTGCTGACCGCTCAGTCCCCTTTTGTGTCATTCTGCTTTCTAGTTTTCAGCGGGCCTCTATTTGCTAAAGCTATATACATCATCTCTATGTATGTGCCTTCCTCTCATTTCACCGTCAATACATGTGGGGGGCAACTATATCTTTGGGGTTAATTCCTCTGGAGGCAAGTGAGGTCTTTGTTTTCTCTGCAGTACTAGTTAGCTCTTAGGCTGGTGCGTGGCATCTAGAACCAACGTAGGCACGCTCCCTGGCTATCTCTAGTTGCGTTTGTCAGGCGTAGGGCAGCGGTCAGCCCAGGTTCCATCACCCTAGAGCTCGTCCGATATTTATTATACTTTGCTTATCCTGTGCTATCCCTAGCCATTGGGGATTCATGACAGTATAGCCGGCCCACAAAGTGTTAATTGTTTGGGCTGAAGCAGGAGGAAAAGAAGTGTTCAAGGAAAATTTTTTTTTTTTTTTTTCCTTCAGAGTTTTGCTGCCTAGCCCTTAATTGCTGTCTAGCTGCTTCTTACCTCCTCTTAACCCTTGAATGGCTCTGATCTTAGCTGTTTATCATGGATGTCCAGAGTTTGGCTTCCAGCCTGAGTAATCTCGCGGCAAAGGTTCAAAACATACAGGATTTCGTTGTTCACACTCCCATGTCTGAACCTAGAATTCCTATTCCAGAGTTTTTTTCTGGAGATAGATCTACCTTCCTGAATTTCAGGAACAATTGTAAATTGTTTCTCTCTTTGAAATCTCGCTCCTCTGGAGACCCTGCTCAACAGGTCAAGATTGTTATATCGTTCCTATGGGGCGACCCTCAGAATTGGGCATTTGCATTGGCACCAGGGGATCCTGCATTGCTCAGTGTGGATGCGTTTTTTCTGGCATTGGGATTGCTCTATGAGGAACCTAACCTAGAGATTCAGGCTGAAAAGGCTTTATTGGCCCTCTCTCAGGGGCATGATGAAGCGGAAATATATTGTCAGAAATTTTGGAAATGGTCGGTGCTTACTCAGTGGAATGAGTGCGCCCTGGCTGCAAACTTCAGAAATGGTCTTTCTGAGGCCATTAAGGATATTATGGTGGGGTTCCCTGCGCCTACAGGTCTGAATGAGTCTATGGCTATGGCCATTCAGATTGATCGGCGTTTACGGGAGCGCAAACCCGTGCACCAGTTGGCGGTGTCTTCTGAACAGGCACCTGAGACTATGCAATGTGATAGAATTCAGTCCAGAAGTGAACGGCAAAATTATAGGCGGAAAAATGGTTTGTGTTTTTATTGTGGTGATTCAGCTCATGTTATATCAGCATGCTCTAAACGCACAAAAAGGGTTGATAAATCTTTTGCCATTGATACTCTGCAGTCTAAGTTCATTTTGTCTGTGACTCTGATTTTTTCACTGTCTTCCATTTCCGTCGATGCCTATGTGGATTCAGGCGCTGCCCTGAGTCTTATGGATTGGTCATTTGCTAAACGCTGCGGTTTTAGTCTAGAGCCTCTGGAAGTTCCTATTCCTCTGAAAGGAATTGATTCTACACCATTGGCTATGAATAAACCGCAGTATTGGACACAAGTGACCATGCGCATGACTCCCGTTCATCAGGAGGTGATTCGCTTCCTTGTACTGTATAATTTACATGATGTACTAGTGCTTGGTCTGCCATGGTTACAAACTCATAATCCTGTCCTGGACTGGAAAACAATGTCTGTGCTAAGCTGGGGATGTCACGGGGTTCATGATGATGCACCTCCGATTTCTATAGCTTCATCTACTCCTTCGGAGATCCCTGCGTTTTTGTCGGATTATAGGGATGTTTTTGAGGAGCCTAAGCTCAATTCGCTCCCTCCCCATAGAGAGTGTGACTGTGCTATAGAATTGATTCCTGGCAGTAAGTTCCCTAAGGGTCGTTTATTTAATCTGTCACTGCCAGAGCATACTGCTATGCGGAATTATATTAAGGAGTCTTTGGAAAAGGGACATATTCGTCCATCTTCGTCCCCTCTGGGAGCAGGTTTTTTTTTCGTGGCAAAAAAAGATGGTTCCCTGAGGCCTTGTATAGATTATCGCCTTCTGAATAAGATTACAGTCAAATACCAGTATCCATTGCCATTATTTACTGATTTGTTTGCTCGCATTAAGGGGGCTAGGTGGTTCACTAAAATAGATCTTCGTGGTGCGTATAATCTGGTGCGGATAAAACAGGGTGATGAGTGGAAAACCGCATTTAATACGCCTGAGGGCCATTTTGAGTATTTGGTAATGCCTTTTGGACTCTCCAATGCTCCGTCAGTCTTTCAGTCCTTTATGCACAATATTTTCCGTGAATATCTGGATAAGTTTATGATTGTGTATTTGGATGATATTTTGGTGTTTTCTGATGACTGGGAGTCTCATGTTCTACAGGTCAGGAAGGTGTTTCAGGTTTTGCGGGCCAATTCTCTGTTTGTGAAGGGCTCAAAGTGTCTCTTCGGAGTCCAGAAGATTTCTTTTTTGGGGTACATTTTTTCTCCTTCTACTATTGAGATGGATCCCGTTAAGGTTCAGGCTATTTGTGACTGGACACAACCTACATCTGTTAAGAGCCTTCAGAAGTTCTTGGGGTTTGCTAATTTTTATCGTCGGTTCATTGCTAATTTTTCCAGTATTGTTAAACCTTTGACTGATTTGACTAAAAAGGGTGCTGATGTTGCTGATTGGTCTCCTGCGGCCGTGGAGGCCTTTCGGGAACTTAAGCGCCGGTTTTCTTCTGCTCCTGTGTTGTGTCAACCAGATGTTTCACTTCCTTTCCAGGTGGAGGTTGATGCTTCCGAGATTGGAGCGGGGGCGGTTTTGTCACAGAGAAGTTCTAATGGCTCGGTGATGAAGCCATGTGCTTTCTTCTCTAGAAAATTCTCGCCCGCCGAGCGCAATTATGATGTGGGTAATCGGGAGCTTTTGGCCATGAAGTGGGCATTTGAGGAGTGGCGTCATTGGTTTGAGGGTGCTAAACATCGCGTGGTGGTCTTGACTGATCACAAGAATCTCATTTACCTTGAGTCTGCCAGGCGTTTGAATCCTAGACAGGCTCGTTGGTCGTTATTTTTTTCTCGTTTCAATTTCGTGGTTTCATACCTGCCAGGTTCAAAGAATGTGAAGGCAGATGCTCTTTCCAGGAGTTTTGTGCCTGACTCTCCTGGAGACACTGGGCCTGCTGGTATCCTTAGGGATGGAGTAATATTGTCCGCCGTATCCCCAGACTTGCGACGCGCATTGCAGGAGTTTCAGGTGGATAAACCGGATCGATGTCCACCAGAAAGACTGTTTGTTCCGGATGATTGGACCAGTAGAGTCATCTCCGAGGTCCATTCTTCTGTGTTGGCTGGTCATCCTGGAATATTTGGTACAAGAGACTTGGTGGCCAGGTCTTTTTGGTGGCCTTCCTTGTCTAGGGATGTGCGTACCTTTGTGCAGTCTTGTGAAGTGTGTGCTCGAGCTAAGCCTTGCTGTTCACGGGCTAGTGGGTTGTTGTTATCCTTGCCCATCCCGAAGAGGCCTTGGACGCACATTTCCATGGATTTTATTTCTGATCTCCCGGTTTCACAGAAAATGTCCGTTATCTGGGTTGTGTGTGACCGCTTTTCTAAGATGGTTCATTTGGTGCCCTTGCCTAAGTTGCCTTCCTCCTCTGAGTTGGTCCCTTTATTTTTTCAGAACGTGGTTCGTTTGCATGGGATTCCGGAGAATATCGTTTCTGACAGGGGATCCCAGTTTGTGTCTAGATTTTGGCGGACGTTTTGTGCCAAGATGGGCATTGATTTGTCTTTCTCGTCTGCATTCCATCCTCAGACGAATGGCCAGACGGAGCAAACTAATCAGACCTTGGAAACTTATTTGAGGTGTTTTGTTTCTGCTGATCAGGATGACTGGGTTGCTTTTTTGCCACTGGCCGAATTTGCTCTTAATAATCGGGCTAGTTCGGCCACGTTGGTCTCTCCTTTTTTTTGTAATTCGGGGTTTCATCCTCGTTTTTCCTCTGGTCAGGTGGAGTCTTCGGATTGTCCTGGAGTGGACGTGGTGGTGGACAGGCTACATCACATTTGGAATCAGGTGGTGGACAATTTGAAGTTATCTCAGGAGAAGACTCAGCAGTTTGCTAATCGCCGTCGCCGCGTGGGTCCCCGACTTCTTGTTGGGGACTTGGTGTGGTTGTCTTCTCGTTTTGTCCCTATGAAGGTCTCTTCTCCTAAGTTCAAGCCTCGGTTCATCGGTCCTTATAGGATCTCGGAGATTCTTAACCCTGTATCTTTCCGTTTGGATATCCCAGCATCATTCGCTATTCATAATGTGTTCCATCGGTCGTTGTTGCGGAGGTATGAGGTGCCTGTTGTTCCTTCGGTCGAGCCTCCTGCTCCGGTGCTGGTGGAGGGAGAATTGGAGTATGTTGTTGAAAAGATCTTGGATTCTCGTGTTTCCAGACGCAAACTCCAGTATTTGGTTAAGTGGAAGGGTTATGGTCAGGAGGACAATTCCTGGGTGGTCGCCTCCGATGTTCATGCGACTGATTTGGTCCGCGCCTTCCATAGAGCTCACCCTGATCGCCCTGGGGGTTCTCGTGAGGGTTCGGTGACCCCTCCTCAAGGGGGGGGTACTGTTGTGGATTCTGTTTGCGGGCTCCCTCTGGTGGTTACTGCTGGTACTGGGTGACTTTGGTGGGTTGCGGCCTTTGGTTTCCATCTGTCCATCAGAGGCTGGGTGTTTCCTATTTTACCTGGCCTCTCTGTCATTTCCCTTGCCGGCTATCAATGTGTTCAGATGTGCTCTGTTTGGTTCCTGCCTACCTGCTCCCAGATCTTTCAGGATAAGCTAAGTGCTGATTTTCAGTTGTTTGGTTTTTTGTCCAGCTTGCTTAGAATGTCTCTTTGTTTGCTGGTTGCTCTAGTGGACTGAGGTTCTCCCCATGTGCCATGAGTTGGCACATGGGTTCTTGTAATCTCAGGATGTTTTTTTTGATTAGGGTTTTTTGCTGACCGCTCAGTCCCCTTTTGTGTCATTCTGCTTTCTAGTTTTCAGCGGGCCTCTATTTGCTAAAGCTATATACATCATCTCTATGTATGTGCCTTCCTCTCATTTCACCGTCAATACATGTGGGGGGCAACTATATCTTTGGGGTTAATTCCTCTGGAGGCAAGTGAGGTCTTTGTTTTCTCTGCAGTACTAGTTAGCTCTTAGGCTGGTGTGTGGCATCTAGAACCAACGTAGGCACGCTCCCTGGCTATCTCTAGTTGCGTTTGTCAGGCGTAGGGCAGCGGTCAGCCCAGGTTCCATCACCCTAGAGCTCGTCCGATATTTATTATACTTTGCTTATCCTGTGCTATCCCTAGCCATTGGGGATTCATGACATATCCCTTGGCCAGGCACACTTAGCGCTGCCCATCTTCTGACATCAATTGGTGTCAGGCTGGCTGCGCCTGTGCGTCCGCGCTGGCCGAGAGCCCGCCTCGCATTGTCTTCTGATTTCATCCCACTGGGGGCCTGAGATCCATGGACATGCGCAGTGCATATCTGAACCTCCGCCTCTCACTCATCTCCCTACGCCTTCTTCAGACTGTGCGCCGTCAGCTGATCCCTAATAGCATGCCACGGCCGTGACGCCGCACAGTCTGAAGAAGCCGTAGGGAGGGGAGTGAGAGGCGAGGATATGCACTGCGCATGGCCACGGATCCCAGGCCCGCGGTGAGATTACATTAGACGACACTGCGAGGCGGGATCTCGGCCAGCGCGGCCGCACAGGCGCAGCCAGCCTGACACCAAATGATGTCAGAAGATGGGCAGCGCTAAGTGTGCCTGGCCAAGGGATAACATAACAGCGCAGGCTCCGGGACAGATTCAAACAACGCTGAGGAGCCAGGGCACGGCGCCAAGGGGGTAGGAATGATGGCTGTGCTGCGTCATATTACGAAGGAAAGTCCCATCTCCGGGACGGTCTCACGGTTTCAGGGGACACATTTTATAAGTGTTTAGTTCTGTGTTTGCAAGGAGCATAATGAAAAGAGCCACCTTTTCCTTTTGCATCTTTTGTGCTGCACAAGCTGGCTCTTTCAGCTACAAACGCCTTGGGGGGGGGTTAAAGGTTCCCTTTCGACTTTCTCCAATCAGGCTTCGGCCTACATTGTGTTCCTGTGCTTCTCCTGCTGTCTCTGGGCTCCAACATTGCTAGTTGTTGCCTGGTAGTGCTGTACGCATAGTCCCAACAGTCCCTCCTCTGTTATTGGGGTTCAGTAACGTCAGCTGTTCCCCTGCTGTGTGTGTGGCAATCCCTCCTATCTCCTCCACCTCCTCCTCCTCCTCCTGTCCCTGGGCTCCAACACCGCTAGTTGTTGCCTGGTAGTGCTGTACGCACAGTCAACAGTCCCTCCTCTGTTATTGGGGTTCAGTAACGTCAGCTGTTCCCCTGCTGTGTGTGTGGCAATCCCTCCTATCTCCTCCACCTCCTCCTCCTGTCCCTGGGCTCCAACACCGCTAGTTGTTGCCTGGTAGTGCTGTACGCACAGTCAACAGTCCCTCCTCTGTTATTGGGGTTCAGTAACGTCAGCTGTTCCCCTGCTGTGTGTGTGGCAATCCCTCCTATCTCCTCCACCACCTACTCCTCCTCCTGTCCCTGGGCTCCAACACCGCTAGTTGTTGCCTGGTAGTGCTGTACGCACAGTCAACAGTCCCTCCTCTGTTATTGGGGTTCAGTAACGTCAGCTGTTCCCCTGCTGTGTGTGTGGCAATCCCTCCTATCTCCTCCACCACCTCCTCCTCCTCCTCCTGTCCCTGGGCTCCAACACCGTTAGTTGTTGCCTGGTAATGCTGTATGCACAGTCCCAACAGTCCCTCCTCTGTTATTGGGGTTCAGTAACGTCAGCTGTTCCCCTGCTGTGTGTGTGGCAATCCCTCCTATCTCCTCCACCACCTCCTCCTCCTCCTCCTGTCCCTGGGCTCCAACACCGCTAGTTGTTGCCTGGTAGTGCTGTACGCACAGTCCCAACAGTCCCTCCTATGTTATTGGGGTTCAGTAACGTCAGCTGTTCCCCAGCTGTGTGTGTGGCAATCCCTCCTATCTCCTCCACCTCCTCCTCCTCCTCCTGTCCCTGGGCTCCAACACCGCTAGTTGCCATCCAGAAGTGCTGTCCGCACAGTCCCAACAGTCCCTCCTCTGTTATTGGGGTTCAGTAACGTCAGCTGTTCCCCTGCTGTGTGTGTGGCAATCCCTCCTATCTCCTCCACCACCTCCTACTTCTCCTCCTGTCCCTGGGCTCCAACACCGCTAGTTGTTGCCTGGTAGTGCTGTACGCACAGTCCCAACAGTCCCTCCTCTGTTATTGGGGTTCAGTAACGTCAGCTGTTCCCCTGCTGTGTGTGTGGCAATCCCTCCTATCTCCTCCACCTCCTCCTCCTCCTCCTGTCCCTGGGCTCCAACACTGCTAGTTGTTGCCTGGTAGTGCTGTACGCACAGTCAACAGTCCCTCCTCTGTTATTGGGGTTCAGTAACGTCAGCTGTTCCCCTGCTGTGTGTGTGGCAATCCCTCCTATCTCCTCCACCACCTCCTCCTCCTCCTCCTGTCCCTGGGCTCCAACACCGCTAGTTGTTGCCTGGTAGTGCTGTACGCACAGTCCCAACAGTCCCTCCTATGTTATTGGGGTTCAGTAACGTCAGCTGTTCCTCAGCTGTGTGTGTGGCAATCCCTCCTATCTCCTCCACCTCCTCCTCCTCCTCCTGTCCCTGGGCTCCAACACCGCTAGTTGCCATCCAGAAATACTGTCCGCACAGTCCCAACAGTCCCTCCTCTGTTATTGGGGTTCAGTAACGTCAGCTGTTCCCCTGCTGTGTGTGTGGCAATCCCTCCTATCTCCTCCAACTCCTCCTCCTGTCCCTGGGCTCCAACACCGCTAGTTGTTGCCTGGTAGTGCTGTACGCACAGTCCCAACAGTCCCTCCTCTGTTATTGGGGTTCAGTAACGTCAGCTGTTCCCCTGCTGTGTGTGTGGCAATCCCTCCTATCTCCTCCACCACCTCCTCCTCCTCCTCCTGTCCCTGGGCTCCAACACCGCTAGTTGCCGTCCAGAAGTGCTGTCCACACAGTCCCAACAGTCCCTCCTCTGTTATTGGGGTTCAGTAACGTCAGCTGTTCCCCTGCTGTGTGTGTGGCAATCCCTCCTATCTCCTCCACCTCCTCCTCCTCCTCCTGTCCCTGAGCTCCAACACCGCTAGTTGCCGTCCAGAAGTGCTGTCCGCACAGAGCCAAACACCTCGCCAATGTGTTAGTGGGGTTCAGCACCGCCAGCTGTTCCCCAGCTGTGTAGCCGGCAATGTGTCCTGCGACCGCCACGCTGACACAACAACTGAAATGTAAGGGAACCTGTCCCCCCCCCCCCCAAGTCGTTTGTTACTGAAAGAGCCACCTTGTGCAGCAGTAATGCTGCACAAGGAAAAGGTAGCTATTTTTGCTTAGCTCCTTGCACACGCAGAACTTAACACTTATAAAATGTGTCCACTGATACCGTAAAACCGTCCCGGAAGTGGGACTTTCCTTCGTAATATGACGCAGCACAGCTGTCATTCCTACCCCCTTGGCGCCATGCCCTGGCTCCTCAGCGTTGTTTGAATCTGTCCCCGAGCCTGCGCTGTTATGTTATCCCTGTTGTGGATTCTGTTTGCGGGCTCCCTCTGGTGGTTACTGCTGGTACTGGGTGACTTTGGTGGGTTGCGGCCTTTGGTTTCCATCTGTCCATCAGAGGCTGGGTGTTTCCTATTTTACCTGGCCTCTCTGTCATTTCCCTTGCCGGCTATCAATGTGTTCAGATGTGCTCTGTTTGGTTCCTGCCTACCTGCTCCCAGATCTTTCAGGATAAGCTAAGTGCTGATTTTCAGTTGTTTGGTTTTTTGTCCAGCTTGCTTAGAATGTCTCTTTGTTTGCTGGTTGCTCTAGTGGACTGAGGTTCTCCCCATGTGCCATGAGTTGGCACATGGGTTCTTGTAATCTCAGGATGGTTTTTTTGATTAGGGTTTTTTGCTGACCGCTCAGTCCCCTTTTGTGTCATTCTGCTTTCTAGTTTTCAGCGGGCCTCTATTTGCTAAAGCTATATACATCATCTCTATGTATGTGCCTTCCTCTCATTTCACCGTCAATACATGTGGGGGGCAACTATATCTTTGGGGTTAATTCCTCTGGAGGCAAGTGAGGTCTTTGTTTTCTCTGCAGTACTAGTTAGCTCTTAGGCTGGTGCGTGGCATCTAGAACCAACGTAGGCACGCTCCCTGGCTATCTCTAGTTGCGTTTGTCAGGCGTAGGGCAGCGGTCAGCCCAGGTTCCATCACCCTAGAGCTCGTCCGATATTTATTATACTTTGCTTATCCTGTGCTATCCCTAGCCATTGGGGATTCATGACAGTATAGCCGGCCCACAAAGTGTTAATTGTTTGGGCTGAAGCAGGAGGAAAAGAAGTGTTCAAGGAAAATTTTTTTTTTTTTTTTCCTTCAGAGTTTTGCTGCCTAGCCCTTAATTGCTGTCTAGCTGCTTCTTACCTCCTCTTAACCCTTGAATGGCTCTGATCTTAGCTGTTTATCATGGATGTCCAGAGTTTGGCTTCCAGCCTGAGTAATCTCGCGGCAAAGGTTCAAAACATACAGGATTTCGTTGTTCACACTCCCATGTCTGAACCTAGAATTCCTATTCCAGAGTTTTTTTCTGGAGATAGATCTACCTTCCTGAATTTCAGGAACAATTGTAAATTGTTTCTCTCTTTGAAATCTCGCTCCTCTGGAGACCCTGCTCAACAGGTCAAGATTGTTATATCGTTCCTATGGGGCGACCCTCAGAATTGGGCATTTGCATTGGCACCAGGGGATCCTGCATTGCTCAGTGTGGATGCGTTTTTTCTGGCATTGGGATTGCTCTATGAGGAACCTAACCTAGAGATTCAGGCTGAAAAGGCTTTATTGGCCCTCTCTCAGGGGCATGATGAAGCGGAAATATATTGTCAGAAATTTTGGAAATGGTCGGTGCTTACTCAGTGGAATGAGTGCGCCCTGGCTGCAAACTTCAGAAATGGTCTTTCTGAGGCCATTAAGGATATTATGGTGGGGTTCCCTGCGCCTACAGGTCTGAATGAGTCTATGGCTATGGCCATTCAGATTGATCGGCGTTTACGGGAGCGCAAACCCGTGCACCAGTTGGCGGTGTCTTCTGAACAGGCACCTGAGACTATGCAATGTGATAGAATTCAGTCCAGAAGTGAACGGCAAAATTATAGGCGGAAAAATGGTTTGTGTTTTTATTGTGGTGATTCAGCTCATGTTATATCAGCATGCTCTAAACGCACAAAAAGGGTTGATAAATCTTTTGCCATTGATACTCTGCAGTCTAAGTTCATTTTGTCTGTGACTCTGATTTTTTCACTGTCTTCCATTTCCGTCGATGCCTATGTGGATTCAGGCGCTGCCCTGAGTCTTATGGATTGGTAATTTGCTAAACGCTGCGGTTTTAGTCTAGAGCCTCTGGAAGTTCCTATTCCTCTGAAAGGAATTGATTCTACACCATTGGCTATGAATAAACCGCAGTATTGGACACAAGTGACCATGCGCATGACTCCCGTTCATCAGGAGGTGATTCGCTTCCTTGTACTGTATAATTTACATGATGTACTAGTGCTTGGTCTGCCATGGTTACAAACTCATAATCCTGTCCTGGACTGGAAAACAATGTCTGTGCTAAGCTGGGGATGTCACGGGGTTCATGATGATGCACCTCCGATTTCTATAGCTTCATCTACTCCTTCGGAGATCCCTGCGTTTTTGTCGGATTATAGGGATGTTTTTGAGGAGCCTAAGCTCAATTCGCTCCCTCCCCATAGAGAGTGTGACTGTGCTATAGAATTGATTCCTGGCAGTAAGTTCCCTAAGGGTCGTTTATTTAATCTGTCACTGCCAGAGCATACTGCTATGCGGAATTATATTAAGGAGTCTTTGGAAAAGGGACATATTCGTCCATCTTCGTCCCCTCTGGGAGCAGGTTTTTTTTTCGTGGCAAAAAAAGATGGTTCCCTGAGGCCTTGTATAGATTATCGCCTTCTGAATAAGATTACAGTCAAATACCAGTATCCATTGCCATTATTTACTGATTTGTTTGCTCGCATTAAGGGGGCTAGGTGGTTCACTAAAATAGATCTTCGTGGTGCGTATAATCTGGTGCGGATAAAACAGGGTGATGAGTGGAAAACCGCATTTAATACGCCTGAGGGCCATTTTGAGTATTTGGTAATGCCTTTTGGACTCTCCAATGCTCCGTCAGTCTTTCAGTCCTTTATGCACAATATTTTCCGTGAATATCTGGATAAGTTTATGATTGTGTATTTGGATGATATTTTGGTGTTTTCTGATGACTGGGAGTCTCATGTTCTACAGGTCAGGAAGGTGTTTCAGGTTTTGCGGGCCAATTCTCTGTTTGTGAAGGGCTCAAAGTGTCTCTTCGGAGTCCAGAAGATTTCTTTTTTGGGGTACATTTTTTCTCCTTCTACTATTGAGATGGATCCCGTTAAGGTTCAGGCTATTTGTGACTGGACACAACCTACATCTGTTAAGAGCCTTCAGAAGTTCTTGGGGTTTGCTAATTTTTATCGTCGGTTCATTGCTAATTTTTCCAGTATTGTTAAACCTTTGACTGATTTGACTAAAAAGGGTGCTGATGTTGCTGATTGGTCTCCTGCGGCTGTGGAGGCCTTTCGGGAACTTAAGCGCCGGTTTTCTTCTGCTCCTGTGTTGTGTCAACCAGATGTTTCACTTCCTTTCCAGGTGGAGGTTGATGCTTCCGAGATTGGAGCGGGGGCGGTTTTGTCACAGAGAAGTTCTAATGGCTCGGTGATGAAGCCATGTGCTTTCTTCTCTAGAAAATTCTCGCCCGCCGAGCGCAATTATGATGTGGGTAATCGGGAGCTTTTGGCCATGAAGTGGGCATTTGAGGAGTGGCGTCATTGGCTTGAGGGTGCTAAACATCGCGTGGTGGTCTTGACTGATCACAAGAATCTCATTTACCTTGAGTCTGCCAGGCGTTTGAATCCTAGACAGGCTCGTTGGTCGTTATTTTTTTCTCGTTTCAATTTCGTGGTTTCATACCTGCCAGGTTCAAAGAATGTGAAGGCAGATGCTCTTTCCAGGAGTTTTGTGCCTGACTCTCCTGGAGACACTGGGCCTGCTGGTATCCTTAGGGATGGAGTAATATTGTCCGCCGTATCCCCAGACTTGCGACGCGCATTGCAGGAGTTTCAGGTGGATAAACCGGATCGATGTCCACCAGAAAGACTGTTTGTTCCGGATGATTGGACCAGTAGAGTCATCTCCGAGGTCCATTCTTCTGTGTTGGCTGGTCATCCTGGAATATTTGGTACAAGAGACTTGGTGGCCAGGTCTTTTTGGTGGCCTTCCTTGTCTAGGGATGTGCGTACCTTTGTGCAGTCTTGTGAAGTGTGTGCTCGAGCTAAGCCTTGCTGTTCACGGGCTAGTGGGTTGTTGTTATCCTTGCCCATCCCGAAGAGGCCTTGGACGCACATTTCCATGGATTTTATTTCTGATCTCCCGGTTTCACAGAAAATGTCCGTTATCTGGGTTGTGTGTGACCGCTTTTCTAAGATGGTTCATTTGGTGCCCTTGCCTAAGTTGCCTTCCTCCTCTGAGTTGGTCCCTTTATTTTTTCAGAACGTGGTTCGTTTGCATGGGATTCCGGAGAATATCGTTTCTGACAGGGGATCCCAGTTTGTGTCTAGATTTTGGCGGACGTTTTGTGCCAAGATGAGCATTGATTTGTCTTTCTCGTCTGCATTCCATCCTCAGACGAATGGCCAGACGGAGCAAACTAATCAGACCTTGGAAACTTATTTGAGGTGTTTTGTTTCTGCTGATCAGGATGACCGGGTTGCTTTTTTGCCACTGGCCGAATTTGCTCTTAATAATCGGGCTAGTTCGGCCACGTTGGTCTCTCCTTTTTTTTGTAATTCGGGGTTTCATCCTCGTTTTTCCTCTGGTCAGGTGGAGTCTTCGGATTGTCCTGGAGTGGACGTGGTGGTGGACAGGCTACATCACATTTGGAATCAGGTGGTGGACAATTTGAAGTTATCTCAGGAGAAGACTCAGCAGTTTGCTAATCGCCGTCGCCGCGTGGGTCCCCGACTTCTTGTTGGGGACTTGGTGTGGTTGTCTTCTCGTTTTGTCCCTATGAAGGTCTCTTCTCCTAAGTTCAAGCCTCGGTTCATCGGTCCTTATAGGATCTCGGAGATTCTTAACCCTGTATCTTTCCGTTTGGATCTCCCAGCATCATTCGCTATTCATAATGTGTTCCATCGGTCGTTGTTGCGGAGGTATGAGGTGCCTGTTGTTCCTTCGGTCGAGCCTCCTGCTCCGGTGCTGGTGGAGGGAGAATTGGAGTATGTTGTTGAAAAGATCTTGGATTCTCGTGTTTCCAGACGCAAACTCCAGTATTTGGTTAAGTGGAAGGGTTATGGTCAGGAGGACAATTCCTGGGTGGTCGCCTCCGATGTTCATGCGACTGATTTGGTCCGCGCCTTCCATAGAGCTCACCCTGATCGCCCTGGGGGTTCTCGTGAGGGTTCGGTGACCCCTCCTCAAGGGGGGGGTACTGTTGTGGATTCTGTTTGCGGGCTCCCTCTGGTGGTTACTGCTGGTACTGGGTGACTTTGGTGGGTTGCGGCCTTTGGTTTCCATCTGTCCATCAGAGGCTGGATGTTCCCTATTTTACCTGGCCTCTCTGTCATTTCCCTTGCCGGCTATCAATGTGTTCAGATGTGCTCTGTTTGGTTCCTGCCTACCTGCTCCCAGATCTTTCAGGATAAGCTAAGTGCTGATTTTCAGTTGTTTGGTTTTTTGTCCAGCTTGCTTAGAATGTCTCTTTGTTTGCTGGTTGCTCTAGTGGACTGAGGTTCTCCCCATGTGCCATGAGTTGGCACATGGGTTCTTGTAATCTCAGGATGTTTTTTTTGATTAGGGTTTTTTGCTGACCGCTCAGTCCCCTTTTGTGTCATTCTGCTTTCTAGTTTTCAGCGGGCCTCTATTTGCTAAAGCTATATACATCATCTCTATGTATGTGCCTTCCTCTCATTTCACCGTCAATACATGTGGGGGGCAACTATATCTTTGGGGTTAATTCCTCTGGAGGCAAGTGAGGTCTTTGTTTTCTCTGCAGTACTAGTTAGCTCTTAGGCTGGTGTGTGGCATCTAGAACCAACGTAGGCACGCTCCCTGGCTATCTCTAGTTGCGTTTGTCAGGCGTAGGGCAGCGGTCAGCCCAGGTTCCATCACCCTAGAGCTCGTCCGATATTTATTATACTTTGCTTATCCTGTGCTATCCCTAGCCATTGGGGATTCATGACATATCCCTTGGCCAGGCACACTTAGCGCTGCCCATCTTCTGACATCAATTGGTGTCAGGCTGGCTGCGCCTGTGCGTCCGCGCTGGCCGAGAGCCCGCCTCGCATTGTCTTCTGATTTCATCCCACTGGGGGCCTGAGATCCATGGACATGCGCAGTGCATATCTGAACCTCCGCCTCTCACTCATCTCCCTACGCCTTCTTCAGACTGTGCGCCGTCAGCTGATCCCTAATAGCATGCCACGGCCGTGACGCCGCACAGTCTGAAGAAGCCGTAGGGAGGGGAGTGAGAGGCGAGGATATGCACTGCGCATGGCCACGGATCCCAGGCCCGCGGTGAGATTACATTAGACGACACTGCGAGGCGGGATCTCGGCCAGCGCGGCCGCACAGGCGCAGCCAGCCTGACACCAAATGATGTCAGAAGATGGGCAGCGCTAAGTGTGCCTGGCCAAGGGATAACATAACAGCGCAGGCTCCGGGACAGATTCAAACAACGCTGAGGAGCCAGGGCACGGCGCCAAGGGGGTAGGAATGATGGCTGTGCTGCGTCATATTACGAAGGAAAGTCCCACCTCCGGGACGGTCTCACGGTTTCAGGGGACACATTTTATAAGTGTTTAGTTCTGTGTTTGCAAGGAGCATAATGAAAAGAGCCACCTTTTCCTTTTGCATCTTTTGTGCTGCACAAGCTGGCTCTTTCAGCTACAAACGCCTTGGGGGGGGGTTAAAGGTTCCCTTTCGACTTTCTCCAATCAGGCTTCGGCCTACATTGTGTTCCTCTGCTTCTCCTGCTGTCCCTGGGCTCCAACATTGCTAGTTGTTGCCTGGTAGTGCTGTACGCATAGTCCCAACAGTCCCTCCTCTGTTATTGGGGTTCAGTAACGTCAGCTGTTCCCCTGCTGTGTGTGTGGCAATCCCTCCTATCTCCTCCACCTCCTCCTCCTCCTCCTGTCCCTGGGCTCCAACACCGCTAGTTGTTGCCTGGTAGTGCTGTACGCACAGTCAACAGTCCCTCCTCTGTTATTGGGGTTCAGTAACGTCAGCTGTTCCCCTGCTGTGTGTGTGGCAATCCCTCCTATCTCCTCCACCACCTCCTCCTCCTCCTGTCCCTGGGCTCCAACACCGCTAGTTGTTGCCTGGTAGTGCTGTACGCACAGTCAACAGTCCCTCCTCTGTTATTGGGGTTCAGTAACGTCAGCTGTTCCCCTGCTGTGTGTGTGGCAATCCCTCCTATCTCCTCCACCACCTCCTCCTCCTCCTCCTGTCCCTGGGCTCCAACACCGCTAGTTGTTGCCTGGTAGTGCTGTACGCACAGTCCCAACAGTCCCTCCTATGTTATTGGGGTTCAGTAACGTCAGCTGTTCCCCAGCTGTGTGTGTGGCAATCCCTCCTATCTCCTCCACCTCACCTTCTCCTCCTCCTCCTGTCCCTGGGCTCCAACACCGCTAGTTGCCGTCCAGAAGTGCTGTCCGCACAGTCCCAACAGTCCCTCCTCTGTTATTGGGGTTCAGTAACGTCAGCTGTTCCCCTGCTGTGTGTGTGGCAATCCCTCCTATCTCCTCCACCACCTCCTACTTCTCCTCCTGTCCCTGGGCTCCAACACCGCTAGTTGTTGCCTGGTAGTGCTGTACGCACAGTCCCAACAGTCCCTCCTCTGTTATTGGGGTTCAGTAACGTCAGCTGTTCCCCTGCTGTGTGTGTGGCAATCCCTCCTATCTCCTCCACCTCCTCCTCCTCCTCCTGTCCCTGGGCTCCAACACTGCTAGTTGTTGCCTGGTAGTGCTGTACGCACAGTCAACAGTCCCTCCTCTGTTATTGGGGTTCAGTAACGTCAGCTGTTCCCCTGCTGTGTGTGTGGCAATCCCTCCTATCTCCTCCACCACCTCCTCCTCCTCCTCCTGTCCCTGGGCTCCAACACCGCTAGTTGTTGCCTGGTAGTGCTGTACGCACAGTCCCAACAGTCCCTCCTATGTTATTGGGGTTCAGTAACGTCAGCTGTTCCTCAGCTGTGTGTGTGGCAATCCCTCCTATCTCCTCCACCTCCTCCTCCTCCTCCTGTCCCTGGGCTCCAACACCGCTAGTTGCCGTCCAGAAGTACTGTCCGCACAGTCCCAACAGTCCCTCCTCTGTTATTGGGGTTCAGTAACGTCAGCTGTTCCCCTGCTGTGTGTGTGGCAATCCCTCCTATCTCCTCCACCTCCTCCTCCTGTCCCTGGGCTCCAACACCGCTAGTTGTTGCCTGGTAGTGCTGTACGCACAGTCCCAACAGTCC
Organism: Ranitomeya variabilis; assembly: GCF_051348905.1. Lineage (NCBI taxonomy): Eukaryota > Metazoa > Chordata > Amphibia > Anura > Dendrobatidae > Ranitomeya > Ranitomeya variabilis. The sequence continues at coordinate 554,603,365 of NC_135233.1, forward strand.
CTCCTCTGTTATTGGGGTTCAGTAACGTCAGCTGTTCCCCTGCTGTGTGTGTGGCAATCCCTCCTATCTCCTCCACCACCTCCTCCTCCTCCTCCTGTCCCTGGGCTCCAACACCGCTAGTTGCCGTCCAGAAGTGCTGTCCACACAGTCCCAACAGTCCCTCCTCTGTTATTGGGGTTCAGTAACGTCAGCTGTTCCCCTGCTGTGTGTGTGACAATCCCTCCTATCTCCTCCACCTCCTCCTCCTCCTCCTGTCCCTGGGCTCCAACACCGCTAGTTGCCGTCCAGAAGTGCTGTCCGCACAGAGCCAAACACCTCGCCAATGTGTTAGTGGGGTTCAGCACTGCCAGCTGTTCCCCTGCTGTGTATACGGCAACGTGTACTGCGACCGCCACGCAGGCACAACAAGTTAAATTTAAGGGAACCTGTCCCCCCCCCCCCCCAGGCGTTTGTTACTGAAGGAGCCACCTTGTGCAGCAGTAATGATGCAAAGGGAAAAAGTGCCTCTTTTCGTGGTGCTCCTTGCACATGCTGAACCTAACACTTATGAAATGTGTCCCCTCACACCGTGATACCGTCCGGTAGGTGGAACTTTCCTTTGTGATGTGACGCAGCACAGCCGTCATTCTTACCCCCTTGGCACCGTGCGCCACCTCCTCAGCGTTGTTTGAATCAGTCCCGGAGCCTGCGCTGTTAGGTTAGCCCTTGGCCATGCACACATTTTGCGCTGCCCGTCTTCTGACATCATTTGGTGTCAGGCTGGCTGCGCCTGTGCGGCCGCGCTGGACGAGATCCCGCCTCGCAGTGTCTTCTGATTTAATCCCACTGGGGGCCTGAGATCCATGGACATGCGCAGTGCATATCTGAACCTCCACCTCTCACTCATCTCCCTACAGCTTCTTCAGACTGTGCGGTGTCAGCTGGTCCCTAATAGCATGCCACGGCCGTGACACCGCACAGTCTGAAGAAGCCGTAGGGAGGGGAGTGAGAGGCGAGGATATGCACTGCGCATGGCCATGGATCCCAGGCCCGCGGTGGGATTACATTAGACGACACTGCGAGGCGGGATCTCGGCCAGCGCAGCCGCACAGGCGCAGCCAGTCTGACACCAAATGATGTCAGAAGACGGGCAGCGCAAAATGTGTGCATGGCCAAGGGCTAACCTAACAGCGCAGGTTCCGGGACTGATTCAAACAACGCTGAGGAGGCAGCGCACGGCGCCAAGGGGGTAAGAATGACGGCTGTGCTGCGTCACATCACAAAGGAAAGTTCCACCAACCGGACGGTATCACGGTAGGAGGGGACACTTTTCATAAGTGTTAGGTTCAGCATGTGCAAGGACCATAATTAAAAGAGCTAAGTTTACCTTTTCCAGCATTAGTGCTGTACACGATGGCTCTTTCAGCTACAAACGCCTGGGGGGGGGGGTTAAAGTTTCCCTTTCAACTTGCTCCAGTGCAGGCTTCGGCCTACACTCTGCTCCCTCTCCTCCTCCTGCTGACCCTGGGCTCTAACACCGCCAGTTGGGGCCCAGATGTGCTAGCTGCACAGAGCCAAACACCAGCCAATGTGTCAGTGGGGTTCAGCACCGCCAGCTGTTCCCCTGCTGTGTAGCCGGCAACGTGTCCTGCAACAGCCACGCAGACACAAGAACTGAAATTGAAGGAAACCTGTCCCCCCTCCCCCAGGCGTTTCTATGTTTTACAGCCACCTTGTACGACAGTAATGCTGCATGTGTGCAAGGTGGCTCAGAAATTTATTCTCCTTGCACATGCAGCGCCCCAGAGTCCTGGTCGTTGCAGTACTGTGGCTCCGCCACTAAGGGGAGCTATGGTACGTCCGATGGCACTGAAGGAGTTCATCTGACCAGGTATCACAGACACCAATACATTTCACAGCCGGGCCACCAGGGGGAGCTAAGGGTTCTATTCATTAGGCCACTCCCCACCATTGTGGGTAAACTGGGGGTCAGGCAGGAAGTTAGATCAGAAAGCTGACTGGGTTGGAACCAGGCAACACCTTGTGGCAGAGGGTGTTGTGGGAGAAGATTCGGTAGGGTCCCTGTCAGGGGTGGGATCCTGACAGAGGCTTGGCAACTTGAGCGAACGTAACGGGACCGTGCCTGCTCAGTATAGCGGCGGTACCCAAGGAGGGACTGGAAGCGAGATAGATTGTGCTGAGTGAGAAACGAGATCAAAGCAACAAGGAGAATACCAGTAGGAGTCGTGCTGTAAGACCGAGGCAACATCCTACTGAGGCGCACAACCGGCGGCCGGAACGCCGAGGGAGTATTACAATATTCAGCTTCAAGCAATACTCTAAACCAATGGCAGGACAGTCAGTCTAAGGCGGGCTGTCTCACCTAAATCACCTATGCAGTCTTGGGGGGCAACTAGTGGAGAGGGGCGACTCTAGGGTCCCGGAAGAGCTCCGAGCCTACCCGTCATACGGGTGCCGTTCCAACCGTAACATCAGGGAGGGACGGAGGATTAGCAGAACATCATCTAATCGAGTTGTGAGGGAACTTAAGAAACGGACACAACAGTTGTGGGGACTTTCCGTAAGCACAGCAGGGAAGGACCACAACACATAGCGCTAGCAGGAAGGCACAGATTTCCACCTGTTAAGAGAACTCTGGAGGTGCCATTGGACCGGCCGGACTTGCGCAGCCTGGTTATCCGGATTCCGGACTGAGGACCCAGAGATCTTCAGTAAAGAGGTAAAGAGACTGCAACCTGGTGTCCTCGTTATTTACTGCACCGCACCACTACAACATCACCACCACCATCATCTATCCACATCTATTACTGTACGCCCCTCAGCAGGGTCACGGACCGGGCCTAGCCACCGTGACAACCCCAGAGCAGAGACTCAGAGGCCCGGTACCGGGTACCCCTCGGCCCTGCGGCAGTGGGGGCGCTACAACTTGGCGTCACGAACAGGATCTACTTAAGCCTGAAGAATCAGGTCATGTGTGCCTTGGAACTGTGATTTATTGTGCTTAGGACTGTACTTTATTGCAAAGACTGTGCTGTGCCACTTGCCGCCAAAAGCCGCCGCCATTACAGCGCTGAGGAGAGCGCAGGAGAAGAAGAGGGGCGTGGAGTGGGCGTAGGCAAGCTGGAGAGCGCGAAAGACAATGGCCGCCCAGTCTAAATATTTCTGCACTGTGAGGACTGTTGTGAATTAGACTTTTTGGCTCCCTCTTGTGGTCACTAGTGGTATGACTCTGGGATTGTCTTTTTTCTGTTTGGCACTCACCTGGGTCGTTAGTCCAGGGGTGTCGCTATATTAACTTCCTGGATCCTTAGTCCAGTGCCTGGCATCGTTGTATCAGATCCTTCTGTTGCTCCTGTCTGCTGGTCCTGGCTCTTGCAAAATTAAGCTAAGTCTTGCTTCTTTGTTTTTTGAGTTACTTGCTTTGCTACTATTTTTGTCCAGCTTGTACTAAATGTGATTTCTGACCTTGCTGGAAGCTCTAGGGGGCTGGTGTTCTCCCCCCGGCCGTTAGACGGTTCAGGGGTTCTTGAATATCCAACGTGGATATTTTAATAGGGTTTTTGCTGACCATATAAGTCATCTTACTATATTCTGCTATTAGCTAGTGGGCCTCTCTTTGCTAAATACCTAGCTCATTCTTATGTTTGTCTTTTCCTCTTACCTCACCGTTATTATTTGTTGGGGGCTTGTATCCAACTTTTGGGGTCTTTTCTCTGGAGGCAAGAAAGGTCTTTCTTTTCCCTTCTAGGGTTAGTTAGTTCTCCGGCTGGCGCGAGACGTCTAGAACCAACGTAGGCACGTTCCCCGGCTACTTCTATTTGTGGTGCTAGGATTAGATATATGGTCAGCCCAGTTACCACTGCCCTATGAGCTGGTTTTTTGTGTTTGCAGACTTGGTATTGATTCCCGAGACCCTCTGCCATTGGGGTCATAACAGTATGCCAGGCCAACATTGAATGTTTAATGCATTGCAGAAGTGGGATATAAGAAAGGAAATTCTGAATTTTTTTTTTTCCTCTCTTCCTCTCCTTTACCTCTGAGTGGCTTGAGCTTGCTGCAGACATGAATGTCCAGACCTTGATTACAAGTGTGGACCAGCTTGCTGCTCGTGTGCAAAGCATACAAGATTTTGTTACCAGTAGTCCTATGTCTGAACCTAAAATACCTATTCCTGAACTGTTTTCTGGAGACCGATTTAAGTTTAGGAATTTCAGGGATAATTGTAAATTGTTTCTATCTCTGAGACCCCGTTCATCTGGAGACTCAGTTCAGCAAGTTAAAATTGTTATCTCTTTTTTACGGGGCGACCCTCAGGATTGGGCTTTCTCGCTAGCGCCAGGAGATCCGGCATTGGCAAATATTGATGCGTTTTTTCTGGCGCTCGGATTGCTTTACGAGGAACCCAATCTTGAGGTTCAGGCAGAAAAAGCCTTGCTGGCTATTTCTCAGGGCCAGGATGAAGCTGAAGTGTATTGCCAAAAATTTCGGAAATGGTCCGTGCTTACTCAGTGGAATGAGTGTGCTCTGGCCGCAAACTTCAGAAATGGCCTTTCTGAAGCCATTAAGAATGTGATGGTGGGTTTCTCCATTCCTACAAGTCTGAATGATTCCATGGCGCTGGCTATTCAAATTGACCGGCGTTTGCGGGAGCGCAAAACCGCTAATCCTCTGGTGGTGTTGTCTAAACAAACACCTGATTTGATGCAATGTGATAGAATTCAGACCAGAAATGAGCGGAAAAATCATAGACGTCAGAATGGGTTGTGTTTTTACTGTGGTGATTCTACACATGTTATATCAGCATGCTCTAAACGCCTAACAAGGGTTGTTAGTCCTGTCGCCATTGGTAATTTGCAACCTAAATTTATTTTGTCTGTGACTTTAATTTGCTGATTGTCCTCTTACCCTGTTATGGCGTTTGTGGATTCAGGTGCTGCCCTGAGTCTTATGGATCTGTCATTTGCCAAGCGCTGTGGTTTTGTTCTTGAGCCGTTGGTTAATCCTATCCCTCTGAGGGGTATTGATGCTACGCCATTGGCGGAAAATAAACCCCAGTTTTGGACACAGGTAACCATGTGCATGACTCCTGAACATCGGGAGGTGATTCGTTTTCTTGTTCTGCATAAAATGCATGATTTGGTCGTTTTGGGTTTGCCATGGTTACAGACTCATAATCCAGTCTTGGATTGGAAGGCAATGTCTGTGTCAAGTTGGGGCTGTCAGGGTATTCATGGTGATTCCCCGCCGGTGTCTATTGCTTCCTCTACTCCTTCGGAAGTTCCTGAGTATTTGTCTGATTATCAGGATGTGTTCAGCGAGTCCAGGTCCAGTGTTCTGCCTCCTCATAGGGACTGTGACTGTGCCATAGATTTGATTCCAGGTAGCAAATTTCCTAAGGGAAGACTATTTAATCTGTCTGTACCTGAGCATACCGCAATGCGTTCGTATATCAAGGAATCTCTGGAGAAGGGGCATATCCGTCCTTCCTCTTCCCCTCTTGGTGCGGGATTTTTTTTTGTGGCCAAGAAGGACGGATCTTTGAGACCTTGTATTAACTATCGGCTTTTGAATAAAATCACTGTAAAATTTCAGTATCCTTTGCCTCTGTTGTCAGACTTGTTTGCCCGAATTAAAGGTGCCAAGTGGTTCACCAAGATAGATCTTCGTGGTGCGTACAACCTTGTGCGCATTAAGCGAGGAGATGAATGGAAAACCGCGTTTAATATGCCCGAAGGTCATTTTGAGTACTTGGTGATGCCTTTTGGGCTCTCTAATGCTCCTTCAGTGTTTCAGTCCTTTATGCATGATATTTTCCGGAAGTATCTGGATAAATTTATGATCGTTTATCTGGATGATATTCTGTTTTTTTCTGATGACTGTGACTCGCATGTAGAGCAGGTCAGGATGGTGTTTCAGGTTTTGCGTGAGAATGCTTTATTTGTTAAGGGCTCAAAGTGTCTCTTTGGAGTACAGAAGGTTCCCTTTTTGGGGTTTATTTTTTCTCCTTCTGCGGTGGAGATGGACCCAGTCAAGGTCCGTGCTATTCATGATTGGACTCAACCCACGTCAGTTAAGAGTCTTCAGAAGTTCTTGGGTTTTGCTAACTTCTACCGTCGTTTTATTGCTAATTTTTCTAGCATTGCTAAACCTTTGACGGATATGACCAAGAAAGGTTCTGATGTTGCTAACTGGGCTCCTGCAGCCGTGGAGGCTTTCCAGGAGTTGAAGCGCCGGTTTACTTCGGCGCCTGTTTTGTGCCAGCCTGATGTCTCACTTCCCTTTCAGGTTGAAGTGGATGCTTCTGAGATTGGGGCAGGGGCCGTTTTGTCGCAGAGAGGCCCTGGTTGCTCTGTGATGAGACCTTGTGCCTTTTTCTCGAGGAAGTTTTCGCCTGCTGAGCGGAATTATGATGTTGGCAATCGGGAGTTGTTGGCCATGAAGTGGGCATTTGAGGAGTGGCGTCATTGGCTCGAGGGTGCTAAGCATCGTGTGGTGGTCTTGACTGATCACAAAAATTTGATGTATCTCGAGTCTGCTAAACGCCTGAATCCTAGACAGGCCCGCTGGTCATTGTTTTTCTCCCGTTTTGACTTTGTGGTCTCGTATTTACCAGGTTCAAAGAATGTGAAGGCTGATGCTCTTTCAAGGAGCTTTGTGCCTGACTCTCCAGGAGTCGCAGAACCAGTTGGTATTCTTAAAGAGGGAGTTATTTTGTCAGCCATTTCTCCGGATTTGCGACGTGTGTTGCAGAGATTTCAGGCTGGTAGACCTGACTCTTGTCCACCTGACAGACTGTTTGTTCCTGATAAGTGGACCAGCAGAGTCATTTCCGAGGTTCATTCCTCGGTGTTGGCAGGGCATCCGGGAATTTTTGGCACCAGAAATCTGGTGGCTAGGTCCTTTTGGTGGCCTTCCTTGTCACGGGATGTGCGGTCGTTTGTGCAGTCCTGTGGGACTTGTGCTCGAGCTAAGCCTTGCTGTTCGCGTGCCAGCGGGTTGCTCTTGCGCTTGCCTGTCCCGAAGAGGCCTTGGACACACATTTCCATGGATTTCATTTCAGATCTCCCGGTGTCTCAGGGCATGTCTGTCATCTGGGTGGTATGTGATCGCTTTTCTAAGATGGTCCATTTGGTACCTTTGCCTAAGCTGCCTTCCTCTTCCGATCTGGTTCCTGTGTTCTTTCAGAATGTGGTTCGTTTACACGGCATTCCTGAGAATATCGTGTCTGACAGAGGATCCCAGTTTGTTTCCAGGTTCTGGCGATCCTTTTGTGCTAGGATGGGCATTGAGTTGTCGTTTTCGTCTGCCTTTCATCCTCAGACTAATGGACAAACGGAGCGAACTAATCAGACTCTGGAGGCTTATTTGAGGTGTTTTGTTTCTGCGGATCAGGATGATTGGGTGACCTTCTTGCCGTTGGCTGAGTTTGTCTTTTTTCTGTTTGGCACTCACCTGGGTTGTTAGTCCAGGGGTGTCGCTATATTAACTTCCTGGATCCTTAGTCCAGTGCCTGGCATCGTTGTATCAGATCCTTCTGTTGCTCCTGTCTGCTGGTCCTGGCTCTTGCAAAATTAAGCTAAGTCTTGCTTCTTTGTTTTTTGAGTTACTTGCTTTGCTACTATTTTTGTCCAGCTTGTACTAAATGTGATTTCTGACCTTGCTGGAAGCTCTAGGGGGCTGGTGTTCTCCCCCCGGCCGTTAGACGGTTCGGGGGTTCTTGAATATCCAGCGTGGATATTTTAATAGGGTTTTTGCTGACCATATAAGTCATCTTACTATATTCTGCTATTAGCTAGTGGGCCTCTCTTTGCTAAATACCTAGCTCATTCTTATGTTTGTCTTTTCCTCTTACCTCACCGTTATTATTTGTTGGGGGCTTGTATCCAACTTTTGGGGTCTTTTCTCTGGAGGCAAGAAAGGTCTTTCTTTTCCCTTCTAGGGTTAGTTAGTTCTCCGGCTGGCGCGAGACGTCTAGAACCAACGTAGGCACGTTCCCCGGCTACTTCTATTTGTGGTGCTAGGATTAGATATATGGTCAGCCCAGTTACCACTGCCCTATGAGCTGGTTTTTTGTGTTTGCAGACTTGGTATTGATTCCCGAGACCCTCTGCCATTGGGGTCATAACAGAGGACGTGTCCGTCAGCGGCGGAGATCCGCCTCCTGATCCTCAATGGAGGGCGGAGATCGAGAAAACAACACCACCCACGAAGGAGAGAGCGGGAAAAAGACCAGGAAGTGACCCACGTGGAGGACGCCATGGCCAGCAGCTCCGAACCTGACAGTGGGGTTGAAGTGGAAGTTTCCCCCAACTACCCGGATGAGCACAGCAGCCCGTTCTCCGTGGACAGCACCGAACTCCTGCGAGTCGAGATGGAGAGCTTGCTCGACCAGCTCCTTCAGCTGAACATGAAGGCTCAGGCTCCGCACCAGGCAGCGCCGGAAGAAGGTCCTCAGGCGTCGGACCCTGCACCGTTACTGGAGCGACCGCTGAGATCCTCGCTGACACCGCCGGAGGAACCCGCCGCGGAGGAGGAACCTGCATCGGCTGGTGAGTCCGCCGACCCCGTCCCGCTGGCCGAGGGTTTGCTGGTGGGTCCAGTAGCAGCACCACCTCTCCCGGGAACCCGCAAACTCCAACGCCTGCTACCATGGGAGGAAGCCACGGGCATGGAACACCGTATGCGAGCCCCAATCGCCCCCACTCCCCTGCTGTGTGAGGTCCACGCGGAGTGCACAGTGTGCCGCTGGGTGAACCCCGGATCCAATCTTATGGGGTTCCCCGGGGTGGAGACCCAGGAGGGAGAGATGGTGCAGGCCCTAAGCTGGGAAGAATATCAGGTCCAGCTAGAGCAGCAGTGGAAGGAAAAGGAAATAAAGTACCAGGCCGGGCTGGAGGCCTACCATCGGAAAGACTTGGCGGTCAAGGACCGGGCCCGCAAAGACCCCACTGCTCACCAGGCCCTGCGCAGGCAGGGCATCATCACCACCTTCAAGCTCCGTGGAGGCTGGGGCTTTATCAAAGAGCCGGGTCTGTATGCGGAGGTGTTTGTGAACCGGAGGGATGTTGAGTCGCACCTCAGGGAGGGCCACCCAGGCCGGGATCTCTATCCGGGGGATGAAGTCTCATACACCAGGCACTTTGGGGAAAAAGGGTGGTTTGCCCTGAATGTCCGCAAGGAGCCAAACCCTGCGATGCCTCCGATTAGGGTGCCAGTGAAGCTGACCCCTGTAGCAAAGGTGTCCCCTTGCGGTCAGCCCGTGGTCGTTGCCAGGACCACCGAAGACACCCCCACGTGCACTATGGTCAAGACCACGACATGCAGCATTGTCACCTCCACCACCCTCGTGGCCAAGGAGGCACCTCTCTCGGTGGGTGGTGCCCTGCTGCTGCGGAGCTGAAGACTGTGGGTACACAGACCCCCAGATGGGATGACAGACCCCCTTATGCAGTACCAGGCGGTTCGCAATACCCAAAGGGGTTGCCTCCGCCGGTGCTGCCTACTGGGTGGTTTGAGTAAATGTCTCAGTATTCTGCACATGTAAATAGTTCCTTAACTGTTTGTTCGTTTCCTGATTTTTGCTAAACCCGTCCGGGGTTAACTCTTAAAGGGATCCCCTTGTTGACCCGGGATCCCTATTGTTGTGTTTGCTTTTTCCAAGTTTTGCACAAGTTTCCAGAACTGCTGCAATCATGAACAGTGCATGATACAAACTGCTTGTAAATAGTTTGCACCTTCTTAAAGGTGCTCCCTACTGGTTTTACTTAATAAGAGACTCTTTGTGAAGTTACCGCACCGGAGCCTTTGCGGAGTACGGACTGGTAGCCTGAGAAGATATGCTACCTCATGGAGACTTGGTCACCTTTTAAAGAGGACGTTCACCTGTTGCACTTGAAGGGTGATATTGCTTTAAGACAGAAAGTAATAATGTCTTGACAAAAGAAAATGATGAAGATGCTTATATGAAGAAGTTATGTGTATATAACAAGTTAATTGTGAGAAATGTTTAATAATGATGATAGAAACCTGGGGACAGACAGTGAACCCGTACGGGGTTAGTTAGTGAGTCCTCTTAGGAGCCATATAGAGATGGCTCATGGATCTAAAACTGAAAGTAATGTTATGTTCTATACTGTGTATAGTAGTTGAAAAGGCAGTAGGCCCGGGCTGAACGGGGCGGTCCTGTAACAGAAAGGAGAGGCAGAAGGTCTGGTGCCGTTAGGACAGGCGGTCCTGCAGATTTAAAGAAGGAGAAAGAAAAGTTAAAATTGCCTTATAATGTGATTATAAGAAGGTCTTTAGTGGATTCAGAGTGTACGTCCTTAAAGACAAAGTTAAACTATTGTTTGAACCTTTGTACTAAGTAGAATACCCGGTTGGGTAAGAAAAGTTACTTATAGCATGTTGCTATGATATTTAACCATGTTTGTAACGTTCAAGTGTCCTCACCTCCCATAAAGGGAAGCTCTGTTCAAGTATGCTTATTGTTATTGCACTCAACAAAATTATATGTCTTTTTGCTAACCTGTATTGTTGTTTTCTTCCCAGTCCAGGAGTACTGGATTTAACCGGGGGGGAGTGCAGCGCCCCAGAGTCCTGGTCGTTGCAGTACTGTGGCTCCACCACTAAGGGGAGCTATGGTACGTCCGATGGCACTGAAGGAGTTCATCTGACCAGGTATCACAGACACCAATACATTTCACAGCCGGGCCACCAGGGGGAGCTAAGGGTTCTATTCATTAGGCCACTCCCCACCATTGTGGGTAAACTGGGGGTCAGGCAGGAAGTTAGATCAGAAAGCTGACTGGGTTGGAACCAGGCAACACCTTGTGGCAGAGGGTGTTGTGGGAGAAGATTCGGTAGGGTCCCTGTCAGGGGTGGGATCCTGACAGAGGCTTGGCAACTTGAGCGAACGTAACGGGACCGTGCCTGCTCAGTATAGCGGCGGTACCCAAGGAGGGACTGGAAGCGAGATAGATTGTGCTGAGTGAGAAACGAGATCAAAGCAACAAGGAGAATACCAGTAGGAGTCGTGCTGTAAGACCGAGGCAACATCCTACTGAGGCGCACAACCGGCGGCCGGAACGCCGAGGGAGTATTACAATATTCAGCTTCAAGCAATACTCTAAACCAATGGCAGGACAGTCAGTCTAAGGCGGGCTGTCTCACCTAAATCACCTATGCAGTCTTGGGGGGCAACTAGTGGAGAGGGGCGACTCTAGGGTCCCGGAAGAGCTCCGAGCCTACCCGTCATACGGGTGCCGTTCCAACCGTAACATCAGGGAGGGACGGAGGATTAGCAGAACATCATCTAATCGAGTTGTGAGGGAACTTAAGAAACGGACACAACAGTTGTGGGGACTTTCCGTAAGCACAGCAGGGAAGGACCACAACACATAGCGCTAGCAGGAAGGCGCAGATTTCCACCTGTTAAGAGAACTCTGGAGGTGCCATTGGACCGGCCGGACTTGCGCAGCCTGGTTATCCGGATTCCGGACTGAGGACCCAGAGATCTTCAGTAAAGAGGTAAAGAGACTGCAACCTGGTGTCCTCGTTATTTACTGCACCGCACCACTACAACATCACCACCACCATCATCTATCCACATCTATTACTGTACGCCCCTCAGCAGGGTCACGGACCGGGCCTAGCCACCATGACAACCCCAGAGCAGAGACTCAGAGGCCCGGTACCGGGTACCCCTCGGCCCTGCGGCAGTGGGGGCGCTACACACATGTGGAACTGAAAACACGTCTAAAATGTGTCCTCTGTGTGACCATTTAACCGTCCCGGAGGTGTGACTTTCCTTTGTAATGACACGCAGCAACCCCCTTGGTAGCGCTGCCCGTCTTCTCACATCATTGTTTGGCTGGCTGCGCCTCTGCGGAAGCCCTGCCCGACACAACGCCCCTCGGTGTCTAATTTATTTTGACTGCGAGGGTGTGATTGATGGGCATGAGCAGTGCATATCTTCGCCAGGCTGTCACTCATCTCCTTCCGCCTTCTTCAGACTGTGCGGCTTCATGGCCATGGCATGCGATAAGGGATCAGCTGATGCCGCACAGTCTGTAGCAGGTGTAAGGACACGAGCGAGAGGCGAACCTATGTACTGCGCCAGGCCATGAATCCCAGCCCCACAGTGTGAAACACTGTAAAGACACTGCGGGGCTGGGATTCATGGGCATCGCGAACCGCACTAGCCAACATGAAATGATGTCAGAAGATGGGCAGCGCATGGCCAAGGGATAACACAACAACGCAGACTCCTGTACATCAAAATGCGATGCTCAGGAGGCCGCGCCAAGAACCAAGGTGGTATTTTTGCCAGCTGTGCTGTGTCTCATTACGAAGGGAACTCCCGCCTCCAAGACAGATTGACTGTATAAGGGCCAAAATGTTGTACGTGTTTCATTCAGCTTGTGCAAGGAACAAAATTAAAAGAGCAACCTTTGAATTGTGCAGCACTACTGCTGCATAAGGCGTGGCTCTTCTACTTTGTAACACCTGAGGGGGGGTTAAAGGTTACCTTTAAAATTGGTTCAATTAGGCTTCGGCCTACACTCTGCTCCCCCTGCAGATCCTGGGCTCTAACACCGCCAGTTGGTGCCCGGTACTGCTAGCTGCACAGAGAAAAACACCAGCCAATGTGTCAGTGGGGTTCAGCACCGCCAGCTGTTCCCCTGCTGTGTAGCCGGCAACGTGTCCTGCAACAGCCACGCAGACCCAAAGCTGCCGCCAGTGCAGGCTTCGGCCTACACTCTGCTCCCTCTCCTCCTGCTGACCCTGGGCTCTAACACCGCCAGTTGGGGCCCGGTACTGCTAGCTGCACAGAGAAAAACACCAGCCAATGTGTCAGTGGGGTTCAGCACCGCCAGCTGTTCCCCTGCTGTGTAGCCGGCAACGTGTCCTGCAAATGCCACGCAGACACAAGAACTGAAATTGAAGGGAACCTGTTCCCCCTCCCCCAGGTGTTTGTATGTTTTCCAGCCACCTTGTACAGCAGTAATGCTGCATGTGTGCAAGGTGGCTCATAAACTTATTCTCCTTGCACATGTGGAACAGAACACGTCTACAATGTGTCCCCTGAGACCATTAAAACGTCCCTGAGGTGTGACTTTACTTTGTAATGACACGCAACAACCCTGTTGGTAGCACAGCCCTTCTTCTGACATCATTGTTTGGCTGGCTGCGCCTCTGCGGCCGCCCTGCCCGACACAACGCCCCTCGGTGTCTTATTTATTTTGACTGCGAGGGTGTGATTGACGGGCATGAGCAGAGCATATCTTCGCCAGGCTGTCACTCAGCTCCTTCCGCCTTCTTCAGACGGTGCGGCTTCATGGCCGCGGCATGCGATAAGGGATCAGCTGACGCCGCACAGTCTGTAGCAGGTGTAAGGACACGAGCGAGAGGCGAACATATGTACTGCGCCAGGCCATGAATCCCAGCCCCGCAGTGTGAAACACTGTAAAGACACTGCGAGGCTGGGATTCATGGGCATCGCGAACCGCACCAGCCGACATGAAATGATGTCAGAAGACCGGCAGCGCATGGCCAAGGGATAACGCAACAACACAGACTCCTGTACAGCAAAATGCGATGCTCAGGAGGCCGCGCCAAGCACCACGTTGGTATTTTTGCCAGCTGTGCTGCGTCTCATTACAAAGGGAACTCCCGCCTCCAAGACAGATTGACTGTATAAGGGCTAAATGTTATACGTGTTTCATTCAGCGTGTGCAAGGAGAAAAATTAAAAGAGCAACCTTTGACTTGTGCAGCACTACTGCTGCATAAGGTGTGGCTCTTCTAGTTTGTAACCCCTGATGGGGGGTTAAAGGTTACCTTTAAAATTGGTTCAATTAGGCTTCGGCCTACACTCTGCTCACCCTGCAGAGCCTGGGCTCTAACACCGCCAGTTGGGGCCCGGTACTGCTAGCTGCACAGAGAAAAACACCAGCCAATGTGTCAGTGGGGTTCAGCACCGCCAGCTGTTCCCCTGCTGTGTAGCCGGCAACGTGTCCTGCAAATGCCACGCAGACACAAAGCTGCCGCCAGTGCAGGCTTCGGCCTACACTCTGCTCCCTCTCCTCCTGCTGACCCTGGGCTCTAACACCGCCAGTTGGGGCCCGCTACTGCTAGCTGCACAGGGATAAACACCAGCCAATGTGTCAGTGGGGTTCAGCACCGCCAGCTGTTCCCCTGCTGTGTAGCCGGCAACGTGTCCTGCAACAGCCACGCAGACACAACAGACCTACAAATGCCTCCAGTGCAGGCTTCGGCCTACACTCTTCTCCCCCTGCTGACCCTTTGCTCCAACACCGCTAGTTGGGGCTCTAGGAAGACAAGCTTGAATAGGTCCCCATCCTGGTTCCAGCACCGTCAGCTGGTTCCGGGCAGAGCCTTTGGCTTAGGTGCCTCCCTCTGGGTATCCGAGTTCCACCAACGTCATGTGGTCCTTGGTAGTGCTTTCAGGCACGGGTACCTCCTGCTTAGTAACCGGGTTCCAGTAACGTCAGCTGGTCCTCGGTAGTTCCATTGGCTCTTGGACCTTCGGCTACCCATCCGGGTTCCAGTACCGTCAGCTGGTTCTTGGCAGTGTCTTTTGCTCTTGTACCTTCTGCTCCCCATCCTGGTTCCAGTACCGTCAGCTGGTTCCAGGCAGAGCCTTTGGCTTAGGTGCCTCCCTCTGGGTATCCGAGTTCCACCAACGTCAGGTGGTCCTTGGTAGTGCTTTCAGCACGGGTACCTCCTGCTTAGTAACCGGGTTCCAGTAACGTCAGCTGGTCCTCGGTAGTTCCATTGGTCTTGGACCTTCGGCTACCCATCGGGGTTCCAGTACCGTCAGCTGGTTCTCGGCAGTGTCTTTTGCTCTTGTACCTTCTGCTCCCCATCCTGGTTCCAGTACCGTCAGCTGGTTCCGGGCAGAGCCTTTGGCTTAGGTGCCTCCCTCTGGGTATCCGAGTTCCACCAACGTCAGGTGGTCCTTGGTAGTGCTTTCAGGCACAGGTACCTCCTGCTTAGTAACCGGGTTCCAGTAACGTCAGCTGGTCCTCGGTAGTTCCATTGGCTCTTGGACCTTCGGGTAGCCATCTGAGTTCCAGTTCCATCAGCTGTTTCTCGGCATTTTCTCAGCCTTCTTGTACCTTCTGCTACATTTCCAAGTTCAAGACCCTAAAGACGACGACCCGGAAGACCACCCCTAAGATGACGACGACACCAGAGACGACGACCACTGAGATGACGACGACCCTGGAGATGATGACCCTGAAGACCACCCCGATGACGACGACCCCGGAGACGACGACCCTGGAGACGACGACCCTGGAGACGACGACGACATGGGAGACCGAGAAGCAGAAGAACAAGAGGCTGCAGAACAAAGTGCAGAAGAACATTAAGCATAAGACTAAATATCAGAGCAAAAGATATTATCTAAATTATAAGCAGAAGAAGACTAAGCAGTGTATGGGGGTGAGTCCGTTCCTCCTCGTGGTGCCCCTGGATAAAGCCTGATGCTGCAGGCCAAACTGAACGCGGACAAATGTAACTCTTTTGTGACAGGCAGAACGGAAGGTGTAATCTTCAAACTTTTATAGATAACAACTACGGGAATGCCTGTCACAAATAAGAATATGATGAAGAAGTTGAATATGAAAAAGATAATAGTTAAATAAAAAGAATATGAACAATGTAAAAAAAAAAAATATAGGTAGAAGAAGAAGAAGATGAATAAGGTGAAGATAGTTGATGTCAAAGAAGCTGATGATGAGGATAATGAAGAAGAAAGTGTGGGAGAAGTAAAAAAGAAGGTGAAGGACGTGGAAGTAGTGAAACATCAATATCTGACAAAATAAAAAAAAAAATAACATAGTCAAAATCTTTCTAACGCCGAACGTCATAAAAAAAATAAAAAAAAACCTGCTATTCTATTTGTTTGGGCTAAACCTCTGTGCCTTTAATGTCTCCGCCACCTCCCCCAATACATCCTACATTATTCTTAGTTGTTTTCCTTCATGTAGAATGAACCTACAAGGAAAGAAAGGGTTTATTTTAATTCCGATATTTTCGTCCCCTTGACTTGCATTGGGATCGGGTATCGGCATCGGATTAGATCCGATACTTTGACGGTATCGGCCGATACTTTCCGATACCGATACTTTCGGAAGGTATCGCTCAACACTAATTGCCACCTCTCCTGGGTGGGGGGACTGAATCAATGACCTGAAACCTGAGTTGCGAAACTGAGTGCCCTTGTGTATGGAAGTGATGAGGGATTGGTAATAATACATTTTTACACCGGATTGTGGATTTATGCTTTGAAATTCTGTCACGGACCGACTGGGTGGTTTCACCGATATAAGGGAGGCCACACGGGCATTTAATCATGTACACCACAAAAGATTAATCATATGTGCAAAGAGAGAAGCGTCAAGCTATATAAAGGGGACCACCACTGTATATACTGGTATAAATTTTATTAAACAACTAGAAAACACAAACACCACACTATTTAAAAACAATTAAAACCAAAACCCAAATGAACCATGGGTTCCACATGAGGAACCTCCCCCCTGGACATGTATGATGGTACAGAATAGATGAACAAATAGGAAAATATGCAAACAAGTCTATAATGGTGCAAATAGTGGCAATAATAAGTATGTCTTAGATTGAAAAATCAATAAGCATGGCTAGGATGACATCACCTTAGAATAATGGCATATACATGTACAAACATAGCATAGCTAACAGCATAGGCAGCAAGAGATGAATGTTTACAAAAGGCACATATCTAAATGATAACTGCTAATGAGCATTTTGGACAGAATGCAGCAGGATCATCTATAAATGAAACACTCTATAGTTAGAATCACCAAAAGGGAGAAAATACTATGTCACAATAAATAGATACACCACCCAAAAGCGGAAATGCAACATACTCCCAAGGTGATTGACGATATAGGCTGCCCACTATAACTGAGAAAAAAAAAAAAGTTTGTGCCTCGCCACACTATATCTTACTCCTTTAACACAAAGGAGTGCACCTAGAATAAACACATATCATGGTCACGTTAGCATATTGTATGAACATCCATTAAATAAGTGAGCCTATAAATGCCTATTTTGAGGGGCCCATAAAAGAAATGCAGCCCAGGTAAATACCGTATAATACTGCGTGATGCAAAATAAGGCCCACACTATCAATTGCAAGGGAATAGTCTTGCTGAGCGAACATGACCAAAAATTACCATCACCCAAAATTTCCAGGGGGCATGTAGCCCGACGCGTGTCGCCACCAGAGTGGCTTCGTCAGGAGCAGGTGTCTGTCAACACAATTAGCCGATATATATATACAAAGAGAGTTACCGACCTTTATCAAAGGAAATCCCTGACAGCTGAGGGGAAAGAAAACAGCGTCGAGACAGGGGATGCGTTCTCGGTGTACCGGAAGCCGGAAGTAACAGAATGCAGAGGGATTATAACTAGAAAGTGCCCGTATGGTTCCAGACGAACAGCGCATGCGCCCGGCCCCATGTCGATGGGAGCACACAACCATAGCCTAGGAGTACCAATATGGCCACAGACAGATCCACAGCGCATGCGCGAGGCTCCGAAATACGAGGAGCACAAAAATAAGGAGAAAGGCTGTGAGCAGTTATTGCTGTATATACAGTGGGGCAAAAAAGTATTTAGTCAGTCAGCAATAGTGCAAGTTCCACCACTTAAAAAGATGAGAGGCGTCTGTAATTTACATCATAGGTAGACCTCAACTATGGGAGACAAACTGAGAAAAAAAAATCCAGAAAATCACATTGTCTGTTTTTTTATCATTTTATTTGCATATTATGGTGGAAAATAAGTATTGGTCAGACACAAAATTTCATCTCAATACTATCCATATCAGATTGCGTCGTATGATAGGTAGAGGATAAAAATATGCACAGAAGAATTGTGACTTAGAGATACTGGTGTGACCATGGCCAAACATATTGCGCATGCGCCAATCTCCATATTCATGGAGATACAGAGTTGTAGCTGAGAGATACCAGTATGGCCGCAAACAAATTTGCTGCGCACGCGTGAAATTCCAGATTGAACAAGGCGCAAGGTATATTAAAACTTTACAAGAGGTTCATTACTGCGCATGCGCCAATATCGAATTGCGCCATGAAATAAGCCTGCATACCAAAGACCAATGGCTGCAGAATTACATGCGAGAAGACCCATACACATGGATTACCGTGCATGTGCCTTTAACAAATGCTTATAGAGTCAGGAGCACCAAAGCCCAAAATGACCCTAATATAGTATGCAACCATATACAGTGGGGCAAAAAAGTATTTAGTCATTCAGCAATAGTGCAAGTTCCACCACTTAAAAAGATGAGAGGCGTCTGTAATTTACATCATAGGTAGACCTCAACTATGGGAGACAAACTGAGAAATAAAAATCCAGAAAATCACATTGTCTGTTTTTTTATCATTTTATTTGCATATTATGGTGGAAAATAAGTATTTGGTCAGAAACAAAATTTCATCTCAATACTTTGTAATATATCCTTTGTTGGCAATGACAGAGGTCAAACGTTTTCTGTAAGTCTTCACAAGGTTGCCACACACTGTTGTTGGTATGTTGGCCCATTCCTCCATGCAGATCTCCTCTAGAGCAGTGATGTTTTTGGCTTTTCGCTTGGCAACACGGACTTTCAACTCCCTCCAAAGGTTTTCTATAGGGTTGAGATCTGGAGACTGGCTAGGCCACTCCAGGACCTTGAAATGCTTCTTACGAAGCCACTCCTTCGTTGCCCTGGCGGTGTGCTTTGGATCATTGTCATGTTGAAAGACCCAGCCACGTTTCATCTTCAATGCCCTTGCTGATGGAAGGAGGTTTGCACTCAAAATCTCACGATACATGGCCCCATTCATTCTTTCATGTACCCGGATCAGTCGTCCTGGCCCCTTTGCAGAGAAACAGCCCCAAAGCATGATGTTTCCACCACCATGCTTTACAGTAAGTATGGTGTTTGATGGATTCAACTCAGTATTCTTTTTCCTCCAAACACGACAAGTTGTGTTTCTACCAAACAGTTCCAGTTTGGTTTCATCAGACCATAGGACATTCTCCCAAAACTCCTCTGGATCATCCAAATGCTCTCTAGCAAACTTCAGACGGGCCCGGACATGTACTGGCTTAAGCAGTGGGACACGTCTGGCACTGCAGGATCTGGGTGCATGGTGGCGTAGTGTGTTACTTATGGTAGGCCTTGTTACATTGGTCCCAGCTCTCTGCAGTTCATTCACTAAGTCCCCCCGCGTGGTTCTGGGATTTTTGCTCACCGTTCTTGTGATCATTCTGACCCCACGGGGTGGGATTTTGCGTGGAGCCCCAGATCGAGGGAGATTATCAGTGGTCTTGAATGTCTTCCATTTTCTAATTATTGCTCCCACTGTTGATTTCTTCACTCCAAGCTGGTTGGCTATTGCAGATTCAGTCTTCCCAGCCTGGTGCAGGGCTACAATTTTGTTTCTGGTGTCCTTTGACAGCTCTTTGGTCTTCACCATAGTGGAGTTTGGAGTCAGACTGTTTGAGGGTGTGCACAGGTGTCTTTTTATACTGATAACAAGTTTAAACAGGTGCCATTACTACAGGTAATGAGTGGAGGAAAGAGGAGACTCTTAAAGAAGAAGTTACAGGTCTGTGAGAGCCAGAAATCTTGATTGTTTGTTTCTGACCAAATACTTATTTTCCACCATAATATGCAAATAAAATGATAAAAAAACAGACAATGTGATTTTCTGGATTTTTTATTCTCAGTTTGTCTCCCATAGTTGAGGTCTAACTATGATGTAAATTACAGACGCCTCTCATCTTTTTAAGTGGCGGAACTTGCACTATTGCTGACTGACTAAATACTTTTTTGCCCCACTGTACATACAAGCACAAAAAAGGCTTATAGTGATTAAAGAAAATCATATAAAGTAGTGCATGTAGAGATGTTGCTCCAACCTCACAGATTGCATTATATCACCTAAGAAGCAACCGAATGGCTTCAACAATACACACACTTAAGATAGTAAACAGGATTCTGAAGTGATGATAAGAGGCGAAACCTCAAATAAATAATTATTATATACAAATTACTAAAAATAAAAATGTAGCTGAAACGGAAACTATCAGAGAAATATACAGGTCCTTCTCAAAAAATTAGCATATAGTGTTAAATTTCATTATTTACCATAATGTAATGATTACAATTAAACTTTCATATATTATAGATTCATTATCCACCAACTGAAATTTGTCAGGTCTTTTATTGTTGTAATACTGATGATTTTGGCATACAACTCCTGATAACCCAAAAAACCTGTCTCAATAAATTAGCATATTTCACCCGGCCAATCAAATAAAAGTGTTTTTTAATAACAAACAAAAAAACCATCAAATAATAATGTTCAGTTATGCACTCTGTGATGAGGGAACAGCCGCCATCTTGGACGGGCATACTAACACAGATTGGCGTGACTCCATTTTGTCTCCTGGTCACAGGTCTGCAGAGAGGAGTGCTCCTGGCCCCCACCTTTCTCTCTAATGAACATAGTGCCTATTAGTATGGTAATCGGCTGAGCTCAGTGTAGATTGCAGAAGGTACTTCAAAGCTCAGGGAGGAAGCCACACCAGCAGGGGGCTTGGAAATGCCTGGGGGCTTAATTAAACCACGCATGTCAAGTGGCCACTGGATACACATCTCTTATGGCTGTCCAGTCAAACCGTCTACAACAGGGAATCATGAATTATGGACGCATAATCCGAGGTACCGGCTCATAAAAATATTCCCCTCGTCCTAAAGAAATTGTGCATCTAATAGTGCGACTCCTGTGTCCGTGGGGGGTCTGAAACCCGAGATATAGAGATCAGCCTCCCACGGGGACCGAATGGGTCCAGGTTTGATCCCTGTCTGACCGGCAGAACAAACCACAGGCGCTGGTACTGCCCGGGTACTGATCCGATCATCCTGAGAGAAGTTATCCCATTTATTAGATATTGGAATAAATCTTGCAGGGAGGCAGAGGGGTGGAGATTGCTAAGCCCACCCAGCTACAGGGGGAGGGACACGGCAGGGTTAAGAGCTGGAACATGTGGAGAGTGGGACACAGAAGATGACCAGCTAAGAAACAGGGCATGCCAGCCAGAGGGGAGCAAGCACACGCATTCTGGGGGCTGCCCGGCAACTAAAGTTTTGGACCTGCGGAACGCTGCGCCCCCCGGCTTCCACAAGCGACCTCTAACCTGGTAAAGTGACCTCCAGCATTATACCTTAAGCCTTGTATCATTGTTGTTATATTGTACTCTGACTGTAACTCTTGATATATTGTGATTGTATATTTCTTGTAATTACCTAGTGCGCCCTTAAGGCAATTAAATCATAAATTAATTTTGGGCTGATCCTTTTACTCTGATTGCGAATCCTAGAATACCCAGTGTGGGTAACAGGGCAGTCTCCCCGGCGGCCATTTGCTCTAGGTGCAGTTCCCTTACTGACCTGAGAGACAAAGGGGGCGCCGGAGAGCTGTGCCTGTGTAGTGACGTCACGGATTGGTGACGTGGGAGGAACAGGGGCTTCCTTCACACACTCAATACTTGGTCGGGAATCCTTTGGCAGAAATGACTGCTTCAATACGGCGTGGCATGGAGGCAATCAGCCTGTGACACTGCTGAGATGTTATGGAGGCCCAGGATGCTTCAATAGCGGCCTTAAGCTCATCCAGAGTGTTGGGTCTTGCGTCTCTCAACTTTCTCTTCACAATATCCCACAGATTCTCTATGGGGTTCAGGTCAGGAGAGTTGGCAGGCCAATTGAGCACAGTAATACCATGGTCAGTAAACCATTTACCAGTGGTTTTGGCACTGTGAGCAGGTGTCAGGTCGTGCTGAAAAATGAAATCTTCATCTCCATAAAGCATTTCAGCCGATGGAAGCATGAAGTGCTCCAAAATTTCCTGATAGCTAGCTGCATTGACCCTGCCCTTGATGAAACACAGTGGACCAACACCAGCAGCTGACATGGCACCCCACACCATCACTGACTGTGGGTACTTGACACTGGACTTCAGGCATTTTGGCATTTCCTTCTCCCCAGTCTTCCTCCAGACTCTGGCACCTTGATTTCCGAATGACATGCAAAATTTGCTTTCATCAGAAAAAAGTACTTGGGACCACTTAGCAACAGTCCAGTGCTGCTTCTCTGTAGCCCAGGTCAGGCGCTTCTGCCGCTGTTTATGGTTCAAAAGTGGCTTTACCTGGGGAATGCGGCATCTGTAGCCCATTTCCTGCACACGCCTGTGCACGGTGGCTCTGGATGTTTCCACACCAGACTCAGTCCACTGCTTCCTCAGGTTCCCCAAGGTCTGGAATCGGTCCTTCTCCACAATCTTCCTCAGGGTCCGGTCACCTCTTCTCGTTGTACAGCGTTTTCTGCCACATTGTTTCCTTCCAACAGACTTACCATTGAGGTGCCTTGATACAGCACTCTGGGAACAGCCTATTTGTTGAGAAATTTCTTTCTGGGTCTTACCCTCTTGCTTGAGGGTGTCAATGATGGCCTTCTTGACATCTGTCAGGTCGCTAGTCTTACCCATGATGGGGGTTTTGAGTAATGAACCAGGCAGGGAGTTTTTAAAAGCCTCAGGTATCTTTTGCATGTGTTTAGAGTTAATTAGTTGATTCATAAGATTAGGGTAATAGGTCGTTTAGAGAACCTTTTCTTGATATGCTAATTTATTGAGACAGGTTTTTTGGGTTATCAGGAGTTGTATGCCAAAATCATCAGTATTAAAACAATAAAAGACCTGACAAATTTCAGTTGGTGGATAATGAATCTATAATATATGAAAGTTTAATTGTAATCATTACATTATGGTAAATAATGAAATTTAACACTATATGCTAATTTTTTGAGAAGGACCTGTAATACTCAAATAGTGAAGATGAAGACAGATTTTTATTATTGAAGCCAAAAATGCATATATGGCATCACCGATGAATCGCATCAGACCCTAGAGCATTATGTGACAATTTTACATGTGAAAGTGCCATAAGATTGCCAAATTAGTTCCATAGTGTTCCAATTTCGCCAAAATTTAAGGAAGATAAACCTTATATATGGGCCAATGCCCAAAATACCTTCAGAATCGCTGTTCGTCTGGAACCATACGGGCACTTTCTAGTTATAATCCCTCTGCATTCTGTTACTTCCGGCTTCCGGTACGCCGAGAACGCATCCCCTGTCTCGACGCTGTTTTCTTTCCCCTCAGCTGTCAGGAATTTCCTTAGATAAAGGTCGGTAACTCTCTTTGTATATATATATCGGCTAATTGTGTTGACAGACACCTGCTCCTGACGAAGCCACTCTGGTGGCGACACGCGTCGGGCTACATGCCCCCTGGAAATTTTGGGTGATGGTAATTTTTGGTCATGTTCGCTCAGCAAGACTATTCCCTTGCAATCGATAGTGTGGGCCTTATTTTGCATCACGCAGTATTATACGGTATTTACCTGGGCTGCATTTCTTTTATGGGCCCCTCAAAATAGGCATTTATAGGCTCACTTATTTAATGGATGTTCATACAATATGCTAACGTGACCATGATATGTGTTTATTCTAGGTGCACTCCTTTGTGTTAAAGGAGTAAGATATAGTGTGGCGAGGCACAAACTTTTTTTTTTCTCAGTTATAGTGGGCAGCCTATATCGTCAATCACCTTGGGAGTATGTTGCATTTCCGCTTTTGGGTGGTGTATCTATTTATTGTGACATAGTATTTTCTCCCTTTTGGTGATTCTAACTATAGAGTGTTTCATTTATAGATGATCCTGCTGCATTCTGTCCAAAATGCTCATTAGCAGTTATCATTTAGATATGTGCCTTTTGTAAACATTCATCTCTTGCTGCCTATGCTGTTAGCTATGCTATGTTTGTACATGTATATGCCATTATTCTAAGGTGATGTCATCCTAGCCATGCTTATTGATTTTTCAATCTAAGACATACTTATTATTGCCACTATTTGCACCATTATAGACTTGTTTGCATATTTTCCTATTTGTTCATCTATTCTGTACCATCATACATGTCCAGGGGGGAGGTTCCTCATGTGGAACCCATGGTTCATTTGGGTTTTGGTTTTAATTGTTTTTAAATAGTGTGGTGTTTGTGTTTTCTAGTTGTTTAATAAAATTTATACCAGTATATACAGTGGTGGTCCCCTTTATATAGCTTGACGCTTCTCTCTTTGCACATATGTACCCTTTCGGTCAAGCTTGGGCTAACCCCCTTTTTTGTTAATTTTAGCTATTTTGCATGGATGGTGCCCTCCACTGTTTGCTTATACATAAAAGATGAATCACACGTAAAGAAATCTCTGATGTGGAAGGTCTTACCCGACCGAGGATGTTGAAAGGTGCCTCCCTTCTGTACATTGTTGCACTGAGCACAGTGCAAACAAGGAAATGTGCCGGTTTTTGGTTTACATAAAAAGCGCTGTTTATGTGAAGAGTTGGGGCCCATGTCGGCCCTGACTAGACTATCTCTGAGATTGGGTGGTCTTTTAAAGCAGGGCAAAAATGGTTCCCTGAATTCTGGCACATCAGGATGTGCAGTGGACAGAAGATGCCAATGTTTTCTGATGGATTTATGCATTATGTATGAGGCAGGATGATACAAATGGACAAACGGGATACGTTTGCCCTTACTATTTGTGGGAGAACCAGAAGGGGGGTCCCTAGAATGATCTAGAACTGACGAGGGGTAACCCCTCTTTTCAAACTTAGTAGTCATATCATGGAGTCATTGTACTCTCAGAGGGCCATCGGGGACTATTCGTTTGACCCTCTGGAACTGGGATCTGGGAACTGAGCGCTTCACCGGAGGGGGGTGGAAACTTTGATAATGGAGGATACTGTTCCTCTCCGTGGGTTTGATGTAGATGTCCGTGGTCAGAATGCCATCGGAATCCTTGAGAACCATAGTATCCAGAAAGTTGATGGCATGTGGGTCATAATTCATGGTGAATTTAATCCCAGGCTAGGCCTCATTGGGAAATGTAAAGAACTCCTGAATACCTCAGGGTTAAGAGAATCTCGAGAGGCCTTAGGGTTCTACTACGCCCCACCCTCTTTCACGACTGCCCTGAATTCCGTACTAAGTTTGAACAAATACTTAATAAGTGTTCCTTCGATTTGATAACACTCACCCTAGAACATCTGCATAAAGCCATCGAGATCAACGCAGCACAGATTAAGAACATTGAGTCGCAACTAGCCTCTGCAGGAACACCGGACGAACTTCAAACACTCAGGACTCAGATCCAGGATCGCATTAACCTTCATAAAAGGGACATCGAGAATCGTAAGCACAACAAGTTCGCCAGGGACATTATTGATTACGAAACCAATCAGGTGTATCGATGGCAGGACAGCTCCTCATCAAGACGTCAATCTACTCGCAACCCAAGATCTTCTACGGACTATTCCACCTCAGGTTCGGAGCCAGACAGGAATCCCCTCCCTTCTACCTCAGTCCCTTTTTTAGGACCTCGTCGACGTTTCCCACAAAAAAAAACAAACGTGGCTATGGAAAGAAGAAACGCTCCGGATCAAATAAGAATCACGAGATCCATGGTATAGACTCTATAGTTGTTAATATTTCTTCTAGGTCACTGGGCATTTCTGAATTGGAAGTTTTACAAAAGGGCCTATCGTTTTGTCCTTCTTACCAGTGCAAAACTTTCAAACACCAAATGGACCTTCAACGGTTTTTTCGCCTTCTCAGACTCAAGGCTTATTTTTCCTCATCACCCACCCCCCCCCTACAACTGCTTTACTCCCCACTAACCCCATGTCTATTTTGAACCTTGGTCTCTGTAACAAAAGTTCATTTCGCCCACCTCAGGGCTCTCACGCGGTAGAAACCTTTATTGGTTTTGTACAGGACTCCTTCCTTACTGTACATGATAATATTGAAAAAAAACGGTTATTTTTTCCTTCTAATTTGTCCTCCACTGAACATCATGCACTCTCCTCATTACAGAAAGATGACAGTTTAATTATAAAACCAGCTGACAAGGGAGGTGCCCTAGTCGTTATGGATAAAATGCATTACATATCAGAAATCAATAGACAACTGTGTGATACCATGATCTATAGTAAACTTGCTAAGGACCCCACCCCGGAGATCCATAACAAAATCGAATCTATTCTTACCAAATACCTTTCTAAAGGCGTCCTTGATGCCAAAACCTACGACTACCTTAAGAAGGATAATGCTATTATACCGGTGTTCTATATCTTACCCAAGATCCACAAAAATCTACAGAATCCTCCAGGGAGGCCCATAGTTGCCTCCACTGACTCAATTCTTTCTCCATTATCCATTTACCTTGAAAAAGTCTTGACTCCTATTACCCAAATATCCCCATCATTTCTCCTTGACACAGGGGGATTCCTTCAGTGCATTTCATTAATTAAGCAAGTACCGGCTGAGGCTCTGCTGGTTACTCTCGATGTCAAGGACTTGTACACGTCCATTCCACACATCAATGGTATCAATTCTGTCCATCATTCTCTCACCACGGCTGGCTTTGACACCGATCAAATCAATCTCTGTGTGGACCTTTTAATAACGGTCTTAACAATTTTTTTCTTTTCCAGAATACCTTTTACTTACAGACGCGGGGGACCGCTATTGGCTCCAATGTAGCGCCCCCCTATGCAAACACCTACATGTCTGACTTTGAGTCTTCCGTCATCTATAAACATCCACTATTCATCATAGCGTTTCCCTCTGGAAGTGCTATATTGATTACATATTTTGCATTTGGGGGGGCTCATTGGAGTCCCTACAGGAGTTCTTTACATTTCTCAATGAGGCCTGGCCTGGGATTAAATTCACCAAGAATTATGACCCACATGCCATCAACTTTCTGGATACTATGGTTCTCAAGGATTCTGATGGCATTCTGACCACGGACATCTACATTAAACCCACGGAGAGGAACAGTATCCTCCATTATCAAAGTTTCCACCCCCCCCCCTCCGGTGAAGCGCTCAATTCCCAGATCCCAGTTCCAGAGGGTCAAACGAATAGTCCCCGATGGCCCTCTGTGAGTACAACGACTCCATGATATGACTATTAAGTTTGAAAAGAGGGGTTACCCCTCGTCAGTTCTAGATCATTCTAGTGACCCCCCTTCTGGTTCTCCCACAAATAGTAAGGGCAAACGTATCCCGTTTGTCCATTTGTATCATCCTGCCTCATACATATTGCATAAATCCATCAGAAAACATTGTCATCTTCTGTCCACTGCACATCCTGATGTGCCAGAATTCAGGGAACCATTTTTGCCCTGCTTTAAAAGACCACCCAATCTCAGAGATAGTCTAGTCAGGGCCGACATGGGCCCCAACTCTTCACATAAACAGCGCTTTTTATCCAAACCAAAAAGCGGCACATTTCCTTGTTTGCACTGTGCTCAGTGCAACAATGTACAGAAGGGAGGCACCTTTCAACATCCTCGGTCTGGTAAGACCTTCCACATCAGAGATTTCTTTACATGTGATTAATCTTTTGTGGTGTACATGATTAAATGCCCGTGTGGCCTCCTTTATATCGGTGAAACCACCCAGTCGGTCCGTGACAGAATTTCAAAGCATAAATCCACAATCCGGTGTAAAAATGTATTTTTACCAATCCCTCATCACTTCCATACACAAGGGCACTCAGTTTCGCAACTCAGGTTTCAGGTCATTGATTCAGTCCCCCCACCCAGGAGAGGTGGCAATAGATCAATATTATTAAAGAAAAGAGAGGCGTTTTGGATTCACACATTAGAGACCCTCTCACCTAGGGGTCTCAATAAGGATTATGATTTAATGGCATTTATATAAACATGTGTGCTTGTCATTTTTATGATTATTAACACCATTCTCTCTATTCCCTTCAGAGTCGTCTCTACTGGTCTTTGGACACCGCTGAGCACGAATATAGACCAGCACGCTTTGCACATCTCCTCTCGGTCTTCTAGTGCTCCACGTATATCATCTCACACCAACTTACCGGATCTGAGCACCCTTTAACATCTGACTTATTGCTTCTCCATTTATCCCCTAGTGCCTTATTACACCTATTACTTCACTATTCATATACTTTCGTTATTACTCCCGTGCCTCACCCGCTCCCATTTACATATACACACCATGCTGCATTCCGCCCCACTGCGCACACATGCCCATATTGTGTCTCTTTCTATAATTGCGCATGCACCGCTATTTTACAAGGTGGAACGCATATTAACTTTGTCTGGCGGTGGAACGCTTGTTTCAGCCACGCCCACTCTCGCGTCATTTCCGCTTCTGCGCGGTGCGATCGGGCTCCCCCACTGGGAACCGGAACTACACGCCGGCCTAGTCCCTGTGCTCCACTA
The DNA here is from genome assembly GCF_051348905.1 of Ranitomeya variabilis. Taxonomy (NCBI): domain Eukaryota; kingdom Metazoa; phylum Chordata; class Amphibia; order Anura; family Dendrobatidae; genus Ranitomeya; species Ranitomeya variabilis. Next base: position 554,631,838 of record NC_135233.1, read on the forward strand.
TTTAACCCCGAGCACACTCCAGTATACTCCTAACACAGCGGTGGATGCCGTGGTCACAAGGACACAGGTAACCTTTGCGTTCTCGGCCTTACTATGCAACATGCTGCACTTTTCTGTACAGCGTACTTTGCTGTGACATAGCGCATATACCCATATGTGGACATGTTCCTAATCATTACACATATCCCCATGCAGGCTAAGTCCACATTCCTATTGGATTTTCCTCTAAGACATTTTTACCCCCATTACTGGTAAGCTCCAGTCTCTTTTTACCTGTCTTCCTTTGGCCTTTCACATAGGCCGTTCACAAAACACCACTACTGTTATTTTTTCCATAGGCTTACACGGCCGTCTATAATCACTAGGGTTGAGCGAAACGGGTCGTTCATTTTCAAAAGTCGCCGACTTTTGGCTAAGTCGGCGTCTCATGAAACCCGATCCGACCCCTGTGCTTGTCGGCCATGCGGTACGCGACTTTCGCGCCAAAGTCGCGTTTCAATGACGCGAAAAGCGCCATTTCTCAGCCAATGAAGGTGAACGCAGAGTGTGGGCAGCGTGATGACATAGGTCCTGGTCCCCACCATCTTAGAGAAGGGCATTGCAGTGATTGGCTTGCTGTCTGCGGCGTCACAGGGGCTATAAAGGGGCGTTCCCGCCGACCGCCATGTTACTGCTGCTGCTCTGAGCTTAGGGAGAGGTTGCTGCCGCTTCGTCAGAAGCAGGGAGAGCGTTAGGCAGGGTCCACTAACCACCAAACCGCTTGTGCTGTAGCGATTTCCACTGTCCAACACCACCTTCGGTGTGCAGGGACAGTGAAAGCAATTTTTTTTTTTTTTTTTCCCTCAGCGCTGTAGCTCATTGGGCTGCCCTAGAAGGCTCCCTGATAGCTGTATTGCTGTGTGTACGCCACTGTGGAAACCAACTGCTTTTTTCAAAGCACATATCCTCTTGTTCCTTCCTTTCTGCACAGCTATCTTTTTTGTTTGTCCACACTTTTTATTTAATTTGTGCATCAGTCCACTCCTATTGCTGCCTGCCATACCTGGCTGAGATTACTGCAGGGAGATAGTAATTGTAGGACAGTCCCTGTTTTTTTTTTTTTTTTTTTTGTGGGAGATTAAGATTGGCATTTCTGCTACAGTGCCATCCCTGTGTGTGCCATCTCTCACTGAGTGGGCCATAGAAAGCCTATTTATTTTTTTCCTTGATTTGTGTTCTAAAATCTACCTCAACACAAAAACACTACATCAATCAGTGGGAGAAAAATATTGGCCTCAGTCAGGGCTTGTGTGCCACTCCTGTGCGTGCCATCTCTCATTCAGTGGGCCATAGAAAGCCTTTTTTTTTTGTTTTTTTTTAATATTATTTGGTTTCTAAAGTCTCCCTGAAAATAAAAAAAAAAAACTTAAAAAAACAGTGGGAGAGTAATATTGCCCTTTCAGCTTGTGCGCCAGTCTTGACTCCTGGGTGTGCCACCTCTCTCTCTCTAATTGTGGGCCATAGAAAGCCTATTTATTTTTTTCCTTCATTTGTGTTTTAAAATCTACCTCAACACAAAAACACTACATCAATCAGTGGGAGAAAAATATTGGCCTCAGTCAGGGCTTGTGTGCCACTCCTGTGCGTGTCATCTCTCATTCAGTGGGCCATAGAAAGCCTTTTTTTTTGTTTTTTTTTTAATATTATTTGGTTTCTAAAGTCTCCCTGAAAATAAAAAAAAAAAAACTTAAAAAAACAGTGGGAGAGTAATATTGCCCTTTCAGCTTGTGCGCCAGTCTTGACTCCTGGGTGTGCCACCTCTCTCTCTCTAATTGTGGGCCATAGAAAGCCTATTTATTTTTTTCCTTGATTTGGGTTTTAAAATCTACCTTAATAAAAAAACACTACATCAGTCAGTGGGAGAAAAATATTGGCCTCAGTCAGGGCTTGTGTGCCACTCCTGTGCGTGTCATCTCTCATTCAGTGGGCCATAGAAAGCCTTTTTTTTTATTTTATTTAATTATTTGGTTTCTAAAGTCTCCCTGAAAAAATAAAACATAAAAAAAAACCAGTGGGAGATTAATATTGCCCTTTCAGCTTGTGCGCCAGTCTTGACTCCTGGGTGTGCCACCTCTCTCTCTCTAATTGTGGGCCATAGAAAGCCTATTTATTTTTTTCCTTGATTTGGGTTTTAAAATCTACCTTAATAAAAAAACACTACATCAATCAGTGGGAGAAAAATATTGGCCTCAGTCAGGGCTTGTGTGCCACTCCTGTGCGTGTCATCTCTCATTCAGTGGGCCATAGAAAGCCTTTTTTTTTATTTTATTTATTATTTGGTTTCTAAAGTCTCCCTGAAAAAATAAAACATAAAAAAAAAACAGTGGGAGATTAATATTGCCCTTTCAGCTTGTGCGCCAGTCTTGACTCCTGGGTGTGCCACCTCTCTCTCTCTAATTGTGGGCCATAGAAAGCCTATTTATTTTTTTCCTTGATTTGGGTTTTAAAATCTACCTTAATAAAAAAACACTACATCAGTCAGTGGGAGAAAAATATTGGCCTCAGTCAGGGCTTGTGTGCCACTCCTGTGCGTGTCATCTCTCATTCAGTGGGCCATAGAAAGCCTTTTTTTTTGTTTTTTTTTAATATTATTTGGTTTCTAAAGTCTCCCTGAAAAAAAAAAAAAAAAAACATAAAAAAACAGTGGGAGAGTAATATTGCCCTTTCAGCTTGTGCGCCAGTCTTGACTCCTGGGTGTGCCACCTCTCTCTCTGTAATTGTGGGCCATAGAAAGCCTAATTTTTTTTTTCCTTCATTTGTGTTTTAAAATCTACCTCAACACAAAAACACTACATCAATCAGTGGGAGAAAAATATTGGCCTCAGTCAGGGCTTGTGTGCCACTCCTGTGCGTGTCATCTCTCATTCAGTGGGCCATAGAAAGCCTTTTTTTTTTTTTTTTTTTTTTAAATATTATTTGGTTTCTAAAGTCTCCCTGAAAAAAAAAAAAAAATAAATTAGGTGGGAGATTAATATTGACATTAGTGCTTGAGTGACAGTCCTGCTTGTGTGTCATCTCTGTGATTTGGTGCCACAGAAAACAGAGTGTGTAACATTGTGCCTGATTTTCCTTGTGGTCTCACCAACCTGTTAAGGGATATTGAAATCATACTGAAGTTATAGCTCACCGTGTAAGTTGTTTGACAGCAACAAATAAAGTTACTTTGGTTAAGATTTTAAAACAATGAGGAAGTCTGGTGCAAGAGGTCGTCGTGGGCGTTCATTGTCAGCTGGTAATGATGGTAGTGGTAGTGGAGCATCAGGTGGTCGTGGGGATAAAAATATTCCACCTAAGTCTGGAGCTGTGGAGCCAGTTTCGTCGTCAGGCTACACAAGGCCTCGAACGCTCTCTTTTCTGGGAGTAGGAAAACCGCTTTTAAAGGCGGAGCAGCAACAGCAAGTTTTGGCTTACATTGCAGACTCAGCCTCTAGCTCTTTTGCCTCCTCTTCAGAAACTGGTAAATGTAAAAGCAGCGCGTCGCTTGTGGATGTTCACGGTCAGGGACAAGTCGCTTCCTTGTCCTCCTCAGCAAAAGCTACAACAAGAGAGAAGGATGCAGCAGGCGACACAACGGGTCACTCCATGGAGCTCTTTACACATACCGTCCCTGGCTTAGAAAGTGAAACATTTAACAGGCCATGCCCATTACAAGTAGATTCTGACATGGAGTGCACTGATGCACTGCCACAGCCAGAGTACTATGCTGCTCCTTTGACTCAGACCACCACATTGCCCTCTCAGGGTACAGATCCACAATCAGACCCTGATGAGACTATGTTGCCCCGCCACGAACGCTATACCACCGACCGACACAGTGACACAGACGAAGTTGCACACGAGCTCGAAGAGGAGGTAATAGATGACCCAGTTATTGACCCCGATTGGCAGCCATTGGGGGAACAGGGTGCAGGCGGCAGTAGTTCAGAAGCGGAGGTGGAGGAGGGGCCGCAGCAGGCATCAACATCGCAACAGGTTCCATCAGCCGGGCCCGTATCTGGCCCAAAACGCGTGTCAAAGCCAAAACCTGTTGGAGGACAGCGTGGCCATCCGGTTAAAGCTCAGTCTGCAATCCCTGAAAAGGGATCCGATGCTAGGAAGAGTGCAGTCTGGCATTTTTTTAAACAACATCCAACTGATCAGCGCAAAGTCATCTGTCAAAAATGTTCAACTAGCTTAAGCAGAGGTCAGAATCTGAAAAGTCTAAATACTAGTTGCATGCATAGACACTTAACCACCATGCATTTTCAAGCCTGGACTAACTACCAAACGTCCCTTAAGGTTGTAGCACCCTCGGCCAATGAAGTTAGTCAGCAACGCAACATCCCTTCCGTCACTGTAAGGCCACCATTTTCCGCACCACCGGCAGATTCTGTGCAGGTTTCTTTGCCAGCCAAAAGCAGTCAGGGTCAGGGAATCACCAGTTTTGTAGGAGGAAATATTGCATCTAGGGCACCGGCGGAAACAATACCGTCTCCAACCGTCTCTCAGTCTGCCATGTACACCGGCACACCCGAAAGTTCCACGATCTCCAGCTCTCCAGTCCAGCTCACCCTACATGAGACTCTGGTTAGAAAAAGGAAGTACTTATCCTCGCATCCTCGTACACAGGGTTTTAACGCCCACATAGCTAGACTAATCTCGTTAGAGATGATGCCCTACCGGTTAGTTGAAAGCGAAGCTTTCAAAGCCCTGATGGAGTACGCTGAACCACGATACGAGCTACCCAGTCGACACTTTTTTTCAAGAAAAGCCATCCCAGCCCTGCACCAGCATGTTAAACAGCGCATCGTCCATGCACAGGCAATCTGTGAGTACAAAGGTGCACCTGACTACAGATGCATGGACCAGTAGGCATGGCCAGGGACGTTATGTGTCCATCACGGCACACTGGGTGAATGTGGTGGATGCAGGGTCCACAGGCGACATCAATTTAGGGACAGTTGTGCCTAGCCCACGGTCTAGGAAACAGTTGGCTGTAGGCGTTCGCACCCCCTCCTCCTCGTCCTCCTGCAGAAGCTACAGCTCTTCCACAGAACGCAGTCGGCCAACCACTCCATCGGCAGATGACACTGTTGCACACCAGTTGTCCCATTATGGGCCAGCTACTGGCAAGCGTCAGCAGGCTGTATTGGCTATGAAGTGTTTGGGCGACAACAGACACACCGCGGAAGTTCTGTCCGAGTTCTTGCAACAAGAAACGCAGTCGTGGCTGGGCACAGTAGATCTTGAGGCAGGCAAGGTAGTGAGTGATAACGGAAGGAATTTCATGGCTGCCATCTCCCTTTCCCAACTGAAACACATTCCTTGCCTGGCTCACACCTTAAACCTGGTGGTGCAGTGCTTATTGAAAACTTATCCTGGGTTCTCCGACCTGCTCCTCAAAGTGCGTGCACTTTGCTCACATATCCGACGTTCGCCTGTACACGCCAGCCGTATGCAGACCTATCAGCGGTCTTTGAACCTTCCCCAGCATCGCCTAATCATAGACGTTGCAACAAGGTGGAACTCAACACTGCACATGCTTCAGAGACTGTGCGAACAGAGGCGTGCTGTTATTTATTTGTGGGAGGATACACGGGCAGGCAGTAGGATGGCAGACATGGAGTTGTCAGGTGTGCAGTGGTCTAAGATACAAGACATGTGTCAAGTCCTTCAGTGTTTTGAGGAATGCACACGGCTGGTTAGTGCAGACAACGCCGTAATAAGCATGAGCATCCCCCTAATGCGTCTGCTGATGCAAAGTTTGACGCACATAAAGGAGCAGGCGTCTGCACCAGAGGAAGAGGAAAGCCTTGATGACAGTCAGCCATTGTCTGGTCAGGGCAGTGTACAGGACGAGGTAGCGGGCGAAGAGGAGGTGGAGGACGAGGAGGATGATGGGGATGAGTATATTTTTAATGCGGAACCTTTCCCGGGGGCACTGGAAATTGGTTGCGTGTCACGGCCGGGTTCTGGTTTTTTGAGGGACACAAGTGACGTAGATTTGCCTGCAACTGCCCCTCAACCAATCACAACCGGAGATTTGACAACTGGAACTTTGGCCCACATGGCGGATTATGCCTTACGTATCCTAAAAAGGGACACACGCATTACGAAAATGATGAACGATGACGATTACTGGTTGGCCTGCCTCCTTGATCCACGCTATAAAGGCAAATTGCAAAATATTATGCCACATGAGAACTTGGAACTAATATTAGCAACCAAACAATCAACTCTTGTTGATCGTTTGCTTCAGGCATTCCCAGCACACAGCGCACGTGATCGTTCTCACACGAGCTCCAGGGGGCAGCAGACTAGGAGTGTTAGGGGTGCATACATCAGAAGTGGCGTTGGACAGAGGGGTTTTCTGACCAGGTTGTGGAGTGATTTTGCTATGACCGCAGACAGGACAGGTACTGCTGCATCAATTGAAAGTGACAGGAGACAACATTTGTCCAGTATGGTTACTAACTATTTTTCATCCCTTATCGATGTTCTCCCTCAACCGTCATTCCCATTTGATTACTGGGCCTCCAAATTAGACACCTGGCCAGAATTGGCAGAATATGCATTGCAGGAGCTTGCTTGCCCGGCAGCAAGTGTCCTATCAGAAAGAGTATTCAGTGCTGCAGGTTCAATATTAACCGAAAAAAGGACTCGTCTGGCTACCCAAAATGTTGACGATCTAACATTCATTAAAATGAACCACAACTGGATTTCGAAATCTTTTGCCCCACCTTGCCCGGCCGACACCTAGCTTTCCTATGAAAAGCTCTTGCCTGTGAATTACTTTTCTAATGTCTAATTTGCTGCAGCTGATTGTACAGCATACGACATGTTTACACCTCCCTAAATGGCCAAACTCCCCACACGGGGCCGTGGTATCGCGACTTGGCGCAAGCACCCGTGAGACTGCTGTTTGTCTGAAGAGGTGGGTGTGCTCGCTTTTGGTTGACGGCATTGCTACTGGGTCCCTCATAGTACAATGTAGTGTCTCTGGCGGTGGTGGTGCGCACCCAACGTCAGACACACCGTTGTAACATGAGGGGCCCTGGGGCGGTCCCGCCGGCCTCAAGAGAGTTCCCCCCTCCCCCAGCTCAAAATGTGCTGTACCACGTGCAAAATTATGTCGCACAGCTCCACCAATCTTTAGTCTATTCGCTGACATGATTCAATGTCTGGCACTGACAATACAAATTTGTAGACATCTATGATGCAACTTAAAGTAGTCTGTGTCTGTGTCCTATATTGGCACCATTAAATAGTTACCGCCAAATTACTATGTCAGAAACTCAGCAGATGAGCCCACCCCTGTACCTAAGTATGCCACCTTTTTTTTTGTTTTGGTTGTTTTGCGAGACATTAACATCTATTTATATTTTGGGAGTACTGGGACAGACACTCCTTGCAATACTCCTCCACTGACCACCAAGCTGCCTGTGTATCCATGTAACCGATGTAAAACTGCCATGAGCCTATTGTTTGTTATTTTAGGCCTTTGATAGCCTGTCTGCGGTCCCTACTTTCAATACTCCACCACTGACCACCATGCTGCCTGCCGTGTATCCATGTAACCGCTGTAAAACTGCCATGAGCCTATTGTTTGTTATTTTAGGCCTTCGAAGCCTGTCTGCGGTCCCTCCTTCCACTAGGCCTCCACTGACCTGACCACTGCTGCCCGTGTACCCCTGGAACCAATTTTAAAGTGCCTACAGCCAGCCCATTTTATTGTGTTAGGCCTTCGAAGCCTGTCTGCGGTCCCTCCTTCCACTAGGCCTACACTGACCAGACCACTGCTGCCCGTGTACCCCTGGAACCAATTATAAAGTGCCTACAGCCAGCCCATTTTATTATGTTAGGCCTTGGAAGCCTGTCTGCGGTCCCTCCTTCCACTAGGCCTCCACTGACCTGACCACTGCTGCCCGTGTACCCCTGGAACCAATTTTAAAGTGCCTACAGCCAGCCCATTTTATTGTGTTAGGCCTTCGAAGCCTGTCTGCGGTCCCTCCTTCCACTAGGCCTACACTGACCAGACCACTGCTGCCCGTGTACCCCTGGAACCAATTTTAAAGTGCCTACAGCCAGCCCATTTTATTGTGTTAGGCCTTCGAAGCCTGTCTGCGGTCCCTCCTTCCACTAGGCCTCCACTGATCTGACCACTGCTGCCCGTGTACCCCTGGAACCAATTATAAAGTGCCTACAGCCAGCCTATTTTATTATGTTAGGCCTTCGAAGCCTGTCTGCGGTCCCTCCTTCCACTAGGCCTACACTGACCAGACCACTGCTGCCCGTGTACCCCTGGAACCAATTTTAAAGTGCCTACAGCCAGCCCATTTTATTGTGTTAGGCCTTCGAAGCCTGTCTGCGGTCCCTCCTTCCACTAGGCCTCCACTGATCTGACCACTGCTGCCCGTGTACCCCTGGAACCAATTATAAAGTGCCTACAGCCAGCCTATTTTATTATAATTATGTTAGGCCTTCGAAGCCTGTCTGCGGTCCCTCCTTCCACTAGGCCTCCACTGACCTGACCACTGCTGCCCGTGTACCCCTGGAACCAATTTTAAAGTGCCTACAGCCAGCCCATTTTATTATGTTAGGCCTTGGAAGCCTGTCTGCGGTCCCTCCTTCCACTAGGCCTCCACTGACCTGACCACTGCTGCCCGTGTACCCCTGGAACCAATTATAAAGTGCCTACAGCCAGCCTATTTTATTATGTTAGGCCTTCGAAGCCTGTCTGCGGTCCCTCCTTCCACTAGGCCTCCACTGACCTGACCACTGCTGCCCGTGTACCCCTGGAACCAATTTTAAAGTGCCTACAGCCAGCCCATTTTATTGTGTTAGGCCTTCGAAGCCTGTCTGCGGTCCCTCCTTCCACTAGGCCTACACTGACCAGACCACTGCTGCCCGTGTACCCCTGGAACCAATTTTAAAGTGCCTACAGCCAGCCCATTTTATTATGTTAGGCCTTCGAAGCCTGTCTGCGGTCCCTCCTTCCACTAGGCCTACACTGACAAAGGTACACCTGACAACAGACACATGGACCTGTAGGCATGGCCACGGAAGGTTACGTGTCCTTTGTGGCTCAATGGGTTAATGTATTGGATGCATGGTCCACACAGGGGACAGCCTGCTAAGTCTGTCTGCAGTCCCTAATTCAAGTTGTCCTCAACTGAATAAAGCTGAGCTTCTACCTTCCGGCTCTGATTAACTGCTGTTTTTAAACACATTGGTGGTTCCGGCCTACTAACGGTGTCTGCCCCTGCCTGGTGTTGTCCTCAACTGAATACAGCTGAGCTTCAACCTTCTGCCTCTCATTAACTGCTGTTTTTTTTTTTTTTTTTTAAATGGTGTTTAGGGCCTACTAACGGTGTCTGCCCCTCCCTGGTGTTGCCCTCAACTGAATAAAGCTGAGCTTCAACCTTCTGGCTCTCATTAAGTGTTTTTTAAAAAACAAAATGGTGTTTAGGGCCTACTAACGGTTTCTGCCCCTCCCTGGTGTTGGCCTCAACTGAATAAAACTGAGCTTCAACCTTCTGCCTCTCAGTAAGTGTTTTTTAAAAAACAAAATGGTGTTTAGGGCCTACTAACGGTGTCTGCCCCTCCCTGGTGTTGCCCTCCACTGAATAAAGCTGGGCTTCAACCTTCTGGCTCTCATTAAGTGTTTTTTAAAAAACAAAATGGTGGTTAGGGCCTACTAACGGTGTCTGCCCCTCCCTGGTGTTGCCCTCAACTGAATAAAGCTGTGCTTCAACCTTCTGGCTTTCAGCCTATAGTATCAGATATTAAACTGCATTTGGCCTTCAACTTTGGTTACGGCCTACTAACGGTGTCTGCCCCTCCCTGGTGTTGGCCTCAACTGAATAAAGCTGAGCTTCAACCTTCTGGCTCTCATTAAGTGTTTTTTTAAAAAACAAAATGGTGTTTAGGGCCTACTCACGGTTTCTGCCCCTCCCTGATGTTGGCCTCAACTGAATAAAGCTGAGCTTCAACCTTCTGCCTCTCATTAAGTGTTTTTTAAAAAACAAAATGGTGGTTAGGGCCTACTAACGGTGTCTGCCCCTCCCTGGTGTTGCCCTCAACTGAATAAAGCTGTGCTTCAACCTTCTGGCTTTCAGCCTATAGTATCAGATATTAAACTGCATTTGGCCTTCAACTTTGGTTATGGCCTACTAACGGTGTTTGCCCCTCCCTGGTGTTGCCCTCAACTGAATAAAGCTGAGCTTCAACCTTCTGGCTCTCATTAAGTGTTTTTTAAAAAACAAAATGGTGTTTAGGGCCTACTAACGGTTTCTGCCCCTCCCTGGTGTTGGCCTCAACTGAATAAAGCTGAGCTTCAACCTTCTGCCTCTCAGTAAGTGTTTTTTAAAAAACAAAATGGTGTTTAGGGCCTACTAACGGTGTCTGCCCCTCCCTGGTGTTGGCCTCAACTGAATAAAGCTGAGCTTCAACCTTCTGCCTCTCAGTAAGTGTTTTTAAAAAAACAAAATGGTGTTTAGGGCCTACTAACGGTGTCTGCCCCTCCCTGGTGTTGCCCTCAACTGAATAAAGCTGTGCTTCAACCTTCTGGCTTTCAGCCTATAGTATCAGATATTAAACTGCATTTGGCCTTCAACTTTGGTTACGGCCTACTAACGGTGTTTGCCCCTCCCTGGTGTTGCCCTCAACTGAATAAAGCTGAGCTTCAACCTTCTGGCTCTCATTAAGTGTTTTTTAAAAAACAAAATGGTGTTTAGGGCCTACTAACGGTTTCTGCCCCTCCCTGGTGTTGGCCTCAACTGAATAAAGCTGAGCTTCAACCTTCTGCCTCTCAGTAAGTGTTTTTTAAAAAACAAAATGGTGTTTAGGGCCTACTAACGGTGTCTGCCCCTCCCTGGTGTTGCCCTCAACTGAATAAAGCTGAGCTTCAACCTTCTGGCTCTCATTAAGTGTTTTTTAAAAAACAAAATGGTGTTTAGGGCCTACTAACAGTTTCTGCCCCTCCCTGGTGTTGGCCTCAACTGAATAAAGCTGAGCTTCAACCTTCTGGCTCTCATTAAGTGTTTTTTAAAAAACAAAATGGTGGTTAGGGCCTACTAACGGTTTCTGCCCCTCCCTGGTGTTGTCCTCAACTGAACAAAGCTGAGCTTCCACATTCTGGCTTTCGGCCTATACTATCAGATATTAAACTGCATTTGGCCTACTAGTGTGGTTAGGCCCTTGAAACAGTGTCTGCTGCTCTTGGGTTTGCTACTCCACTGAACAAAGCAATGCCGCCTGTTTAGTCCTGTTACCAATTTTGATCTGCATTTAGCCTACTTTATTCTTTGGCCCTATATCTGTTTCCTCCTCATCCTGCCCATTGCCCAGCCACTGCTAGATGAGTCTGCTGGTACATTGACCTAGACCACTACATTCCCCTTGTACTCTACACAGCCAGAATCTGACCCTGTTGAAAGTAAGGTTCCCCTTCCCGCATATTATACCACCTTACACAGGGACAAAGAGGAAGGTGCAGATGAAAGTGCAGGTTCCTTCATCAGGTGGGGGGGGCATACTCGTTGGCGACGTCACTGGCACAGGGCCACTCAGAGTACGCAAATGTGTCGCTGCTGGTGGGAGGCGCCCCCGCCATGCAAACACACCGCCGTACTTTGAGGGGCCCTGTGCCAGTGCCAATGCGAATGAGTGGGCCCCCCCTGCTTGCTCAGGATCACAGCACTTGCAACGTTGAAATACTTACCTCTCCCTGCTCCACCGCCATGACGTAGTCCACGTTTCCTGGGCCCACTAAAACCTTGAACCAGCCCTACCCCCCACAACTTTTGCCAAATGACCCCCAATTTCCAGTGCCCAACTATTATTATAAAGTTAATTAAGATTGACAAGCTTCAGAAAACAAGAATGGATGTTTTTGGCAGTAAAATGGGCACTGTAGGTGTTTTCCTGGCCTCCACTCACTGCCGGCTATGCTTCCCCATTGACTTGCATTGGGTTTCGTGTTTCGGTCGATCCCCGACTTTTAGCGATAATCGGCCGACTTCACTCGACTCGACTCTGGACTAAATCGGGTTTCACAAAACCAGACTCGATCTTAAAAAAATGAAAGTCGCTCAACCCTAATAATCACGCTTCACCTTTTCATACGGTATGTTCTCACATTTGATATAATGTTGTTCTTTGCCTTGTATAGTATCCATCTTCCTCCTATATATTTTTTTCCGTTTATCTGATAACTAGCCACAGCATTTCTCTATGAGTGTATATTTGATACATTATGTTTGTATATACTTTGTTTTTTTTATTGTCACCCACTGTTGTTATTTTTATTTACTGTATATGTCTGTACACAATTTTACAGTCATTGATGAAGGTCCCGGTTAGGGACCGAAACGTCTGGCTTACATTGGGATGAATAAATCCTTCCTATTCTTTCACCGCTAAGTTGAGTGCTGGGTTTTGCTTTATTTGTCACTACGGTTTGGGAACCTACCCAGGCACCACTAAGTTAGTTGTGCACACGTCGCTTTATCACTTAGCTATTTAAGTCTGAGAAATCAGACCCCATACAGATCAATCATACAGCATATCATTCTTATAGATTCATCAAAATTTGTTAACATAAGAGCGTATGATCTGCTGCAGTCACAAAGTGTCCACATCATGTTCCCGTACTTTTCGTCTCCTACCTCGGAATGACACAAGTTGTTCATCCACAGTGACATTTTTCTTCTTAGACTGAATTGCTGGCATCAGACTAGTTGTCTGGGAATCGGCCGCATCAGATCCAACTTCAGAATCCGGATTCTCATGAATCACTCTCCGGCCACTTATGGGGTCGTCGTCTTCGGGCACTTTCTCCAGTTGATATCTTCTTCTGAGGCGTTGGCAAACTTCTCCAATTCATCGTCACTCAATGGGCGTCTTCTCCACATTTTTGTCCAACTTTCCAAATAGTGGACATTCACAATTTTCATGGGGTAAAATCAGTGTTGTGAAATGAAATAGCACTACACGAATACCCAGTAATGATAATAAAATTACAATCACCGACACCACGGGATCGGTGGCAGCATGGGAGGTATCTGCTTTATTTTAAGTAGGGGTTGTCTTAGTAGTGGACAACGCCTTTAATATATTTTTTTTAACAAGTGATTTTTGGTTATTTGAACATGAGTATAACACTCTAATACTTCTGGATAGTGATGCCAGCCGGCCAGTGGGGGCCACTATTGGGTCCTTGGCAGCCGTGATGGTACATTGGCACTACCCCCATTAGGTTTTGCATGTGGTGGTGATGGTCTGACAGACGGAGCTTCCCTCCTCTTCTGGTTAACCAACTAGTTAGTGTGGTCAGTCTTTCAGCAGGAGCCCAGGTATATAGGTCAGCCGTGATCTACAGCTTATCACCCGGGTGCAACGACTGTGCCCACCGTCATATGGCATTGGGGTCCATGTTTCATGTGGCTTCCAGTGGGTCTGTTTATGTTGCAAGAATGTAGGGACATCCTTCCTCACATAGACTGTTCCTTCCTTTAAGGGTAGGTGCAGACAACCATATTATTGGCTAGAGCCAACAAAACATCAGATCGCACCTGGACCAATGATATGCTATGAGGCCGTGCACACGTCCAATATTTTCCTTTATTCAATCTAGGAGTTATGTGGATATCGTCGGCGCTGCTGTAAAGTTGAATGTCCAGGCATATTGAAATAAAGATAATGGTTTTATTCTCAATGCATTTCAAAGTCACTAGGACTTCTTCCTCAGGATCCGCACTAATGCAGATTGCCATCCATACCTCATCTTCCACACCAACTGCTATCCGTGCCCCCACTATCACAAAGATGCCCTGTATAACACACATCTCTATCCATACCCTTAAATCTCTAGCACACAGTTCCCATAGCTCCCCCTCTATAAAAAAAAAAGCTCCCATTTCCCTTTCATGGCTATACAAGTCTCCTCACTCTGACAAGCCAGGCCTGGTTTATCACTCTCCGCAAGGAGAAACATTACCCCTTAGATCACAGTCTTAAGCCTCTCACCCAGCAAAATCAGATCTCATGCTTTGCACTGAGGAGGGGCAACATTCAGAAACGCTGTGTATATAAATTGAGATTCTGGTTTGGCTTTTGCCCTAACTTTGTAGCAAGGCTCTTTATAGAGTCCATATTGACTTATAGGTGGCGCTAGAGTTCTCGTCCTCTTCCTCTCTGAAGAGACTATTTGCATATTTAATTTCACAGAGGAGCACTGCATGGCGTATATACCATATTTTTTGGACCATAAGATGCACTTTTTTCGCCCAAAATCATGGGGGAAAATGAGGTTGTGTCTTATAGTTGCAATATAGTTACAAATCCTGGCAGCGGTCCCGATGCAGGAGGGCCCGATGTAGCTGGAGCGGATGTAGCTGTACTCTGTGGTATGGTGGTGTTGGGACTCCGTAGTGTGGTGATAGCGGGGCTATGTGCTGCGTGGGGGGCTCCGCCGGCATTTCGTCAAAGCCCGGAAGCCCCCGCAGCTCCGTTGCTGTGACGTGGTGGCCTCAGGAAAGATGGCTGCCGGGGGCGGTGCATGATCAGATTCAAATCTCGGCCACGAGACCTCGTCTCCCGATATATCAGGATGAGATCTCATTGCCGAGATCTGAATCTGAGCATGCGCTGCCCCCGGCGGCCGTCTTTCCAGAGGACACTGGTAGCCATATTCCCGGAGGCCTCCGAGTCGTAGCAACGGAGCTGCGGGGGCATCCGGGCTTTGACGAAATGCCGGCGGATCCCCCCACGCAGTACAGAGAGCCGCTGCAGCCCCGACACCACCGTCCCACAAAGCACAGCTACCCCACAGGCCACCGCAGCCCCACAGAGCACTGCAGCCCCACAAGCCACCACAGCCAAAACAGAGCAGCAGCAACACCGCTCCAGCCTGGGATGGGATTTCCCAGAGTCCACCGCACCAGCCTGGACCACCGAACAACCTCTGTGACTACTCCTCCACTAGTGCCGAAACCTCTCCTCGGTAAGCTGAATTCCGACTGTAAGACGGACACCCATTTGACACATTTTTCCCCCCCCCTATTTTCCTTCTGAAAATTTGGGGTGTGTCTTATGGCCCGGTGCGTCTTATAGTCCAAAAAATTCGGTAAGTCTCCTCACTCTGACATGCCAGGCCTGGCTTATCACTCTCCATAAGGAGAAACGTTACTCCTTAGATTCCTCTCTATAACACACAGTTCCCCCTCTGTAAAAAAAGACAGCACCCTATGTATGTAACCCACAGCTCCCCATTGTTCCCCCTCTGTAATAGACAGCTCCCCATGGTTCCCCCTCTCTAATAGGCAGCTCCCCATGGTTCCTCCCTATAACACACACATCAACATGGTTCCCCCTCTGTAACACAGTTTGCCACAGTTTCTCTTCTATAACAGACAGCTCCCCACGGTTCTCTCCTAACAGACAGCTCCCCATGGTTCTCTCCTAACAGACAGCTCCCCATGGTTCCTCCCTTGGTAACAACTCACCACAGTTCCCTCCGAACACACAGCTTTTCAGTTTCCTCCTAACAGACAGCTCCCCACAGTTTCCTCCTAGCAAACAGCTCCCCACAGCTTCCTCCTGACAGCTCCGCAGTTTCATCCTAACAGACAGCTTCCCACAGTTCCCTCCTAGCAGACAGCTCCCCATAGTTTCCTCCTAACAGACAGATCCCCACAGTTCCCTCCAAACAGACAGCCCCCCGCAGTTCCCTCCTTACACCTTACAGACAGCCCCCCTCAGTTCCCTCCTTAGACAGCCCCCCACAGTTCCCTCCTTACAGACAGCTCCCCACAGTTCCCTTCTGACAGACAGCTCCCCACGGCTCCCTCCTAACAGACAGCCCCCCACGTTCCTCCCTCGGTAACAGCCACCCCCCCCCCGTTTCCTTCTAACAGACAGCTCCCAATGGTTCCTCCCTCGGTAACAGACAGCTCCTCAGTTTCCTCCTAACAGACAGCTCCCCATTAGGGTGACCACAAAAAATCGATGTTGGAATTTTGTCCGTCTGGACCCCACAAAACGATTCCCCTTTCCGGATATTGAGATAGCCAAAATTTGAGCTCGATCAAACGACGTTAACCCGTGCCGCTCATCGCTCAAAGTTTGAAAAAATCTGAATTTTTGCCCAAAAAGCTGACATATGAAGCCATAACTCCAGAATGGTAAATAATAAAAACACGCTTAATATCTCAAAAGAAAGCTAATGTTGTTCTTCAAAATTTATATTTTATACATAATTGTTATTTTAAGTCAAACTGAGTTAAAACATCTTTTAGCCCCAAGAACGTGACCTGGTACCACTAGGAGCATACTTCGTATATTTTGTTATTAAGTGATACATTTTTTTTTTTTTGGTATATTTTTGAGTTTAAAGTAGAAATATAATAAAAAAACAAGTAATACTGATAAGTCTAATGACTTTTTTTATTTTAAAATATAAAAATGAGGTATTTAATACATACAAAACAGACACAGAAAAGTTACAGACGTAGTACCTACATGAGTTGATAATTTTACATAGTTATCTAATCTAATCTGACTGCGCTCCTCATAAAAACAAGCACATGCTGCTTACAATTTTCCAAGTGTGTGTTATTGTTTTTATAGCTATTATAGTATTATTTTAAAAGATATTTGAAAATATTTTATTGAAATTTAAGTTAATATATATTTTTTCGTTTTTGTAGTTAACTGTTATTTACCTATTGGACTCTGAAATGGCATTCACATCAGGTGTACAAAGCCGGAACAAGGATAAATTATTTCTTGTGGGCTATCCCATTCACCAGATCACCGGTTGTAAACTACCCTCAAATCGTCAAGTCTTAAGTGCTTTATTTTATAATAAATTAATATTATATTAATATATTAATATATATATATATATATATATAAATATATTAATTTATAATATAATACCTTGACCCTCTTGAGTACAAAGTCTCGAAAACTTTATTACATGCTAGAAGGCAAACATTCAGAGAACAATATACTAAAAACATGTTAGATAAAGTAAACATTCCTGAAAAAGAGCCCGTGGTTGTCCATTGGGACGGTAAACTTTTACCGGGTGTTTTAAAAAATGAGCAATGTGAGCGAATAGCTATTGCTATTTCATATGGCGAAAAGGAACAGCTGCTGGGAGTTCCTGTAACAGCAAGCAGCTCTGGAGAGGAGCAAGCCGTAGCCGTATATGAATGCCTACAGGAATGGGGTCTTCCCAACACCGTCAAGGCGATGTGCTTCAACACTGCAGCATCGAACACGGGAAGACTCAAAGGAGCATGCGTCCTATTGGAGCAAATGTTAGGAAGAGAATTGCTACACCTAGCTTGCCGTCACCATATCTTGGAAATTGTGTTAAGAGGCGTATTCGACACAAAAATGGGATCAACCACTGGACCTCATGCAGATATTTTCAAAAGATTCCTCACTGCGTGGCCCAAGATAGACAAAGGAAAATACGACACAGGTATCAGTGACAAGCTAATACAAAAGCAGCTAACTACAGAAGTAATTGCAAATGTTACTGCTGAATTCGAGACCAAATTAACTGAGAGCCACCCCAGAGATGACTACAAGGAGCTGTTGCAGTTGGTTCTCGTATTTGTTGGATCACTAGACGGCAATGTTGTGGGTTTTAGAACTCCAGGAGCCATTCATCATGCTAGGTGGATGGCAAAGGCTATTTACTGCTTAAAAATGTTCATTTTTCGTCGTCAATTTAAGATGTCTAAAGAAGAAGAAAGTTCTGTGCGTGCCATTTCTGTTTTCCTAGTTAAAATTTATTGTAAAGCTTGGTTCAATGCTCCAAAAGCTCATCTTGCGCCAAAGCAAGATTTAGGTATTTTGCATAGTCTGTTAGACTATAAAGAATGTGACAACGACATTGCAGAAATAGCCCTGACCAAATTTTCGAACCATTTGTGGTATTTGAATGCAGAGTTGGTGGGATTATCGTTTTTTGATCCCAACATTACAGACGATTAAAAGTTGTTAATGGCTAATAAATTGCTCAGTAGCACAGATGAACCATCAGAGCACGCTAGGGTTGTAAATCCAAAAGTTAAGAAAGAAAAAGTAAAAGAGGTCGTTGATGGAGGATTGTTAAATTTACTTACCAAAGAAACATTTACATTCTTTGACTGATTTAATATAAAAACGGATTTCCTAAGACAAAATCCAAACACCTGGCCTCAAAATAATGACTTCCAAGAAGGATTGAAAATTGTCAAAACATTAAAAGTAGTTAATGATATGGCTGAGCGTGGTGTTAAATTAATAACCGACTTTAACGACCTTCTGACAAAAAATGAAGAACAAAAGCAATATGTCCTGCAAGTTGTAAGCAAATGCCGAGCATTATATTCTGAAGTTTCAAAAACTACTTTAACAAAACCTCTAGAATAGATTAGATAACTATGTAAAATTATCAACTCATGTAGGTACTACGTCTGTATCTTTTCTGTCTGTTTTGTATGTATTAAATACCTCATTTTTATATTTTAAAATAAAAAAAGTCATTAGACTTATCAGTATTACTTGTTTTTTATTATATTTCTACTTTAAACTCAAAAATATACCAAAAAAAAAAAAATGTATCACTTAATAACAAAATATACGAAGTATGCTCCTAGTGGTACCAGGTCACGTTCTTGGGGCTAAAAGATGTTTTAACTCAGTTTGACTTAAAATAACAATTATGTATAAAATATAAATTTTGAAGAACAACATTAGCTTTCTTTTGAGATATTAAGCATGTTTTTATTATTTACCATTCTGGAGTTATGGCTTCATATGTCAGCTTTTTGGGCAAAAATTCGGATTTTTTCAAACTTTGAGCGACGAGCGGCACGGGTTACCGTCGTTTGATCGAGCTCAAATTTTGGCTATCTCAATATCCGGAAAGGGGAATCGTTTTGTGGGGTCCAGACGGACAAAATTCCCACATTTTTTCAAACCCATATAAGATCCGGTCACCCTACTCCCCATAGTTCCTCCCTTGGTAACAGACAACTCCCCACGGTTCTCTCCTAACAGACAGCTCCCCAAAGTTCCCTCCTAACAGACAGCTCCCCACATTCCTTCCTTGGTAATAGACAGCTCATCACAATTTCCTCCTAACAGACAGCTCCTCACGGTTCCCTCCTTACAGATAGCCCCCACGGTACCCTCGGTAACAGACAGCTTCCCAGTTTCCTTGACAGGTCCCCAGAGTCTCCTAACAGACAGCTACCCACAGTTCCTCTCTCGTTAACAAACAGCTGCCCACGGTTTCTCCCTCGGTAACAGACAGGTCCCCAGTTTCTCCTAACAGACAGCTACCCACGGTTCCTCCCACGGTAACAGACAGCTCCTCACAGTTCCCTCCTTACAGACAGTCCCCATGGTAACAGCTCCCCAGTTTCCTAACAGACAGGTCCCCAGAGTCTCCTGACAGCTATCCACGGTTCCTCCCTCATTAACAAACAGCTACCCATGGTTCCCTCCTAACAGACAGCTACCCACGGTTCCTCCCTCGGTAACAGACAGCTCCTCACAGTTCTCTCCTTATAGACAGCCCCCACGGTACCCTTGGCAACAGCTCCCCAGTTTCCTTCCTTCTAGACAGGTCCCCAGTCTAACAGACAGCTATCAATGGTTCCTCCCTCATTAACAAACAGCTACCCATGGTTCCCTCCTAAGGCCTGTTTCACAGGTCAGTGGCTCCGGTATGTGTGGTGAGTTTCCTCACGTACCGGAGACACTGACTCACGCAGACACATTAAAATCAATGTGCCTCTGAACATGTCGTGTTTTCACGGACCGCACACGGAGAACAGTGTGCACTCTCCTCCATGTGCACGTACCGCCGTAGGAGAAACAGCGCTAGAGTTAAGCGCTGTCCCCTGCTTTTGGTGCTGAAGCCGGCATTCATTCCTTCTCCCCAGCAGCGTTCGCTGGAGAGAAGGAATGAATGCCGGCTTCAGCACCAAAAGCAGGGGACAGCGCTTAACTCTAGCGCTGTCTCCTGCACGGTCCGTGTGGTCCTCAGTCGGCACACGGCTGCCGCACGTGTGCCACACTGATGTGCCACGTGAGCACACGGACACGGATAACTCCGGTACCGATTTTTCCGGTACCGGAATTATCTGGACGTGTGAGACTGGCCTAACAATTATCCATGGTTCCTCCTTCATTAACAAACAACTACCCATGGTTCCCTCATAACAGACAGCTACCCAGGGTTCCTCCCTCGGTAACAGACAGCTCCCATAGTTCAACCCTTTGTAACAGACAGCTCCCCATGCTCCCACCCGACAGTTAACTGTGCACATCTGTGTATAGTACTCCACCCCTCAGTGACTTGACCCATAGCAGGAAGCTAAACTGATCACTGCTTCCTGTTTTCTGTACTGATCACAGAGATAAGTGCAGGGAGGACCAAGAACTGTAGAACAGCTTCACAGCCTCTCCAGTCAAGTAGGAAAGCTTCATTAGTGCTTTGCCCAGTCATTAAAGAGAATATATTGTCAGAAAATTACCACTATGCAGGTCATGTTTTTGTCAAATATATATATTTTTAAATCTTGCTAATTTTTTTTCTAAATTCTATTTAAATCTTGCTAATTTTTTATAGAATTTCATGTGTTTAACCCCTTTACCTCCGAGGGAGGTTTGCATGTTAATGACCAGGACAATTTTTAAATTTCTGACCACTGTCCCTTTATGAGGTAATAACTCATAAACGCTTTAACGGATCTTGGCGATTCTACATTGTTTTTTTTTTCATGACATATTGTACTTCATGACAGTGGTAAAATTTCTTCGATATCACTTGTGTTTATTTGTGTAAAAAAACTAAGCTTTTGCGAAAATTTAGCAATTTTTAAACTTTGATTTTTTTATGCCCTTAAATCACAGAAATATGTCACACAAAATAGTTCATATATAATATTCCCCACGTCTACTTTACATCAGCACAATTTTGGAAACATTTTTTTTCATTAGGAAGTTATAAGGGTTAAAAGTTGACCAGCGAATTCTCATTTTTTTGCCACAAAATTTACAAAACCATTTTTTTAGGGACTACCTCACATTCGAAATCACTTTGAGGGGTCTATAAGGCAGAAAATACCCAAAAGTGACACCATTCTAAAAACTACACCTCTCAAGCTAAGCAAAATAACATTCAAGAAGTTTATTAACCCTTCAGGTAAATCCACAGGAATTAATGGAATGTGAAAGGTAAAAACGAACATTTAATTTTAACTTTTTTTCACTAAAATGTAACTTTAGACTATTTTTTTTATTTTCACAACGGTAACAGGAAAAAATGGTCCCCAAAAATTTATAATGCAATTTCTCCTGAACATGCCGATACCCAATATATGGGGAAAAACCACTGTTTGGGCACACGGCAGGGCTTCGAAGAGGAGTGCCGTTTGACTTTTTCAGTGCAAAATTGGCTGGAATTGAGATAGGACACCATGTTGCGTTTGGAGAGTTCCTGATGTGCCTAAACAGTGGAAACCCCCCACAAGTGACCCCATTTTGAAAACTAGATCCCCAAGGAACTTATCTAGATGTGTGGTGAACACTTTGAACCCCCAAGTGTTTCAATAAAGTTTATAATGTAGCACCGTGAAAATAAAAAATCATATTTTTTTCCACAAAAATGATTTTTTTAGCCCCCAATTTTTTATTTTCCCAAGAGTAACAGGAGAAATTGGACCTCAAAAGTTGTTAACCAATTTGTCCTTAGTAGGCTGATACCCCATATGAGGGAGAAAACTACTGTTTGGGCGCATGGCAGAGCTCGGAAGGGAAGTAGTGACGTTTTGGAATGCAGACTCTGATGGAATGGTCTGCGGGGGTCATGTCCCATTTTGGAAACTAGACCCCCTAAGGAATTTATCTAGATGTGCCTAAACAGTGGCAATGCCCAACAAGTGCCCCCTTTTTGGAACTAATCTACTGTTTCCTGGTATGTGAATTTTATAATGTAGTGGCATACGTGAGTTGTGTAGTGTTCGTTAGGTTGTCATACATCAGTTGGGTAAGTCAGAAGTGAAATTGGCAGTGCATGGAGGTGTGGTACAGTCTGAAACATCTTTCATACACAGGCCAGGTTTATTGGGGCAGCTGTCGCATTGACAAATGGTATCCTTGCATATTCCCATTTTGTAACACACTCGGAAACTCTTTTGTGACTTGCCTTTTTTTCCAGTTTGCTGGATCTTCCCCGGGAAATATTGACTTGGTATGATACAAGCACCTTCAGTTCTGGAAGTACTGGGGCCCATCTGATTTCCAAAGATTAAGGCCTTAATCACTACCTCCTGGAACTGAAAGTACGATGTAGCCGTCTGGCCTGCACATCGTGACAGCAGGAAAGTGTTGAGCATTGTCATTTGTACAATGTGCACAGCCAGCTTTTTGTAATATACCTTGGCCTTTTTTCAAAGCACTGTACGGCTGGAAGAGTTGATCAGCGAGATCAATGCCCCCCATGTTTTTGTTGTACCTCAGTACACAGTCAGGTTTGCTGACCTGTGCAGAGAGAGGTACCTCGTACAGTGCCAAGGGCGCTGCCATCACCATGCATGGTGGTCAAGAAAAAGACATCCCTCTTGTAGTTGTACTTGACCACCAGCAGGTGGTCGCTACATTGGGCTCTGTTGTCACCCCTTCTAAGCATCTGCCCAATTAGCGTTTTCGGGAGGCCTCTCTGATTTTTGAGGACAGTACTGCAGGCTGTGGTACCTCGTGCAGAGGGTTTTGAAGAGTGGGATGCTGGTAGATAAGTTATCCACGTAGAGGTGATAACCGTTATCCAGCACTGGGTGCACCAAATCCCATATAATTTTCCCATTCACTCCCGGGACAGGGGGGCATTCAGGGGATTCAATCCTGGTGTCCTTTCCTTCGTATACTCTAAATCTGTGGGTGTACCCTGAGGTACTCTCACACAGCTTGTAGAGTTTACTTCCGTACCTGGCCCTCTTGCTGGGCAGGTACTGACGGAATCTGAGCCTTCACTTAAAATTAAGGACATCCACACAGATGTCCCTTTGGGTCACGTACACTTCAGCAACTTTTTGTTGAAGTGTTTGATGACTGGCCGAACTTTAAACAGACGGTCAAAGTTGAGGTCATCTCTGGGAGGACATTTATAATGCAGGAATTTGTTGATGGCCTCAAAACTAGTCTGGGCCATGACTATTAGGAACACTAGTGTGTTCAAAACAGCTGACATGTGCCAGAAAAGATGTGGGCTCACCGTCGGAGCCCAGATCAAAGGGAGGGTGTCCAACATCGGCATACTATTACGCCTGCTGTCAGAAAGGGGTTAAAATTCTCAGAGTCAAAGAAAGAAGTTTTATTCCAATTAACAAACCCCACCTCCCTCTAAAAAAAATAAAATGGACTTTTTTGAGTGTTGTGTGCAGGTTTTCAAGGACTCACGGTGGGATGAAGTTCTTCTAGTTCTTCCCTTCAAATGAAGTTTCACAGATCGAAGAAAGTTCCATCACAAGTAGTCAAAGAATATGTTTAATAAAAAATAATTAAACTTCCATTTGCTCTATAGAACATCATAGAAAGTAATTCAATAAATTACAAAGGACTTTTCTCTGAAGACGAACTACAAGCCGATTCAGACCACACGGAACACAACCGGCATATTGCAGGTATCTGAAAACATAGTAGACACGCAGGTCGTAAAGCCGGAAACATGGGCTATAAATACGAGTCGTAAAACGGCTAACATTCTCATACTATCTACCGACACACATTGTAAAAATATCCAGAGACTCGATACTGCTAGTGGGATTCATCGATTCCTTAAGTGCTTTGCTTTTCCTCCAGATCTAGCCAGTCCTTCATGTGCTTCCCTAGAAAGCAGGTGGAAATCCCGCTGTAGTGTCACCATATTGCAAATGCTTGAAGTGTGTCAATGTCATTGATTTTGGACGAGATTTCGATGCCAACAGTGGAATGTAGACACTTTCGAAAAAACATAAATGCTTAAGGCTAGAGTTCTGCGTAGGCCTGTAACATCTGTATACGTTAGGTGGAAAGAAGTCCTACAAAGAGGAGCTCAAACGTACTTGCAGTACCCACAGATGACCAGTAGGAGGCACATTCACCAATGTAATGCGTATATTCATCATTTGCGTTTTTATCGTCTTATGATATTTGTTGCCCTTTTTGCACCGAATTCTTCAAAACGGAGCACGCGGGTTTATAAATTTTTGCGCAAAGTCAAAAATCGTCTTTATTCTAGTCTTTTAAACTTTTTTTTATTTTTCAAAATATCAGTGAGAAAAAATGACATTTTGCAAAATGTCTCAAAATTTTGTTTTCTACCATATAAAAAATGACTCCGGGGGCTGGTTGGGAACGGGAGTACAATAGCGCAAAAAATGTTGCCATTTTTCAAAAAAGTTAAAATTGATGAATGGAAATCATCTGGGAAGCCTAAACCATGGCGAGAATGGTAGACTAAAACAGAAAGACAAAAAAACCCCAGATGAACTCATAAAAAGGCGACTCTAAAAAAAAGGCGCAAGTATAAAGAGGAGAATGGGGCAAAATAATGCAAAAATAGGCGCAAAAAGCAATGACGCATAGACCCCATGATCTGCAAATCAATGCTAAGTAGGGAACCTGTAAAGCAATTCACAGGTTTCTTAGTGTATTATCGTACGCACTGTGAATGAAAAGATTGAAGCCCTGGTGTGCCCCCTACACAATTGGTTAGAAACCAGTCCCTAACGTGGAAATGCTCTCGGCAGTAAGTGCTTGAGTGACGGCTATAGCGCCTAACCGCAACAGCTGCCACTTAAAGGGAAACTGTTAGCAGGTTTTTGCTGTGTAATCCGAGCAGCACAATGTAGAGGCAGAGAGCCCGATTCCAACGATATGTCACTCACTAGGCTGTTTCAATAAAATCAGTATTTTATCAACAACAGATTATCACTACAGGACTAGATGTCTGGTGTCTCCTAGTCAACTGCTCTGTAAATCCCCGCCTCCACCACTGAGTGGCTGCTGTCAATGTATAGTGTACACAGAAAGCAGCCAATCAGTGTTGTGGGCGGGTTTATATAGAGCTCAGCATTCGAGTTTTACTAGGTCTGCAGTACAGAAAACTGTGATTCTATCACAACTACCGATCCCAGGAAACAAAGGATACATCGCATGAATCAAGCTCTCAGCCCTTTTATCATGCTGCTCTCTGCAGCAAAAAAGCTGATGACGGATTCCTTTGAAAAGCAGTAGGCAGTGTAGAGATCATTAGAGCACTTCAGTGTTAGGCACCATCTTTGGAGCACTTTGGGAAGGAGAGACCACAGGATCAAACTTCAGCTTCACAGTGATGCTGATAATAAAACCATACACATGTATGCCTGCTCTATGTCCCAGTAACATTGGAGCTGGGCCTCATGAATTCTAGGCGTCTCACATACAGTTTCCTTCTGTTGTAGCATTATGTCTGCACTACAGCCTTACACATTACCCCTTTAATAGGTTACTACAAGTCACCATTGCATTTGCTTAGGATGTGCTAGTGAAAGCCACAAGGTCCTCTTTTGTTTCGGGATGTGTTTGGAAAAAAGGCTCATGCTAGCATACTGGTGCCTACTGATACATACTGGTGTGGGCATTATCTGAGTATGGTATTGGAACACTATGAAAAATAACTATTTCCTCACATTGAAGATGTAAGTGCTACATGATACCCAGGTGCTGAGTGATGTGTGGGCTGGTGGCACAGTTGTGAGCATTGCCAAATTCTAAAGATGCCCGACACATGATGTAGCAGCAAAACAAGTCCAGGCACAATAAGGGGTTGTTCACTTTTGGGGATTTTAATTTTTTTCATTAAACCCATGTATTTTGGGCTGAAAAATCATTTTTACAATTGGGTTTTTGTTAAAAATAGTGCACCGTTTGCCTTCTATAGCCTCTGTATTAGGACTCGCCCACACAGACATCGATTCTCTTTTGTGAGAGAATTGGGTCGATTATGCTAATGACACTCGGCTCAATATCAGAGTCTGATCTGAGTGTTATCCGATTCTCTCATGTGAGCACAGGTGTGAAGATGGAGGACGTAATTTCTCCATCTTCTCCGTTGTCGCTGTCTGTCATGCGATTCTCTCATGTGAGCACAGGTGTGAAGATGGAGGACATATTTTCTCCATTGTCCCGGTCTGTTATCTGATTCTCTCATGTGAGCACAGGTGTGAAGATGGAGGACGTAATTTCTCCATCTTCTCCATTGTCTCTGTTATCCGATTCTCTCATGTGTGCACAGGTGTGAAGTTGGAGGACGTAATTTCTCCATCTTCTCCATTGTCTCTGTCTGTTATCCGATTCTCTCATGTGAGCACAGGTGTGAAGATGGAGGACGTAATTTCTCCATCTTCTCCATTGTCTCTGTCTGTTATCCGATTCTCTCATGTGAGCACAGGTGTGAAGATGGAGGACGTAATTTCTCCATCTTCTCTGCATAAAATTGGACTGCACTGGGATGACAGACTTGTATGGGTGCGCGTGATGTAATCATCAGAGGCACTCGTAGCATGCTGCAATTGTTTCCTCCGAATCAGCACGAGAAAAAAAACACAGATCTGCACTGCCCCTGTATAACATTAGGCCAAGTGCTGTCCAATAAAACAGTGCAATCTTACACTAACTATTGATGGCTGTAGAATGAGTTAACGAAGAATCTATCAGTGAGCTCACTATGGTGGGGAATTTGTAAGTCTTATCTCTAATTTTTTATCTCCTCTAAGGTAATTTAGGACCATAATAAAGTAGAATCTGCCGATAAAATAAAGAGCCTGTAAAAGCCCAAAGGTGCAACACTTCATGAAATCCAATTGCAAAATTGTAGTTAGCCCTAAATACCTGCACTTATGTAAAAAAAAATGTCACCATTAATAGTTAAATTCTCTGTTCTCATCAGAAGAGCTCCATTCACTCTTATCTGTAAGTAAGTGACTACTTTAGTATAAAGCTGCACTATTGGACACGACCATCAACCACATTGTACGACCAGATCCATCCATGGTCCATGCATTGAATGCCGTCCGTGCTAATCTCACGGGACACTGATCAGGGCTCAGACGATGGCGGGATTGTGGGTGGGAAGAGAACACAGGAACATATATAAGGAGGAGCTAGAAACACAAAGTGACCATCGATTCTTAATGGCCAAAACTAACAGAACAACCAGATATTAGTTGTGGTGGCCACTTGGTCGGCTCACAGTAAATACAGGAGGGTCATGGCATCTACGGCCATAATCAGTGCGGTGGCATAAGGACAAGACAGATTCATCAGAGTGAGTGTGGCCTGGGAATAAGAGGCTTCATCCATTAACAAGCCAAACATTGGATTTTACCAGCTCATGGTATGAAGTAGTGCAGTGTTATAGATACTTCTCACTACTAGTAACCAAAAGTGGCTTAGGAAATGAGGCAACTACAAGAATCATTAGCTACTATTATAGGCATCTTCATAAAATTGGTGCAACCAAAGCGTGTTTTTTACTTGCTGATAAAACGCTATGTAATCTGACAGCAGCATAATGTAGGGACTGAGACCCTGATTCCAGCAAGGTATCACTTAGTTTACTGGGTGCTGCAGTTGGTATAGAACCCCAGTTTTTTCTGCAGCACACCTAGCTGAACCCTGTATAACCCTGCCCACACCACTGATTGGATGCTTTCTGTATACACATTATAGTGACAGAGAGCTGCTAGACAGTGCTGTTGGACTAGAAGCCATGTGACACCTAGTCCCGTAGTGATAATCTCCTGCTGATAAAGCACTGATTCTATTGAAACAAAAAAAACACAGCCCAGCAAGTGACACACTAATGTCGGAATAACAAAAACATTTATTTCCTACCCACAGGATACGTGTATAACTTCTGGAATTTGGCTGCTGAAACTGCCACTGATGACATACAGGAGCCCAAGTTTCCTGTGCGAATGAGTGACTGTGAGAATGAACTGCCGACCAGATCTACAGCCAGTGAATGGAGCAGCGGTCGCACATGCTCAGATCTATAGCCAGTGAATGGAGCAGCGGTCGCATATGCTCAGATCTACAGCCAGTGAATGGAGCAGCGGTCGCACATGCTCAGATCTACAGCCAGTGAATGGAGCAGCGGTCGCACATGCTCAGATCTACAGCCAGTGAATGGAGCAGCAGTCGCACATGATCAGATTTACAGTCAGTAAATAGAGCAGCAGTCGCACATGATCAGATCTACAGCCAGTGAATGGAGCAGCGGTCGCACAAGCTCAGATCTACAGCCAGTAAATGCAGCAGCGGTCGCACATGCTCAGATCTACAGCCAGTGAATGGAGCAGCGGTCGCACATTCTCAGATCTACAGCCAGCGAATTGAGCAGCGGTCGCACATGCTCAGATCTACAGCCAGCAAATGGAGTAGCGGTCGCACATGCTCAGATCTACTGCCAGAGAATGGAGCAGCGGTCGCACATGCTCAGATCTACAGCCAGTGAATGGAGCAGCAGTCGCGCATGCTCAGATGTACAGCCAGTGAATGGAGCAGCGGTCACAAGCTCTCACACTACATACATTGCTGAAGTTAGTCGGTGTGAAACCAATTTTCAGTCAAATATAGAAAAAGAAAAGCGTTTTTTTTCCTCTTCCTATTAAAAAAAAAAAAATCAGAAAAAAAAAACAAAAAAAACCAAACAATTTCTTCAATGGTCTGGATAACAAGTTTAATAAATTACGATAAATAAAATAGTTGAACGTCTACCATCAGGATGATAAATATGGTCGTCCACGAACAGAACAACAGAATGCCACAGTACCTGAGATCTTCCATACTGATAGTAATGACCGTGATGTCAGGGAGGCAGCATTACACATTGGCACCTGATATACATAGAGACTGAGGTTTGGAGATGCCAACCTGCCCGAATACTGATAATCTGACCATTCGTGGACTGGTGGGGTCTAATCTGCTTGAATGCACCGGTGACATAACAGGCATCGAAATTTGGTGGCACTGAGAAATTGAACTTAGGTATAAAAAAATAAAAAAATTAAATCTTTAGTTATCGTGCCTTTTCAGCTTATTCTTGGAGAAGGAACATTTGGTGGAGACATCACCTTTTCTACGAGATGTCACCCGCTTGCCATTTTTCCAGTCCCCTTATGCAGACCCTTGTGCTCCGTAAAGGGGGAGGGTGTCGGATTAGCTTCCATCCTTTGTGCTTTCACATGGGCGAGGCATAAAAACAAGGCTCTTACAGAGTAAAAAAAAAAAAAGAAATTTGGAAATAAATATCTGTGTCGCTCATTTCATGTACCGGTAAGACTACATGACGTTGTCACAACTTTACAAAAATAAAATCAAATCCTATTTTTATGATTTTTTTTTTCCCTTTTTTTTTTTTAAAAGTAAAATAAAAACATTCGTAAATTGCCCCAAATTATTGCTGAGTTCTGTAAATGATGCGCATGAATACATTGTAAAAAAAACAAAAAATAAACTAAAGGCAGAAAAGAAAACCACAATATACTTGGAGGATTCTGTGTTTCACTGCAAATATATTATTTATATACAGCTCTTAGAGAGCACTTTTTTATTTTTCCTTTTTTTGTCGTCCTTTTTTTTCTATTTTTTTTCCATAAAATTACCCCCCGTCCCCTTCCCGCGAACCAAAAATTAATGCCTTTTGCTGCGATTTTCTCGCAGCGCGACGTCTATTTTCTCATTATTACATACAAGTTTGTCTCTGAGAGATTGTTGCATGCAAAAAAACGTTTTCTTAAAACGCCATTTGCATCTTCAGAACAAATACTGAAATGTTCCTCCTGTCCGGAAAAAAAAAATCCTTTGATGCAGTTATTACTGATATTTACAAGTAAAACGATTTTAGGCGGGAGAGGGGGTCCAAAAGGCTTCTTTTTTATCTTTTCTTTTTTTTATTAAATATAATTTAAGTGCAAGTTCAGTAAGGTTCAGTCTTCCTCCGAAGAGTCCGAGTCGTCAGATGAAGATGACGAGGGGCTGTTGGATCCTGATGAAGGGTCTGCCTTCTCAGAACCTTCGTCTGTGCTGTTCTCGTTTTGGGAGCCCCCCTGTGTTGCAGCTTTTTCTTCCCCAATCTGGGCGGCGGGAGGAGACGGTGGTAGTACTGCTGCCGAATCCGAGACTGGAACGGGATCAGTGTTCTTCTTATTATTAGTATTTTGTACATCAAAAACACTGGGCTGGGGCACAGCTGGGATGTGAAGATTAAGGCTTGGAGTGAGGAGCATCCCTGGGTAGAGTATGTTAGGTAACAACAATGGGTTAATCGATAAGGAGCCTGCCTGTAGTGCGGCCCCCATGGACGTGGAAGGAGGGCTCGAGTTTTGCTTGCTTTTGTCCTCTGCCGGAGATATCGTCCTCTCTTTATTGTTATCGGCTTCTTTGCTATCCTTTGTGCAGTTCTTCTTCTTGCCTTCGGCGCAGGGCTGGGAGGACTTATTCAGTAGGCTTCCCATGCCCAGCAGATTGGGCAATCCAGCCATACCAGACAGCAGCATAGGGAACATGGCAGCCATGTTTTTCGCATCGCCGCCAGTTGTAGAGAGGCCAGTGGGTAAACCTATTAATCCCGCTGTTAACTGCAGAGACTGGAGGTTCTGGAAGTTCTGCTGTAGGGCTTGATAGCTGGCCAGATCCATGCTCTGGATCAGCCCATTAGCGAGCAGAGGGTTGACATTCACCGAGTTGCCTGCAGTGGCGGCAGCAGTGGTGGCCTTGGCAATCTCGCTTTTCGGCCTTCTCCCCCTTCGGCTCACTTCCTCGCGCACCACCGGGCCAGTTAGGATACGATCAAACATGCTATCCGGGAGAAAACCCTGCGAGAGAGAAGAATAAAAACAATGGCGTCAATTTTTTGTATTTCATCCACTCAAGATAACCGTCAACTATGTGCTACACCAGATTCTGCCAACTCTGTGCTACACCAGATTCTGCCAACTCTGTGCTACACCAGATTCTGCCAACTCTGTGCTACACCAGATACTGCCAGCTGTGCGCTACACCAGATACTGCCAACTCTGCGCTACACCAGATACTGCCAACTCTGTGCTACACCAGATACTGCCAGCTGTGCGCTACACCAGATACTGCCAGCTGTGCGCTACACCAGATACTGCCAACTCTGCGCTACACCAGATACTGCCAACTCTGCGCTACACCAGATACTGCCAACTCTGCGCTACACCAGATACTGCCAACTCTGCGCTACACCAGATACTGCCAACTCTGCGTTACACCAGATACTGCCAACTCTGTGCTACACCAGATACTGCCAACTCTGCGCTACACCAGATACTGCCAACTCTGCGCTACACCAGATACTGCCAACTCTGCGTTACACCAGATACTGCCAACTCTGTGCTACACCAGATACTGCCAACTCTGCGCTACACCAGATACTGCCAGCTGTGCGCTACACCAGATACTGCCAGCTGTGCGCTACACCAGATACTGCCAACTCTGCGCTACACCAGATACTGCCAACTCTGCGCTACACCAGATACTGCCAACTCTGCGCTACACCAGATACTGCCAGCTGTGCGCTACACCAGATACTGCCAACTCTGCGCTACACCAGATACTGCCAACTCTGCGCTACACCAGATACTGCCAACTCTGCGCTACACCAGATACTGCCAGCTGTGCGCTACACCAGATACTGCCAGCTGTGCGCTACACCAGATACTGCCAACTCTGCGCTACACCAGATACTGCCAACTCTGTGCTACACCAGATACTGCCAACTCTGCGCTACACCAGATACTGCCAGCTGTGCGCTACACCAGATACTGCCAACTCTGCGCTACACCAGATACTGCCAGCTGTGCGCTACACCAGATACTGCCAACTCTGCGCTACACCAGATACTGCCAACTATGTGCTACACCAGATACTGCCAGCTGTGCGCTACACCAGATACTGCCAACTCTGCGCTACACCAGATACTGCCAACTCTGTGCTACACCAGATACTGCCAACTCTGCGCTACACCAGATACTGCCAGCTGTGCGCTACACCAGATACTGCCAACTCTGCGCTACACCAGATACTGCCAACTCTGTGCTACACCAGATACTGCCAACTCTGCGCTACACCAGATACTGCCAACTCTGCGTTACACCAGATACTGCCAACTCTGCGCTACACCAGATACTGCCAACTCTGCGCTACACCAGATACTGCCAACCCTGCGCTACACCAGATTCTGCTAACCCTGCGCTACACCAGACTCTGCCAACTCTGCGCTACACCAGACTCTGCCAACTCTGCGCTACACCAAATACTGCCAACTCTGCGCTAGACCAGATACTGCCAACTCTGTGCTACACCAGATACTGCCAACTCTGCGCTACACCAGATACTGCCAACTCTGTGTTACACCAGATTCTGCCAACTCTGCGTTACACCAGATTCTGCCAACTCTGCGCTACA
Organism: Ranitomeya variabilis; assembly: GCF_051348905.1. Lineage (NCBI taxonomy): Eukaryota > Metazoa > Chordata > Amphibia > Anura > Dendrobatidae > Ranitomeya > Ranitomeya variabilis. The sequence goes on from NC_135233.1 coordinate 554,664,382, forward strand.
CCAGATTCTGCCAACTCTGCGCTACACCAGATTCTGCCAACCCTGCGCTACACCACACTCTGCCAACTCTGCGCTACACCAGATTCTGCCAACTCTGCGCTACACCAGATACTGCCAACTCTGCGCTACACCAGGTACTGCCTACTCTGTGCTACACCAGATACTGCCAACTCTGTGCTACACCACACTCTGCCAACTCTGCGCTACACCAGATTCTGCCAACTCTGCGCTACACCAGATACTGCCAACTCTGCGCTACACCAGGTACTGCCTACTCTGTGCTACACCAGATACTGCCAACTCTGTGCTACACCACACTCTGCCAACTCTGCGCTACACCAGATTCTGCCAACTCTGCGCTACACCAGATACTGCCAACTCTGCGCTACACCAGGTACTGCCAACTCTGTGCTACACCAGATACTGCCAACTCTGCGCTACACCAGATACTGCCAACTCTGCGCTACACCAGGTACTGCCAACTCTGCGCTACACCAGATACTGCCAACTCTGTGCTATACCAGATTCTGCCAACTCTGCGCTATACCAGATTCTGCCAACTCTACGCTATACCAGATTCTGCCAACTCTGCGCTATACCAGATTCTGCCAACTCTGTGCTACACCAGATTCTGCCAACTCTGCGCTACACCAGATTCTGCCAACTCTGCGCTATACCAGATTCTGTCAACTCTGCGCTACACCAGATTCTGCCCACCCTGCGCTACTCCAGATTCTGCCAACTCTGTGCTACACCAGATTCTGCCCACTCTGCGCTACACCAGATTCTGCCCATTATCAGGCTGTTACACCAGCTAAAGGACATTGGGTGACTGTCAGCTGACCACCATCCTGTGTACGCTATAAAAAACCGCTGCCAGACTTCTCTGCCGGCAGCTTATCAATCCATGGACATGCCCGATCGACATCTTCCCTAACGATCAGTTTTCCGGTGTCCGAGGCCATTTACACATGGAAAAAAAGCTTTGTGACATATCTTCTCAGAGAAATCTCCTTCTTTCTCCTCCTACACTGATGTTTCATTCACAAAGTTCTCCATTCACGAGTACGATCTGTCTTCAGTGCATACGGTCTTCCCCATTACTGAGATAGGAGATGACGGTTGGTGCTCATGACATTCTATGGAGAACTGTAACAGAATGTCTACCCTTAACTCCTCCGCTATCCTCTGCGTATTATCTTATTAGCACCAACTATCGTCTCCTATCAATAAAGGGAAGATCTGTATTCACTGAAGACAGATTTTACCCCTGGACTGAGAGATCTCTCTGATCAGATACATCAAAGTTGCTTATTTTCAGGTGCACTATTGACTTATGAAATAAAATGAGAATTATGGTGACTGCAAGCGGAAACGCATTGGTCTACCTGCGGTTTTCCAGATGTTGCCACACTACAAGGCCCAGCAATGTAACAGCTGGAGAATCACTGAATAGATATCTTGAAGGTCTTTACTTACAGATTGCTTTACGACATCCCCCCACTCAGGAGCCACGCCGTACTCTGGATTCTCCTTCAGGAAGCGGCACAGGTCTTTCATAGGAGGAGCAAATGCACCGCCAACCTAAAAAGACGGGAGGGTTAGTGCCTGCACGATAGACCAAAACCGACCCGATTATGTCAGATCAAATACAACATGGACGTCCTACTGAGGGTTCATGTAGACATCCACAGATCGCAGCGGCTCTACTGACCGGAGCGCGACAGCCTCATGTATTTCTAGGAGGTGTCACGCTTGGGAGACCTGCGGCCAGCTCGTGAAGTGGTGGTCAGTGCTGGGACTGATCTGCCCAGACATCGGCATGAGCCCTATGAAGAACACATGGTGCTGGTAGTGTTCATCACCGACCGTTCCTTTCATATGGGAGCAATGCGATCTGCTGATCGTTGCCGATCTGGCTCATTTTTACGGGAGAAGTCAAATATTTCAATGGACACATGAATCGTCAACCATGTCCAACATAGATGGGCAGGATAGGAGAGTCCAGAGCCAGTGGCCCCTCTGTGCCATGTGTGGTCAGCACATCGTCCGCCATATTGTAGAAACGTCTGTAGGGGACCAGAATGGTGGCCGCTCTCCCACGTACCTTCCGGGCATTCCTCTTGTTGATGAGCTGGACGCGCTCCTCTCCGGTGAGGCTGTTCACATCCAGCTTGGTGGGATTCCGGCAGCGGTGCCTCTTCTGCTTGGGTCTGCCATCATGAAGCTGCATCCTCTATACAAGACACAAATTTATAGGGCATCGATATCGTAATTAACCACTTCAGGAACGGGACATTTTCCTGTTCATGTCCAGACATATTTTGGGTGTTATTGTATACCCCCAGGACATGATGTTTTGATTGACTCTTATTACAATGTTGCGGCGGCCAAAAAAAACGTAATTCTGTCATTGTTATTTTTTTCTTTTTACACTGATCTGATTTACTTTATATTTTCATAGATCGGACATTTCTGAATGCAGTGATACCAAATATGTATTTCATTTTTAATGGGACAAAAGGGGGGTGATATGAACTTTTGTGCATATTTTAAAACCTGTTTTTTCTTACTTTATTTAACAGGCCCCTTGAAGCACCGATCGCCCAATCACCTGTGATATACATAGCAGTGCTTCAGCTGTGTATAGCAAAAATCACAATCTCAGCAGTCACAGAAAGATCATGATAACAGGCACGGGGGTCTTCTGAAGACCCCCAGCTGTTATGACAACGCATCGGCGCCCCGCAATCACGAGACAGGGGTCCGATAGGCGGGACTTGTGACGCGCTTCCGGCTGGCTCGTGTTAAAAGCCGCTGTCAGTGATTGACAGCGGCATTTAACTGGTTAACAGCAGCACCCTCTGCTGTTAGAGGCATTTGATGGCAGACTAAATCAGCCATCAAGTGCGGGGAAAAATGCGGGCTCAGTGAGTGAAACTGCATCAAAGGAAGGGACACGGCCGATGACATAAATATACGTCATGAGTCGTGAAGGGCTTAAAATGGCTCAATTTTTTTCTTGTTCGTATGCTGAAAAACGTTTGCCTCTTTTTTTCATGATATGTAGAGCTTCACTTTTATATTCTATTTATGTCTATTTTTCCCATTCTTTTTTTCACTTTTTTGTTCATTGATTTTATGTACTGTTTACCCTTCATAAGGCCCTAACCCCTTTACCCCCAAGGGTGGTTTGCACGTTAATGACCAGGACAATTTTTACAATTCTGACCACTGTTCCTTTATGAGGTTATAACTCTGGAACACTTCAACGGATCCCGGTGATTCTGACATTGTTTTCTCATGACATATTGTACTTCATGATAGTGGTAACATTTATTTGATATTACCTGCGTTTATTTGTGAAAAAAACGGAAGTTTGGCGAAAATTTTGAAAGTTTTGCAATTTTCCAACTTTGAATTTTTATGCAATTAAATCACAGAGATATGTCACACAAAATACTTAATATGTAACATTTCCCACATGTCTACTTTACATCAGCACAATTTTGTAACCAAATTTTTTTTTTAGGGAGTTATAAGGGTTAAAAGTTGACCAGCAATTTCTCATTTTTACAACACCATTTTTTTTTAGGGACCACATCTCATTTGAAGTCATTTTGAGGGGTCTATATGATAGAAAATAACCAAGTGTGACACCATTCTAAAAACTGCACCCCTCAAGGTGCCCAAAACCACATTCAAGAAGTTTATTAACCCTTCAGGTGTTTTACAGGAATTTTTGGAATGTTTAAATAAAAATGAACATTTAACTTTTTTTCACAAAAAATTTACTTCAGCTCCAATTTGTTTTATTTTACCAAGGGTAACGGGAGAAAATGGACCCCAAAAGTTGTTGTACAATTTGTCCTGAGTACGCTGATACCCCATATGTGGGGGTAAACCACTGTTTGGGCGCAATGCAGATCTCGGAAGCGAAGGAGCGCCATTTGACTTTTCAATGCAAAATTGACTGGAATTGAGATGGGACGCCATGATGCGTTTGGAGAGCCCCTGATGTGCCTAAACATTAAAACCCCCCACAAGTGACACCATTTTGGAAAGTAGACCCCCTAAGGAACTTATCTAGATGTGTGATGAGCACTTTGACCCATTAAGTGATTCACAGAAGTTTATAATGCAGAGCCGTAAAAATAAAAAATCATATTTTTTCACAAAAATGATCTTTTCACCCCCAATTTTTTATTTTCCCAAGGGTAAGAGAAGAAATTGGACCCCAAAAGTTGTTGTACAATTTGTCCTGAGTACGATGATACCCCATATGTGGGGGTAAACCACTGTTTGGGCGCATGGGAGAGCTCGGAAGGGAAGGAGCGCCGTTTGACTTTTCAATGCAAAATTGACAGGAATTGAGATGGGATGCCATGTTGCGTTCGGAGAGCCACTGATGTGCCTAAACATTGAAACCCCCCACAAGTGACCCCATATTGGAAACTAGACCCCCCAAGGAACTTATATAGATGTGTTGTGAGAACTTTGAACCCCCAAGTCTTTCACTACAGTTTATAACACAGAGCCGTGAAAATAAAAAATCTTTTTTTTTTCACAAAAATTATTTTTTAGCCCCCAGTTTTGTACTTTTCCAAGGGCAACAGTTGAAATTGGACCCCAAAAGTTGTTGTCCAATGTGTCCTGAGTACGCTGATACCCCACATGTGGGTTGGGGGGGAAACCACCGTTTGAACGCATGGCAGAGCTCGGAAGGGAAGGAGCGTCATTTGGAATGCAGAGTTAGTTGGATTGGTCTGCAGGCGTCACATTGCGTTTGCAGAGCCCCTAATGCACCTAAACAGTAGAAACCCCCCACAAGTGACCCCATATTGGAAACTAGACCCCCAAAGGAACTTATCTAGATGTGTTGTGAGAACTTTGAACCCCCAAGTGTTTCACTGATGTTTATAACGCAGAGCCGTGAAAATAAAAAAACTTTTTTTTTTCCACAAAAATTATTTTTTAGCCCCCAGTTTCGTATTTTCCCAAGGGTAACAGGAGAAATTGGACCCCAAAAGTTGTTGTCCAATGTGTCCTAAGTACGCTGATACCCCATATGTTGGGTTAAACCCCTGTTTGGGCGCACGGCAGAGCTCGGAAGGGAAGGAGCACTGTTTTACTTTTTCAACGCAGAATTGGCTGGAATTGAGATCGGACGCCATGTCGCGTTTGGAGAGCCCCTGATGTGCCTAAACAGTGGAAACCTCCCAATTATAACTGAAACCCTAATCCAAACACATCCCTAACCCTAATCCCAATGGTAACCCTAACCACACCCCTAACCCTGACACACCCCTAACCCTAATCCCAACCCTATTCCCAACCGTAAATGTAATCCAAACCCTAACCCTTACTTTAGCCCCAACCCTAACCCTAACTTTAGCCCCAACCCTAACTGTAGCCTTAACCCTAGCCCCAACCCTAACCCTAGCCCTAACCCTAGCCCTAATGGGAAAATAGAAATAAATACATTTTTTAAATTTTTTTATTTTTCGCTAACTAAGGGGGTGATGAAGGGCGGTTTGATTTACTTTTATAGCGGGTTTTGTAGCGGATTTTTATGATTGGCAGCCGTCACACACTGAAAGACGCTTTTTATTGCAAAAAATATTTTTCGCGTTACCACATTTTGAGAGCTATAATTTTCCATATTTTGGTCCACAGAGTCATGTGAGGTCTTGTTTTTTGCGGGAAGAGTTGACGTTCTTATTGGTAACATTTTCGGACATGTGACAGTTTTTGATCGCTTTTTATTCCGATTTTTGTGAGGCAGAATGACCAAAAACCAGCTATTCATGAATTTCTTTTGGGGGAGGCGCTTATACCGTTCCGCGTTTGGTAAAATGGATAAAGCAGTTTTATTCTTCGGGTCAGTACGATTACAGCGATACCTCATTTATATCATTTTTTTATGTTTTGGCGCTTTTATACGATAAAAACTATTTTATAGAAAAAATAATTATTTTTGCATCGTTTTATTCTGAGGACTATAACTTTTTTATTTTTTCTTTGATGATGCTGTATGGCGGCTCGTTTTTTGCGGGACAAGATGACGTTTTCAGCGGTACCATGGTTATTTATATCCGTCTTTTTGATCGCATGTTATTCCACTTTTTGTTTGGCGGTATGATAATAAAGCGTTGTTTTTTGCCTCGTTTTTTTTTTGCGGTGTTCACTGAAGGGGTTAACTAGTTACAGACGCGGCGATACTAAATATGTGTACTTTTGTTTTTTTTTTATTTAGATAAAGAAATGTATTTATAGGAACAATATATATATATTTTTTTGGATTTTTTTTTAATTTTTTTTTACACATGTGAATTTTTTTTTTTTACACTATAACATTGCCCCAGGGGGGGCATCATGTTATAGTGTAAGATCGCCGATCTGACACTTTGCTGCGCACTGTGTCAGATCGGCGATCTGACGTGCACAGATCCAGGCTTCCTGGCTCCTGCTCTGAGCAGGCGCTGTGAAGCCACCTCCCTGCAGGACCCGGATGCTGCGGCCATTTTGGATCCGGGCCTGCTGCAGCAAGGAGGAGGTAAGAGACCCTCGGAGCAACGCGATCACATCGCGTTGCTCCGGGGGTCTCAGGGAAGCATGCAGGGAGCCCCCTCCCTGCGCGATGCTTCCCTATATATGTTTGATCGCAGTGTGCCGGGGGTTAATGTGCCGGGGGCGGTCCGTGACCGCTCCTGGCACATAGTGCCGGATGTCAGCTGCGATAGTCCCGTGAGCGTGGCCGATCGCATATGACGTACTATTCCGTTGGTGGTCATACGGGCCCACCCCACCTCGACGGGATAGTACGTCTAATGTCAGAAAGGGGTTAAAAGATCTTTGGGAGCATTTTATCATATTAATAAATTATTTTTGTAACCGATTTTCCTTATAACTGGGGCTGGTATATTCTTTACTGGGAAAAGTCAGCCTCTTGCCTGCATAGCAGAGCTTACTAGGTCTCTTTGGACCCAACATCTCCAGCTCTCCCTACAACCAGGTCAGATAATAGCTGGATTTGGATGAGAAAATGCTGTTATTGCTTCCCACACTGCATACACAATGCTTGTTCAGTGCTGTGTATACAGCGATCAGGTAGGCAGAGGATTGTAATAAACCATCTCTGCCTTCTCTAATGGGGAGTCTGGCTGTGTCTGACAGTCATCTCCTTGCCCCTGCAGGATCTTTTTCAAGCAGTTAAGTCTGCAATGACGTTTTAGAATGTCAGTGCAAAGTAAAGTGAGGACCGCCCGGATGTTTATAGCCTATGGTAGTCCAGAAGTAATTACATTACCACCATTGACATTTTTTTAAAGCTAGTGCTTCTACCATCCTCAGATCATAATATAATGATCCAAATGATGTATAAGGAAACTTACAGGAATGAATGCTCCCAAGTCTTCCACGTAGCCCGGATGAGCCTTGAGCCAGCTTTCTAGATCCCTTCTCTTTGGAGCATCGTCTCCTGCTAGCCTCGTGCCATCTTTTAAATTAATAACAGGGACAGGGCTGTCGGCATCCAGTGCTCCAGGAAGTTGGGGGCCAGAGTGGAGCTGTGGGCGAGATGCAGGTTGTGACGGGGAGGGGGTCACAGCTTGTTTTACCTGGAATAAAGGGAATGACAATTTTTCTAATACAATATTACCCAAAAAACAGGAATGTTATTTTTAAATGTCCTTCTAGAAACTAAGTATAGTAAATTTTCCCTCTAACCTCTCCCACTAGTCAGCATGTATAAAAATATAGCAAAAATAACTCATTATTCAACTCATGACATCTTCCCAGACTATTGAAAATGAAATAGCTTTGGTCTATCCGGCTGTCCGCCCGAGACGTCATCGATAGCTGTGCTGAGATAAACATGTGCAGGGCTGGACAGTACAGCTCCGACAAATGTTTAATGGCCACTCCCCGGCAAGTCAGATTCCATTCAAATAAATGTAGAGCTGATCTGTAGTACCCAGCAGCGGCCACTACACGGCTGACGGGGCCGTGCTGTTCAGCAATGAGACAGCTTACATCTGGAGAGCTGAGAAGACTTTATCATGGGGTGTCGGACCCTCACTGTCTTAATACCGCTGACCCAACCAGAGGGCCCGACAGGGCAGGAAGATCAGAGGGCACTCGCGCACCCTGACAATGGGTGAGCTGCTGCAATGTCAGTACGTACATAGCTGAGGATTGTGCTGTCAATCATCAGAGACGATACTGACTGCCAGCAAATAAGACGGTGGCCTACATCTCTCATAAAACATCCATCTTCCAGGACTTACATGATTGAGCAGCTTATTTCTGTTCATATACAGGATATCAACACCCTCCACGTTCTTCCTCCTTCCTCTTCTTCTCTTGATGACAGGCTGGGCATCTGTCCCCATGCCATTCACATTGGCACTTGGCACCATATTGTGAGAACCTTAGAAAAGATGAGAATAAAGATTAGAATAATTACACTTTACTGCTAAGGTCAAAGAACAGAATAAGTAAAGGCTTATATGCCTGTAACATTATTCTTATTAGATGTCAGTGGTTCCAGAGTTAATCAACATGTCAGTAGCATTACGTGTCAGGAACCAATCTTCATGCCTTCAATTATTTTGAGATCTCCTGCTCCAGGATCCAAGCTTTTATGATGGACATGTCCCTCTAAGTGGATCAGTCTGGATCTGAGATGGCTGGGACCCCCCACTGATCCTGAGAATGGTCTCCATTTATTCATTCAGAAAGTCCATAGTGAATGAAAAGAGTTGGAGTGGGGGTGCACAGCCACCATTCCAATCTGATGGGACATTTCAGAATTTCGCTCTTGTAATCAGGTGGGGTCACAGCTATCTGACTTCTACAGATCCCCAAGTTACCACCCATCCTTAGAATCGGTGATAACTTTTTTTTTTATTATCAGAAAACGGTTTTATTGAGGTATAAACGTAAGAATATGGAAAGTACAGATCAGGAATTACAGTGATATTTACAAAAAGTAAAAGGCACATTAGCATGCAGCATATGAAAAGAGCATGGACTTCAGATCTTGGTTATAAATGAAAATAACCCCTTACTCCAATCTGTGAATTCCCACCCAACAACCCCCCACCCTTGTTTGGAATGCAAACCAATGAAATAACATACAAACAAGGACCAAGTTTTCAGTGCCAAAGAATAGAGAAGTTGTCTCTCCGGTTGTACAAGGATTATCCGAGAGTAAACTATCAAAGATCACATCTCTAGCGAGTGCTTCAGATACCACTGTAGGGCATGCCATCCAGTCTCCCCACTGCTTCCCGAATTTGGCTGTGACCCCCCTCTTAGTATAAACCCTTTTCTCCATTAGGATAGAAGAATTTAGCCACAACACCACCTCCTCTAGTGTAGGTGGAGTGCTGGGCGGCCAATGTTTAGCGATAGACTTTCTTGTGTGGTAGAGAATTTTTGCTATAGCCAGTTGTAATGGAGAAGTTTCAATATGTCCCACACCCCTTAAAACACAAGATTTGGGTTTCATTGGCAGTCGACTGTTCTATACTTCTCTAACCAGCCTACTCACGTTATCCAATAGGTTCGCAAATTTAGGGCATGACCAGAACATATGGACCATATCTGCCCCTTCATTACATCCTGGACAGTGGTGGTCCAATGTCCCCTATATCCATTTCCCATCTAGACCTGATCAAGACCATAGGATCTCTTAAAATATTGGATAGCAATTTTTTTTCATTAATCAGGCCTCTACTTGGATTTGGCTTTGAGTATATCTGACTCTAGGAGTTCCAAAAGATTATTGCCTCTCCCCAGATACAAGTACCACAGCCCCTGCATCCATAGTCTTCTCCACTGCCCTTCCCGTGAAATATTGGAGCCGAGAGGACAGAAAATATTCCCATGCATTAGGAAAGGCTAAGCCGCCCTGATCCTTGGACAACTCTAATGTTTCCAGCTTTATTCTAGGGACGCCCTTTATCCAGATCAGGTCTCGGAAGGTATTATGCATTTTTTTAAACCATTGTTTTGGGATCCAAACATGAGAATTATGTGGGGCACGGAGTACAGAGGGCATGAGGCACTTATTAACGAGGCTTGTCCTGCCAAGGACAGAGAGGGGTACATTCCCCCATGCTCCGACTTTATTTCTTCACTTTCCCCATGCTCTGACTTTATTTCTTCACTTCCCCATGCTCTGACTTTCTTCACTTCCCCATGCTCTGACTTTCTTCACTTTCCCCATGCTCTGACTTTATTTCTTAACTTTCTCCAGGCTCCGACTTTATTTCTTCACTTTCTGCAGTCTCCGACTTTATTTCTTCACTTTCCCCATGCTCTGACTTTATTTCTTCACTTCCCCCATGCTCCGACTTTATTTCTTCACTTTCCCCCATGATCTGACTTTATTTCTTCACTTTCCTACACTATCTGAATCGATTTCTTCACTTCCCCCATGGTCTGACTTTCTTCACTTTCCCCCATGCTCTGACTTTATTTCTTCACTTTCCCCATGCTCTGACTTTCTTCACTTTCCCCCATGCTCTGACTTTATTGCTTCACTTTCCCCATGCTCTGACTTTATTGCTTCACTTTCCCCATGCTCTGACTTTATTTCTTCACTTCCCCCATGATCTGACTTTCTTCACTTTCCCCATGCTCTGACTTTATTTCTTCACTTTCCTCCACTATCTGAATCGATTTCTTCACTTCCCCCATGGTCTGACTTTCTTCACTTTCCCCATGCTCTGACTTTATTGCTTCACTTTCCCCATGCTCTGACTTTATTTCTTCACTTCCCCCATGATCTGACTTTCTTCACTTTCCCCCATGCTCTGACTTTATTTCTTCACTTTCCTCCACTATCTGAATCGATTTCTTCACTTCCCCCATGGTCTGACTTTCTTCACTTTCCCCATGCTCTGACTTTATTTCTTCACTTCCCCCAATGCTCCGACTTTATTTCTTCACTTTCCCCCATGCTCTGACTTTATTTCTTCACTTTCCTCCACTATCTGAATCGATTTCTTCACTTCCCCCATGGTCTGACTTTCTTCACTTTCCCCCATGCTCTGACTTTATTTCTTCACTTCCCCCATGGTCTGACTTTCTTCACTTTCCCCCATGCTCTGACTTTATTTCTTCACTTTCCCCATGCTCTGACTTTCTTCACTTTCCCCCATGCTCTGACTTTATTGCTTCACTTCCCCCATGATCTGACTTTCTTCACTTTCCCCATGCTCTGACTTTATTTCTTCACTTTCCTCCACTATCTGAATCGATTTCTTCACTTCCCCCATGGTCTGACTTTCTTCACTTTCCCCATGCTCTGACTTTCTTCACTTTCCCCCATGCTCTGACTTTATTGCTTCACTTTCCCCATGCTCTGACTTTATTTCTTCACTTCCCCCATGATCTGACTTTCTTCACTTTCCCCCATGCTCTGACTTTATTTCTTCACTTTCCTCCACTATCTGAATCGATTTCTTCACTTCCCCCATGGTCTGACTTTCTTCACTTTCCCCATGCTCTGACTTTATTTCTTCACTTCCCCCATGCTCCGACTTTATTTCTTCACTTTCCCCCATGCTCTGACTTTATTTCTTCACTTTCCTCCACTATCTGAATCGATTTCTTCACTTCCCCCATGGTCTGACTTTCTTCACTTTCCCCCATGCTCTGACTTTATTTCTTCACTTTCCCCATGCTCTGACTTTCTTCACTTTCCCCCATGCTCTGACTTTATTTCTTCACTTTCCCCATGCTCTGACTTTATTTCTTCACTCTCCCCCATGCTCTGACTTTATTTCTTCACTCTCCCCCATGCTCTGACTTTATTTCTTCACTCTCCCCCATGCTCCGACTTTATTTCTTGACTTAACTACTAGGGGATTCAGGTTTACAGGGATGTAGTCATTAACCTTGCTTGTAACAAATGCCTGGGGATTTGAAGTTTTGAACCATTTTACATCTAACCTCAACAAATCTACCATCAGTCTTTAAATGAGTCAATATGTGTAAATGGGATAATTCTATGCACAGTTAGGCTGAGCCCCAGAGTAAATAGGATGAAATGAATGTAAGGTGTACCCCAACCAGGTCCTGTGTATCTGATTGATAGTGTTGTTTGTTAGATGGGTCTCCTGTAACCCTATTATTGAAGGACTGAATCTTTTTATATAGTCAATGAATGGTTGCTCAACTTATTAATATTCAAAAATAAATCGTCATAGTACCCGTCTTAAAGAACGCCCATAAAGGAAGATGACTCTTGTGCAATAACCGTTCTCCCAGCTCTTAAAAGTATCCAAATTTTTATGCAGAAGTATTCCAACCCCCATCTTCCCCAACTGTGACTCTAATCCCCCCACCACCCATTTATGTTGTAAACCTGTCCTTACTAGTAAGGGATGGGGCTCAAGCAAACCTTTAACCACCTGCAAAGGAAGAAGCTCAATAAACAGTATACCATTCTGTTAGTGTCTTGCTAGAGGACCTGCCGCACTAATGAAAGTAAGTGCCACAGAGGTTTGGACCAAAAATACCAGCCACAATAGTACTACTGTCCACATAGTAACATTACATGAGGCCTCAGTCCGGCAGCCTGGAGATAATTAGCAAGTAGTGAAGAGAATGACGGGGTTTTCATAGCTGTAACCGGCACACCAGATGGTTTCAAGACATGGAATGGAAATAGTGGAAAAATATCCAAACCATGGAGTATCTAGACATGTTGAGCAAATATAGGAGGTTGGTATCTAGACATGCTGAGCAAATCCAGGGTAGAAGGTTGGTATCTAGACATTGCTGAGCACATAGAAGGTTGGTAATTAGACATGCTGAGCACATAAAGGTTGGTATCTAGACACGTTGAGCGCATAGAAGGTTGGTAACTAGACACGTTGAGCGCATAGAAGGTTGGTAACTAGACATGTTCAACACATAGAAGGTTGGCATCTAGACATGTTGAGCACATAGAAGGTTGGTAACTAGACATACTGAGCACATAGAAGGTTGATATCTAGACATGCTGAGTAACTAGACATGCTGAGCACATAGAAGGTTGCTATCTAGACAAGCTGAGTACATCTAGAAGGTTGTTAAGTAGACATGTTGAGCACATAGAAGGTTGGTATCTAGACATGCTGAGCACATAAAGTTGTTAACTAGACATGTTGAGCATATAGAAGGTTGGTAACTAGACATGCTGAGCACATAGAATACATCTTGCAGTCATGAAATGAAATTCTAATGATCCAAACCGAAATATTAAGGCTTTCCCATTTGACCACATACCTGACGCTGGAGTAGATTTGGGAAAGGTTACGAGGCTGGCTTCTGATGCATTCTGAAGATCTTGTAGTCGAGCCAAATACTGCTGCTGCCCCATTCCTTCCTCACTGTCAAGCGGTCGTTTCTGAGGAATCCCTTGTTTCTGAAATGTTAATTTCAAGCCGCCTTCCTGAAAAAAAGAGGACAGGTCTGTGTTATCAGAATACCGCACAATATACGGCCTCACATCTTCCACATGTCACATAAATCCCTGTGACCAAACCTCAAGCTGACAGCTCCATAACACTCGCCAGATAGAAAAGCGGAAGCATTTACTTCTCCACACACCAGATGTCATTCTAGGGACGCCTCGCCTCTGGAAATCTATCTGTGCCTCTTCAGGTCACAACTGGTCTTTAGCTTTCAGGAATGACGGGTTATGGAGACAAGAAGACTATCTCATTGGGCAGGCCCTCATCTGGGGGACACGAGGAAAGAGAATCATTCAGAAGACGGACAATTACACTGATTATCACCGGTAACGAGCCCTGCACCAGGTTTTCACCTTAAATGTGACAGCAAGCAGAGATCGTTAAAATGGCGAGGACCTCTAACAAAGTATATTATACATTTAGCTTTATTTCTATAAAGCCAGAAAACAACCAAATCATATTCAGGACCAAAGTTGAAAATACAGCTACTGCTTGGATTGTTTGTGCCCATCCTATACCCAAAGTCCTACACGGTGCCCAGTGACTGAGGGGTCCATACCCAAAGTCTTACACGGTGCCCAGTGACCGAGGGTCCTATACCCAAAGTCTTACACGGTGCCCAGCGAACGAGGGGTCCATACCCAAAGTCTTACATGGTGCCCAGTGACCGAGGGGTCCATACCCAAAGTCTTACACGGTGCCCAGTGACCGAGGGGTCCATAGCCAAAGTCTTACATGGTGCCCAGTGACCGAGGGTCCTATACCCAAAGTCTTACACGGTGCCCAGTGACCGAGGGGTCCATACCCAAAGTCTTACACAGTGTCCAGTGACCGAGGGGTCCATACCCAAAGTCTTACAGTGACCGAGGGGTCCACACCCAAAGTCTTACACGGTGCCCAGTGACCGAGGGTCCTTTACCCAAAGTCTTACACGGTGCCCAGTGACTGAGGGGTCCATATCCAAAGTCTAATATGGTGCCCAGTGACTGAGGGGTCCATACCCAAAGTCTTACATGGTGCCCAGTGACCGAGGGGTCCACAGCAACACCCGGCTCACACAGCGAACATGTAAGAAACACCTAGGGGCTGATGTGGGCATCTCCACTCCTCTGTCAATAACTACATTTTTATTTTTTGTTCAGATTATCTTTTATGGAAGCAGAGGTGAATTTTAATGCACTTTCTCCCTTTTTGGAGTTTCTGGCCAGAAATTGATTAGATAGGGAAGCAATATAAAATACAAATTATAAATAGGCCTTAAACAGCACCTAGCTATCACCAGTGTGAGGCAGCTCTTTTCATTAAAAAAAATGAAAGTGGGTAACTCCAGACTGGTGATGTTTCTAAATAGAAGTAGTTGAGAAAATTGTGCGGAACACTCCCTAATGTCCACCGAAAGGGCCAGAAACTTGGTGCAATCCTGGCATATAGAGAAAGATCCCACAAGCCTCTACAGTCCCTGTCACTGTGAAAGCATGAGATCTTGCGCTCTGCACTAACCAGCAAGTAACCACAATCCATGCGGCAGCGCTAGGTTAGTGCAAGGCACGAAATCTCGCTCTTATCTTTAAATCCCATTTTCAAGATGTCAGATGCAAAGCTTTTAAGGCCTAGGACACATTGTATTAGTGGCACTGTTGGTCGTACATTCTCTTGAGTTCTATGTAACACAAAGCGTGCACTCCCTTGGCTAAAGAAATCCTGGTTGCTAAAAAGAAAAACACAGGTCACTGCAAAGCATGTGGATGCGCACACCGAAAATAGTCAAAACAGCCAAATGTAGGAACGAAAAACACACAAAAATCCCATCATTGTGAACTGAGGCAGTGCAATAAAAATAGCACCTTATGGAAGCACACAAAAAAAAGCTGGGAAGCTTTAATATTTGCATTTGTTCATATTAATATTTGGCAAGTCCAAAGCACAATGAGCTTAAAACTGGCAAAAAAAAACCAACCCCCTGCAAGATCTGCCTTAAAAATAGGTGTTAAATAGGAAGAAAGAGCAGCCAGCCAACTTGGAAATGAGCATGCTGCACACAGCAACCAGGTCCCAGGGCAAGAAAAAGAAAAAATAAACATACGTCATTGATTTTCACTGTAAACTCCTTTTCTTGTACATGCTTCTTCACCTTTGACATCTGTTGCGATTGGTTGCTTTCTTCCTTGATGGGAGCGCACGTGGGGGGCTGAGCTCCAGGGTCACTGTACTCGGTGGCAGCCCCAGGACTGTCCAGTAGTTTGGTGGTATAGAAGGACGCCACACTAGTGCCATCATAGTTCTTTCGTGTAGCGGGCCATTTCCCTTTCAATACTACCTGGCAAATGCTGTCCAGCCTGTTTATTATCACCCGATCCTGCAAGAATAAATGGTATTATAGGAGGTTTGTTAGAAATAATGGGATATGGCAGGACAAAATTTGCCAAGCTGCAGACCCAATGAGAGAACGTTGTGGGCATGCTCTGTGCTCTATGCAGAGGTGACTGCGCAGAGAGGGGAAGGAGATAAGTTATGGTCACCGCCTCTTTTAACTTGTGTGATCCTATGTTAGCGTTATCTGCTCCAAATATGATGTCTAATAAATGTTTAATGTACCAATTCTATATTTTTATAACCAGACACTGATACATAATCTTATTTTCTCAGCTATTTTTATTCTATGGAATATTCATTATAATTCTATGTACTATGCATAATGACATCTTGCTTGGGCTTCAGTTAGAGCATTTCAAGATCTGATTTACAGCACTAACATGGAGTATAGGAATCTGTAGAATGGAGACGTTCGTTTTGTGGGCATGCTCACTGCCCTATGCAGAGGCCATTGTGCGGGGAGGGGGTGGGAGGAGAGCTGTGTTCATCTATAGTGCACGGTGGATCAAATGATATCTAGACATACAGTAGGTGTGACATGTCGATGACAATGAGAATGCTGAAAAGTGATCTATACAGAATAGGACATGTCAGCCGAATATTAGGATTAGTGGCCAGAAAATTCAAAGAACAATTCTAAAATATGTATATCAGTCACCTTAGGCCAATGGGCAGCAGCAAACATGTATCCTCCTTGTAAAAGATAGTTTGAGTTTGGAGTCCCGTTATCTAGCTGGAAGCTGTCCTGAGTTTCATCCTGTAGAGTGCTCATGGAGGCCACACTTTCTTCGTCATAAGCCTTCACATGGGACACTGTTGGGTAACACAAAGGCAATATGATCAGCCAAATCTGCTGTATGAGAAGGGTGAACAAAAAGTGAATTGGCTTGGAATTTAAGAATCTCTACAGGTCTGACTTCTGGGGCCCCCACCGACCCTGAGAACAGGGTTCTGAAGAGCCCCTTCTGAATAGCCAGGAGGACCCTCCATTTCACTCATTCTCTACGGGACTACCGGGGACAGCCAAGAACAGAAAAGCACATGAAGAGAAAATAATTGCTAAATAAAACATGTGCTGGTATATTAGCTCCTGAAAACCTCAGTAGCTTGGCGACACACATCTCACATTCAGCATGTATTACTGGCAGAGACACTCCCATGAAGAGAAATCTGAAAATTGGATCCAGAATGAATGAAGACTGCAGTTAATACAATTGGCCTAACGTGTGGGAATCATTTCCTCCATGTGAAATGTGTCCATTACCTTAAACAGGTTATCCGGGGCAAAGGGTTTTAGGAGACCCTTCACCCATTGCTGCAGCCAATAATCGAGCTCGGTGGCTTGTGCCGTCACTTCAGGGAAGGCTTCTAAACGTCAATAATTGTCTGCAGTGCGGTCGATGTGACGACATGAAAATGAAACAACTGCTGGCTCCAGTCTGTAACGTCACGCACTATTCTGGGATTTTACGAAATTGGGGCTTATCGTGAGAAATACTATTAAATTTGAAACCACGTTGGTGGTCTCCGCCGATCCGGTCATTCATGTGACCGGGGCATTACGGTGACATTTGCATGCAAGCACTGATGTCAGTGATCGGCTGCCGTAGACATCGAAATAACTGTCAGGACATTACTGCAGGCCCAGCAGGGAGCACCAAAGCGGTGGCACATCCAGTGAGCATTCCCTACACCTAGGATAAAATGATTACAATTCCGGACCACTAAAAAAACATGAGAGTGATAACTTCCCAGCACTCGTACATACCACATTTTTGTCCATCCCCATCATCAATCTCACTGTCCTCAGACGAAGACGATGAAGATGAAGAGGAGGAAGACGATGAGGATGATGATGAACACGAAGAGGAAGAAGAGGAAGAGCTGGATCCTGACCGAGAGCAAGAAGAAGAGGACGATGACGAAGAGGAAGATCTGGATGAGCAAGAAGATCGGTTGGAGTCAGAATCCGAGTCTGTACTGGAGGCAGACCCTCGCTTGCTAATTCTTGGCTTTTTGGAAGTCAGATTGGGTGTTAGGGGCTCAGTCCTTGCTGCCACCATTCGCCTGTCAGTCTCAGCCTTCACCACTGACTTATGCTCCCCAGGAAGAAGCAATGGGCCATTACTGAGGCTTACTGTCTCAACCTTCAGCTTCATAGGCTCTGCAGCCAGTAAAGGAATCTCGTCCTTCCCATCTTCATCCTTTCCTTTGACCTCATCATTGGCACTCCCTTTTAGGTCTTGTGTCCGAGATTGAGGAGTAAGAGGGGATGGAGATAATAGCAACTGGCTTTGTGGTGCAGAGAGCGGAGTAGAAGGAGTTCCTTTATTCTGGTTGTAGCTTTTCTGAGATGCCATAAAAGAAAGTTCTGGATCCCGCAGAATGTGATAATCTGTTCTGCTTACACCATGCTTAGCGGCTCCGATTAGCAGATCTCGATCATGTTTACCGCTCTCCCACCACACTGGTAAGTCTGGGTTTGGTTGGCAGAGCTTAAGGCGCTCAAACAGCTGAGGGTGGTGTATAGCCTGCTCGCGGATCTTCCTCAGGAGCTCAATACGGTACAGCGTTCTGGAGGCTCTCTCCTCTGTGATTGGCTGGATGGAGATGGAAGAGTCCGCCAGGTCTGATGAGAAAAATAATTGGGTTCATTATATTATTTCTCAAAAACATGAGAGCAAGAAAAGTCATAAAAATAACTAAAAAGTCCAACAGAAATGAAATAATATCCTATTTTGAATATCCCCCCCCATAACTCAAGTTATCTAGGAATAAGCTCCAGAAATATCCCAGGACAGTCTCCAGAGCTCACACTAAACACACACCTTCTTTAGAAGGCAATCGGCACACCTGTCGGCACATTGCTATAAAGGCATAGAGGTACTTCTCGAGGCTCTCATCTGTCTTCTTGTGGAGTCTTGCCATAGCTCGAAACTTGGTCCAATCAAACTGTCCTCGTCCCGGATCAAACACCACCCCGAATGTGGAAACTACGCGGTAAAAGTCTGCTTCCTCCCTTCGAGTCCATCTAGAAGAGAATGTATGTACAATCATGGAAGGGACAGATGTCCACATTAACGTCTGTCACTAATTAGATCTCAATAGATTAATCTCTGGGTCACTCTGGTACCCTGAAAGTGACGCAGGGTCTAATTTAGGTTTAGCAACCAATGTAACAGATATGGCACTCACCCCGAAGATGCTGTGATTAATGTCCTTTATTTGCTACATCCAGCATTTAGACATTCATGGAGAGGCGGCAGGAAAGAAAGAGAGAGGTGCGGGGAGGCAGGTGAGGACGACGGCCGTTTCGCGCAAGTGCGCTTCCACGGGTCCAAGCGCACTTGCCCGAAACGGCTGTTTCCTACCGCCTCTCCATGAATGTCTAAATGCTGGATGTAGCAAATAAAGGACATTAATCACAGCATCTTCGGGGTGAGTGCCATATCTGTTACATTGGTTGCTATAAGTGAAGTCTTTTTCTCTCTGAACATTAATAGAGCACCACCCATGTTTGCATTTACTGAAAGTGTTTCAAGTCTGCTTGTTCACGCTTAATGAATAGCCTGTGAAGATTAACCCACCTGGTGCCGCTCAGTTTCTAAATCTTTTACTTTGGTTCATTTCTAATTTAGGTTTCACTACTTACAGAACATTTCTGAAATCTTATATCAGAAGCCTTTACTACAATGAAGCTGCTAAGGTACTGGTTAGCACTGCAGCTCTAAGTGGTGGATGGCCAACAGACTTGCATAATAGTCGGCCATCTTCTGCTTTACCAACAACTACCATACAAAAAACGAAAGCTAAGCATTACTAATAGACAGCTGCCAGCCGAGCATCGTTCAGCCATAACTATCTCTTTAACTCCTTGGCCGAGCACTCCAGTCTTCTCTACGAGAGAGCCACTGCCAGAATACATTAGTGGGAGATTCCTCTGCTCATTTCACCATGAACAAGAGGATTGGCAGTCCGAGATCTGTCAGGGAAGATTTGGCCAGGCCTGCCGATATCAGACGACATTAGTCTAATGTGTATGCGGGCCATAAAGGGGTTTCCTTGAGTTGTCTCTTGAGCAGCTAAGAGCAGTGCAGTCTCCTCGCTTCCTGGTCTTTGGCAGGGTGTTATCTCCTCCTTGAGTGGCAGATATGGTGAACAGAACTGTAGTATTAGTAGAGCTATAAAGCTCAGCACAAGTTCTGCTGTAACACATTCTAAGTCTAAACAGTTATTATCTCTTTGTGTAAACATAATAATAAGGCCTTTGGACAAGCACACATCTCAGGACAGAGAGAGCAGTGATTAGGAGACCTGCTCTGAAAGCTGTGGCTGGTGATGCTGCATGAGAGGGAGGTGAGCAGATAACTGCTGTATACAAATCAATGGGCTGTAGAGAGATGAGTGGGAGATTAGGAGTTAACCACTCTCCTGGACTGTAGCTACTGTACTCTTGGCCAGGCACCAGAGGCTGGGTTCCATGGAAATGAGCTGTACACACAATAAAAGCTCAGGCAGAAAAAGCAAGAAAACGCCAAACTTGCTTATTTTCAAACTGTCTAATTGAAAGAAACATAAGAAGTTGAGAATACCCTTTTAAGTAGCATTGTGATCTTTAGCAACTTTCTTACGTGGAACGGACATGTCAGAAGTTTACAATCTGTGTCCAGAACTGAGAGGAACTTGACTGCAGAAATGTCTGTGACCTAGCTTTCGGTATATGAAGGAGCTCTAGGCTTGGTTTCTCTGCGCTAGAGATCAGCAAGCCCAACTAATAACATTTTCTGGCACGTCTCAAACACAAGTCAAAAGCTATTCAGTCTGAAGAATATTCCCTATTCATTCACCCTTAGGCCTCGTTTCTATTTAGCATTTTATGGCAGTTCATTTTTAGGTAAATATCCATTTTCTGCACCTCCGGGATCTGTTCCAGCTTTGTCTAAAAATAATCAGTATAATTCTGAATAGAAATCAACCTTAACCCCTTAGTGACGGAGCCAAATTTTTCAAATCTGACCAGTCTTACTTTATGTAGTAATAACTCTGGAACGCTTGAACAAATCCCAGTGATTTTGAGATTGTTTTTTCGGGACACAATATACTTTATGATAATAATAAATTTAGGTCGATATGTTTTGTGTTTATTTATAAAAAATATCAGAAATGTGAGAAAAATGTTAAAAAAATAGCAATTTTCAAAATTTGAATGATTATCCCTTTAATCCAGATAGTCATACCACAGCAAAATATTAAAAAATAAAATTTCCCTCATGTCTGCTTTACATCAGCACTATTTGTAAAACGTTATTTTATTTTATTAGCATTTTAGGAGGTTTAAAAATGTAGCAGTAATTTTTCATTTTTTCAAGGAAATTTACAACATTTACTTTTTTTAGGACTTATCCATATTTGAAGTGCCTTTAGGGGTCCTATATATTGGGAAACCCCCAAAAGTGATACCATTTTAAAAACAGCACCTCCTTACATATTGAAAACGGCTGTCAGGTAGTTTATTAACCCTTCAGGTGCTTTTCAGGAATTAATGCAAAGTGGCATGACAGAAATGAAAATGTGCATCTTTACCACCTAAATGTCTCTAACTTCTAAACAGATTACTACAGCTGTCAGACTCTAAGGCCACAATTTGGTCTTGAAGTGCCATGGCAAACATCAGGACCACACAATCATGATCTGAGGGCACCAATTGGGATAAAGAGGAAGCCCCCACGCTCTGTTAACCATTTATAATGATGTAGTCACTATTGACAGCAGCATCTAAGGGGTTAAACAGATTTGGACGGTGCAAAAACTGATCGTGGCTGATACAGCAAGTTGTCAGCTATAGTGTACAGCCGACAGCTGCTGGATTGTCACCTGTATGGGGAGGCTATTCTCTTATATATCAGGTCAGTTAAAAGGCGTATTAGCTGTCATTAAGGGGTTAACAGACCTCTGCCTAAAATATCGGATGTCTGGGTAGAAATGTGGATCTCATATACATTAATCACAGACGGAATACTTCACCAACCTTTGCTGCCTTTCAATTTTTGCGGCTACTTTTGGATTCAGGGAAACATCTTCATACAGTGTTTGTGTCACGGGGGTGTGAACAGGAAACATGGGTGGGATTTGTTGAACCTGTCTAAATTTGGTGGTGCGCTGGCATGTTGTTATAAGTCGCCGTAGCCGGGTGGTGAGTGCGGACTGTGTAGGCCAGTAGCTTTTGTCCCCCTCCAACACCTGCCCATCTGGTAAAACAAGATGAGAAAAATTAAGAGATTTCCATAAGATTTATCTCCACCACATCCAGCATTCTAAAATTGCACTCATTTTATGGCCGAAAGCGTTGGCACCCTTGAAATTCTTCCAGAACAACTTCTTGATTATGTTGCACACCGTGGACAAAGGAACATCAAGATCACTGGAGATGGACTTGTAACCTTGAGATTGTTGATATTGTTCAACAATTTTGGCTTTCAAGTCCTCAGACAGTTCTGTTCTCCTCTTTCTGTTCTCTGTGCTTAGCGTAGCACACACAATGCAGAGTCAACTTCTCTCCTTTTTATCTGGCTTCTTCTGTGATTTTCATATTGCTCACACCTGTTACTTGCCACAGGTGAGTTTGAACAAGCATCACCTGCTTGAAACAAACTTGTTTACTCACAATTTTGGAAAGGTGCCAACAATTTTGTCCAAAATTATCTCCAATTTGCTTTCTTTCTCAGTTTTCTTGTGTTGTTTCAATACGCAGGAAGTAAAAACATGTGAATAACAAAACATGTGTAATTGCAATCATTTTCTGGGAGAAATACTTCATTTTCTGGAACAATTACAAGGGTGCCAACACTTTCGGCTACGACTGTAAAAGGGTTAATACGGTTTCCTTTTCAATGATGCATGACAACTTTCTTAAAACTGAATAGTCCTTCAAAGAAGGCGGGCAGAAGACTATTTTGGTTAGAATTTACCATTACCTTTAGGGAAAATACAGGCAGCAATTTCTTACCTCCGTCTGCTATCACCAGGTCACCGGGAGAGGATGCATCATCCTGCAGGGAGGACAAGATAACATGCACACATACAATGGTGAACTTGTGTTTTGTTTTGTTTTTTTGCAATTTCATCATAATTGGAATTCCATATTTTTCTAGAATTTTGTATGGTAAAATAAATGATGTCATTCAATTCTACAATTCTGCAAAAAAAGGAATTAATATGGCTGTGTCGATGGAATAATAATAATGATAATAATAAAAAATCTATAGCTCTTAGAATAAGGGGTAGAGAAAAAGAAGCAAAAGCGCAAAAATGAAAAAAAAAAAATCCCTGGTTATTAAAAGGGTTAAAATGGCTCTCTCTGCCATATACAAACAGAGTAATGCCCTTAAGAGGTAAAGAATGGTGAGACAATCCCTTTAAGTCCGCAAGTGAAACATTTGGCGGTCTTACTTCCAGGTCATCCTTGAACAGTGCGGGGGCAGGCTTGTACTCCGGATCTTCCACATCCCTGTAGGACATAAAATAATCGATGACTCTTCCTCCATGGCGGTCCAGCAGCAGAGTCACTACGTACCGACTGTGGCGCTTGTAACTCACCCGTCTATGTAATCGTTGGCTCTCTGTTCTGCTGCTACAGCTTTTTCATCGGGCTTTCCAGCTCGTTCAAGAAAACAAAGAGTGGGGTCCGCCCGGATTGTGTTGTACTTTTCATACCCTGCAGAGATTAAAAAAAGAGCTGTGCATAAGTAATATTTTCTACTTTCTGCAATCATTACCTACACCATTGGCATCTGCGTAACGAATAATTGCCATCAGTGTGATAATAATGGAGGATCAATTCTCAACTGTGACAACCGTTAATGTAAGCATAGATGTTTATAAAGGCAAAGTCAGGTGGCCGAATAAATCAGATCGAGATTGGAACGCAATGCTCGGACTGGCTGGCAGCTCTCCCCACCAGAGCGTGACCGCTTCATACTTTTCTATGTAGCTGTCATGCTCGGGAGAGCCGCCAGCCAGTCCGAGCATTGCATTCCCAGTTACATGCTGTCTCACTAGGCCCTTATAGCTGTAATTGAGTGGTGTGTCCCTGACCGTCATCATTCTGAGGACACGGTTGTAAATGACGTGACCTTGGCTCAAATGTTAGATGAGAAGCGAATGCTTTGTATTGGAATGATTTTTACAATGACAATGTGGATGGGTATGGCAAGATGGCGGCAGAGATTGGGAGCACACACCCTACCTCAGGGGGTGCTCTACTCACCGTGCTTGTAGACTCCAATCAAAAGTGACTTGTCGGCATCTGCGTCCCACCAACCCACCGGTAACTCTGAGTGATCAGGCTCAGGAATCCATAAATCAATTTCACTAAAGAAGAAGAAAAAAAAGATATAAAAACATAAATCCAGAGGAGTCAATAAATGGCAATAAGATAAGGAAGCTCTTATTTAGCGATACCTGACATCCATTCCTTCCAGGACACTTTTGCTGTGGGCCCCGATCACTTCCTGCTTGAGATAGTACAACATTCTCACCCTAAGTAACACCCTGCGAGAAGACGGAACCAGATGAAGGCATGACAACGACACGCGAGAATTACACAAGTGACTTCTAGGAGACAATGACGCCATCTCTTACTTGTTACAGTGATGCTTTAAGTGCTTCTTATAGCCGTCATCTTGTAGAAGATGTTCTGGGTTGTACTTTCGTAACCATTCAGCCTTGTGGATGTCAAACGTGCTGGCCTGAGTCTTCACCTTCTTCCCCTTTCTACCTCTCGGTACAGGAGCGGATAATCCTAGAGAGACGCAGACATCGGAATAGAAAATAAATGCTATTACAGCTTGTGATTTAGGTAAAAATACTTAGAGCAGAGCTGCCCTCTTGGGTGAAGGCAAGTATGAAGCCTGCAGAACTGTGAATGAAGCTCTGGGGTACCACACAGTTGGAAACTCAGGCTCGAATCAGAAAAAAAGACAGAAAATGAGATTGTAGGAAACACACAACAGCTCCTACAGCACTCCCAATGGTAGAGCTACACAACATCTACATTGCTTATAATGTGCAGGCCCACTCACCTACATACGGCAGCGGGCATTGTACACATACAGCAGACATCGGATGTACGATAGCCAAACCAATTGCTTTGATGGGGCGGGGTGACTACATAAAACAGGATTCAGCAGCCTGCGACACTAAGTGTTGTAACGCTATACCTCCCATCGTGCAGGTGGGAAGACATGTTGGTTCATAGCGTCATAGATTACTAACCCTGACCCAATGGGGGCTCTAGACTCTCACAACAGAAGATCTACTCGATTTCATGGGGTGTTGGTTGGATGTATCGGGCTGTGACGTACTCCACTTGTACCTTTAACAGCCGCAGGTGGAGCTCTGTTTGTGGCGGTCAACGTGTTAAGTCCCAATGTGAATCACTGAGCGTTGTTCCACGCGTGACGTGATCGCGTGACGTCATCGCGTGCCGCTGATGGGTTGTTATGACAGCCTGGTGTCTGCTGATGACCCGCGTGCCTGTCATTACAATCCTCCTGTGAAAGCCAGCCTAAGCCAGGGGTACATAGGATGATTTCTGCGATACACAACAGTGCTGAAGCCCTGCTTTGGGTAGCACAAGCGATTAGACGATCACAGCTTCAAGTTCCCTAAGGGGACTATTAAATACTATTACATTTTCTTACTTAAATGTATCTATTTGGGGCTAAAAATCATTTTTCCAATTGGGTTCCATTAAAATTTTTTCCTCGTTTTGCCTTTACGAACTCATTTATGACCACAGACCACATCAAAGTTGTATTTGCGGAGAATAGCAATAGATCCTGTAAAAGCAAAATGCTGCAAAATTTTTAATGAAACCCGATCGTAAAAATGATATTTAGCACCAAATTCATACATTTAAGTGAGAAACAAAAAATGACCCCAAAGGTGGGCAACCCCTTTAATGCAAAATCTTAATTCCCGATCCTAATAACTGGAATACTATTATTATACACCTACCTAGTGGAGATAGCGAGGCCATGACAGAGGAACATGTATTGATTAGCATTAATATTAATGATCTCCATTTTCTGGAGAATGTGGCAGCCATCACATAGATAATATTATTCATGGTTTTGTAAAGTATACTGAATAGTAATCTTCAAATATGTAAACCAGAATGGAAACAAATGTCACTGTGTCCTTCAAAAGTTCCATCAAAAGCAGAGATTGTTAAATGATGGGGATTTATTCTTCACCAATATGTCATATTTCCAATTTCCAGGCAGAAACGAGCAACACATCCACCACAAAACATGGAGAATTTCAACACTACTCCCAGAACTTATAGATTTGCATGGACAACCTGGGACTTAATATAAACAGGATTACGTTTTGGATTTTTTAAATTTTAACCTCTCAGCAACGATGTAGGAAATAGAAAAGTGTAACATACCAAGATGGTTTTGAAGCTCCCGCGTCCGCCCATCTTCTGTAGGAGTGATGAGGTCCCACACGAAGCTCTTGATCTTCTCATCTCCTCGGTAGTGCACCAGGCAGTAGGCCAGCAACGCTCGGCAGATGATCTCCACATCCTGCTCATTCAGCTGTCTCTTGAAGCGGCCATGTGATAATATGTCTCTCCATCGTCCCCACCTAGAATGAACCGCAGACAGTAGAAGGCCACAATATTGGTTAATTGTCTCTTGCCCTGCTGCCAGCTATGGCACCATCCCAAAAGAAACGTAATCTGACTGCACTGTATTTCGGCTTACATCCCATAATGACCTGCGCTGTTCCAGTGCCATCATCTGTAGATGTAATTTCCACAGCCCCAGCTACAGGGTCTGGACCCTCAGGAGTAGGATTGTTATTCCTCACAGTGGATGGAAAAGTCCTGGTGTCCCACTATTTATGTGAGTTTTCTATGGTGCAGAGCACATGTGAAATGTCCCTACCATCAATCACTTGATAATCGCTTAATGAGTTAAAAGCTTGCTGTATTTTATATCTTGTTCTCCTTTTAATTGCAAGCAGATCGGTTGGGTTCCAGATCCTGAAATCCCCAATGAGCACCCAAAAACGTCCCATGAGGTGCACAGTTTAAGAGTTAGGGACACACATACACAGACTGTAAATTGCCTGCAGAAGAAAGCACAAGTTTTCTACTGCATCTGAACCTCAATCTGTGTGTCCTCTGAGGCAGGAGATGTGCACTCTTGTCTTCTGAGCCGCGTACATGTCTTCCGAGTTGTGGGCTATAGTCTTCTGAGTTGCACACTCCCGTCTTCCGAGCTAAGCACTCCCGTCTTCTGAGCTGTGCGCTCCCGTCTTCCGAGTTGTGGGCTACTGTCTTCTGAGCTGCACGCTCCAGTCTTCTGAGCGGCGCACTCCCGTCTTCTGAGCTAAGCACTCCTGTCTTCCGAGTTGTGGGCTACTGTCTTCTGAGCTGCGCGCTCCTGTCTTCTAAGCTGTGCGCTCCTGTCTTCTAAGCTGTGCACTCCTGTCTTCCGAGCTAACCACTCCCATCTTCTGAGCTGTGCGCTCCTGTCTTCCGATCTAACCACTCCTGTCTTCTGAGCTGTGGGCTCCTGTCTTCTAAGCTGTGGGCTCCTGTCTTCTGAGCTGCGAGCTCCTATCTTCTAAGCTGTGCGCTCCTGTCTTCTGAGCTGCAAGCTCCTGTCTTCTAAGCTGTGCGCTCCTGTCTTCTAAGCTGTGCGCTCCTGTCTTTTAAGCTATGTGCTCCGGTCTTGTGAGCTCACCACTCCTGTCTTCTGAGCTGTGGGCTCCAGTCTTCTGAGCTATGGGCTCCTGTCTTCTGAGCTCCTGTCTTCTGAGCTGTGGGCTCCTGTCTTCTGAGCTGCGAG
Organism: Ranitomeya variabilis; assembly: GCF_051348905.1. Taxonomy (NCBI): domain Eukaryota; kingdom Metazoa; phylum Chordata; class Amphibia; order Anura; family Dendrobatidae; genus Ranitomeya; species Ranitomeya variabilis. The sequence goes on from NC_135233.1 coordinate 554,692,091, forward strand.
CTCCTGTCTTCTGAGCTGCGCGCTCCCGTCTTCTAAGCTAAGACCTCCCGTCTTCAAAGCTGTGAGCTCTTGTCATCTGAACTGTGGGCTCCGGTCTTCCGAGTAGTGGGCTCCTGTCTTCTGAGCTTTGCATCTCTCTGGGGGTTTCAGAGTGATTGTTGGGATCTCAGTACCTGGACAAAACCTATCTATTTGCAATTAAAAGAACAACAAGAGCAAATGTCCAGTTACTAAAGAACATTTGCTAGCATAAGGCTTAGCCCGATACAAACTACTTTGTAAGCCCAGGTAGAAGAGTCCACTGGGTGGCTCACGCCAGCTCCTTTCTGGTATTCCTGAGAACGGGGTTTTCTTTATGTATAATCAGAGTGTTGGGTGGGAAAAAGTTATAGGTAACCACCCAAAGCTCAGCTGTGCTTTTTCCGAGTTGCAGAATAACATATAGCGTTCTGCAATGAGTAACCCAGTTTGGATTTAGTGGTGCCTGTAGATCCTGGACGACGTCAATAATACTAATGTGGGGTTATATTTTATCACTGCTTAGTTTATGGTCAACAAAGATCATGGCGATAACCTATTCTAAATATGTACATCTATTATCTCTATTAATATGCCTGAATTGTGGCCAAACCACAATGTCAGAGTTGGTACCCACTTGGACACCAATATTTGACTCATATATCATCAACTCTTGGGATACAAACCGCTAAACCTTGATCCAATGATCATTCTGACAATACATATTCCTATAATTAGAAGCTTTTCTATGAAATTCTTACCCATAAACCAAAAGATTTTTCTCCACTCGAAAGCACTCAGTTCTGCCATATCCATTTAGGCGATCATATGGTCTTCGCAGCTTGGGTTTATCATCTCCGTCACTTTCTGCTTCAGAAAGCTCTGCGAGTTCATCCTTGGTAGCGCTAAAGGGCCGGGTTTGTTTGCGAATTCTCGGTGTATCAATGACCAGGCTGTTCTGCAGGTGGATATAAATCACAGCTGAGCTTTCAGTACATTAGTTAGACATTTATTATCAACTATATAAATATTCTTAAGTTATACAGGTCCCTTCTTGTGTAGAATAATGAGCTCGACCTCTTCTATTCACACTTGGAATAAATGCCCTCTTACATGAGTAAACGGCAATCAGGAGGCAAAGACCAAATGCTCCTTCATCAGCTGTTTGCATCTTTTAATGCAGCCTAAAGTGGTTGTACCATGAACAAAGAACATTTTAATAAATAGATCTTGGACTAAAAAGGAGATTTTTGTGTACTCACCGTAAAATCTTTTTCTCCGAGCCAATCATTGGGGGACACAGGACCATGGGTGTTATGCTACTGCCACTAGGAGGACACTAAGTTAACAGAAAGATTAACTCCTCCTCTGCAGTATACACCCCTTCACTGGCTACAATTCAACCAGTTCAGTAGTAAAGCAGTAGGAGCATTAAACAAAAGACAAACTATGTCAAAACCGAAGAAGTAACAACAAGCCAAACAGGCTAACAGGGTGGGTGCTGTGTCCCCCAATGATTGGCTCGGAGAAAAAGATTTTACGGTGAGTACGCAAAAATCTCCTTTTCTCCTACGCCTCATTGGGGGACACAGGACCATGGGACGTCCCAAAGCAGTCCCTGGGTGGGGAGCAATCATAGCTGCTAGTACCCCATGTACCACTGGCTTACAGCTATGGTACCGCTGATTGCAGAATGCGTCTGCCAATGGCGGCGTCTGCAGAAGAGAGAGAATGAATGTGGTAATGTTTCGTAAAAGTGTGCAAGCTGGACCATGTCGCAGCCTTGCAGACCTGTTGTGCTGACGCCTGGTGCCGAATGGCCCACGAGGCGCCCACCGACCGAGTAGAATGGGCCTTGATCCCTGCTGGGATAGGAACACCTTTGACACGATAGGATTCCTGAATAGCCGACCGAATCCATTTGGCTAGAGTAGCTTTGGAAGTGGGAGAACCCCTCCTTGGTCCCTCTGGAAGTACGAATAGGACATCCGACGTGCGGAAGGGAGCCGTCCGAGAGACGTACCGTCGAAGGGCCCTCACCACATCAAGAGTGTGCAGAGCCTTTTCAATGCGATGGACTTGTGCCGGACAGAACGAAGGCAGCATAATCTCCTCGTTGATGTGGAAAGAAGAAACGACCTTGGGCAGAAAAGCAGAAGTCCTCAAGACTGCCTTGTCCGAGTGAAAAATTAGAAACGGAGGTCGGCAGGAGAGTGCCGCTAGCTCCGAAACACGTCTGATGGATGTAATGGCCACTAGGAAAACTACCTTCCAGGAGAGGAAGGTCAGGGAAATGTCCTGTAGCGGTTCGAAGGGGGTCTCCTGAAGAGCTCCGAGGACTAAATTAAGATCCCACGGATCCAAAGGCATTTTGTAGGGAGGCGCCACATGGGAAACTCCCTGAAAAAAAGTCTTCACCGGCAATCTATTGGCAATCTTTCGTTGGAACAAGACTGACAATGCCGAAACCTGACCCTTGAGAGAGCTAAGTGCAAGACCCGACTCTAGTCCAGATTGGAGAAAGTCCAATATGGCAGGAATGGAAAATACCAGAGGAGATCGCCCTTGTGCGTCGCACCATGTGAAGAAGATTCGCCAGGTACGGTGGTAACTGCGCATGGACACAGGTTTCCTAGCCTTGATCATGGTGGAAGACACCTTGGGAGTGAAACCCGCTTGGCCTAGAATCCAGGATTCAACGGCCAGGCCGTCAAAGACAGGGCCCCTGAGTTCTGGTGGTAAATTGGGCCCTGTGAGAGAAGATCCACATGATCTGGAAGATGCCAGGGGACGTCGGCGACCAGCTGAACCAGTTCCACGTACCATGCTCGGCGCGGCCAGTCCGGCGCCACGAGAATCACTGGTACCCCCTCTGCCCTGATCTTCTTGATGACCCCTGGTAGCAGGGGAAGAGGGGGAAAAATGTACGGGAGGCGGTATTGATGCCACGGCAGGACCAGGGCGTCTACTCCGATGGCCCATGGGTCGAGGGACCGTGCAATGAACTGTGTAACTTTGTTGTTCAACCTGGAGGCCATGAGGTCCACATCCGGGGTCCCCCAGCGATGACAAATCTGCTGGAAAACCTCCAGGTGAAGGGACCACTCGCCCGAGGCGAGGCCCTGGCGGCTGAGGAAGTCCGCAGCCCAATTCTCCACACCTGGTATGTGGATCACCGAGATGGGCGAATGGTTGGACTCGGCCTAACGAAGGATGTGGGACACCTCGAGCACAGCCGTCTTGCTGCGGGTTCCTCCTTGACGGTTGATGTACGCCACAGCTGTGGCGTTGTCGGACTGGATTCTGACGGGGTGACCCGCCAGAAGATGGTGAAACCTGGACAACGCTAGCCTGATAGCTCGTATTTCCAGGAGATTGATGGAAAGGCGAGACTTTGGAGCGGACCACTGCCCTTGTGCTGTGTGATGGTTGAAAACCGCCCCCAGCCCATGAGGCTGGCATCGGTGGTTACCACCAACCACCGCACTGGGAGAAAAGACCTTCCCTGGTTTAGGGAGGACTTCAGCGTCCACGACCTGAGGGTCCTTCTGACCTGTGGGGACAGAGTGAAACGGCAGTCGAGGGAGGACGGGTTCCCGTTCCACGCCGACAGCAGCGCATGTTGTAGGGGACGGAGGTGAAATTGCGCGAAAGGAACCGCTTCCATGGCTGCTACCATCTGCCTGAGAACGCGCATGCTGAAACGAATGGAGTGGGGGACTGGACGGGAAAGACTCTGAGCTCCCTGCTGCAAGGCCAAGGCCTTGTCTTGAAGGAGAATGACCAGATGGCGAGAAGTGTCCAGTGTCATTCCAAGAAAGGAGATCCGTTGAGCCGGAATAGGAGAGGATTTTTCGAAGTTTATCTTCCAGCCCAGGCGAGAAAGAGTATCCACCGTGAGAACGACGGACTCTTCGCAGGCTGGATACGATGGATCTTTTATCAGTAGGTCGTCAAGGTACAGGAGTACCACCACTCCCCTGGAATGAAGAATGGCCATGGCAGCCGCCATGACCTTCGTGAAAACTCTGGGAGTGGTGGCGAGGCCGAAAGGTAAGGCCACAAACTGGAAGTGTTCCCCGCGAAATGCGAAGCGAAGGAACTGCTGATGAGGAGGAAAGATTGGGATGTGGAGGTAAGCACCCTTGATGTCTATCGATGCCAGGAACTCTCATTTTTCCATGGATGCGACGACAGAGCGAAGGGATTCCATTCTGAAGTGCCGAATTTTGACAAATTTGTTCAGAAGTTTTAGGTCTAGAATCGGACGCAGCGATCCGTCCTTCTTTGGGACCACGAATAGGTTCGAGTAGAACCCTTTGAACCTTTAGTCTAGGGGAACCGGAATGAAGACTCCGCCCCTTTGTAGTGCCCGTATGGCCTGGAGAAAAGCTGTTGTCTTCGATTTGGGAGGACAAGACTGGAAGAAGCATGTGGGGGGGTGGGGGGAGGAAAATTCAATTTTGGACCCGGTAGACACCAGTTCCCTGACGCACTCGTCGGAGACGACCGAGAGCCAGGCTTGACGGAACGAAAGTAGACGACCTCCTACTTTGTTGGTGCCCCCCGGAGGTTGCAAGGAGTCATTGAGTAGAGGATCTAAGGGATCAGGATCCCTTAGACCCAGATGGTCTTGGTCTGGGCTTCCAGTTAGGTCTGTAAGAGACCTGGGAACCTCGGTCACCGCGCGAACCTCGCCCTGATGCGGAGGAGAAGGATGTAGATGACCAGTTGGTATTGTTACGAAAAGGCCGGAATCGAGATTGTTGTTGATATCGAAACGGCAGGGTAGGCTTTTGTTGGGGGAGAAATTTACTTTTTCCCCCGGTGGCATCCGAGATTATTTGGTCTAATTTTTCTCCAAATAAACGACCAGCCTGGTAGGGCAGAGATGTCAAAGAGCGCTTGGAAGCCGAATCTGCTCGCCAATCCCTGAGCCACAGCGCTCTTCTAATGGAGATTGCATTTGCGGCTGCCTGTGCAGCGCAATTGGCTGCGTCTATTGAGGCATTGACTACGAAGTCCCCAGCCTGGGCTATCTGGTTAGCCAGGTTGATCGCCTCTGGAGGAAGGTTGCTGTCTTGGATGGTCGTGGTAAGCACCTCAGCCCAAGCGACCATAGCCTTAGCCACCCAAGAGGCAGCGAAAGATGGGAAGAGAGAGGCTCCTGTGGCCTCGAAGACTGAGCGAGCCAGGTAATCAATCTGACGAACTGAGGAACCGTCTGACAGGGATAGGATAGTTTTGGAAGCGAGATGTGATACAGCAGGGTCCACTGAGGGGGACTGCAGACAATCCTTGATCAGTTCCTGAGCAAAAGGGTATTTGGCCTCGATGGGCTTTTGACCCATAAAGCGTTTGTCGGGACGGTCCCTGTGTTTTTGTACAATCTCCTTAAACTCAGGATGAGTGACAAAAACCCTTTGGATCCGTTTAGTCTTTTTGAACGACACCACGTGTTCAGACGTAGATACGGATTCCTCGTCCACCTTCAGGGTCTTGTTGACTGCTTCATTGAGAGAATCGAGTCTCTTGGGAGGTGGAGGAATCCTGAACGAAGGAATCGTCGGACTCATATTCAGAGTCGTTTAGGTTCTCTGGAGAAGGGGACCGGGAAACTGAACTCGCCGACGCTGAAAAACCATCTCGTCCGTGGTCAGGGGATGAAACATGGGTACGTTTTCTGGAGCGCCGAGTACTTAGTGACAGAGTACGCACCCTGCTGGTGGACGGATCCGTACCGTCGCCCGAGTCCTCCGCGATCTGACTGTAAGGGGGGTCACGGAGGGAGTCAATTGCCCTGACTAGGGAAGCCATAGATCGTGACAGAGAAGCTGCCCACTCAGGGGGGCTAGGCTCTACAGGGTCGGCGGCATCGGTGGCGGCATCAGCCCAGATCCGTGGGCGGATCTGCCCACTGCGGCCTACTCCGGCTGAAAAACCGGGGACTAAATTTCTGGGCCTGCCCGGCGATGCACGGCGGCGGCCGCGACGGAGCGCCGCTGACCACCGCTGACCCCCGACCGACGGCGCCTCTCCCCAGGGACCCGGACCGCATCTCTGCCGCAAGGATAGCACAGGGTATATACTCACAGCCTCCGGTTGTCCCTGTGAGAGTGCGCACTCAATCCATGCACCCATGGGGGATGGAGAGGCCTGATATTCTTCTTCCTTTTAAGGTGGTGAATCCACATTCTTGTAGTGCCCATATGGGCTTTCTGTGCAACGCCATCAGGTGTGGGCCTTGTCTGACGGCCCCCGGAGAGGTACATTAGAGCCAGGCTCTATGTGCTCGCTGTCTTGCGGGGGGGGGGGGGGGGGGGGGGGGAGATCGGGACCAAGGAGGAGACCATCGCCCTGGTAAAATATGGCGTGCTCCAGGCGTCGCAGGAGAGGGACGGGGAGGTATACTCGCCGTGCTCGCCTGTTGCTGGTTTGGGGGAGAGCGGACCCTATAAAAAAGGAATCCGTCGCCCCCTTCACTCCGTTGGATAAAAAATAAAAATTTACAGAAAAAAATTAAAAATTAAAATAAGAAAGTTGGGGTCTGAAACCAGACCCAAGTGCCTCCCACAGACACTAAGCAAGAACTGGTTGAATTGTAGCCAGTGAAGGGGTGTATACTGCAGAGGAGGAGTTAATATTTCTGTTAACTTAGTGTCCTCCTAGTAGCAGCAGCATAACACCCATGGTCCTGTGTCCCCCAATGGAGAAAAGAAGTTCCACAATTGGATGTGTTGGAAAAAATGTTCCTGTGCTGAGATAATCTTATAAATGTGCCCCTGCTATGTACTGTGTAATGGTCGTGTCTGATCATGGAGAGCTGCTCCAGTTCAAGGTCGGCACATATTTCAACTCCTGGCTAGGGAGGATGGTACATAAGTCACTTATTATAAGAGAATATCACAGACAAAACAGCAAGAGCTTGAAATTGCTGTTTTCTGAGATAATGCATTTCCCTGTCTGTTATCACAGGAGTGAGTGTTTCTGCCACTTCCCCAGCCCTGAGAACGCATCATAAATACATTAATTGAGGCATAAGTTCTACTGCCGCTGGAGTCTCTAGGTCACTGACTTGATTTATGGTGCGCTCAAAAGGCAGGAGAAGAAACACTCACTCCTGTGATAAAACAGGCAGGGAAATGTGTTACCTCGGAATGAAGCAGCTGTGAGTCCCTGCTGTTTTATCTGTATACTTGTCATAATTGAATTATGCTTCCCCTTGGTCAAAAGCTGTGGTATGTGCAGACCATGAACTGGAGCAGCTCTGCATGGTCAGACATAGCCATTTCGCAGGATATAGCAGGGGCACATTTATAAGATAATCTCAGCACAGGAACTTTTTTTTAACACATCCAATTATGTAACTTATTATTCTATGATCTTTTGATTAAAATGTGTTTTGTTCATGGGACAACCCTTTAAGGTAGGGATTCACAAATTTGTGTGTCTCGATCAGTGATGAAGCAGCCGAGGGTCTTCTGACACAAATTTAACAACATTATATACACCATGGAGGCTATTAAGTTCTCCTCGGGGGGGGGGGGGGGGACTCGCGGTTGATTCATGAATCATCAATAGTGATACAAGGATGTGTGAGTGGGACCTAAAAAATACAAGAGGATGTTCCTCCAACAATATGCAAATGGTTAAAGAAATGAATGATCGTATGTACAGTTTGCAAAAGTTACTTTAAGAGGGCACAGATAGACATGCTATAGCACCAATCAGCACTCATTATGGGTAGAAATCTGTCAGCGTAAACTAAGCTCCTAAACAGATTTCCAGGTAATAAAAGGTACATACAGCTAGTGATGGCTAGGTGACCACTCAGTCACAGAAGGGCCAAGAGCTGGTGTCAATCAATGGGCCTATCTCACTGTCACCAAACCAACAGAAACCAAAGGTCTGGTCAATGGGCTGTGTACGTTCTTCCACATCCCTGCTTCGAGTACTTACTCTATAGTGACTATGTGCGCTGGGGAAAGCTGTGATCAATAATTAGGATGGATTGGAATCAATATTTTGCCACTAAACCATACATTTTTCTGTTCGGCTGTTCCTGGTGGATATATCAATGGGACTCAAAGACCCGAAGCTGGCCATACACATGAGACAATGATCAGCTGGACCACAGCTGGTCAATCATCCGTCAGATGGTTGGTCTGTACAAATGACCATCAGCATGCCAGACTAGAGCCCGCAGTACGCTTTAGATTGGCTGGTTCATCTGGTTTCTCAACGATATCTTGTCTGGAGAAAAATCTTCCGGAGAACAAAACAATTAGCCGTCCAAAATCGGACATGCCTAATCCTTATCTTCCCCAACATCATTTGTCGAGGGAGAATCAAGAGCCCCCCTACACATTGAACTGTTGGCTGAACATGGGGATCTTGATGGGTTCTAATGTGTATGGGGGCCCAAACCTAGCAGATTAAAGAGACAATACAACACTGTGGAAATGTGCAAGGTGGCAAATGAATGTCTAAATTTGGCCGATCGTGCCATACACTTCTTACATCTGACAATAGGCAATAAACAATTCCACAATACAGTTCACTTTATGGGTTGATAATAGTCTGTCGCTGGCCATCTGGCATGATCACTTGTGTATAATTGGTCAAAATCAGTCATTTTTCTTATCTTTTAATCAGTCTTTGCCCCCTACGTTCTTGGATCTATGCATTAGGATACAGACACAAGCTCTTTGCATCGATCAGTAGACTGACATAGAGACATCTGACTCTTCACTCTCGGTAAATCGTTTCCGCAGCTCGATAATGCAGGTCCATTTGCTTTATACCATTTTAGGTGACATTAGCTATAATGTGTGGAGATTTCAGACTTGTCTGATGAAAGTCAATTACAATATACCAGTCCGTAACGCACAGACGGGAGAATATCATACTTACTCTGCCACTCACTGAATCGATGTCGATTTCTGCCTTTTTTGCCCATTTCTGCCAGAAGTTCGGGTCATCCAAAGAGATGTCAGTTCTGTTACCAGAAGCCACAAAACTTGCCTGGAGAAATAAAATCAGATCTCAGTATGTCTATCTTGTGGTGAGGCAGGTATTACCTACTAGGCAGTACGAGGTTCCCCCCACTAATACATACTGAACCTATTGCTTACCTTGGCAAACGTTGAACCCCTTCCTTCAGACTCTATAGTAATGGTCTTTGTCCTCCTCTGAAGGATTTGGTCAATGTCTTCCTCACAGAACTTGGAGCCTTCATCCTCCTCATCCATGATGGCTCCATACGCTCCCCGCCTGAGAAGGTCTTCTATCTCTTTCTTGGAGAGTTGCTGAATCTGTCCATGCGTGAAAGCAATCACTCCAGTATGAGCATGTATGTATCGGTTCTCTACTCACACGTCAATCTACAGGTTTGGGGGTTTTTTTTTTTGTTAATTTGGAATTGTATCTTCTCATCACTTTTATCAATGCGTAAGACACTTGTCCTCAAGAATAGTCTTTGATGACCAAAATATCAACTAGAGATGGGAGGATCAATTAGCAGGACTCCGGACCATCAGCCAGGTCAGTAGTTATCTGTGACCGCTGGATGGGAGCTTCACGATGCTCCTTACCACCCAGCATTCCTGGTCTTCTTTTGATTAGTCAGCCTGATGAGATGTCACCATTGGTAGCCCAGCTAATCAAAAGAAGAGCCAAGAATGCGGGGAGGTAAGGAGAGTCCCATCCAGCGGTCACAGATTACTGACCTGACCGATGGACCAAGTCCTGCAAATCAATTCTACCATCTTTAGTAATCATATTTCATTAATTGTATTTTAACTAACTGAAAATTAAAAATAAAAAACAAAACAAAACAAAGGAAAGGGTTTTGGTTGGCAGCCGTAGACCACCATTCCTGGGAGCTGGATCATTTTACTAGAAACCGATATAGAAAGTGTCCCTCACCCCTCCAATGCTGTTTTCTCTCCCGCTCATACTCTGGAGGACAGCTTTGTCTAAACCCAACTTCAGGCTCGCTCGGTCGAACATCTCCCGCTCATAGGAGTTTCTTGTAATTAACCGATAAACCTTCACAGCCTTGTTCTGACCAATTCGGTGACATCGGGCTTGAGCCTTGAAAAGAAATGACAGGCAAAGTTAACCTGTTGCGGACATGTCCATTATTTGTTTGATCAATGTCAACGTAGCTGTATGAATTTCTTTTTTCAATACTCTTTTTTTTGTGTGTGTGTGGGGCGGAGGGGGCGAATTGACCCCCAAAAAACTGTATGTGGTGAGCACGCCGCATGAACGAGCACTGCAACATTGTCTTTTTGACCAATATTGACTACTTAATCGTCGACTAATGTGAAGGAATGCGTCAATGATGCCACATCAGCCACTAACCTGGAGATCATTCTGAGGATTCCAATCAGAGTCGAATATAATACAGGTGTCGGCAGCAGTCAAATTTATTCCCAGACCTCCTGCTCGGGTGCAAAGGAGGAACACAAACCGATCAGAATCTGGTTTACTGAAGCGGTCAATGGCTGCTTGCCGGAGATTTCCTCGGACTCGACCATCGATGCGTTCATAGAGATATCTGAGAAGGATTGAGAGGAGCAAGAGTCCAGATTGGCTTTTAGTAAGATTTAAACAGTGACAGAAGGATGCACATTAGGATCTCAGCACACGTCTGTGGGTAATCGGATGGGAACGGTCCTTTACTGCACACCATCGGTACTGTTTCTTCAGTTTTTTACTGCTTCCTTTCCTTATCCCTATTACTAAGCTGTGATCTCATCTCACTTTCTATATTCACCACAAAATGGCGGCTGCGTTCCCTGCCTCTGCTTTTATAGAATCTCTCATAGTCCTTTCTTTTGGCTGTGATATCACGTGATATGATCAACCAATTATCTTCAAAAATGTATCTCATAAGTTGTCACAGGTGCTGATACAGAACCAGGCGTGAGTTATCATATTGCACATACTAAAATATGTGTAATTTACACACTAATAAGGCGTCTCTGCAAAAAGCATCTATCACCTAACCACTAGATGAATAACAAATGCTAGATTGGTGGGGAAACGAATGATGGGCTCCCAATTCAGGGACCCGAGTTCTTGTTTCCACCAACCACTTCAGCTTGAGAGCATACCCCTTTGGGGAAAGCAGAAGTCCCTTATTCCAGCGATAATTGTGGGTCCCAATGTAGCATATATCTCTATGTAGCCCTTTCACTGCAGGCTGAACGCAGTAGGATGGAAAAGCAGGACTTGTGGCAGCTTTTGGGACAAACACTTGAGCTCTGCTTGTGTGTCAGTATATTCTATGTACCTCTGACACAACAAAAGAATACAACAGAAGGCTAGATGCACATTACGTCTGTGCTCAGACCGCTCAGGCGGTGTGTGCCCCATAGTGGCCACAGTCAAGATGGAGTCCGTGGCATCCGTCCATCATAAGGACCTATTCCAAAGAAACGTATGCTGCAAAATATACTACTTTTTTCTTTTGCAGACTGCTGCTTTCCTGTACAGTCAAACAAGCAATATGCAGGCACTCACAAGCCAGAGGCAGAAAGAACACGCTTTTTGCCTCCATCTCTAGAAAGGGGACCTTAGGGAACGCCACGGTATATGTCAGGAAAAGCCCCCCTACGCAGTGTGCACCTAGCCTAAGCAATGCGGCATTCATGGGAACATATCACATACATGCACTCACCTCTTGTGCATGAGATAGTCCTCTAATATGTCCAAGCAACGCACCATCTGGGAGAAGATGAGCACCTTGTGGCCTCCAGCTTTCATTTTCGGCAGTAGCTTATCAATGAGCACCAGCTTCCCAGCAGACTGGATCATGGCCTGGAGGTAGAAATCCATAGCCATTGGGTTGTGTGTCTCTCTGAACTCTCCGAGGATCTTCTCTTCAGCTCCTGCAAGATCATTTGTGCATATGCTGAGTCTACAGCTCAAGATGTCTCTTAACCATCTGATATTTCCTCCATATCACATTGATCAATGCAATGGACACATGCAAAGGCCCTTTGTAACAATCAGAAGCACTTTCCTATAGGTAATGTCTAATAATAAATGAAAGGGGTTGTCTCCATGTGACTGTATGTGACTGCAGATTTGTGAATCCTCACATCGCCTGTGAGGAGTCTCCGATGCTGGCAGCGCACAGTCATGTGACCATAAGTATATGATTTGCATACGTCCAGCCACATTCCAACTAGACTGTCCGACCTTGCTCAATACACTTGCACTGAGCGAGGCCGCGGCCACCTAGTCGGCATCTACAAATCAAATCCTCACAGCGCGCAATGCTCACAATGTGAGGATTTACAAGTCTGCAGTCACATAGAGTGACTTTAGATTTGCAGCCTAAGACCGGACAACCCTTATAAAGGAAATCTGTCCGTTGATTTATGCTTCCCAAACCACGGGCAGCATGAATCAGAGGCTGGCTGCATGATTGTGCCAGGTATGTTTTTCTCTGAAACACTGTGGCATTAAAGGTCCAGTCGGGGTAAATAGGAGGAGAGAAGTCTAGTCTGGCCAAACCCCATCAGGTTTCTCCCACTGTGCTATCTCCCATGTCTGTACATAAGGAGACACCTGTCAATCACAGGGAGCGAGGCGGGGAGAAGCTGGCCAGTCGTTGCTCCGGACTAGTCTCGTCTCCCCCTATGGTCTCAGGCTGGATCTTTAATCTATGTTCTCCCTGATATGCCAAAATGGTTTGGGCATCATGAATGGCTTGGTTTGGGCATAAATGGCGACGTTTTCAGAACCCAGACCTCCATTGACCGGCTGATCACAGAAACAACTTGCCTGTAAAAAGTGTTGTGTAGATGAGACTAATCCCAAGACTATGTCCTCACGTATCACTGCTGTCCCTCTGCTGACATGAATGAAATGGAAGACAAACCCCTTGTGCCGGTTGCTACGTGCGCACCTTTAATGAGATACGGATGGTTGCAGCACTTGCGCAGCTCCATCATGGTGTTCACTAGGTTGGGGACATTGGCTTGGCCGGCCCCTTTAGATAAGAAGGCAAAGTTCTTTTCCAGGATGGCTCTGTAGTACTTCTTCTGGATGTTGGTCAGTTCCACTTCTATGATAGTTTCTTCCTTAGGCGCTAGTTTTTTTTCCACGTCCTCCTTGAGCCTTCGAAGCATCATTGGCTTAAGGATAGCCTGCAGTTTTTGGACCTGAAATTAAAAACAGAAACACATGCAAGGAAATAGCAGGGAATTTGACAGCTACCCCAAAATATATTGTGTGTCCAAAAGTCACATGTTGGTTACTACTTTGCTGATATAACCGTAGTTGTGCATCTTTCCCTGAATTACATAACTAGGCTCAGAATATGCAACATGATTGCTAAGTGCGGCTCCCTTTCAGCATGTAGGATACACCGGACATTAACACGAGTATTCATTACCTGCTCCTCGGTCTTCAGATCTCCAAACTCTTGCATGAACGTAGATTCTGAGGGGAAGCGCAGCGGCTCTAGGAAATGTAAGAGACTGAACAGCTCCTCCACCGTGTTCTGCAGGGGCGTTCCTGTTAGAAGCACCTTGTGCTCCTGTGGGATGGAGAACATTAGGATAAGACCACTATGGAAAGGCTGCAATGTAGGGAGACAAGTGTCATCTAAACCCCAGCTTTTAGAATACCAACTGTGATGCTAGTCACTAGTCATGGACAAGCCGTGAGGCAGGGTAGTCAAACGTTCCAGGGTGAGAAACCAAGAGAGCACGTGGTAAACTAAAGGGGAAAGACAAAGGCGAAATCAGGTCATGGTCCGAGGTCAGAATACCAGGAAGCTGGTGGATCAGAGCAAAGGGGCTAGGCAAATGGATGGTCAGAACGAGGTCCAAGACACACCGAGTGGAGGAATCGTGACACAGATTTTATTAAAATAATCTGATTATGTCAGCACAGACTATATCGCTACCACTGAGCGGTATGTTTCACAGCTATCTGCAGCTTGTTTCACACTTTACAATCATCTGCCAAACTCGTGTTTATTATGGAAAATGTCAGTATTCCGCGTGCTACAAATCAGGGGTGTAACAAGAGGGCTATATTTAGTGCTGGTGTGGGCACAGACAAGGTAACAAAGCCATTTATAAAATCAGAACAAATGGGATCCGACAGGCCTGTTCTAAACAACTGATTCATTCAGCTCAATTAAAGGGGTTGTAAACCTTTTTTCTTACCGGAAAGCATGCAATTGGGGCAAGAAATCATTTTTTCATAGGGTTTGTTGCCCTGTTTACGCTCTATAGCCTCTGTCTTGCCCTGTCTACTGCTGGCTGCAGAACGAGCTAACAGAGTGCATCAGCCAACCCACTATATCTCTATTATGTGTCTTTTTACGAGCTCCTCTTAGCGGACTAATGACCACAATCCACAACAAAGTTCAATGTGCAAAAAGTCATATGGGGCAAAATATTTAATGATTTTTAGATCCAAATACATGCATTTAGGTAGAACAAAATAAATAAAATATCACAAAAGGGAGAGTAGTGAGACCACTAACTATAAATGCCATTTTTCCTATAGTTACAAAAATTGAGAAAAGACACAGCTCCACCAAGGTCAACCTTTTCTCCACAAGTTATAAATGCTCTATCCCTACAATGCCATTTGACATGAGAAGAAACATCCAGCCCCATTTTTTAAATGCTGATATACGTGTCAGCCATTACTATCTCTTGTGGTCGGCAGTCCACAGTCTGACTGCTCTAACTGTAAAGAACCCTTTCCGATTTAGGGTTTGGAAACTGTGAAGCCTGCTCTGCTCTCAATGCAGAATGAGTACAAATTGACCTGAGCACAACGGACACAAGTGTCATATAATGTCACCATAGATTTCTCTTCTGGATAGGCAGAGTGGTGGAAGTGGCAGTACACCAGAGCTGACCGTATGATCTTTAATGTGACACTGTAAAACTCAGCTGTGCTGCCCCTTCCAAACATGGACTGCTTCAAACTTATCTGAAAAATGTGACCCATCTATGCACTTTCTAGTAATGTGGGAGGTTAGACCAGGATATCGGAGCTGTCTGATGTTACATCTCTCACAGGAGAAAGCCGGTTTTAAGCTATGGTTGGGGGTATGTGGGTTCTTCTTTTCCTTGAGTGTTGCTGCTTGCTTATGATTGGGCAATGTCAAACAGGGGAAAAAGTACACTCTCCCAATTTCAACTCCCACTGACCAAATGTATCCGTCAAATATCTGGTAGCATTAAAGCCTCAGTTCTGAAGGAAAAGAACTAACAAAGAGTGAACTGCGCTGATCTAAAATGTCACATAACATGCGGCTGTGAGCTTGGAATGGTGATATGGATTCTCAGTGGAGCGACAGGTCAGTGGGTAGAGAACAGAAATCCATGGAAATACCTGCGTCTGGACACTATACATACCAGGTTCATGAGTTTCAGGCCTTCCAGCAAC
The DNA here is from genome assembly GCF_051348905.1 of Ranitomeya variabilis. NCBI lineage: Eukaryota > Metazoa > Chordata > Amphibia > Anura > Dendrobatidae > Ranitomeya > Ranitomeya variabilis. Next base: position 554,707,544 of record NC_135233.1, read on the forward strand.
TTGCAGTTCTTGTTCTTCAGCCTGTGCGCCTCATCAATTATAACACACCTCCACTCAATGGCATTGAGCTCTGGGCAGCCCCCCAAAATCATCTCAAAGGTGGTGATGATGGCATGAAACTTGTAAGTCCCTCGGACAACTCGACCCTGCGATGTAATAAAGCCTCCATTATCTCATTCATATGATCTCTAATTCCCTGACCTGTGTTGTCTTCAGGTCTACTCCAGATGATTTACGGTGCCGTACCTGAGAATCCCGGAAATACATCTCATACTGCTGGATCATCTGCCGGCTGATCATGCTGCCATGGTATACCACCACATTCAGATCTGCCCAGGTACGAAACTCGCGCTCCCAGTTGGTGATGGTGGAGAGAGGAGCAATGATGAGGAACGGGCCACGGATACCAGACAGGTAAATCTCATGAAGAAACGTCAGGCTCTGAATGGTTTTTCCGAGACCCATTTCATCTGCCAAAATACAGTTCCTCCTATGAAGTTGAGACAGAGTGAAGAAAAAGTCAAATCAGTGTTTTCACTCAGATTATCAGATGTGGCGCTTAAACTTTTGAAACAAAGATGTAACAGGGGGTCTACATTATCCCCTTCCCGCTGTGGACAATTTTAATTTTTGCTTTTTCCTCTCCTTCTCTTCTTCCAAGAGCCATGGGGTGTGGGCTGTTACATGCACAAGTCAACTGTATAACACGACGGGCATGGAAATCATCTATGGCGGGCTCAGCTCCTGAGCCTGCTGCATAAACCCGTGCTCGGTGTATGATGTACATATGTTAAAGGTCCTGCAATATGTCACAAGTGTGTGGAAAAATACATCTCTAATGTCTATCAATTTCAGGCTTCTTCTGTAAGACATTTTCGGCTGTGTCCCCATGACATGCCCCCCTGCTCCTTGGTTGTAGATACGCGGCTTTATAGCAATCTGATCTGGTCTTTCTCCACTTTACCTACTGGATGATGGCCAGCTCACCTGTTATACCAGTTGAACAGCAGCCAGTTCAGTCCCTCCAGTTGGTATTCTCTAAGCTGATTACCAGTTTTGTATTCTCGTGACTGGTGAATTTTCTTCCAATTATTTGGAGGTGGTCGTTCCTGGGAAAGAAACATCAAAAGCACATGCTATAAGAAGCTTGTTAGGACAGGTGCACATGACTGTGTATTCTCCATCCAAGAAAAACTGTCTGATTATTCTATTCACAGTGTGATCAGAGGGGGATCCCTATGTCTCGGAGGAGGAGACTTAAAAAATAACAAAACAAAGAAAAAGTTTTCTCCATTCGATCTGTTGGTGAAAATTGGCCCACTGACTAAGCACTCCACCCATCATCCTGTGGTGGTTTTATCACAGCAGCATTCTATCTACCCACATAAATGTAGCCGTCAGCCTAGGGGAGGATTCACATTAGGCAGGATCCCAACAACGAGAATCGCCTTACCATGGCTGCTGGGCACGCATGAATTGGCCAAAGTATTCTCATATTTTCTAGAGCAGTAATGCAATTCATATTTCATGTTTGCATGCTATAGTGCTACAGAGTGCTACTTTATTTGTTGGTAATATATGTAGGTGATGCTCTATTTGCGTATTGCTCCAGTCTGACCGCTGCCTCTCTTCCAACATCTCTCTGCCTATAGGCACAGGACGTGCGGACGCCATCTTGAATGTATGATGGCGCCACTCCATCCTCCCTGCTCTGTTTCTGCTGTGGGTCATCTCGGAAAAAGCACCTGCGGCCTCCATGAACCGACAGCCACCAGGTAGGAGTCTTTTCTCCCTGAAATTACAGGATGAGTGCGCGGGAGCGCTCCAGAGACACGTCCTCACCGCATGCATGCCCGGCCACGTCCCCCCTCCGTTGTGACCCACAATTAGCATCTCCATGATGAAGATTATTTTTTAAACCGGTTTCAGGTAAAACATGTAACGCGACTATAACAAATGAGAACTGCCTAAAAGTGACAATCTGGCTTGTAGAGAACTTACCGCTCTCCTGGTATCAGGTCTAACCGCTTGCAGGTGCTCAAACTCCTCTATTTTTGCCAGATCCACGTCTTCCTTCAGTTCCCATGTACTGTCTTCATAGGGCAGCGAGCACCACTTCACTAAGTAATAAATGACAGGCTGAAAAGGCGAAAAACACAGCATTAGACCAAGAGCTAGTTCTCCTGATGTACAAAGCCTGTTCCAGGTGCAGATTTACCTCCCCGGTGTCATTATCTTCACAGAAGGAGACTTCTAACACACGATCCACTTCCACATAATCGGGATTGAACATTTCTTCTTCCATCTACAAAGCAATGGTTAACTCATTACTTGCCAAATTAGCAATTTTCATTTTTTTTTTATTTTTTAATGACAGATTTTTAAAGATTTGGGTTCTAATGAATCAGAAACATTATTTGCAAAATTTTTTCAAGTACGGATTTATCAGAAAAGGGCGTCCCAATATTCAATTAAAAATGACAATGACATGATTTCCTATTTTGTAAACATTCATTTTACAAACACAACACAAAAAATTGGACCCAATTATAAAAATGATAAAATCTTAGTTGCTAGAAGCTAAAGATTAGGCGTCCCAAAAAAAGGACATTGGTAGATAATGGGTTGGGATCAGAACTTGGGGCACTTTGGGTACTGATTAATTAGTGCAAGAATTTAAAGGGATGTGATGGCTTCAGCTAAATAAAGTTCTAAAAGGTTCCATATGCCTGTCATTTCCCAGAAATACTTATTCTTGTGATCCTTTCTTTGTGCCTCCGGAAGATCAAATCTGCTCTCCTGACACGTCTGTCGGCTTTTAATAAATACTTCACCTGTTATAGGACTGTGCAATTCCTCAGTTATTCTTCCTGGAAGCATATGCATAAATGACCAGCTACGGATGTCATAAGGACAAGATCTCCGCACTATATTATTGTCCTGTTACATCCAATGGGTGGCGCTAGAGTTCAAGTCATCTTCCTCTCTGAGGAGGCTATTAATATGGGAAATGGTTAAAAGGGTATTCCCCTCTCTAAGATCCCATCCCATTATGTAATAGGTGCAATTATATTAATATTAGAAAATAAGTCCAATTAGAAATGTAGTATAGTTCTTCAGATTCGCTATGTCGCTTACCCCATGTGCAGGGCATTGATGTAGCTTAGTTTTCCATGGTGATGACCAATCACACGGTAAGTTAGTTGTCGTAACCATGGATATCCAAGCTACTGCAATGCCCTGCACATGAGGTAAGTAACATAGCGAATCAGAATAACTATACTACATTTCTAATTGAATGTATTTGCTGATATTATTATTCTTACAGCTACTACATATTGGGATAGGATTTTGCAGATGGGAATAACCCTTTAACACCCATGTGTGAATTTATTAAAGTATTTCCCCAAGAGAAGTGGCAGAGGAAAAGATAAGATGTTCCATATTTGTAATGCAGACATTTCAGCGGTGCTTATAGATCCTTTCACTACTTACATCAGCAAAAAAGTGTGCCCTCTGCGCCTGCCTGATCTTGAAGCGCTTGATCTTCTGCTGGATTCTCTTGTCCTTCAGCAGCTGCGGCTCGGTGGCCCATTCACAGTGCAGGTAGGAGCTGAGAGTGGGGTAACAAGCGGGGGTCAGCGGCATAGCACAGTGTGAGCCGAAACAGGCACATTAGTGACAACATTCGCCAGTACATCCCTGTCCCTGAGCTAGATTGGCAGCACTGGCTTTCTCCCACGAGGTCTCCCGAAACGCAAACCCCTGTTCCTGCACACTGACACTGGAGGAGCACGGCGGCACACTCACTAGGCGGGCACGGACTACGGCTTTGGGCATGCTCTTCTCAAGCTCCCATCTTAAGCCAGACTGGCAGGAGCCGGAGATCAGTGCTGAGTACGGCTGTGGGCACGCACTGATCTCTGGCTCCTGCCAGTCTGGCTTAAGATGGGAGCCAGAGAAGAGCGTGCCCACAAACACTGAGTGCGCTCCCGGCCCTGAAACTATGAGCACACCGCTGGGCTCCTCCATCTACTTTTTTTCAGATCGGTGTAAATGCCTGATCCGTAACGTTTCCAGCACTTGGAGCCTCAAAATCACTAGAACGGGGTTTTGTGACCCCAATAGTTCCATACTGTGTCGGGACCTTACAGAGCGGTGAAGAAGAAAGCAGAATGCTGTATAGTCAAGCCTATGGATGATGACTCATATGTCCCCATACTATTCAAGTCTTATTCCGGGAATTGGGAACCCTGTTCAAGTGATTAGTACCATCGATGGTATCCCTGGCAGCAATGGTAAAACTGGCAGTGATGGTACCCCTAGCAGTAGTGGTGTCTCTGGAAGTGATGGTACCCCTGGCAGCAATGGTGTCCCTGGCACCAATGGTACCCCTGGCAGCAATGGTACCACTGGTAGTGATGGTATCCCTAGCAAAAACGATACCCCTGGCAGCAATGGTATCCCTGGAAGCAATGGTACCACTGGTAGTGATGGTATCCCTGGCAGCAATGGTACCACTGGTAGTGATGGTGTCCCTGGCAAAGACGGTACCCCTGGCAGAGATGGTACCACTGGCAGTGATGGTATCCCTGGCAGCAATGGTACCACTGGCAGAGATGGTACCCTGGGCAGAGATGGTACCCCTGGCAGAGATGGTACCCCTGGCAGAGATGGTACCCCTAGCAGAGATGGTATCCCTGGCAGTGATGGTATCCCTTGCAGAGATGGTACCCCTAGCAGAGATGGTATCCCTGGCAGTGATGGTATCCCTGACAGAGATGGTACCCCTGGCAGAGATGGTACCCCTGGCAGAGATGGTACACCTAGCAGAGATGGTACCCCTGGCAAAGATGGTATCCCTGACAGAGATGGTACCCCTGGCAGAGATGGTACCCCTGGCAGAGATGGTATCCCTGGCAGAGATGGTACCCCTGGCAGAGATGGTACCCCTGGCAGAGATAGTAAATCTGGCAGAGATGGTACCCCTGGCAGAGATGGTAGCCCTGGCAGAGATGGTATCTCTTGCAGAGATGGTATCCCTAGCAGTGATGGTATCCCTGGCAGCTATAGTATCTCTGGCAGCAATGGTACCCCTGGCAGTGAAGGTACCCCTGGCATTTTTTGCTTCACAGAGACAGGTAACAAATAAAGATAACGGGTAAAAAACCCATTTGACCAAACACTCGGGGCACAGCTGTATTAGGGTCTATTCACACTACTTTGCGGAGTATATCGGACACACACAACGGTATAACTTCCTGACAGATCTCTGACATACACCAGGGACATAAACCACTGGATCAATACAGAGCGGCGGTCAGTGCCCATGAGCGGTATACTTGCTGGATGCTTCTGGCATTATGATCACCGCAGGGCATGGCCGCATCCTCTCCGATCCTGCACAGAACACTGTCTATGAGATACACCCAAACCGTTACCCTTGAACCCAAGAAAGGGTACAGATATAAGGATACAAGTTTGCTTTTTTTTTTTTACTTACTAGTTTTTGTACTTTACGTAAAATTCCTCCACCTCAACCAACATCCCGGACGTGGTCTGAAACAAGAGAAAAAACACATGACGGTGACCCATGTTCTTATAAGAGGCCCACATGGCGGAAGACCTCACTGGTCCTTACCTCTTTTTTCACAATTCTGGAGGATAAGATCTTGTCTACAATAGCAGCATCTTCTTCACTAGGGTTTTCCTACAGAAAAAAAATATTTATATCCAAGTCATGAGTGATCCCTATTATCCCAAAGGACAGCAGAAAAGGTTCATCTGGAAACCAATGAGCAAATACCAAGTTCTGTAACTTAAAGGGATGTTCTAGTTTCGAAAACTTTGAAATGTGGCCGTCCCGATGGTCAGCAGAGGGCCTTATATACCGATGAGTTAGTGTTACCGCAATGAAAATGGCACCAGCCGTACATCACAGATACACCAGCCCCTGTCACAAGAGAACTGTCCGGGCCACCAATTAGCAGCTCCCCAATTTAACTCAAAACGAGGGAACCAATATACTGTAAATGGACACAATAAAGGGTCCTACGGAGACAGAATACTAACAGGGGGCAAAAGAAGCTCCGCAATCCAGATACAACTCAACCTTCCAATAACGGATCTGACGGATCTCCTGAGATCATTATTTGGGCCACCCTTCATCTTCTCAAATGTTTAGCAGTTTGAAAAGATCTTGTCCCGAAATGTGACAATCCGAGACCTCGATGGAGTTTCAGAGTAATACATAGAAGCAAGTAATAACACAGCTAGTATCGGATTCAGTCTGCTGGTGGTCTGGGCTACAGAAGGGGCATCAGTCATGTATGTATGGGGGCACAAAGGGGACATAACGTATGGGGGCATAAAGGGGACATAACGCATGGGCGCACAAAGGGGACATAATGCATGGGGGCACAAAGGGGACATAACGTATGGGGGCACAAAGGGGACATTACTCATGGGGGCACAAAGGGGACATAACGCATGGGGGCACAAAGGGGACATAACGCATGGGGGCACAAAGAATCATTATTAATGTATGGGGGGCACAAAGAATCATTATTAATGTATGGGGGGCACGAAGAATCATTATTAATGTATGGGGGCACAAAGGAGACATAATGAATGGGAGAACAAAGTGTCATTATTAATGTATGTGGGCATGAAGATACATTATTAATGTATGGGGGCACAAAGGAGACAATGCATGGGGCACAAAGAATCATTATTAATGTACGGGGCAACAAAGGAGACATTTTTAATGTATGGGGCAATATTAATGTATGGGGGCACAAAGAATCATTATTAATGTATGGGGGCATGAAGAATCATTATTAATGTATGGGGGCATGAAGAATCATTATTAGTGTATGGGGGCACAAAGGAGACATAATTTATGGGGGCACAAAGGAGACATAATGTATGGGGCACAAAGTATCATTATTAATGTATGGGGGCACGAAGAATCATTATTAATGTATGGGGGTACAAAGGGGACATAATGTATGGGGGCACAAAGAATCATTATTAATGTATGGGGGTACAAAGGGGACATAATGTATGGGGGCACAAAGAATCATTATTAATGTATGGGGGTACAAAGGGGACATAATGTATGGGGGCACAAAGAATCATTATTAATGTACGGGGGCACAAAGGAGACAATGTATGGGGGCACAAAGAATCATTACTAATGTATGGGGGCATGAAGAATCATTATTAATGTATGGGGGCATGAAGAATCATTATTAGTGTTTAGGGGCACAAAGGAGACATAATTTATGGGGGGCACAAAGGAGACATAATGTATGGGTGCACAAAGAATCATTATTAATGTATGGGGGCACAAAGGGGACATAATGTATGGGGGCACAAAGAATCATTATTAATGTATGGGGCACAAAGGGGACATAATGTATGGGGGCACAAAGAATCATTATTCATGTACGGGGGCATAAAGGAGACAATGTATGGGGGCACAAAGAATCATTACTAATGTATGGTGGCACAAAGGAGACATGATGTATGGGGGCACAAAGAATCATTATTAATGTATGGGGGCATGAAGAATCATTATTAGTGTATGGGGGCACAAAGGAGACATAATTTATGGGGGCACAAAGGAGACAATGTATGGGGCACAAAGTATCATTATTAATGTATGGGGCAACAAAGGAGACATTTTTAATGTATGGGGGCAATATTAATGTATGGGGGCACAAAGAATCATTATTAATGTATGGGGGCATGAAGAATCATTACTAATGTATGTGGGCATGAAGATACATTATTAATGTATGGGGGCACAAAGGAGACAATGCATGGGGCACAAAGAATCATTATTAATGTATGGGGCAACAAAGGAGACATTTTGAATGTATGGGGGCAATATTAATGTATGGGGGCACAAAGAATCATTATTAATGTATGGGGGCATGAAGAATCATTATTAATGTATGGGGGCATGAATTATTAGTGTATTAGTGTATGGGGGCACAAAGGAGACATAATTTATGGGGGCACAAAGGAGACATAATGTATGGGGCACAAAGTATCATTATTAATGTATGGGGGCACGAAGAATCATTATTAATGTATTGAATTTTTATACAATTAAATCAGAGATATGTCACACAAAATACTTAATAAGTAACATTTCCCACATGTCTACTTTACATCAGCACAATTTTGGAACCAAAATTTTTTTTTGTTACGGAGTTATAAGGGTTAAAAGTTGACCAGCAATTTCTCATTTTTACAACACCATTTTTTTTAGGGACCACATCTCAGTTGAAGTCATTTTGAGGGGTCTATATGATGGAAAATACCCAAGTGTGACACCATTCTAAAAACTGCACCCCTCAAGGTGCTCAAAACCACATTCAAGAAGTTTATTAACCCTTCAGGTGTTTCACAGGAATTTTTGGAATGTTTAAATAAAAATGAACATTTAACTTTTTTACACAAAAAATTTATTTCAGCTCCAATTTGTTTTATTTTACCAAGGGTAACAGGAGAAAATGGACCGCAAAAGTTGTTGTACAATTTGTCCTGAGTACGCTGATACCCCATATTTGGGGGTAAACCACTGTTTGGGCGCATGGCAGAGCTCGGAAGCGAAGGAACGCCATTTGACTTTTCAATGCAAAATTGACTGGAATTCAGATGGGACACCATGTTGCGTTTGGAGAGCACCTGATGTGCCTAAACATTGAAACCCCCCACAAGTGACACCATTTTGGAAAGTAGACCCCCTAAGGAACTTATCTAGATGTGTGGTGAGCACTTTGACCCACCAAGTGATTCACAGAAGTTTATAATGCATAGCCGTAAAAATAAAAAAATCATATTTTTTCACAAAAATGATCTTTTTGCCCCCAATTTTTTATTTTCCCAAGGGTAAGAGAAGAAATTGGACTCCTAAAGTTGTTGTACAATTTGTCCTGAGTACGCCGATACCCCATATGTGGGGGTAAACCACTGTTTGGGCGCAAGGGAGAGCTCGGAAGGGAAGGAGCGCCGTTTGACTTTTCAATGCAAAATTGACTGGAATTGAGATGGGACGCCATGTTGTGTTTGGAGAGCCCCTGATGTGCCTAAACATTGAAACCCCCCACAAGTGACACCATTTTGGAAAGTAGACCCCCTAAGGAACTTATCTAGATGTGTGGTGAGCACTTTGAACCCCCAAGTGCTTCACAGAAGTTTATAACGCAGAGCCGTGAAAATAATAAATGTGTTTTCTTTCCTCAAAAATATTTTTTTAGCCCAGAATTTTTTAATTTTCCCAAGGGTAACAGGAAAAATTTTACCCCAAAAAGTTGTTGTCCAGTTTCTCCTGAGTACGCTGATACCCCATATGTGGGGGTAAACCACTGTTTGGGCACATGCCGGGGCTCGGAAGGGAAGTAGTGACGATTTGGAATGCAGACTTTGATGGAATGGTCTGCGGGAATCATGTTAGGTTTGCAGAGCCCCTGATGTGCCTAAACAGTAGAAACCCCCCACAAGTGACCTCATTTTGGAAACTAGACCCCCCAAGGAACTTATCTAGATGTGTGGTGAGCACGTTCAACCCCCAAGTGCTTCACAGAAGTTTACAACGCAGAGCCGTGAAAATTAAAAATCATTTTTCTGTCCTCAAAAAAGATGTTTTAGCAAGCAATTTTTTTTTCACAAGGGTAGCAGGAGAAATTGGAACCCAATATTTGTTGCCCAGTTTGTTGTGAGTATGCTGGTACCCCATATGTGGGGGTAAACCACTGTTTGGGCGCACGTCAGGGCTTGGAAGGGAAGTAGTGACATTTGAAATGCAGACTTTGATGGAATGGTCTGCGGGCGTCACGTTGCATTTGCAGAGCCCCTGATGTGCCTAAACAGTAGAAACACCCCACAAGTGACCCCATTTTGGAAACTAGACCCCAAAAGGATCTTATCTAGATGTGTGGTGAGCACTTTCAACCCCCAAGTGCTTCACATAAGTTTATAACGTAGAGCTGTGAAAATAAAAAATAATTGTTCTTTCCTCAAAAATTATGTTTTAGCAAGTAATTTTTTATTTTTGCAAGGGTAACAGGAGAAATTGGACCCCAATAGTTGTTGCCCAGTTTGTCCTGAGTACGCTGGTATCCCATATGTGGGGGTAAACCACTGTTTGGGCGCACGTCGGGGCTTGGAAGGGAGGGCGCACCATTTGACTTTTTGAACGCAAGATTGGCTGGAATCAATGGTGACGCCATGTTGCGTTTGGAGACCCCTGATGTGCCTAAACAGTGGAAACCCCTCAATTCTAACTTCAACACTAACCCCAACACACCCCTAACCCTAATCCCAACTGTAGCCATAACCCTAATCACAACCCTAACCCCAACACACCCCTAACCACAACCCTAACCCCAACACACCCGTAACCCTAAATCCAACCCTAACCCTAATCCTAACCCTAATCCCAACCCTACCCACAACTGTAACCCCAACACAACCCTAACCCTATCCTTAACCCTAACCACACGCCTAATCTTAACCCTATTTCCAACCCTAGCCCTAATTCCAACCCTAAGGGTACCGTCTCACATAACGATTTACCAACGATCACGACCAGCGATACGACCTGGCCGTGATCGTTGGAAAGTCGTTGTGTGGTCGCTGGGGAGCTGTCACACAGACCGCTCTCCAGCGACTAACGATGCCAAGGTCCCGGGTAACCAGGGTAAACATCGGGTTACTAAGCGCAGGGCCGCGCTTAGTAACCCGATGTTTACCGTGGTTACCAGCGTAAAAGTAAAAAAAAAAAAAAAAAACGTACATACTCACATTTCGGTGTCCTTCAGGTCCCTTGCCGTCTGCTTCCCGCTCTGACTGAGTGCCGCCGTACAGTGAGAGCAGAGCGCAGCGGTGACGTCACTGCTGTGCTGTGCTCTCACTTTCCGGCCGGCAGACAGTCAGAGCGGGAAGCAGACGGCAAGGGACCTGAAGGACACCGAAATGTGAGTATGTACGGTTTGTTTTTTTTTACTTTTACGCTGGTAACCACGGTAAACATCGGGTTACTAAGCGCGGCCCTGCGCTTAGTAACCCGATGTTTACCCTGGTTACAAGCGAACGCATCGCTGGATCGCTGTCACAACGATCCAGCGATGACAGCGGGAGATCCAGCGACGAAAGAAAGTTCCAAACGATCTGCTACGACGTACGATTCTCAGCAGGGTCCCTGATCGCTGCTGCGTGTCAGACACAGCGATATCGTATGGATATCGCTGGAACGTCACGGATCGTACCGTCGTAGCGATCAAAGTGCCACTGTGAGACGGTACCCTAACTCTAATTCCAACCCTAACCCTAAGGCTATGTGCCCACTTTGCGGATTCGTGTGGGATTTTTCCGCACCATTTTTGAAAAATCCGCAGGTAAAAGGCACTGCGTTTTACCTACGGATTTACAGCGGATTTCCAGTGTTTTTTTGTGCGGATTTCACCTGCGGATTCCTATTGAGGAACAGGTGTAAAACGCTGCGGAATCCGCACAAAATTGACATGCTGCGGAAAATACAACACAGCGTTTCCGCACGGTATTTTCCGCCCCATGGGCACAGCGGATTTGGTTTTCCATAGGTGTACATGGTACTGTAAACCTGATGGAAAACTGCTACGAATTCGCAGCGGCCAATCCGCTGAGGATCCGCGGCCAATCCGCTGCGGAAAGGCGGCCAATCCGCTGCGGAAAGGCGGCCAATCCGCTGCGGATCCGCGGCAATCCGCTGCGGATTCGCAGCCAAATCCGCACTGTGTGCACATGCCCTAACACTACCCCTAACCCTACCCCTAATTCTAACCCTAATTCTAACCCTAGTTCTAACCCTAACCCTAGTAGAAAAAAAAAAAAAAAAAAAAAAATTATTTATTTTTATTATTGTCCCTATGGGGGTGATAAAGGGGGGTCATTTACTATTTTTTTTATTTTGATCACTGTGATAGGCTATATCGCAGTGATCAAAATACATCTGAAACGAATCTGCCAGCCGGCAGATTCGGCGGGCGCAGTGCGCATGCGCCTGCCATTTTGGAAGATGGCGGCGCCCATGGAGAAGCCGGACGGACACCGGGAGGCCCGGTAAGTATGAAAGGGGGGTGATCGGATCACGGGGGGGGACCGGAGCACAGGGAGGGGGGACCGGAGCACGGGGGGAGCGGACAGGAGGACGGAGGAGCGGACAGGACGACTTAGGGGGGCGGACCACGTAACGGAGCACTGGGGAGGAGATCGGTGGGTGTGGGGGGGGACAGATTAGGTTTTCCAGCCATGGCCGATGATATTGCAGCATCGGCCATGGCTGGATTGTAATATTTCACCGTTTTTTTGGGTGAAATATTACAAATCGCTCTGATTGGCAGTTTCACTTTCAACAGCCAATCAGAGCGATCGTAGCCATGAGGGGGTGAAGCCACCCCCCTGGGCTAAAGCACCACTCCCCCTGTTCCTGGAGATCGGGTGAAATTGGAGTTAACCCTTTCACCCGATCTGCAGGAGCGCGATCCCTCCATGACGCATACGCTGCGTCACAGGTCGGATTGGCACCGACTTTCATGACGCAGCGTATGCGTCAAAGGTCGGGAAGGGGTTAATGTATGACCAGAAGTAGTCACAACGGTCTGCACCAGATGGAGAAGAAAAGTGAAAATGAATGATTTCACCTGGAGATATGAGAGGATTTACCTGTAGTGTATACAGTCCACACAGCATCTGTGTATAACTCGAATCTGTCACTAGAAGGTCGCGGTGTGGTGGAAGTAACATCCTTAGTAGTGCGTTATTTTGTTAGTGGTAATCTTGCTGATTTTATTTGTTCACTATGTAGTAATATGGTAATACGTCGTCAGGTCATGGTGTGGGTTGTATTGTACGAATATCTGTCTAGATACAGTGGGTTTTGTTCAGTAATAAGTTGATGTAAGATTCAGATACTATTTGGTGGTAATATATGGTCATGGTGTGGCAGTATTATTTTGCCTTTGTACAGTATTATTATTCAGCATGTTAGAAATCTGTAGTTATGGTACAGTGATACTGTCACAGTGGTATTATTGGCAATGTCTGCAGTGTGATTCCTATAAGTGTGTCCTAGAAGTGTGTAGATTAATTTAGAATTAAAACCAGAATTGAACCAGAAGGGAACTGAAGGTAACTGGCAAGTCACTGTAAACAATGTTTCTGTTTCTTTTCACTTTCACCCCTATAATGCTTCACTTTCTACTAACTCCCCTAATCCCAACACCTAGTAAGGAACTGTTCATCTCTTCCTCAATCCTCCCCATCCATCTCACCTCTTCCTCAGAACTGTTCCTCAACATACAATCCTCTGTCTCAAAGCACAGACAGCCCCCTCATGCCCTCCTGCTCCCACCTGCTAACACTTTCTCTGCTCCTCCTCACGGCTGGTGATATCTCTCCAAATCCTGATCCTCCTCACCACATCCCCACAGTCAGTTCTACCTCCCATCCACGCTCTATCACAAATTTCCGTAACCTCTCTAACCTTATACCCATTCGCCCGGTCCCCGCTTCCCCAGTCCCACCAACAGGAGCACTTTGGAACGCTCGCTCTGTATGCAACAAGCTTTCCTACATCCACAATCTTTTTGTTACTACCAAACTTTCCTTCCTCGCCATCACCGAAACCTGGCTCACCCCTTCTGACACAGCCTCTCCTGCTGCACTCTCGTATGGTGGCTTCCACCTATCTCACACACCCCGCTCCAGCAGTAAGCATGGCGGAGGAGTTGGTTTTCCCCTGTCAGATAACTGCTCCTTCACCCCAATCCCACTGCCACCCTGTTACCCTCCCTTCCTTTGAGGTGCACTCTGTGCGCATCTACTCCCCCTCCAACTGGCTGTCATTTACTGCCCCCCAGGGCCAGCCACCACCTTCTCTTGACCACTTCACCACCTGGCTACTTCATTTCCTTTCTGCGGACATCCCCACTATCATCATGGGTGACTTCAACATCCCCAATGACATTTCCCTCTCAGCTGCCACTAAACTTTTATCTCTCACTTCCTCCTTCGGCCTCACTCAATGGTCTTCTACAGCCACTCACAAAGATGGTCACACACTGGACCTCATCTTCACCCGCCTCTGCTCCCTGTCTAACCTCTCTAACTCACCTCTTCCTCTTTCTGACCACAATTTACTCACATTCTCTTCCCTCTCCACCCCACAAACTTGCACACCCTCGCAGAAATCTTAAACATCTTGATCTACATTCACTCTCTGAATCCCTCCTCCCTCTCACAGACATAAGTTCCCTACACAATGCGGATGACGCTGCCGCTCTATATAACACCACAATAGCTACAGCTTTGGAATCTCTTGCCCCTCTCACGCATACCAAAGCTCGCAAAATCAACAGACAGCCCTGGCACACCAGCCTGACCAAAGAACTGAGGCAAGCTTCCAGGGCTGCTGAGCGGAGATGGAAAAGATCCTACTCCAACGAGCACTTCATCGCATTCAAACAGTCCCTCACTACTTTCAAGACCACACAAGCCACAGCAAAACAAACCTACTTCTCATCTCTCATATCCTCCCTGCCTCACAACCCTAAACAGTTATTCAACACCTTCAACTCTCTCCTCCGTCCCCCAGCACCTCCTCCCTCCCCACTCATTTCAGCTGAAGACTTTGCCTCATTTTTCAAGCAGAAGATCGAGAACATCAGAGAAAGTTTTAGTCGACAACCCCCAGAGCCCTTCCTCCCAACTACCCAGCCCTCCACCTCCAAAACCAACTTCTCCACCATTACAGAAGATCGACTCTCCACTCTACTCTCAAGATCGCATCTCACCACCTGTGCACTTGACCCGATCCCTTCCCACTTCATCCCAAACCTCGCCAAAGTCTTCATCCCAACTCTCACCCATCTCTTCAACCTATCACTAACTGGTGTTTTCCCTTCAAGCTTTAAACATGCCTCAATCACACCTATCCTCAAAAAGCCCTCTCTTGACCCATCTTCTGTATCTAGCTATTGCCCTATATCACTTCTCCCCTATGCCTCAAAACTACTGGAATAACACGTCCATCTTGAACTGTCCTACCATCTTTCTTCCTGCTCCCTCTTCGACCGCTTACAATCAGGCTTCCGGTCACACCACTCCACTGAAACTGCCCTAACTAAGGTCACCAATAACCTATTAACCGCCAAGAGCAAGCGACACTACTCTATCCTCCTCCTCCTGGACATGTCCTCTGCCTTTGACACAGTGGACCATTCCCTATTACTACAGACCCTCTCATCCCTTGGCATCACAGACTTGGCCCTATCCTGGATCTCGTCATACCTAACTGACTGAACATTCAGCGTCTCCCATTCACACACAACCTCCTCACCTCGCCCCCTATCTGTCGGAGTCCCACAAGGTTCAGTTCTAGGGCCCCTGCTCTTCTCCATTTACACTTTTGACCTGGGACAGCTCATAGAATCTCACGGTTTTCAGTATCATCTCTATGCTGACGACACACAGATCTACATCTCTGGACCAGATATCACCACCCTACTAACCAGAATCCCTCAATGTCTGTTCAATATTTCATCCTTCTTCTCCGCTAGATTTTTAAAACTTAACATGGACAAAACAGAATTCATTATCTTTCCCCCATCTCACGCGACCCCCCCAGCGAACCTATCCGTTACAGTAAACGGCTGCCCACTCTCCCCAGTCCCACAAGCTCTCTGCCTCGGGGTAATCCTTGACACTGATCTCTCCTTCAAACCGCATATCCAAGCCCTTTCCATTTCCTGCCGCCTTTAACTCAAAAATATTTCACGGATCTGTACATTCCTAAACCAAGAATCTGCAAAAACCCTAGTCCATGCCCTCATCATCTCCCACCTCGACTACTGTAACCTCCTGCTCTGTGGCCTCCCCTCTAACACTCTCGCACCCCTCCAATCTATTCTAAACTCAGCTGCCCGACTAATCCACCTGTCCCCCACTATTCCCGGGCCTCTCCCCTCTGTCAATCCCTTCACCGGCTCCCCATTACCCAGAGACTCCAGTACAAAAGCCTAACCATGACATACAAGGTCATCCACAACCTGTGTCCTCCATACATCTGTGACCTCGTCTCCCGGTACTTACCTGCACGCAACCTCCGATCCTCACAAGATCTCCTTCTCTACTCCCCTCTTATCTCCTCTTCCCACAATCGCATACAAGATTTCTCCCGCGCATCACCCCTACTCTGGAACTCTCTACCACAACATATCAGACTTTCACCTACCATTGAAACCTTCAAAAAGAACCTGAAGACCTACCTCTTCCGGCAAACCTACAACCTGCAGTAACCACCGATCGACCAAACCACTGCAAGATCAGCTCTATCCTCACCTACTGTATCCTCACCCATCCCTTGTAGATTGTGAGCCCTCACGGGCAGGGTCCTCTCTCCTCCTGTACGAGTTGCGACTTGTATTGTTTAAGATTATTGTACTTGTTTTTATTATGTATACCTCTCCTCACATGTAAAGTGCCATGGAATAAATGGCACTATAATAATAAATAATAATAATAATAATAATGCTGGTCACCAGTAATTGTATGGTGATAATATTTATTATTTGGTAACTATATATCTGTATTATTTAGATGGATTACTTAAAAAATGATCTTATTGCTGAGTTTTCTGAGTTATATAGAATATTTGCAATTTTGATTAATGGGGACAGGACATGGGTCTTTATGGAGTCTAGCTGGTGATGGTGGAGGGTCCAGGCCCACACTTTGCTTTGGGTCCTGGTTTCGTCTGAAAGCGGATATGACACACTATAGTAACAATGGTGCCACTGACAAAAAGGCGCAACGTTTCATGTGTGTCCCTAGGTTTATAAGAAAAGCCAATATCTCAACGATGATTTAGGAGTTCTTACAGTAACAATTCATGATCAACTCAAATTACAGGTTTATTGTCTATTAAAACCATGTCCGCCTCTAGTTCCCATGTCCAGAATGTCCATCAGACGCAGCGTACACACAGCGCTGCTCTTCTCACCCTTAATCCTAAGCTATACAGGTCGTAAAAATATTAGAGGTGTGCTGGTACTCTAAGGCTACTTTCACACTAGCGTCGTACGACGTATGACGAATTGCGTCGTTGTGACGTACCGACGCTAGCAGTGAATGCGCCGCACAACGGGGGCAGCGGATGCTGTTTTTCAATGCATCCGCTGCCCCATTGTGAGGTGCGGGGAGGCGGGGGCGGTCTCGACGCACCAAAAAACGTTACATGCAACGTTTTTTGGTGGCGACGGACCGACGCAACAGGACGTGTGGCAATGCGTCGGACTGCGTCGCTAATGCAAGTCTATGGAGAAAAAACGTATCCTGCAAGCACTTTTGCAGGATGCGTTTCTTCTTCAAAACGACGCATAGCGACGTGCAGTGCACGACGCTAGTGTGAAAGTAGCCTAAGACACACAAACAATAAGGGCTAAAGTAAATCAGGAACTACATTTTACAATACAGACTGCAGACATTATTGATTAGATCTGATCAGGCTGGTGTACTTTCTTTAAAAATCCATGAAAAGAATAGCGGCATAATCCTTTGTGAAATACCAAAAAGCTCATTTTATCTGAGGATTATACAGCCAGTATGACACTGATTTGCAAAGTAAGTTCACCAGCCTCAACAGGTCTACGGCATCTCTTTTAAAAAAGGATGGAATTTCTATTACCGAAATTTGGTAGGTCTAAATAGTATAGAGCCAGCCCACCCTGGCAGACATACCACAAAGAGTTGTAAAGGCTGCTCTGCCGGCAGGGGGGCAGGACTCTTTTTGTTTTTAACACTGGCCTTTGGTTCTTCCACGCATTGTTTCCTCCCCGCCTCCTCAGCATACTTCTTCCGCTTTACTTGCCGATTTGATCTTCGTTTCTACAAGACATAAATATAACTTAAATTAATGTAATGGAAAATCATAGAGGTGAAAATTAAAAAAATTCAGAAGCCGTGCAACATCTCAGGCCATTTTCACCAGGGCTATGGAGTCGGGAGTCGTGGAGTCGGAGCCCATTTTGGTGGAGTCGGTGTCATGGAAATTGAGGAGTCTGAGGTTTAGCTTACCGACTCCACAGCCCTGCCAGGAGTCGGAGCCCATTTTGGTGGTGTCGGTGTCATGGAAATTGAGGAGTCGGAGACGGAGGTTTGGCTTACCAACTGCATAGCCCTGGCAGGAGTCGTGGAGTCAGAGCCCATTTTGGTGGAGTCGGTGTCATGGAAATTGAGGAGTCGGAGACGGAGGTTTGGCTTACCAACTGCATAGCCCTACTGCATAGCCCAGGCAGGAGTCGTGGAGTCAGAGCCCATTTTGGTGAAGTCAGTGTCATGGAAATGTCAGAGTCGGAGGTTTGGCTTACCGACTCCACAGCCCTGATTTTCACATATGGATAAATATGGACTTACTCCATAAAAGAACAGGGATTACAGATGCAGAGAATAAAAAAAAAATCTAGGAAGGGCTTACGGTACTTAGTGCAAATCCTGAGCTTCTGTTTATAGAGGTCTATGGAGACCAAATAGAAGTGGGTGCGTGGGTACGTCTGGATGTGCAAGTGCCAACACGGTCCAAGTCTTGGACCCGTGGAAGCACATTCGTGCGAAACGGCCGTCGTCCTCACCTGTTTCCCCGCACCCTCTTTTGTTCATTCTCCTGCCGCCTCTCCATGGAAGTCTAAACGCTGAGTTCAGCGAATAAAGGACATTAATCACAGCTACGTTGGGTGAGTGCCTGATCTGTTTTTTCGTTTGCTACACATAAAGTCTTGATTTATCTTTCTTCGGTGCACCACCCCCACGTGCTGATGTCTTGGAAGTGTGGAAGTCTGCTCAGCTCCGCTTAAAGAAATCAACCTGGAAAGAGTATTTCACCTAGTGCCGCAGATTCCTCTGAACCTTCAAACAGTTTATTAGTATAACTACACCAAAACAGAAAAATGCATATATATCTGATGGTGCAGCCGCAGGAGCAGGGAGCCAGCTGTTAGACACAGCCAGACTCCTCACAGAGAAGGCAGAGACGGTTTGTTACGGTCTCTGCCTTACCAAGCTCTGTGTACACACGTTGTCATGTCGGACACTGTTCATACCAGGGCGTTTGACAGACAGCGGTAATTCCGCTTTTGTCCACTATGTGCTCAGTGGCGTCTGGTCCGGGTTAATTTAGCTGGTGCTCGGATTGGAAGCTGGTCCACGCCCACTGCCTTTATATAGTTCTTCTGAACATTGGGCGTCGCCGATTATAGCTTCTGTCTAGTGCTTGGTTATCTCGGTCTGGAGTGGGGAGCTAGGAGTTGGAGTATCGTATCTGGTGGTGTATTTCCCTTTGTCTTATTTACTCCTTCCTATATTTGTATTTATTTTGCCCTGCGCATTTATAGTGTATTCCTGAGTGACTGCGGCGTGGTGTATATTTTCCGTTATCCTTGTCTGTGCTAACTGTGGGTATTGGTGTATTATCTTTTCACTGGGTGGTGGGCGGTGGTTTCAGCCTAGGGTTGAAACAGGAGACAGGGTGAGGGTCGAGGCCTAGACATGCACACCATCAGTGTAAACTCTAGGTAGAGGGTCAGTCAGGATTTCCCTAGTCTGAGGGAAATTGCAGGGGCCCGGGTTATTAGCTCTTGCCCACCTAGTCTTCCTGTGACATTATAATCGGCCTTAAAAAAAAAAAAAAAAAAAAAAAAAAGGGGGGTTTCTTTTTGTTTTGTCATGGATCCCATGACTTCCATAACCTGCCAGTTGGAGGCGCTGTCCCTACAGGTCATTGAGTTGAGGGGGGCAGTGCAGCAACAAGGACTAGCAGTATCTAATGTGCAAGCTGGAGCGACAGGTAGAGTTGCTGAGCCTAAGTCTCCTTTGCCTGAAAAATTTGCTGGGGAACGCAGTAAATTTGTTTCTTTTCGTGAAGCTTGCAAACTATATTTCCGTATGCGCCCGATCTCCTCGGGTAATGAGGCTCAGCGTGTGGGCCTGGTGTTGTCATTGTTAAGCGGGGATCCCCAAGCATGGGCGTTTTCTTTGCCATCTGATTCTGCTGCATTTGACTCTGTGGAGAGTTTTTTTTCCTTTCTTGGAAACATTTATGATGAGCATGACAGAATGGCTCTAGCAGAATCTAAGTTACGCACTATTCACCAGGGGGAGCGAGTTGCCGAGGATTACTGTTCTGAATTTCGTCGCTGGGCGATCAATACACAGTGGAATGATCCAGCGCTGCGGAGTCAGTTTATTCATGGGGTTTCTGGAAGGGTTAAAAAAGCCCTTCTGATGTACGAGACTCCTGCTTCTCTAGATTCCGCTACGAGTCTGGTTGTCCGCATTGATCGCCGTTTGTGTCAGGGGGAGCATGAGACACCGCCTATGGGAGAGGGTTTAGGTTCACGTGAGGTTGCTGCAGGTGAGCCCACGGAGCCTATGCAAATCGCAGGGGTGTCACATGTGAAGCGTCGTGCCCCTGAGCTCAGGAAGCAGGGAGCCTGTTTTTACTGCGGTAAAACTGGTCATTTTATTAACATCTGTCCTCTGCTGTCTAAGAAAAACGCAACGGCGGAAAACTTCAAAGCTCAGAGGGTGTGGAGGAGACCAATCGGAGCTTATGTGTATCCTCCATGGTGGTTTCTCAATGCATGCTCCCTGCTAAGGTTATTATCGCTGGCAGTGAGCTGCCAATTACTGTTTTTATGGATAGTGGTTCAGCCACAAATCTCATTGATGAGGAGTTTGCGCGCACAGCAGGTTTTAGGATTGAAAAACTGCCTCATCCTATCCGCGTGGTCACCATCAATGCTGCTCCTCTCTCACAGGGGGAGATTACTGAATTTGTGGCTGAGGTGAAACTCTACATTGGGGTTCTACATTCCGAGCAGGTTACATGGAAGGCTACGTTCACATTTGCGTTGTGCGCCGCAGCGTCGGCGCCGCAACGCACAACGCAAACAAAAACGCAGCAAAACGCATTCACAACGCTGCGTTTTGCGCCGCATGCGTCCTTTTTTTCATTGATTTTGGACGCAGCAAAAATGCAACTTGCTGCGTCCTCTGCTCCCCGAACGCTGGCGCCGCAGTGACGCATGCGGCGCAAAACGCAAGTGCACCGCATGTCCATGCGCCCCCATGTTAAATATAGGGGCGCATGACGCATGCGGTGCCGCTGCGGCGCCCGACGCTGCGGCGCTGACCGCAAATGTGAACGTAGCCTAAGGTGCTCAGGAATCATCCTGCTCAGGTGGTTTTGGGTTTTCCATGGTTGTCTATGCACAACCCGGTAATTGACTGGAAAACTCAGGACATAATTCAGTGGAGCGAGTTCTGCCAGGAGAATTGCCTGGCCACATGTGTGTCTGCTGTGACTTCAAGCGTTCCGGAGTCACTTCTGGATTTTGTGGATGTGTTCTCTGAGAAGGGTTGTTCAGAGTTGCCGCCACATCGTCCCTATGACTGTACTATCAGGTTTAAACCAGGGGCCAAATTGCCTAAAGCAAGGATGTTTAACATCTACGGTCCGGAGAGACAAGCGTTAAAGGATTACATTGCTGAAAGTTTGAGCAAAGGGCACATCAGGCCTTCATCCTCGCCTGTGGCAGCAGGGTTCTTCTTCGTGAAGAAGAAAGATGGCGGATTACGCCCGTGTTTGGATTTCAGGGAGTTGAACTAGATTACGGTTCGTGATCCATACCCTATGCCACTGATACCAGATTAGTTCAACCAGGTGGCACGTGCTAAGTGGTTTACCAAGCTTGACCTCAGGGGGGCGTACAACCTCATAAGAGTCCGTCAAGGTGATGAGTGGAAGACGGCTTTTAATACCCCTGAGGGTCATTTTGAAAATTTGGTGATGCCATTTGGGTTGACTAACGCACCTGCAGTATTCCAACATTTCATTAATGATGTGTTTTCGCATGTTTTGGGGAAATTCGTTATCGTGTACCTAGATGACATTCTCATATATTCTTGCGACCGTGATGCTCATTTAGATCATGTCAGGTAGGTGTTACAGCTTCTCAGAGAGAATAAGCTGTATGCTAAACCTGAGAAATGTGTATTTTCTGTTCAAGAGTTGCCTTTCTTGGGTTATATTGTGTCTGCTTCTGGTTTTAAAATGGACGCCGCTAAGGTGCAAGCGGTGCTGCATTGGGAACGGCCTGATAACCTGAAAGCACTTCAGCGGTTCCTTGGGTTTTCTAACTACTATGGGAAATTTATCAAGGATTTTTCCATCATTGCTAAACCGCTAACTGACATGACTAAAAAGGGTACCAATTTCTCCGTTTGGCCTGAGGCTGCTGTACGCGCATTTGAATTTCTTAAGAACAGTTTTGTTTCAGCCCCCATTCTTGTGCAGCCAGACGTATCAAAACCTTTTGTTGTGGAAGTCGATGCGTCTGAGGTTGGTGTGGGGGCGGTACTATCACAAGGCTCATCTTTGAGTGATTTGCGTCCTTGCGTTTATTTTTCCAAGAAACTGTCGTCCGCCAAACGTAACTACGATATCGGCAACAGGGAGTTGTTGGCAATTAAGTTGGCCTTTGAGGAATGGCGACACTTCTTGGAGGGGTCGGTACATCAGGTTACTGTTATTACCGATCATAAGAATCTGCTGTATTTGGAGTCAGCCAAGCGTCTGTCCCCCAGGCAGGCTCGCTGGGCATTGTTTTTCACTCGGTTCAATTTTGTCGTCACTTACAGACCAGGGTCTAAAAACACTAAGGCGGATGCTCTATCCAGGTGTTTTCCGGGGGGAGAACCTCGGGAGGATCCAGTACCCATCCTCCAAAAAGGGTGTTGTGGTTTCGGCTCTCACTACCGAGGTTGAGGCTGAGATTGCCGAGGCTCAGGAGGAGGTACCATCTGAGCTTCCCATCAACAAATCTTTTGTACCGATTCATCTCTGCTTAAAGGTTTTGGCGGAGCATCATGATGCTGTCCTGGCTGGCCACCCAGGGGTTAGAGGTACCTTGGAGTTGGTGTCACGTCGGTTTTGGTGGCCCAAGATCCGACAGGACGTGGTCTCATACGTGTCAGCTTGTACCACGTGCGCTAGGGCTAAGACGCCCCGTTCCCGTCCTGTTGGCACACTCCTTCCTCTTGAGGTACCTAGTAAGCCATGGACGGAAATCTCCATGGATTTCATCACTGATTTGCCCTCCTCAGCTGGTAACACGGTCATCTTGGTGATTGTTGATCGGTTTTCAAAAATGTCGCACTTTGTGTCTTTGCCTTCGTTGCCTAACGCTAAGACTCTGGCTCAGGTAATTGTGCAGGAGATGGTCAGACTTCATGGGGTTCCGTCTGACATCGTGTCTGATAGGGGTACTCAGTTTGTGGCAAAATTTTGGAAAGCATTTTGCTCACGGCTGGGGATCAAGTTGTCTCATTCTTCGGCGTTTCATCCTCAGTCAAATGGTCAGACTGAGCGTATGAACCAAAATTTGGAATAGTACTTACGCTGCTTTGTCTCTGATAACCAGGAGGAGTGGTCTACGTTCCTTCCTTTGGCTGAGTTTGCCATCAATAATCACCGCCAAGAGTCGTCTGGGGAATCTCCGTTTTTTTGTGTTTACGGGCTACATCCTCAATTTTGTACTTTGAGTCAGAGGGGCTCTTCCGGCGTTCCGGAGGAGGACCAGTTAGGAGCACAATTGTCATCAGTCTGGAGGAGAGTTAAACAGCGCCTGTTGAGTGTGGGTGCTAGGTACAAACGTGTGGCTGACAGTAGGCGTGTGCCAGGTCCGGACCTGAGTGTGGATGACTGGGTGTGGTTATCCACAAAAAACATAAGACTCAAGATACCATCCCTTAAATTGGGTCCAAGGTTTATTGGTCCATTTAGGGTCGCCGCCGTCATTAACCCTGTAGCGTACCGATTGGAGCTTCCTACGGTGTATAAGATAAACAACGTGTTCCACAGATCGTTGCTAAAAAAGACGGTGGGTCTTGTGGACGCGACACCTATGCCTTCTCCAGTCTTGGTGGATGGTAATTTGGAATTCGAAGTCTCCAAGGTGGTTGACTCTCGTGTAGTGCGCTGCACTTTACAGTACTTGGTACACTGGCGTGGTTATGGGCCTGAGGAAAGGTCCTGGGTACCAGCCTCGGACGTTCATGCGGACCGGCTGGTCAGTATGTTTCACCGCCGTCATCCGGACAAGCCGGGTCCTATAAGCCATGAGAGCCCTGGGGTCCCTCGTAGAAGGCCTGGTACTGTCATGTCGGACGCTGTTCATACCAGGGCATTCGAAAGACAGCGATAATTCCGCTTTTGTCCACTATGTGCTCAGTGGCGTCGGCTAGATTTTATCTAGCTGGTCCGGGGTTAATTTAGCTGGTGCTCGGATTGGAAGCCGGGCCACGCCCACTGCCTTTATATAGTTCTTCTGAACATTGGGCGTCGCCGATTATAGCTTCTGACTAGTGCCTGGTTATCTCGGTCTGGAGTGGGGAGCTAGGAGTTGGAGTATAGTATCTGGTGGTGTATTTCCCTTTGTCTTATTTACTCCTTCCTATATTTGTATTTATTTTGCCCTGCGCATTTTTAGTGTATTCCTGAGTGACTGCGGCGTGGTGTATATTTTCCGTTATCCTTGTCTGTGCTAACTGTGGGTATTGGTGTATTATCTTTTCACTGGGTGGTGGGCGGTGGTTTCAGCCTAGGGTTGAAACAGGAGACAGGGTGAGGGTCGAGGCCTAGACATGCACACCATCAGTGTAAACTCTAGGTAGAGGGTCAGTCAGGATTTCCCTAGTCTGAGGGAAATTGCAGGGGCCCGGGTTATTAGCTCTGGCCCACCTAGTCTTCCCGTGACACACGTGCTGCATATACAGTATGGAAAGAGATTCCTCCTCCGGACCCAGGGGTTATGTTAAAGGGAGCAGAATGCGAATGAGAGAAAAGTTTACAGCTCTTTATATTGCATGTACAAAAGCCCCCAAAAATGGGCCTGATGGACTGGTTCATCCTAAAGCCACCCCCATATACATTTATGTACAAAATCCAAAGTGACACGTTGAGTAATCTATAGCCATCATCCTTCCAGTAAAACAAATGGTGATAAAAGAGGCAGGGATGATAGAGCCGTCATTAAAGGGATCCTATGGCCGTCATTAAAGGGAAGCTTACTTCTCAGTTCCCGCTCAGGACTGCGAGGTTATTCTATGTGTGGGCTGACTTAACAAGTCTCAGAAATTACAGTATTATCCTCAGAAAATGACTCTTAGAGGCAAAAAAGAGATAAAAAAACTGGTTCCCAGCATGGCGGTGAGACTGCCAGGTAGAGAATAATGTTCTGCTTACACAAGAAAAGCTTCAGGAAACTGTAAGGGTAGGACAACTTGTCAAGACGGTGGGTGAAAAAGTGCTTGTATTAAACCGCCGCGGGATCGATAGCAGAAGAGGCAGACATGTAAGACACACTGGGGAAAATGTTCGGGAAGCGTCTACGTAAAATGTTCTCTGTTGTCCGTAGCAACCAATCACAGCGCACCTTTCTTTTTATCGGAGCAGTTCAAGGACTGAAAGCTGCTACGATTGGTTGCTGGGCCGTAGCAACCAATCAGAGCTCAGCTTTCATTTTTTTAAACAGTCTGGTAAAATGAAAGCAGCGTTGTGATTGGTTGCTATGAGCAACAAACTCAGTTGTAATATACACTCACCGGCCACTTTATTAGGTACACCTGTCCAACTTCTTGTTAACACTTAATTTCTAATCAGCCAATCACATGGCGGCAACTCAGTGCATTTAGGCATGTAGACATGGTCAAGACAATCTCCTGCAGTTCAAACCGAGCATCAGTATGGGGAAGAAAGGTGATTTGAGTGCCTTTGAACGTGGCATGGTTGTTGGTGCCAGAAGGGCTGGTCTGAGTATTTCAGAAACTGCTGATCTACTGGGATTTTCACGCACAACCATCTCTAGGGTTTACAGAGAATGGTCCGAAAAAGAAAAAAAATCCAGTGAGCGGCAGTTCTGTGGGCGGAAATGCCTTGTTGATGCCAGAGGTCAGAGGAGAATGGGCAGACTGGTTCGAGCTGATAGAAAGGCAACAGTGACTCAAATCGCCACCCGTTACAACCAAGGTAGGCCTAAGAGCATCTCTGAACGCACAGTGCGTCGAACTTTGAGGCAGATGGGCTACAGCAGCAGAAGACCACACCGGGTACCACTCCTTTCAGCTAAGAACAGGAAACGGAGGCTACAATTTGTACAAGCTCATCGAAATTGGACAGTAGAAGATTGGAAAAACGTTGCTTGGTCTGATGAGTCTCGATTTCTGCTGCGACATTCGGATGGTAGGGTCAGAATTTGGCGTAAACAACATGAAAGCATGGATCCATCCTGCCTTGTATGGAGCATCTTTGGGATGTGCAGCCGACAAATCTGCGGCAACTGTGTGATGCCATCATGTCAATATGGACCAAAATCTCTGAGGAATGCTTCCAGCACCTTGTTGAATCTATGCCACGAAGAATTGAGGCAGTTCTGAAGGCCAAAGGGGGTCCAACCCGTTACTAGCATGGTGTACCTAATAAAGTGGCCGGTGAGTGTATATATCTGGTGATATGGAGTTCTCGTAGTTGGGGGGCAGAAGCCCCAGTCTCCTGCTCCGACAGCTGTAATACATGGCTGCTCCCGCCTGCCACTGTGGGAGACCCCCGCTCTCTGACCTGGTTAATAGGGGGGTCCTCGCGTTGGTGAACCCTCGTTATTGTGGCCATATGCTGTAATGCAGCATATGAGAATAAAATGTGTATTATGTCACGAGTCCACATGGCCGGCTACAGTCATATCCAGTAGCCCACGCACTACACCACGGGCTGTAACCCTCGCACATCTGTCCATACGACATCCACAGGCTCCTGCAGAGAAGTACGCCTGCGCAGGAGTGTGATGCCGGGGAGACTGTGGATGATGTAGGACGCATCATCCACACAGAGCAAGAACACAGACCGCCCTCGGACCGGACCGCCCCGCAGGTGAGTATAATAAAAGGTATTTTTCTAGTCTTACAGGTGGGGTTGAGGACAGATATACAAAATTATAGAATGCTGCATATAAGCCATGAAAGGTGATGGCTGTATCTCATATCGGTCAAACCTGGTGACAGGTTCCCTTTAAGAGCTGCTGAAAAATATCAGATGCTGTGCAACAAGTGGTTAATTATAATGACTACTTATAGAGAGGAAGAAAAGTTATTACACACCTGAGCGTCTTCATCCTTCAAAGTTAGCGAGGCTGTTTCAGAGTCGGAGATTTCATCGGAGGATTCAATCTTTCGCTTTTGATTCTTGCCCAGAGTAATAATTAATTTGCTGTTGGAATGAAGAAAACTGAACACTTAGAAAGGGAAATAAGGGTGAAAATTGAGAAAACCCAATCAAGCTCCTATAACATCTCTCAACTGTCTTATTAGATTGCTAGGAGCTTCAATCAAATATTCGGAAATGATATAAAATAGCACAAAACACACACACAGTGTGCAATACACAGATGCGCTGCCCACTATGGGTGCCAGAAATCAGGAGATGAATGAGTGCACAACCCTGCACTAGAAGGACGTTACATACAGAACACCATAGTGATGAAGGACCAGGGTCCTCGTCTGACACCGCTGTTGTGATGGATTTTGCCACCTAATCTGAGAGCAGCATAATGTAGAGACAGAGATGCTAATTCCAGCGATGTGTCACTTTCTGGGCTTCCTGATATGGTTTTGATAAAATTAGTATTATAAGCAGGAGATTATCACTAGACGACTAGTAAACCTGCTGCCAGGTAGACCTCCATACTCATGAGCTCTGTATAATCCCGCCCCCACCTTTGATTGGCAGCTTTCTGCCTATGCACAGTGTACACAAAAAGCAGAAAATCAGTGGTGAGGGAGGGGTTATACAGAGCTCAGCATTTAGAGAGCTGCTAGATATTATACAAAGGAAAACAGTGATTTTATCAAAACGGGCAACAAGCAGCCCAGTAATTGATACATTGCTGGAATCAGGGTTTCGAATCTGCAATTATAACACATCCGTTTCATATTTTAAACATACACCGAAAAAAACACAAATCTTTCTGAACAGCTTTATGAACCAAGTGCAACCTTTATCCAACTACACCTTCCCTCTAATTTAAGGCTATGTTCACATGTTGCTTTTAGGCTGCAGCCAAAACCTGACCACTTGGAATCAAACAAGCTGCAGACAAAAAGCAGGTTTATCTGGCTTTTCTGCTGCTTTTCTTGCTGCGCTTTTCAGGATCCCAAAGTTCAGCTTGGCTTCCACCATACAAGCATGAACAAGGCAAGGTGTGAGGCCACCAATATAAGACGTATGTGACACCTTAAAACAAGGGAAATTTCATCAAATTATTTAGTAAAAAAATATTTTTATGTCTGAAAAAAATTAGTGACTATTCTGAACAAAAAAATTTACGAGTTCATGAAAAAATATATACCGTATATACTCGAGTATAAGCCGAGATTTTCAGCCCATTTTTTTAGACTGAAAGTGCCCCTCTCGGCTTATACTCGAGTCGTTGTCCTAGGGGGTCGGCGGGGGAGGCGGAGAGGCAGCTGTCACATACTCACCTGCTCCTGGCGCGTTTCCTGCATCTCCGATGGTCTCCGGGCAGCTCTTCCTATACTCAGCGGTCACGTACCACTTATTAAAGTAATGAATATGGACGCATATTCATTACTTTAATGAGCGGTACGTGACCGCTGAACATAGGAAGATGCCCCCGGCTCCCGGAGACCAACTGACAGTGAGGCGCTGCCAGGGAGCGCGCCGGGAGCAGGAGAGTATGACGGGGGAGGTGAGCATTGCGCGATATTCACCTCTCCCCGCTCCGCGCTGCTCTGTCTTCCGTCCTCTGGCTGTGACTGTTCAGGTCAGAGCGCGCGATGATGTGGTTAGTGTGCGCCCTCTGCCTGAACAGTCACTGCGGAGGATGGAAGATAGAGCGGCGTGCAGCGGTGGAACGGGGAAGGTGAATATCGCAAGTGCCGGGGGCCTGAGCGACGAGAGGGGAGTATGTGATTTTTTTTTTTATTTTAATCGCAGCAACAGCATATGTGGCATAATGTATGGAGCATCTTATGGGGTATAATGTGTGGAGCATCTTATGTGGCATAATGTATGGAGCATCTTATGGGGTATAATGTGTGGAGCATCTTATGTGGCATAATGTATGGAGCATCTTATGGGGTATAATGTGTGGAGCATCTTATGGGGTATAATGTGTGGAGCATCTTATGGGGCATAATTTGTGGAGCATCTTATGGGGTATAATGTGTGGAGCATCTCATGGGGCATAATGTGTGGAGCATCTTATGGTGCATAATGTGTGGAGCATCTCATGGGGCATAATGTGTGGAGCATCTTACGGGGCATAAAGTATTGGGCATCTTATGGGGCATAATGTATGGAGCATCTTATGGGGCATAATGTGTGGAGCATCTTATGGGGCATAATGCGTGGAGCATCTTATGGGGCATAATCTATGGAGCATCTTATGGGGCATAATCTATAGAGCATCTTATGGGGCATAATCTATGGAGCATTTTATGGGGCCATCAACCTTTATGCAGCATTGTATGGGGCAAATGTTTCTATGGAGAATCTTATGGGGCCATCATTAACTTTTGTGCAGCATTAAATGGGGCATATTTTAATATGGAGCATCTTCTGGGGCCCATCATAAACTGTATGGAGCATTATATGGGGCGAATTTTGTATGGAGCATCTTATGGGGCCCATCATGAACTGTATGGAGCATTATATGGGGCTCCTGATTCAATATGAATATTCAAAAACACTTAACCTACTGATGTCTCAATTCATTTTACTTTTATTGGTATCTATTTTTATTTTTGACATTTACCAGTAGCTGCTGCATTTCCCACCCTAGGCTTATACTTTGGTCATTAAGTTTTCCCAGATTTTTGTGGCAAAATTAGGGGTCTCGGCTTATACTCGGGTCGGCTTATACTCGAGTATATACGGTAATTAAAAATGTAACAACAGAGGGGTGGTGGGTGGATTGGTCAGAAATAATTTACCTAAGACATCGGCAGTGCATTTTGTAGGGCAGACACTGTTTAGTTTCACACATTGGTCAGCCATTGAGTTGTTCAGGTATTCTTCAGTGTCACACATTGGTCAGGCAAGGTTTAGTTTTACAGATTGGTCAGGCAAGGTTTAGTTTTACAGATTGGTCAGGCAAGGTTTAGTTTTACACATTGGTCAGGCAAGGTTTAGTTTTACACATTGGTCGGGCAATGTTTAGTGTTACACAATGGTTGGCCATTGAATTGCTCAGGCGACGCTTACTTTCACACATCACTAATTTAAATAAACTGTACTAATCCTCACTGACACTCTCAGGTGAAGATAGCCATTATGGTTTAAAGGGAACCTGTCAGCAAGATTGTGCACAGCAACCCAAAAAACAAAACAGATTGCCACATCCACCTTTCTTGCTATTGGGGGGGCTCAGCACATGTAGTAACATCTACTAGTATTGTTTCATAGGACATCTAAGCTT
Source organism: Ranitomeya variabilis (assembly GCF_051348905.1). Taxonomy (NCBI): domain Eukaryota; kingdom Metazoa; phylum Chordata; class Amphibia; order Anura; family Dendrobatidae; genus Ranitomeya; species Ranitomeya variabilis. Next base: position 554,738,140 of record NC_135233.1, read on the forward strand.
CATGTTGTGCTTGTGGTCTCTGTCTGAACCTTTTTCAACATATTTTCCTTTGATGTACAGTCTCTATATTATTTTCGGATCCAATAACATCAACAATGGCTGAAGCCCTATATCACATGTGAAGCTTCATGGGGTGTGCGACTATTAAAAATGAGTGGGTATGCTGGCATCGAGGAGACTGTGCCTAGCGCCCACTGCGGCACTGTCCATATGGCTGGAAGCAGAATCATGGCGGACATTTTCGATGTCGTTTTTCTCCATTATGCTAAGTGTTCATTCAGATGTCAGTTTATCTTGAACGCACTTTCTGTTTTTCTCAGATAAACCATGTACCCGTTATAATCTATGAACCTGTTCACATGTCCATGTTTGGTTTTTTTTTTACAGAGAATCCGCAAAAAAAAACCCCAAAACAGTCCTGTCCATTTATTATCCAAATCGCGGATTAAACTCGCCCACTTTATTTCAGGGGGTCGGTGAAAAAAATTAGACCGCAAATGGAAGCCATTGTGCCACTCATGTGCTGTCCATTTTCACTTTGGTTGGAGAAGCTTGGATCTTTTTTTATTTATTGACTTATGAGAAAATCAGGTGCAGCGCCCCAGAGTCCTGGTTGTTGCAGTAATGTTGTTCTTCCACCAGGGGGAGCGATATTACATCTGAAGGCAATAAAGGAGATCTTCTGTCCAGGTATCACAACCACACACAAGACACTTCACACTCCAGCCGCCAGGGGGAGCAAAGGTTCTATCTACTAGGCCACTCCTCACAGTGAGGTAAAACTGGTAGTTGGAGGGAAAGTTAGAAAGTTCCTGGCTGGGGACTGAGAGAGAAAGGTCTCCAGAATCGAGCTGGCTGGAGGGAGTTCCAGTCAGATCCAGACTGCGGTCTGAGGAGGACGAGGGTCCACGGAGCTGCGCCTACCCCACGTGCGGCAGCATCCAAAGAAAGAGATATAGAAGAGAAGTGTATTGCAGTGAGTGAGAAACGAAGGCATAGCAAAAGGAGAGGAAACCAGAAGGAGTTCTGTCCTGTGAGAGGCTGTCTCCTTCTGCAGCGCAGGAATACCGCTGGCCAGAATACCGAGGATCTCTACGCTTTACTTCAGAGACTGGCAGGACAGTTATTTCTACGTTGGCTGCCCGAACTTTATACACAGAAGACACGGTGGCAACTTGTGGGGGCCGGGGCGTCTCTGGGGTCCCTATAAAAAGCCTCAGGCCACCGGTCATACGTGTTTTGTTCTATCCGACCATGGGGAACAGTGAGAGGAGTAATAACAGTGAGGACCTTATTGGAGCTTATGCAAGTAGGGACCTACTGTGTTACTGTGAGCATAGGAAGGCTATTGAATTCCATCTGGATAAGAGGACTCTGGATTAGGGTTGAGCGACTTTTATTTGTATAGGATCAGGTCGGGTTTCACGAAACCCGACTTTCTCAAAAGTCGGGTCGAGTGAAATCGGCCGATCCTATAAAAAAGTCGGGGTCGGCCGAAACGCGAGACCCAATGCAGTGCAATGGGATACTATGGTTCCCAGGGTCTGAAGGAGAGGAAACTCTCCTTCAGGCCCTGGGATCCATATTTACGTGTAAAATAAAGAATTAAAATAAAAAAAATTGATATACTCACCCTCTGACGCACCCTGGTAGTAACCGGCATCTTCCGTTCCTAAAAATGGCGGTTGAAAGACCTTTCGAATGCTTCACGGCTTGTGATTGGTCGCGGCGGCCCACGTGACCGCTGAGCGACCAATCACAAGCTGGTGACGTAATTCTAGGTCCTGTTCTGGTTCTCAGGTACATGAGAATTACGTCACGGCTTGTGATTGGTCGCAGAGCGGTCACGTGTGCCGCCGCGACCAATCACAAGCCGTGACGTCATCGAAAGGTCCTTCACGCGCTGATTCTTAAGAAGGAAGGCTGCCGGAAAGAAGCAGGGCGCGTACGAGGGTGAGTATATACCTAATAGGAATATACTCACCCTCGGCTTCTTTCCGGCAGCCTTCCTTCTTAAGAATGAACGCGTGAAGGACCTTCCGATGACGTCACGGCTTTGTGATTGGTCGCGGCGGCTACCTGAGTCACACAGATGGGACCGGCTCTGTGTGCTTGTCCGCACAGAGGATGACCAGGAGCTACATGAGTCACACAGATGGGACTGGCTCTGTGTGCTTGTCCGCATAGAGGATGACCAGGAGCTACCTGAGTCACACAGATGGGACCGGCTCTGTGTGCTTGTCCGCATAGAGGATGACCAGGAGCTACCGGAGTCACACAGATGGGACCAGCTCTCTCTGCTTGTCCGCATAGAGGATGGCTAGGGGCTACCAGAGTCACACTGATGGGACCGGCGGTGTGCTTGTCTGCATAGAGGATGACCAGGGCCTACCTGAGTCACACAGATAGGACCAGCTCTCTGTGCTTGTCTGCACAGTGGGTGACCAGGAGCTACACGAGTCATACAGATGGGACTGGCTCTGTGTGCTTGTCTGCATAGAGGATGACCAGGAGCTACCTGTTATGATCCTTAGTGGATGAGGATCACAAATTACTCCAGCTAAGTAACAAACATAGGACAAGCTCTAGGGAGGTGGCAAACTGGACTGACCGCAAATCTGAACCTATCCAAACACACTAGAAGTAGCCGGTGAACGTGCCTAAAAATCCTAGACGTCTCGAGCCAGCCTGAGGAACTAACTACCCCTAGAGAGAAAGAAAAGACCTCTCTTGTCTCCAGAGAAATAATCCCCAAAGATATAGAAGCTCCCAACAGATAATAACGGTGAGGTAAGAGGAAGGCACATACACAGGGGTGAAAGCAGATTCAGCAAATGAGGCCCACTAATACTAAATAGCAGAAAATAGAAAAGGGAATCTATAACCCTTACAAAATATCCACTCTGAGATTTCAAGACCCCCACACCAACTAACGGTGTGGGGGGAGAAACTCAGTCCCCTAGAGCAACCAGCAAGCGAGGAAATCACATTTTAGCGAGCTGGACTAAAAACATAATGAACACTGATAATCAAAAAATGATCAAACAAAAACTTAGCTTGTCTTGGAGAGGCTGGGAGCAAGGTAGACACAAGGAATCTGAAGAGCACTGAATACATTGATAGCAGACAAGGAACTGAGTCTCCAGGTGAGCTAAATAGGAAACCAACCAAGGATAACGAACCAGCTGATGCAGCCAACCTGCAGAAAGACGACACTACACAGTACCGCTTGTGACCACTAGAGGGAGCCCAAAAATAGAATTCACAACAGTACCCCCCCCCCTTGAGGAGGGGTCACCGAACCCTCATCAAGACCCCCAGGGCGATCAGGATGAGCCGCGTGGAAGGCACGAACCAAATCGGCCGCATGAACATCAGAGGCGACAACCCAGGAATTATCCTCCTGACCATAGCCCTTCCACTTAACCAAATACTGAAGCCTCCGTCTAGAGATACGAGAATCCAAAATCTTCTCCACCACGTACTCCAATTCGCCCTCGACCAGCACCGGAGCAGGAGGCTCAACAGAAGGAACCACAGGTACCACATACCTCCGCAACAAAGACCTATGGAACACATTATGAATGGCAAACGATGCTGGGAGATCCAAACGAAAAGACACCGGGTTAAGGATTTCCAAGATCTTATATGGACCGATGAAGCGAGGCTTGAATTTAGGAGAGGAGACCTTCATAGGAACATACCGAGAAGACAGCCACACCAAATCCCAAACACGAAGTCGGGGACCCACACCGCGGCGGCGGTTGGCAAAGCGCTGAGCCTTCTCCTGTGACAACCTCAAATTGTCCACCACATGGTTCCAAATCTGCTGCAACCTATCCACCACAGAATCCACCCCAGGACAGTCAGAAGGCTCAACCTGACCCGAGGAAAAACGAGGATGGAAACCAGAATTGCAGAAAAAAGGCGAAACCAAAGTAGCAGAACTAGCCCGATTATTAAGGGCAAACTCGGCCAATGGCAAAAAAGTCACCTAATCATCCTGATCAGCAGAAACAAAACATCTCAAATAAGTTTCCAACGTCTGATTAGTTCGCTCGGTTTGGCCATTAGTCTGAGGATGGAAGGCCGACGAAAAAGACAAATCAATGCCCATCTTAGCACAAAAAGTCCGCCAAAACCTGGACACAAACTGGGATCCTCTATCAGACACAATATTCTCAGGAATGCCGTGCAAGCGAACCACATTCTGAAAAAATAGAGGAACCAAATCGGAGGAAGAAGGCAACTTAGGCAAGGGCACCAAATGGACCATCTTGGAAAAACGATCACACACCACCCAGATGACCGACATTCTCTGAGAGACTGGAAGATCCGAAATAAAATCCATGGAAATGTGCGTCCAAGGCCTTTTCGGAACAGGCAAAGGCAAAAGCAAACCGCTGGCATGAGAACAGCAAGGCTTAGCCCGAGCACAAATCCCACAAGACTGCACAAAGGAACGCACATCCAGCGACAAGGAAGGCCACCAGAAGGACCTAGCCACCAAATCTCTGGTACCAAAAATCCCAGGATGACCCGCCAACACCGAAGAATGAACCTCGGAAATAACTCTGCTGGTCCATCTATCCGGGACAAACAGTCTCTCCGGTGGACAACGGTCAGGTCTATCCGCCTGAAATTTCTGCAGCACTCGTCGCAAATCTGGGGAAATGGCAGACAAAATCACTCCCTCTCTGAGAATGCCAGCCGGCTCAGAAACTCCCGGAGAGTCAGGCACAAAACTCCTAGAAAGTGCATCAGCTTTCACGTTCTTCGAACCAGGCAGGTATGAGACCACGAAGTTGAAACGGGAGAAAAACAACGACCAACGAGCCTGTCTAGGATTCAGGCGCTTGGCAGATTCAAGGTAAATCAGATTTTTGTGATCAGTCAAGACCACCACACGATGTTTAGCTCCTTCGAGCCAATGTCGCCACTCCTCAAATGCCCACTTCATAGCCAACAACTCCCGATTACCAACATCATAATTCCGCTCGGCAGGCGAAAACTTTCTTGAAAAGAAAGCACATGGCTTCATCACAGAGCCATCAGAGCTTCTCTGCGACAAAACAGCCCCTGCTCCAATCTCAGAAGCATCAACCTCGACCTGGAAGGGGAGAGAGACATCTGGCTGACATAAGACTGGAGCTGAAGAAAACCGGTGCTTCAGCTCCCGAAAGGCCTCCACGGCCGCAGGAGACCAATTAGTCACATCAGAACCCTTCTTGGTCAAATCCGTCAAAGGTTTAACCACGCTAGAAAAATTAGCGATGAAATGACGGTAAAAATTAGCAAAACCCAAGAACTTCTGAAGACTCTTAACAGACGTGGGCTGAGTCCAGTCATGAATAGCCTGGACCTTGACTGGGTCCATCTCCACAGTAGAAGGAGAAAAAATAAAACCCCAAAAGGAGACCTTCTGTACTCCGAAGAGGCATTTTGAGCCCTTCACAAACAAAGCATTAGCACGCAGGACCTGAAACACCATCCTGACCTGCTTCACATGGGACTCCCAATCATCAGAAAAGACCAAAATGTCATCCAGATAAACAATCATAAATTTATCCAGATATTCTCGGAAGATGTCATGCATGAAGGACTGAAACACAGAAGGAGCATTAGAGAGTCCAAAAGGCATCACTAAGTACTCAAAATGGCCTTCGGGCGTATTAAATGCTGTTTTCCATTCATCTCCCTGCTTAATGCGCACAAGGTTATACGCACCACGGAGATCTATCTTGGTGAACCAACTGGCACTCTTAATCCGAGCAAACAAATCAGACAATTGTGGCAAAGGATACTGAAATTTGACTGTGATTTTATTCAGAAGACGATAATCTATACAAGGTCTCAAAGAACCGTCCTTCTTGGCCACAAAAAAAAAAAACCTGCACCAAGAGGGGAAGAGGATGGGCGAATATGTCCCTTCTCCAGAGACTCCTTTATATAACTCCGCATCGTGGCATGCTCTGGTATAGACAAATTAAAAAGTCGTCCCTTAGGGAATTTACTACCAGGAATTAAATTTATAGCACAGTCACAATCCCTATGAGGAGGCAGGGCACAGGACCTGGGCACATCAAATACATCCTGGTAGTCAGACAAAAACTCAGGGACCTCAGAAGGAGTGGAAGAAGCAATAGACACCAACGGAGTATCGCCATGAATTCCCTGACAACCCCAACTTGACACAGACATAGCTTTCCAATCTAAAACTGGATTATGAGCTTGCAGCCATGGCAGACCCAAAACGACAACATCATGCAAATTATGCAGAACAAGAAAGCGAATCACCTCCTGATGTACGGGAGTCATGCACATGTTCATTTGCGTCCAATACTGAGGCTTATTCTCAGCCAATGGCGTAGCATCAATTCCCCTCAGAGGAATAGGAAATTCCAAAGGCTCCAGGACAAAACCACAGCGCCTGGCAAACGACAAATCCATCAGATTCAGGGCAGCACCCGAATCCACAAAAGCCATAACAGGGTAGGACGACAAAGAACAAATCAAAGTAACAGACAAAATAAATTTAGGCTGTATAGTACCAATGGTGACAGGTTTAGATTTCTTTTTTAAGCGTTTAGAGCATGCTGAGATAACATGAGTAGAATCACCACAGTAAAAGCACAACCCATTTTGACGTCTATGACTTTGTCCCTCAATTCTGGTCAGAGTTCGGTCACATTGCATAGACTCAGGTCTCTGTTCGGAAAATACCGCCAAAGGATGAGCAGATTTGCGCTCCCGCAAACGCCGATCAACCTGAATGGCTAAAGCCATAGAATCACTCAGACTTGCAGGGGTGGGAAACCCCACCATAACATTCTTAACGGCATTCTCTGAAATTTGCAGCCAGGGCACACTCATTCCATTGAGTAAGCACTGACCATTTCCGAAATTTTTGACAATACACCTCTGCTTCATCCTGACCCTGAGAGATAGCCAGCAACGCTTTTTCTGCCTGATTCTCAAGATTAGGCTCCTCATAAAGCAGTCCAAGAGCCAGAAAAAATGCATCCACATTAAGCAATGCAGGATCTCCTAGCGCCAGAGAGAAAGCCCAATCTTGAGGGTCGCCGCGCAACAAGGAGATAACAATTTTAACTTGCTGAGCAGAATCACCAGAGGAACGAGGTCTCAGAGATAGAAATAACTTACAATTATTCTTAAAATTTAGAAACCTAGATCTATCTCCAGAAAACAACTCAGGAATGGGTATCTTTGGTTCTGACATAGGGCTATGAATAACAAAATCCTGAATACTTTGCACCCGTGCAGTAAGATGATCCACACTAGAAGTCAGAGTCTGAACAGTCATGTCTGCAGCTGAGCTCAAAACCACCCAGAGTTCAAGGGGATGAAAGAAGCTAAACAGACTGCAGCAAAGGAAAAGCGGGAGAAAAAAAAAAAAAATGTACTCAGGTCTTCTTTTTATCCCACTTCTGCGATGCATTAAACACTTTTTGGCCTGCTATACTGTTATGATCCTTAGTGGATGAGGATCACAAATTACTCCAGCTAAGTAACAAACATAGGACAAGCTCTAGGGAGGTGGCAAACTGGACTGACCGCAAATCTGAACCTATCCAAACACACTAGAAGTAGCCGGTGAACGTGCCTAAAAATCCTAGACGTCTCGATCCAGCCTGAGGAACTAACTACGCCTAGAGAGAAAGAAAAGACCTCTCTTGCCTCCAGAGAAATAATCCCCAAAGATATAGAAGCCCCCAACAGATAATAACGGTGAGGTAAGAGGAAGGCACATACACAGGGGTGAAAGCAGATTCAGCAAATGAGGCCCACTAATACTAAATAGCAGAAAATAGAAAAGGGAATCTATGCGGTCAGTAAAAAAACCCTTACAAAATATCCACTCAGTCCCCTAGAGCAACCAGCAAGCGAGGAAATCACATTTTAGCGAGCTGGACTAAAAACATAATGAACACTGATAATCAAAAAATGATCAAACAAAAACTTAGCTTGTCTTGGAGAGGCTGGGAGCAAGGTAGACACAAGAAATCTGAAGAGCACTGAATACATTGATAGCAGGCAAGGAACTGAGTCTCCAGGTGAGCTAAATAGGAAACCAACCAAGGATAACGAACCAGCTGATGCAGCCAACCTGCAGAAAGACAACACTACACAGTACCGCTTGTGACCACTAGAGGGAGCCCAAAAATAGAATTCACAACACTACCTGAGTCACACAGATGGGACCGGCTCTGTGTGCTTGTCTGCACAGCGGATGACCAGGAGGAACCCGAGTCACACAGATGGGACCGGCTCTCTGTGCTTGTCTGCATAGCGGATGACCAGGAGCTACCTGAGTCACAGAGATGGGACCGGCTCTGTGTGCTTGTCTGCACAGCAGATGACCAGGAGGAACCTGAGTCACACAGATGGGACTGGCTCTCTGTGCTTGTCTGCATAGCGGATGACCAGGACCTACCTGAGTCACACAGATGGGACCGACACTGTGTGCTTGTCTGCATAGCGGATGAGCAGGAGCTACCTGAGTCACAGAGATGGGACCGGCTGTGTGCTGGTCCGCATAGAAGATGACCAGGAGCTACCTGAGTCACACAGATGGGACCGGCTCTGTGTGCTTGTCTGCACAGAGGATGACCAGGAGCTACCTGAGTCACACAGATGGGACCAGCTCTGTGTGCTTGCCTACACAGCGGATGACCAGGGGCTACCCGAGTCACACAGATGGGACCGGCGGTGTGCTTGTCTGCATAGAGGATGACCAGGAGCTACCTGAGTCACACAGATGGGACCAGCTCTCTGTGCTTGTCTGCACAGCGGGTGACCAGGAGCTACACGAGTCATACAGATGGGACTGGCTCTGTGTGCTTGTCTGCATAGAGGATGACCAGGACATACCTGAGTCACACAGATGGGACCGGCTCCGTGTGCTTGCCTGCACAGAGGATGACCAGGGGCTACCTGAGTCACACAGATGGGACCGGCTGTGTGCTTGTCTGCACAGCGGATGACCAGGAGCTACCTGAGTCACACAGATGGGACCGGCTCTGTGTGCTTGTCTGCAGAGAGGATGACCAGGGGCTACTTGAGTCACACAAATGGGACCAGCTCTCTGTGCTTGTCTGCACAGCGGATGACCAGGAGCTACACTAGTCACACAGATGGGACCGGCTCTGTGTGCTTGTCCATATAGCGGATGACCAGGAGCTACACGAGTCATACAGATGAAACCGGCTCTGTGTGCTTATCTGCATAGAGGATGACCAGGAGCTACCTGGGTCACACAGATGGGACCGGCTCTGTGTGCTTGTCCATATAGCGGATGACCAGGGGCTACCTGAGTCACACAGATGGGACCGGCTCTGTGTGCTTGTCAGCATAGAAGATGACCTGGAGCTACCTGCGTCACACAGATGGGACCGGCTCTGTGTGCTTGTCCATATAGCGGATGACCAGGAGCTACCTGAGTCACACAGATGGGACTGGCTCTGTGTGCTTGTCTATATAGCGGATGACCAGGAGCTACCTGAGTCACACAGATGGGACCGGCTCTGTGTGCTTGTCCATATAGCGGATGACCAGGAGCTACCTGAAATTGACATCCAGTCTGAATGCTTTTTATATAAACCATAGGTCTGTACGAAAAATCTCTTCTGTGTATTGGCACACAGGATATTATTGGATCAGTGTACTGTCCGATCAGCACATTGACAGCATACCAACCAAATATATGCTTGTCTGAGAGACCGGTTAAAGGGGTATTTCCATCTCTAAGATAATATGCCAATTTGTAGTAAATGTAGTAGTAATAATAATAATTAGGGATGCGATATAGATACTCAGATAAGCACTTATCCGAAGCTATTCGATCAGCCCTAATAATAATACAATTATTAGGAAATGCCTCCAATTAGAACTGTAGTATAGTTCTTCTAATTGGCTATGTCACTTACCCCATGTGCAGGTCATTGCAGTAGCTTAAGTATCCATGGTTACAACACTTAAACAGTGACAGTTAGTGGTCGTAACCATGGAGTCCTAAGCTACTGCAATGCCCTGCACATGGGGTAATCGACATAGCGAATCAGAAGAACTACATTACATTTCTAATTGGAGGTATTTGCTATTACACCTACTACATATTGGGATAGGATGTTGGAGATGGGAATACCCCTTTCAGCCATGTTTGGACATAGTGTAACTACTGCGCTGTTTTCCGCAGCAGAAAAAAAAAAATCAGCATTTACCTCCACCATAAGCAGGTGTAACAGGGGGCCAGCTTAGTTTAGCACCAGGCCTTGGTAAAGATTTCTAATTCCGCATAGTTGTCTGTACAGTGATATGTTTACATCACTTCTTCACCTTCAACCTTTTTTGGAAATTTTTTTTTTTGCTAAATATATTGTGCACATAAAAAAAAAAAAGATTTCCAAAGAGAACTTGTCCGTTCCTTGGTAAGTGATGTGAATGGCCTCTTCTTATAAAGCACGGGTGCGCACCTATGGGTGTATGAAGCGACATGGAGGAACGCGTGCCATTTGTGGTGCCATGCGATACTGACTTCTTTGTATTCTGGATACAGAGTATGATGAAGCTTCGGCGGAGGACGGCCTTAATAATGTCTGCCAGTGCTCTGATCTCGCTACCACCGCCTAACAGTTCAGTGCGGCGCAGTGTAAGACAGGGAAACCAGAGGTTAACCTAACTGTTACAAAACAGCATTTGATCCTCTCTGGGGAAAGACGGAAGACTTAAAAATATAATCACAGGGCTGTGGGGAACCTGGGGTGGACCTGCGGAGAAGGCCGCCTTAGAAGCAGATACCTCACACATTGCAGGTTTGATCATTACTGCCCGGATAGAAATGGCTGAGCTACGCCTGCCTCCTCACAAGGGCCGGGAGGCTGGCTTTATTGTGTAGTCACGGCAATTAGTTTACATGAATGCAGCGACTCTGGAACTGCGGGCGCCTGAACCGCTCACTCCCCCTCTTGAAGGCATTATCAATCTTCTAACTGCATTGCCGTGAGGAGATATTATGAAGCAGCCACTGATGGAAACTCCATTTCTGCTCCCGGCATTCAGACATCCTGGAATCTACAACACGCCTGACTACAAAGAGGGGTGTAACCGCCAAGATGAGGCCCTCACAGCGACTAACGGGCCTCCAACATCAACCTCAGCACATGCCGATCTGTAGAGTCAATGCCAAAGTGAACAATAAGAATAAGGCACAGGGGACATCTCTGCGATCAGCGAGAACACCACATTAGCCTTCAATCAGTGTGAAAATTAAGTGAAATCCGACTCGTATTGATCGAATCTATGAGAAAAATAAGTGACCGGTCACTTCTGGCCAGGCTTGGATTCCACATGGTATAACCATAATATATAGAAATAATCAGTGAACGGATTTGCTGTGTGCATAGTCCACAAAATAATTTATACCACAGATTCCTTGAGAATTTTTAAGTGTGTGAGATAAATACTTTTAAAGGGGACCTCTCAGTAGGTCATAAGTGCCAATTTTTTTCCTCTTATTTCATTCCCATGGCTCTCCAGAGCAATCCATTTTTTGTCTTTTTAAAATCTGCCCCATGGTTCCAGAGATATGGGGCTTTTTATTTAGCTCTAATTCTTAAGATCTTCATTGAGGGGGGGTGTGGTTCACAGGATTCTCAGGGGGCATGTCTGCATAATTACACTGTGAGCCACGCCCCTTTGTAAAGGTCAAAATGCCTGTATCTCTGGAACCGTATGGTGGATTTAAAAAGGACCAAAAGCGCAATACTCAGGGGAACAGCGGGAATAAAATAAGAGCAAAAACTAGACAGTTTTTACCTGGTGACTGCGCTTCCTTAAATTAAAAATTTCCATTGCCAACATACACTTTATTTACTCCACAACAATGCAAAAGAGCACATGGTCCGCAGAGGACGCCTATGCAGAACATAAGCCATTACCTCTCTAATCACAGTGCACACCCCATAATCACCACCATAAATCTATCCAGCATTTGAGCTACAAAATGCATTACCCCAGTCCCTTACATGCAATCAAGTAGACAGTCGGACATTAGAAGGCAGTGCTCACCCGCATACCTGACCCTGCTACAATGGCCAATTTCCAAATATCATCTATTGTATCAAAAATGTAAATGATACCGAACACTTCTCATATACCTGTAACTGCATAAAAAGAGATCAATTTATCATAATTAGTAAGAAATTACAACCAAATCCTTTACGAATTCAATCCAATAGCACCAGTAGCCAGATTATTCATTATCGTGGATTATGAGATGCCCATAGCCTACATTCACATTGTGAGAGCTCTGTCCCGCCACATATGCTTCTCTGCTAGGTTATTACACAAGATAGCCTGGAATACAAAGCTGTCACATAATTGCCAATTGTAACTTTGTCTTTAATCAGGCGAATTACTTTACAAGGCTGGAATATCAGATGCTGGATGAAGAAATGACTGATGGTAGCAGTTCTGGATGTGTGAAGGAGGCCTCAGCCTGTGTGCACACAGTGTGTTTTTCAGGTGGATTTTGTCAAAAATATAAATGGTAAAGCACCCCTTAAAACGAGCAAAATGCACAGCAACGTCAAATCAGTATTGTAAAAGATGCCGGCGGTGACTTGTATATGTAGCCTAAGGTTTTTTTTGTGTGTTTCTCTGCTAAGTTTTCACAGCAGTAAGTCTCCAATCATATATTGGGGTCTTTGAACGCCTTATATGTTTTTCTCCAAAAACTCAATAAAATATCAGTGTAAGCACATCCTATGCTACGTGCGCACGATGCCTTTAGATGTGTAGTTTTTGAAGCAGGAGGCTCTTCAGGAAAACACCCACAATGTTCGTCCTGAAGCTTCTTTTTTATGTATTTTTGGATGTTTTGCTGCTGAAATAAAAACCACATGTGCACATAACACTAAAGGGTGTGTTCACACTGAGTTTTATCTGCTGAATTTTTGCAAATAAAGTATCAGTGTTTTCTTTACAGGTGTTTCTCTATATAACCAATGTTATTCAATGAGACAGGGCTGATCTGCGATTTTCTTCTCAGGTGGAATCTGGATGAAAAACAAATTGCAGCATGCTGCGAGTGGCTACGTATATCAGATAAGACTCACCAATGCAAGACAATGGCTGCGAGAGAAAAAAAAATAAAAAATCGCACAGAACGCAGACAAAGCATGTTCCATCCGATTTTTACACACACATCTCAAAGGAAACCCGACATTTCACCAGCCAAATACAGTAAATTCACAGCCAGAACCATCAGAATAGAACAGAAATATGTCAGTTAGATATATAATTAGTCCCCCTTATTTTTAATAACCAGCTAAGGGAACGTCTGTGAGCTGGCCTTATTAGGCTGGGAAGGGGCCAAAATCCATGGATCTTCCCAGCCTATTAGTATCCGCTCACAGTTGTTTGCTTAGCCCTTGCTGGTTATTAAAAATAGGGGAGATCCTATGTCATTTTTTTAGGGTTCCCACTTTTAAATAACCAGTAAAGGCTAAGCAGACAACTGTGAGCTGATATTAATAAGCTGGGAAGTTCCATGGTTATTGGCCCCTTCCCAGACTAGTAAGACCAGATGACAGCTGCCGCTTTCCTTTAGCTGGTTATTAAAATAGGGGGAGCCCACACCATTTTTTTACATTGATCCCTAAAATGCTGCCAGATAATCTCCACAGAGTTTATTAAATATCTGATGGCTATCTATCTATCTCTCTCTCTCTCTCTCTATATATAAGACTGCTTAATTAGTTTGTAAACTACCTTTAAATTACAGAGATAATTACAGTATGTAAAAGAGGATGTTAAAAACACATTGCATACAGATTGCATATGCATGTGAGATGGAAGCTAGTTGAGAAAAATTGCACTGTACTTCCATAACACTTGTCTGATTTTTCAGGAGGTACGGTATATTGATTTTATATTTGGGGCATAGCATATTCATATTGATTTTATATTGGGAGAACAGTATATTGATTTTATATTCGGGGGTACGGTATATTGATTTTTATATTCAGGGGCACAGTACACTGATTTTATATTCAGGGATACAGTATATTGATTTTATATTTGGGGCACAGTACACTGATTTTATAATCAGGGGTATGGTATATTGATTTTATATTCAAGGGGTATGGTATATTGATTTTATATTCGGGGCACAGTACACTGATTTTATATTCAGGGGTATGGTATATTGAATTTATATGCGGGGCACAGTATACTGATTTTATATTCGGGAGTACGGTATATTGATTTTATATTCGGGGGCACAGTATACTGATTTTATAATCAGGGGTATGGTATACTGATTTTATATTCAAGGGGTATGGTATATTGATTTTATATTCGGGGCACAGTACACTGATTTTATATTCAGGGGTATGGTATATTGAATTTATATGCGGGGCACAGTATACTGATTTTATATTCGGGAGTACGGTATATTGATTTTATATTCGGGGGCACAGTATACTGATTTTATAATCAGGAGTACGGTATATTGATTTTATATTCGGGAGCACAGTATACTGATTTTATAATCAGGAGTACAGTATATTGATTTTATATTCGGGGGCATAGTATACTGATTTTATATTCAGGGGTATGGTATACCGATTTTATATTCGGGCGCACGGTATGCTGATTTTATAATCAGGGGTATGGTATACTGATTTTATATTCGGGCGCACGGTATGCTGATTTTATAACCAGGGGTATGGTATATTTGATTTTATATTCGGGGGCACAGTATACTGATTTTATAAACAGGGGGGGGGGGGGTATGGTATATTGATTTTATATTCGGGGGCACAGTATACTGATTTTATAATCAGGGGTATGGTATATTGATTTTATATTCGGGCGCACAGTATACTGATTTTATAATTAGGGGTATGGTATATTGATTTTATATTCGGGGGCACAGTATACTGATTTTATAATCAGGGGTATGGTATATTGATTCTATATTTGGGAGCACAGTATACTGATTTTATATTCGGGAGTACGGTATATTGATTTTATATTCGGGGGCACAGTACACTGATTTTATATTCAGGGGTATGGTATATTGATTTTATATTCGGGGGCACAGTATACTGATTTTATATTCGGGAGTACGGTATATTGATTTTATAGTCGGGGGCACAGTATACTGATTTTATAATCAGGAGTACGGTATATTGATTTTATAAATGGGGGCATAGTATACTGATTTTATATTCAGGGGTATGGTATACTGATTTTATAATCAGGGGTATGGTATATTGATTTTATATTCGGGCGCACGGTATGCTGATTTTATAACCAGGGGTATGGTATACTGATTTTATATTCGGGGGCACAGTATACTGATTTTATAATCAGGGGTATGGTATATTGATTTTATATTCGAGGGCACAGTATACTGATTTTATAATCAGGGGTATGGTATATTGATTTTATATTCGGGCGCACGGTATGCTAATTTTATAATCAGGGGTATGGTATATTGATTTTATATTCGGGCGCACGGTATGCTGATTTTATAATTAGGGGTATGGTATATTGATTTTACATTCGGGGGCACAGTATACTGATTTTATTATCAGGGGTATGGTATATTGATTCTATATTTGGGAGCACAGTATACTGATTTTATATTCGGGAGTACGGTATATTGATTTTATATTCGGGGGCACAGTACACTGATTTTATATTCAGGGGTATGGTATATTGATTTTATATTCCAGGGCACAGTATACTGATTTTATATTCGGGAGTACAGTATATTGATTTTATATTCGGGGGCATAGTATACTGATTTTATATTCAGGGGTATGGTATACTGATTTTATATTCGGGGGCACAGTACACTGATTTTATATTCGGGGGTATGGCATATTGATTTTATATTCGGGGGCATGGTATACTTGTTTTATATTTATAGTTTTAGGTCATTTTAGTAAAAAATTATTTTGTAGGGGTGTCCTGAGATTTTTTTTCTTTTTTCCCACCAATGAGCAACAATCCTAAAAAGGTTTGGAAACACAATCATAGCAAAACCCATCTGGATGCTACCATGTTACAGGCATCAACATGGATGTTGCTTCTTTTACTTTTTACACTACTCTGAGCCCTTTCAATAATATTTTTATTTTAAAGGGTTAATTAATTGGCAGAAGTACATGACATGTCTACATGTAATGCTACGAATCTCTGATAGATCCTGCTTCTACAACCTGACCCTGCGCCTAGAATAGGTGTCCCTGACCACTTGCTCCGTGGACTCTGTAAATCCTGTAGGAGTGATCCACCAACCTGGCCACCTCTCCATTCTCTGCACCATGAAGGACTGTAAATGTCATACATGTAAACAATAAGAAAACAATTACTGGATAATCTCACCCAATATTATTCTTCTCTTTGAGTTTGGAGGTGAGCCTGGCTTTGGTTTTCTTGCTCTCTTTTTCCTTAGGTTTGGACTTTGCTTTTCTTCCCCGTTTCTCCTCTTTACCCTCTGAAGAGGAAACACTGGGAAAGTTCTCAGGGCTCATGACCCGAGGAATGTTCCTCTCACCCCTCTCCTTGGCTTTCGCGATGGCCTCAGAGATAATCCGATTAGCCTTCTCCTGCTTGCTCTCGGAATCAGCCTTTTTTTTGGGGCGCTTCTCAGATATTGACCTCACCTTAGAATTCGGCAGCTTGTGGTAGGACCGAGAACCATCAAGCTTTTTGGAGGAGGGCGGCTGAAAAAGAAGGTGAATGACTATCAATATATGACACCACTAAAGCAGAATTACCCTAGAAGAGATACAGAATGACCAAAATAATCAGAGATCTGGTTGACATTTACAAGAGTAGATCACACGAGATTTGATTAAACAATTTCTATGACTGGAGCATTTTTCAGAAAAAGATTTGCCGAAATCACTGCTTCAGAAACAACCTCACTGACATTGAGAAGCTCTGGAGATGGACAGAAGCATGCACAAAGTGGGGCAATACCGTCTGGTAAGGGATAAGTACAAGCGATGGTAGAGGTGTTGTGGGCAAGGACAACACCTATAAAATGCTCGGAAAGCCACTGCTGCTGCTCCGTGACCCGAGGAAATGGTTCTTCCAGATGTATAATGGCAAGAATGGAAACTGTCACGTTTAGACGGCAACACTACGAGAACGAAGAGCCTTAGGATTAACACGTTTCTGAGCCAGACCAGAGCCTTTCTCATGGTATATAAACCAAGTATCTAGTTTTTGTACCTTGAGAAAGCTGCCGGTCCTGCACAGAAACGCGTTGGTATCAATAAAAACCTATTTGGAATCCCAAACCTCATTGACATGTAATTCCAATATGGGGTCCTTACATCATAAAAGGTTGCCGGGGCATCATACACCCTTTCTCAGCAAAAGGTTGGCAATTATGGAAAATATACCCACCAACAGTCCCAATTTTGCCAGAATAGTCCATGAAGTTGGTCACCATGGTGAGGGTTATCAAAACCATTCCTAAAAATGGCTGTTTTGGGGGAATTCCCAAGGCAGGGCTTACATTTCCCTGGATTTTGCGTTGTCTTAATTCTTGTTGCCAATTTCCTCCTAAGATGGCCACACATGCGAGGAGGTATTGCTAATACTGAAAGCCAGTATGACATCTCCCATATTCTTAGATCGCCCGTTGGAAGGTTCTAATCCTTACTTCTTGTAATACAAAAAAAGAGGCTGGTAAATTGAGAAAAGACTTTCCAGCGTGTTGGATGGTGTCAGAATAAAATTATGGCTTGTCAAGAGATGTGCTTCATATCACCTCATACACGACCCTACTTCTATTGGACCAATGCAACAAGACGCAAGTTATACCTTTAATGCAACAGTACCGTAATGAAGCCTTGCAGACCTTGAAATAGAGTTGAAGGTGCTGTCCACTAAAGAAAAAATTACCTTAACGTGCTCATGACGATCATAAAGAACTTATCAATAAACTTGTGTCTTCAAAGGTGTCTCAACCTTCATCTACCAGCCTTGGTCCTTCACTTGTAGCCCAGGGTGTCTGACTACTTATTTCTAAGGATAAGCCAGACCCTTCCCTGTCCTCTAGCCAGTCAGTCAGCCTGACCACACACAGATCTGATGATGGATGAAAGTGAGGGACAGTGTCCGACATCTAAAAAAGTCAGAAAACACTTGAAAACAATAGTAAATTGGTACGTTCTTTATAATCATATAATGATGAGATCTAATGCTATTTTTTTGTTAGGCGAACAACTCCTTCAAATATCTCTAAAATGTTCTCATCCCTACGGATAAGATGATCATATGCTTACAGTAAGACATACAATGGATATAAATGGAACAGAGAGGTCAGTAAAGATTACAAATTTGTTATTAAAAATGTAAGACATTTGGGTAGACTGTCTATGCAGAATATTTTTTGCTATGCTCACAATTTATTATCATTTTGCAGGGCGATAATAAAGGATTGTCTGTATTACCCATTCACTCGCTACCTCGTACAGAGGGGGATGGAGACTATTAAAACCATTAATCCACAATTTCACATCGGAGTCTTATTGTGTAAACTGAAGTAAATCTACTGCATTCTCCACCGTTCTGTTACCTCTTATGAAAGAGGGGGGGGGGAAACGATATTAAAACCAATCATTTACGGTAGTATTTTATTGCAAAGCTGTGTTGCACAGATACATGCGCACATCCATTCAAAGCCTCGGAGACACATAAATATTGGACCGGCATTTGCCAGCGCTTGGCAACTTTATTACAGCAGTATGTGCCAAAGTGAAAATAGGATAAAGTAAATGTCATCTGCGGTCCAAGGACGGCTACATAGCTAGAATCACACTAATCGCTCTGCTGTATTATAGCATCTTGGAAGTGGCAAAAAAATAGTCACAAGGCCATTGTGTGAGAATATTCACTAATACCCTCAGTAGCAGATCCCTACAAAATCCATCCAGACTACCGCTACCCACTTTCTTCTAAGGATGAGCAGGAGTCCTATGCCAATCATGTTACAATGGTACGCTTGGGACAGCAGCCAGAAGGCAGCGCCTTTCGGACTGGTTTTGTCCAATCCGCACCAATAATTTTCCGCAGCACCACTTGGTCCGGCTAGTCTGTAAGTCCTGCTCCCGTCTCAATGCCTTGAAGAGGTGGGAAACGTGGTAGGACCAGGTGGTCAATCACCAGAGAGTAGCTGAGGGGCATTTTCTGCCTTTTGGGGTGTTGAAGTAGGATTGAAAAGCATCAGAACAGATGCTTCGGGGGGAGCGTTGAGTTTATCACTTCGTGTCATGGTAAGTATAACGACCCAACAGGGGGTCAGACAGCGGATGGCGCAACATCACAACGCTAGGGGAGAGGAGGGCCCTACCAATAGGGAATGAGGGATGGTCACCTCCTGCTCAAACCTGATCCTGTCCTTGCACTCCCTTAACGCCCTAAGTGGGCCCTTCACCCCACTGCCGTCAGGAACCTTGTCCCTCGCTGCCACATAACACTGTCCTGGCTAGTGCACTGGCTGGCAAGGGCGCAAGCCTCACCGTTGCAAATAGTACCACACAGGGGACAGTGACAAACACGAGAAAGACAATGTGAAAACACAACACTTAGCTTCCAGACTCTGCTGCCAAGCTCCACACCGCAGATGACACAGAAACAGGACTCCAAAACTCTAGACGTAGCTGACGCCAGAGAGCTGCAACTGCACGACTGGTCTCCATAAAGAAACCCTATCAACAGTCAGCTGATGCATCAGGTGACCATTTAAAGGATGGTGGGTGGTGGTCACCACCCACATCAGCTGACCTAGCAACTCTGCAACTGCAATGCACTGCCAACAAGGAAAACTGACATTAACCCCCGCTGGCCTGAATGGAAAAAAGCTACATTTATTTAAAACATAGTGGAACCAGAGCTGCCAAGAATCAAAAAATGGATTGTGACACTTCCCTTACCAATGTGCGAGCTTTTAAAACTCATTTTTATCTGCCACCCATACCTTGCAACAGAGAAGATCACTCGGCCCTCCTGGACTTGGGTCACTTGTTAGCAGCAATTTTGGGACAGATGGAAGTAGGACAGATAATACTTCCAACAAAAACAATAGTCAATAGTCCACAATATGGTACATAATTCAACAACGGTTATTAAATTGGACACAAACCAGGCACAAAAATCTATATATCAAAAATAATATATAAAGTCAAGAGCAGAAACTCAGGTATTTGTGGCTGCGGATCCACATATATGTACCAGGGAAGGGCAATACGGAGCCTCTATGTACACAATTAATCTCATACAGGGCTAGTGCATAAGTATAAAATAAGATTAGATTAAAAAAAATATTATTCAGCATAAACTCCACTTAAAGTTATTAGGATAGTCTATATCATCCTTGCATATGCTCCCCCATCCTGGTATATGCAGCCCATGCTTGGTACATGCAGCCCATCTTGGTGTATGCAGTCCATGCTGGTATATGCAGCCTATCCTGGTATATGCAGCCCATCCTGGTATATGCAGCCCATCCTGGTATATGCAGCCCATCCTGGTATATGCAGCCCATCCTGGTATATGCAGCCCATCCTGGTATATACAGCCCATCCTGGTATATGAACACCCCCGCCTGCGCCACTGTTGTTCAATACATAGATAAAAAACAATAAACACTCCTAATCACCTTTCCTTCGCTCCCGTGACGCGCATCGTTGTCTTCTAAAGCCACCAGCTGACTTCAACGTCTAATCAACCGGGGAGCATGACGTCACTGCCATAGCATGAATCCAGCCAAGTGACTGAATCATCCAGAACAGCCACCACTTATAGTTACAAAAATAATCTTTATGATCACAGAACTTGGAGTAAATTACGGTAGTACATACAACCTGTAAATGAGACTGCTGATAATCTTAATCAATGGAGAAATCCCTCTTACCCATAAACAGATGGGATGGGTCCTCTGGAACAGGAATTGGTATAACTTTTTAAAACATTTTCCAAAAAGTGAACTGCGCAAAGTTGTGTAGCATGCTCAGACACATCTGCTCACTGATTACTTTGATACCAAAAAATAAATAAATAAATAAATAAATAAATAAATAACACTATAAAATATTTATTTTTAAAACGCACAAAAAAATCTTAAAGCAAGCCTACATCAGACCTAAAAGTACCTACACCACCTATTTAGGTATTGTCATCATGCCGCCTGTACAGCTGTGGACAAAAAGTTTTAAATCCTGATTTTCACAAAGTTTGCAGCTTCATTTTTATAGTGGCAATTTGCATTAACTCTAAATTGTTATGAAGAGTGATCAGAAGCCTGCAGACTTAGGAATCCCACCAGAGCACGCACTGTACGCTGCAAGGATTTGCTTGTTTCTGAGAAGGGACCAGAGGGTATGTATGCGTTATACATACTCCCGGCCAGAGCCTGTTCAGTGGGCGCAGCCACATGAGGCCATGCCCTCTAGTCGGCCACGTCACTAGTCAGGACATGGCCTCGCGCTATACAAGTCAGACTATGGCCAGGAGCATGTATAACTCATACATACCCTCCGGTCCCAGCTCAGAAACCGGCACAAGCAGTCATCACTGCCCTGTATCAAAAGGGCTTTACAGGTAAGGACATTGCTTCTGATAAGATTGTCTTTAAATCAACCATTTTCATGATCATCAAAGTGAGGTTCAACTGCTTTAAAAAAGGCTTCAGGGCGCCCAAGAAGGTCTAGCAAGTGCCAGGACTGTCTAATAAAGAGGATTCAGCTATGAGATCACTTCAACACCAATGCAGAGCTTGCTCAGGAATGGCAGCAGTCAGGCTTGAGAGTAATGCAAAGGCTTTTAGAGACTGGCCTGGTGTCAAGAAGGGTAGGAGAAAAGCTCCTCTCCAAGAAAATCAACAAGGCCAGCCTCACATTCTGCAGGAGCACAGACTACAGAGGAATGTGGGAAAGTTATATTCTCTGATGAAGCCCCTTCAGACTGGTTGGTTGTCTGGAGAAGAATAGATATGTGCTACCATGAGTCTGGTGTCATGGCTACAGTAAAGCATCCTGAGACCAATCATGTGTGGGGACCTCTCATCCATGGAGGGGCTCACTCACAATTTTGCCTAAGAACGCTGCCACGAATAAGGAATGGGATCCAAAAATCCTCCACGAGCAGCTTCTCCCAACGACACAGGAGCAACATGATAGTGAACACTGCTTTTACGAGCATGATGGAGACCATGTCACAAATCAAAAGTGAGACCTAAATGTCTCAGTGAACAAAACATTGAGATTTTGGATCCATTGCCAAAAAACTTCCAGAGAACCTGAGGTCAATCAAAAAGCAGGTGGACCACCAAAAATACAGAAATTGTGATAAACTCCAAGCCCTGAATGGGCCGTCATCAGTCAGGACCTGGCCCAGGAGATGCCAGGGCGAAGAGCAGAAGGGTCAGCATGTTAATATTGAGTCTCTACATAAACTTGTCGATAAAATTAAAAATAAAAAACATTATGAAATACTGATAATTCATTTTAGATTATGAGTAAAACAAACATTTCAAGATCCGCTGGTGACGAATGCATCAAGCATTTTTAATAAATAATCTATAAATCCTATTGTGTGTGCTTTTTGCTTACACGGTCATGTCCCTCCGACAGGTGACAGATGCCTCCTCCATGGCACCATGATAAGACCCCGGACACAATGCGACTTAGCCAGCACGTGTCACTGTGACAGCTGAAAGCCCCTGTGCTGGACGCGGGGTCTGCCCCTCATCTGGTAACACATGACGTAGCACTATACAACAGTGCGATGACTACATATACTATACCCACATCAGAGCCAGAACATACCCTAGAAATACACAATGGCGGTATACACACATACGCACACACCCACACAGATAAACAGGCTCCGTCCTGCACTCCCTGCTACTCCAGCCAATGATTGCTGCCCCCGTCTTTATTCCTGATGGAGAAAGCCTTAATCTACGCAGCTTAATGTACAAAACAATGATTAACGGCCGCATCCGCATCTGCGGCTCTTCTCAAACTTGCGATGTCTAACCGCAGACACGAAACGACATGCAGCCAAAAACACTCAGATTTGCACGCCACATTTTTTTCTCTCTCTCTCTCTCTATATATATATATATATGGGGGAGGGGGCTGTTATAGATATATATATATATATATCCCACTGAACAGACTAGGACGGAGGGGGCAGGATGTGCAGAAATCCCACTTGGCACTTTCTCACCTCGCTCCGAGCTCCCACGGGCAGGCGGTAGGGGTATCCACAAGCATCCTGGTTCCCTAAGGCAGCGAGCGCCACCGACTCTTGCGGCAAGGACAGAAGAGAGTGCTGTGGTTAAAGGGCCGGCAGCCTGAGTCAGGGGACTACAGAAGGCACCACCGGCTTAAGATGGCGATGGAGCAAGGCCACTTACACGGGAGGTTAGACAGCCCCCTCCTCTTCCACGCTCATTCAGCCTCTCACTTACCCTTCCTCTTGGCCTCTTCGCTGAAGACATCCTTAATCTCCAAGGATTTTTTTTTCCTCTCTGCACCCCCCCTCCCCTCCTTCAAAAAAAGTAACCCCCCTCCCCACAAAAAAGCCTTCAAAAGCCGGGGAGAACCAGGCTTTTCCCATTCAGGAGCATCACCCTTACACAGCAACTATACATTGTGTATCCTGAATGTTATTATATTTTTTTTTCTCCCTCCTGATGAAGCTGGAAGAGGGGGATGGAAGAAAGGAGGGAGAGGGGGGATTCCGCTCTGTGTCTGGATGTCGGCAGAAGCTGCTGATAAAACCAGCTATAAAAAAGGAGAAAAATGAAAGCTCTGTAGCCTCAAAAATGCATCAGCATGAATATTAGAGATGCCGATAAAAAAAATAAAAAAATATATATATATACACACCGAGCACAGCGCAATGTGAGCGGCCAGCAGAGGGCGATGAGAAACATCATTTTATTCTACCAGGATCTGAAGTTTAACACCTTCACTGCCTCTGGCATAGCAACAAGAAGAAACATAACACAGATATATATGAGGTGTACAAACCGAGGATATATAGTACATACTCTGCTGTCATATCATCTGCTGGTATAGTCCGGAGACGTCCAGGATGCTCCCCGTAATGGGGAAGACCCCCAGAGGAGTTGTCAAATCTCCCACACCAGCAATTGTATCCCTGTCATCAGGCTTCGAATATAGATGAAAATTGGGAGCCACCAGCTCCCTTCTCCACCATGGGCGGCAGTAGACCTGCGGATGGCCAGAGGTCCGGGATGTGCACATATTAGGGGGCATGATGACGAACTTGATTGTGCCACCTCTGCAGGACCGCAGGGGAGATGGAGGAGGGCATCACCACCCATAATGGCAGTGGGGTGAGGAGAGTATGTTTCATTGGCACAACCAGCATGGGAGGACTGGAGGCGGCACAAATAGAGGACATTACCATATGGGGGCCTATTATTGTGTGGGGACACTACTGTTACTCTGCAGAGGCTAAAAAAGCATAATGAATACTGTGTGAGGGCACTAAAGGGCAAAATTAATACATGGAGGCACAGAGGGAGCACTGTTATGTGGAGGCACAGAGAGAGCACTGCTATGTGGAGGCACAGAGGAAGCATTGTTATGTGGAGGCACAGAGGGAGCACTGCTATGTGGAGGCAGAGAGGGAACACTGTTATGTGGAGGCACAGAGGGAGCACTGTTATGTGGAGGCACAGAGGGAGCACTGCTATGTTAAGGCACAGAGGGAACACTGTTATGAGGAGGCAGAGAGGGAACACTTATGTGGAGGCACAGAGGGAGCACTGTTATGCGGAGGCACAGAGAGCACTGCTATGCAGAGGCACAGAGGGAGCATTGTTATGTGGAGGCAGAGAGGGAACACTGTTATGTGAAGGCACAGAGGGAGCACTGTTATGTGAAGGCACAGAGGGAGAACTGTTATGTGGAGGCACAGAGGGAGCACTGCTATGTGGAGGCACAGAGGGAGCACTGTTATGTGGAGGCAGAGAGGGAACACTTATGTGGAGGCACAGAGGGAGCACTATTATGTGGAGGCACAGAGAGAGCACTGCTATGTGGAGGCACAGAGGGAGCACTGTTATGTGGAGGCACAGAGGGAGACATATGTGGAGGCACAGAGGGAGCACTGTTATGTGGAGGCACAGAGGGAGCACTGTTATGTGGAGGCACAGAGGGAGCACTGTTATGTGGAGGCACAGAGGGAGCAGTTATGTGGAGTGTTATAATCTGGTGGCCTATGAGCAGCATGGACGAGCTCTGGAGTAGGTGGCCTCTATACTGACCGCAAACCCTGAACTTAACACCGCAACTATAAGTAGCCGTGGGATGTTCCTGTCACTCCCTCGACACCTCGTCACAGCCGGAGGACTAATTACCCCTAAAGAAAGATACAGGAAAACTATCTTACCTCAGAGAAAATCCCCAAAGGAAAGACAGCCCCCCACAAATATTGACTGTGAGAGGAGAGGGAAATTACAAACGCAGACTGAAAACAGAATTTAGCAAAGGAGGCCACGCTACCTAGAAAGAAAAGACAGGACAGAGTACTGTGCGGTCAGTATTAAAATACTACAAAAATCCACCACAGAGAATACAAAAATCTCCACACCTAACTAAAGGCATGGAGGGTAACTCTGCGACTCCAGAGCTTCCAGCTTGGCTGAATAAATCCTTACACAGACAAAGCTGGACAAGAAAAACATAGCAATTCACTGAACTATAAAGTCCACCGCATGTGGACTGCAAAAACAAAGCCAGGACTTATCTTTGATGATTTGGACAATCCAGCAGGAGAAACCAAGCAGAGATGTGAATCCTCAAGAAAACAATGGACAACTGGCACTCACTAAAGGGTGAAGCCAGACTAAATAGCCCCGTCCAAAGTGGAAGCACCTGATGACTGCTGTGAAGGACACACAGCAGCACTACCACTTATAACCACCGGAGGGAGCCCAAGAGCAGAACCCACAACAGAATTCACAACAGTACCCCCCCCTTGAGGAGGGGTCACCGAACCCTCACCAGAGCCCCCAGGCCGATCCGGACGAGCCAAATGGAAGGCACGAACCAAATCGTCAGCATGAACATCGGAGGCAACAACCCAAGAATTATCCTCCTGGCCATAACCCTTCCACTTGACAAGATACTGAAGCCTCCGTCTTGAAAAACGAGAATCCAAGATCTTCTCCACAACATACTCCAACTCCCCATCAATCAACATCGGGGCAGGAGGATCAACAGAGGGAACCACGGGCACCACATATTTCCGCAACAAAGATCTATGAAAAACATTATGGATGGAAAAAGAGGCTGGAAGGGCCAAACGAAAAGACACTGGATTGATAATCTCAGAAATCCTATAAGGACCAATAAACCGAGGCTTGAACTTCGGAGAAGAAACCTTCATAGGAACATGACGAGAAGACAACCAGACCAAATCCCCAACCCGAAGCCGGGAACCCACATGCCGACGACGGTTGGCAAAACGCTGAGCCTCCTCCTGAGACAACACCAAATTGTCCACAACATGAGCCCAAATCTGCTGCAACCTGTCAACCACAGAGTCCACCCCAGGACAATCAGAAGACTCAACCTGCCCTGAAGAAAAACGAGGATGAAAACCAAAATTACAAAAGAATGGTGAAACCAAGGTAGCAGAACTAGCCCGATTATTAAGGGCAAACTCGGCCAATGGCAAGAAAGCCACCCAATCATCCTGATCGGCAGACACAAAGCATCTCAAATAAGTTTCCAAAGTCTGGTTAGTTCGCTCGGTTTGGCCGTTTGTCTGAGGATGAAATGCGGAAGAAAAAGACAAATCAATGCCCAGCTTAGCACAAAAGGACCGCCAAAACCTAGAAACAAACTGGGAACCTCTATCGGACACAATATTCTCCGGAATGCCATGCAAACGAACCACATGCTGAAAAAACAACGGAACCAACTCAGAAGAGGAAGGCAATTTAGGCAAAGGTACCAAATGAACCATCTTAGAAAACCGGTCACAGACCACCCAGATAACAGACATCCTCTGGGAAACAGGAAGATCCGAAATAAAATCCATAGAAATATGCGTCCAAGGCCTCTCAGGGACCGGCAAAGGCAAAAGCAACCCACTGGCGCGGGAGCAGCAAGGTTTGGCCCGCGCACAAGTCCCACAGGACTGCACAAAAGAACGCACATCCCGTGACAAAGAAGGCCACCAAAAGGACCTACTAACCAAATCTCTGGTACCAAAAATCCCAGGATGGCCAGCCAACACAGAACAGTGAACCTCAGAAATCACTTTACTAGTCCATCTGTCAGGAACAAACAGTTTCCCCGCTGGACAGCGATCAGGTTTATCAGCCTGAAACTCCTGAAGAACCCGTCGCAAATCAGGGGAGATGGCAGAAAGAATCACCCCCTCCTTCAGAATACCAACCAGCTCAAGAATCCCAGGGGAATCATGCAAAAAACTCCTAGAGAGGACATCAGCCTTAACATTCTTAGAACCCGGAAGATACGAGACAACAAAATCAAAACTGGAGAAAAACAGGGACCATAGGGCCTGTCTAGGATTCAGCCGTTTGGCAGACTCGAGGTAAATCAGATTCTTATGATCGGTCAAGACCACAATACGGTGCTTGGCCCCCTCAAGCCAATGTCGCCACTCCTCAAATGCCCACTTCATAGCCAACAACTCACGATTGCCGACATCATAATTGCGTTCCGCAGGCGAAAACTTTCGAGAAAAGAAGGCACACGGTTTCATCAAGGAACCATCAGAATTCCTCTGAGACAAAACGGCCCCTGCCCCAATCTCAGAAGCGTCAACCTCAACCTGAAAAGGAAGAGAAACATCCGGCTGACGCAACACAGGGGCAGAAGTAAATCGGCGCTTAAGCTCCTGAAAGGCAGAAACATCCTCAGAGGACCAATTAGCTACATCAGCGCCCTTCCTCGTCAAATCGGTCAGGGGTTTAACCACACTGGAGAAGTTGGCAATGAAACGGCGATAAAAATTAGCAAAGCCCAAAAATTTCTGAAGGCTCTTCACGGATGTGGGCTGGATCCAATCATGAATGGCCTGAACCTTAACCGGATCCATTTCTATAGATGATGGAGAAAAAATGAAGCCCAAAAAAGAAACCTTCTGTACTCCAAAGAGGCACTTAGACCCCTTCACAAACAAGGCATTATCACGAAGGACCTGAAATACCATCCTGACTTGTTTCACATGAGACTCCTAATCATCTGAAAAAATCAAAATATCATCCAAATATACAATCATGAATTTATCAAGATAATTCCGAAAAATATAATGCATGAAGGACTGAAACACAGATGGGGCATTACAGAGTCCGAATGGCATCACAAGATATTCAAAATGGCCCTCGGGCGTATTAAACGCAGTTTTCCATTCGTCACCCTGCTTAATACGAACAAGATTATATGCCCCTCGAAGGTCAATCTTAGTAAACCAACTAGCCCCCTTAATCCTGGCAGACAAATCAGAAAGCAAAGGCAAAGGGTATTGGAATTTGACCGTGATCTTTTTCAAGAGGCGATAATCAATACAGGGTCTCAAGGAGCCATCCTTCTTAGCAACGAAAAAAAATCCCGCTCCCATTTGTGAAGAAGATGGCCGAATATGCCCTTTCTCCAAAGACTCCGTAACATAACTCCGCATTGCGGTATGTTCAGGCACAGACAGGTTTAAGAGTCGGCCCTTAGGAAACTTAGAGCCTGGAATCACAATCACAGTCCCTATGCGGTGGAAGAGAACTGGACTTGGGCTCATCGAATACATCCTGAAAATCAGACAAAAACTCTGGAATTTCGGAAGAGGAAGAAGAGGAGATGGACATTAAAGGAACATCATTATGAACCCCCTGACAACCGCAACTAGTCACAGACATAGACTTCCAATCCAACACAGGATTATGTACCTGCAACCACGGAAAACCCAACACATTAGCTTCTTGGCAACAAAAAAAAAACCTGCTCCCAATGGAGAAGAGGATGGCCGAATATGCCCCTTCTCCAAAGACTCCTTTACATAGCTCCGCATGGCGGCATGTTCAGGCACAGACAGGTTGAAAAGTCGGCCCTTAGGCAACTTAGAGCCTGGAATCAAGTCAATAGCACAATCACAGTCCCTATGCGGTGGAAGGGAACTGGACTTGGGCTCATCGAAAACATCCTGGAAATCTGACAAAAACTCAGGAATTTCAGAAGAGGGGGAGGAGGAAATTGACATCAGAGGAACGTCATCATGAACCCCCTGACAACCCCAACTAGTCACAGACATAGATTTCCAATCCAACACCGGATTATGTACCTGTAACCATGGAAACCCCAGCACAATAGCATCATGCAAATTATGCAACACCAGGAAACGACAATCTTCCTGATGGGCTGGCGCCATGCACATGGTTAACTGTGTCCAAAACTGAGGTTTATTTTTAGCCAATGGTGTAGCATCAATACCCTTCAAAGGGATAGGACTCCGCAAAGGCTGTAAGGGAAAACCACAACGTCTGGCAAATTCTAAGTCCATCAAATTTAAAGCGGCGCCTGAATCCACAAATGCCATGATAGAGAATGACGATAATGAGCAGATCAGGGTCACAGATAACAGAAATTTAGGTTGTACAGTACTGATGGTAACGGAATTAGCGATTCTCTTGGCACGCTTAGGGCAATCAGAAATAACATGAGCAGAATCGCCGCAGTAAAAGCACAACCTATTCTGACGTTTGAATCCTTGGCGTTCAGCTCTAGACACAATCCTATCACACTGCATTGGCTCAGGACTCCGCTCGGAAGACAATGCCATAGTGTGCACAACTCTGCGCTCATGCAAGCGCTGATCAACTTAAATGGCCAGAGACATAGAATCACTCAGACCTGCAGGCGTGGGGAAGCCCACCATACCATCTTTAACAGATTCAGAAAGACCCTTTCTGAAAATTGCCGCCAAAGCATCCTCATTCCACTTAGTAAGCACAGACCATTTTCTAAATTTCTGGCAATATGATTCTGCCGCTTCTTGACCCTGACACAGGGCCAACAAGGTTTTCTCAGCATGATCCACATAATTAGGTTCATCATACAATAACCCAAGTGCCTGAAAAAAGGTGTCTACATTAAGCAAGGCCGGATTCCCAGATTCCAGGGAAAATGCCCAATCCTGCGGGTCGCCACGCAACAGAGAAATGACAATTTTTACCTGCTGGATGGGATCACCAGAGGAACGGGGCTTCAGAGCAAAAAACAGTTTACAGTTATTTTTAAAGGTCAAAAATTTGGACCTGTCCTCAAAAAACAGATCGGGGGTAGGAATTCTAGGCTCTAAAACAGGAGTCTGCACGATATAATCAGAAATACCCTGTACTCTAGCAGCAAGTTGATCCACCCGAGAAGCAAGTCCCTGAACTCATTGTTGGCCAGTTGTACTGTTATGATCTGGTGGCCTAGGAGCAGCATGGACGAGCTCTGGAGTAGGTGGCCTCTATACTGACCGCAGACCCTGAACTTAACACCGCAACTATAAGTAGCCGTGGGATGTTCCTGTCACTCCCTCGACACCTCGTCACAGCCGGAGGACTAATTACCCCTAAAGAAAGATACAGGAAAACTATCTTGCCTCAGAGAAAATCCCCAAAGGAAAGACAGCCCCCCACAAATTTTGACTGTGAGAGGAGAGGGAAATTACAAACGCAGACTGAAAACAGAATTTAGCAAAGGAGGCCACGCTACCTACAAAGAAAAGACAGGACAGAGTACTGTGCGGTCAGTATTAAAATACTACAAAAATCCACCACAGAGAATACAAAAATCTCCACACCTAACTAAAGGCATGGAGGGTAACTCTGCGACTCCAGAGCTTCCAGCTTGGCTGAATAAATCCTTACACAGACAAAGCTGGACAAGAAAAACATAGCAATTCACTGAACTATAAAGTCCACCGCATGTGGACTGCAAAAACAAAGCCAGGACTTATCTTTGATGATTTGGACAATCCAGCAGGAGAAACCAAGCAGAGATGTGAATCCTCAAGAAAACAATGGACAACTGGCACTCACTAAAGGGTGAAGCCAGACTAAATAGCCCCGTCCAAAGTGGAAGCACCTGATGACTGCTGTGAAGGACACACAGCAGCACTACCACTTATAACCACCGGAGGGAGCCCAAGAGCAGAACCCACAACAGAATTCACAACAGTGGAGGCACAGAGAGAGCACTGCTAAGTGGAGGCAGAGAGGGAACACTGTTATGTGGAGGCACAGAGAGAGCACTGTTATGTGGAGGCACAGAGAGCACTGTTATGTGGAGGCACAGAGGGAGCCCTGTTATGTGGAGGCACAGAGGGAGACTTATGTGGAGGCACAGAGGGAGCCCTGTTATGTGGAGGTACAAAGGGAGCACTGTTATGTAGAAGCACAGAGGGAACACCGTTATGTAGAGGCACACAGGGGGCACTGTTATGTGGAGGCACAGAAGGAGCACTGTTATGTGGAGAAACAGAGGGACCACTGTTATGTGGAGGAACAGAGGGAGCACTGTTATGTGGAGGCACAGAGGGAGCACTGTTATGTGGAGGCAGAGAGGGAGCACTGTTATGTGGGCGCACAGAGGGAGCACTGTTATGTGGAGACACAGAGAGAGCACTGTTACGCGGATTCACAGAGGGAGCACTGTTATGTGGAGGCACAGAGGGAGCATTGTTATGTGGATGAACAGAGAGAGCACTGTTATGTGTTGGCACAGAGGGAGAACTGTTATGTGGAGGCACAGAGGGAGCACTGTTATGTGGAGGCCCAGAGGGAGCACTGTTATGTGGAGGAACAGAGGGAGCACTGTTATGTGGAGGCACAGAGGGAGCCCTGTTATGTGGAGGCACAGGGAGCACTGTTATGTGGAGGTACAGGGAGCACTGTTATGTGGAGGCACAGAGGGAGCACTGTTATGTGGAGGCACAGAGCGAGCACTGTTATGTGGAGGCACAGAGGGAGAACTGCTAAGTGGAGGCACAGAGGGAGCACTGTTATGTGGAGGCGCAGAGGGAGCACTGTTATGTGGAGGCACAGAGGGAACACTTATGTGGAGGCACAGAGGGAGCACTGCTATGTGGAGACAGAGGAAGGCCTTTTATGTGGAGGCACAGAGGGAGCACTGCTATGTGGAGGCAGAGAGGGAGCACTGCTATGTGGAGGCACAGGGGGAGCACTGCTATGTGGAGGCACAGAGGGAACACTTATGTGGAGGCACAGAGAGAGCACTGTTATGTGGAGGCACAGAGGGAGCACTGTTATGTGGAGGCACAGAGGGAGCACTGTTATGTGGAGGCACAGAGGGAGCAGTTATGTGGAGGCACAGAGAGAGCACTGCTATGTGGAGGCAGAGAGGCAACAGTTATGTGGAGGCACAGAGGGAGCCCTGTTATGTGGAGGCACAGAGGGAGCACTGTTCTGTGGAGGCACAGAGGGAGCACTGCTATGTGGAGGCAGAGGGAACACTGTTTTGTGGAGGCACAGAGGGAGACTTATGTGGAGGCACAAAGGGAGCACTGTTATGTGGAGGCACAGAGGGAGCACTGTTATGTGGAGGCACAGAGGGAGCACTGTTATGTGGAGGCACAGAGGGAGCAGTTATGTGGAGGCACAGAGAGAGCACTGCTATGTGGAGGCAGAGAGGCAACAGTAATGTGGAGGCACAGAGGGAGCACTGTTATGTGGAGGCACAGAGGGAGCACTTATGTGGAGGCACAGAGGGAGCACTGCTATGTGGAGGCAGAGAGGGAACACTTATGTGGAGGCACAGAGGGAGCACTGTTATGTAGAGGCACAGAGGGAGCACTGCTATGTGGAGGCACAGAGGGAACACATGTGGAGGCACAGAGGGAGCGCTTATGTGGAGGCACAGAGGGAGCACTGTTATGTGGAGGCACAGAGGGAGCAGTTATGTGGAGGCACAGAGGGAACACTTATGTGGAGGCACAGAGGGAACACTTATGTGGAGGCACAGAGGGAGCATTGTTATGTGGAGGCACAGAGGGAGCACTGTTATGTGGAGGCACAGAGGGAGCAGTTATGTGGAGGCACAGAGAGAGCACTGCTATGTGGAGGCAGAGAGGCAACAATAATGTGGAGGCACAGAGGGAGCCCTGTTATGTGGAGGCACAGGGAGCACTGTTATGTGGAGGTACAGGGAGCACTGTTATGTGGAGGCACAGAGGGAGCACTGTTATGTGGAGGCACAGAGCGAGCACTGTTATGTGGAGGCACAGAAGGAGCACTTATGTGGAGGCACAGAGCGAGCACTGTTATGTGGAGGCACAGAGGGAGAACTGCTAAGTGGAGGCACAGAGGGAGCACTGTTATGTGGAGGCAGAGAGGGAACACTGTTATGTGGAGGCACAGAGGGAGCATTGTTATGTGGAGGCACAGAGGGAGCACTGTTATGTGGAGGCACAGAGGGAGCACTGTTATGTGGAGGCACAGAGGGAGCAGTTATGTGGAGGCACAGAGAGAGCACTGCTATGTGGAGGCAGAGAGGGAGCCCTGTTATGTGGAGGCACAGAGGGAGCCCTGTTATGTGGAGGCACAGAGGGAGACTTCTGTGGAGGCACAGAGGGAGCACTGTTATGTGGAGGCACAGAGGGAGCACTGTTATGTGGAGGCACAGAGGGAGCACTGTTATGTGGAGGCACAGAGGGAGCACTGCTATGTGGAGGCAGAGAGGGAACACTTATGTGGAGGCACAGAGGGAACACTTATGTGGAGGCACAGAGGGAGCACTGTTATGTGGAGGAACAGAGGGAGCACTGTTATGTGGAGGCACAGAGGGAGCCCTGTTATGTGGAGGCACAGGGAGCACTGTTATGTGGAGGTACAGGGAGCACTGTTATGTGGAGGCACAGAGGGAGCACTGTTATGTGGAGGCACAGAGCGAGCACTGTTATGTGGAGGCACAGAGGGAGAACTGCTAAGTGGAGGCACAGAGGGAGCACTGTTATGTGGAGGCGCAGAGGGAGCACTGTTATGTGGAGGCACAGAGGGAACACTTATGTGGAGGCACAGAGGGAGCACTGCTATGTGGAGGCAAAGATGGAGCACAGTTATGTGGAGGCACAGAGGGAGCACTGTTATGTGGAGGCAGAGAGGCAACAGTTATGTGGAGGCACAGAGAGAGCACTGCTATGTGGAGGCAGAGAGGGAGCACTGCTATGTGGAGGCACAGGGGGAGCACTGCTATGTGGAGGCACAGAGGGAACACTTATGTGGAGGCACAGAGGGAGCACTGTTCTGTGGAGGCACAGAGGGAGCGCTGCTATGTGGAGGCACAGAGGGAACACTGTTTTGTGGAGGCACAGAGGGAGACTTATGTGGAGGCACAGAGGGAGCACTGTTATGTGGAGGCACAGAGGGAGCACTGTTATGTGGAGGCACAGAGGGAGCACTGTTATGTGGAGGCACAGAGGGAGCACTGTTATGTGGAGGCACAGAGGGAGCAGTTATGTGGAGGCACAGAGGGAGCAGTTATGTGGAGGCAGAGAGGCAACAGTAATGTGGAGGCACAGAGGGAGCACTGTTATGTGGAGGCACAGAGGGAGCACTGTTATGTGGAGGCACAGAGGGAGCACTGCTATGTGGAGGCAGAGAGGGAACACTTATGTGGAGGCACAGAGGGAGCACTGTTATGTGGAGGCACAGAGGGAGCACTGTTATGTGGAGGCACAGAGGGAGCACTGCTATGTGGAGGCACAGAGGGAGCACTTATGTGGAGGCACAAAGGGAGCACTGTTATGTGGAGGCACAGAGGGAGCACTGTTATGTGGAGGCACAGAGGGAGCAGTTATGTGGAGGCACAGAGGGAACACTTATGTGGAGGCACAGAGGGAGCATTGTTATGTGGAGGCACAGAGGGAGCACTGCTATGTGGAGGCAGAGAGGCAACAGTTATGTGGAGGCACAGAGGGAGCCCTGTTATGTGGAGGCACAGGGAGCACTGTTATGTGGAGGTACAGGGAGCACTGTTATGTGGAGGCACAGAGGGAGCACTGTTATGTGGAGGCACAGAGGGAGCACTGTTATGTGGAGGCACAGAAGGAGCACTTATGTTGGGGCACAGAGCGAGCACTGTTATGTGGAGGCACAGAGGGAGAACTGCTAAGTGGAGGCACAGAGGGAACACTGTTATGTGGAGGCAGAGAGGGAACACTGTTATGTGGAGGCACAGAGGGAGCATTGTTATGTGGAGGCACAGAGAGAGCACTGTTATGTGTAGGCACAGAGGGAGAACTGCTATGTGGAGGCACAGAGGGAGCACTGTTATGTGGAGGCACAGAGGGAGCACTGTTATGTGGAGGCACAGAGGGAGCACTGTTATGTGGAGGCACAGAGGGAGCACTGTTATGTGGAGGCACAGAGGGAGCACTGTTATGTGGAGGCGCAGAGGGAGCACTGTTATGTTGAGGCACAGAGGGAGCGCTGTTATGTGGAGGCACAGAGGGAGCAGTTATGTGGAGGCACAGAGAGAGCACTGCTATGTGGAGGCAGAGAGGCAACAGTAATGTGGAGGCACAGAGGGAGCACTGTTATGTGGAGGCACAGAGGGAGACTTATGTGGAGGCACAGAGGGAGCACTGTTATGTGGAGGCACAGAGGGAGCACTGTTATGTGGAGGCACAGAGGGAGCACTGCTATGTGGAGGCAGAGAGGGAACACTTATGTGGAGGCACAGAGGGAGCACTGTTATGTGGAGGCACAGAGGGAGCACTGCTATGTGGAGGCACAGAGGGAACACTTATGTGGAGGCACAGAGGGAACACTTATGTGGAGGTACAGAGGGAGCACTGTTATGTGGAGGCACAGAGGGAGCACTGTTATGTGGAGGCACAGAGGGAGCAGTTATGTGGAGGCACAGAGAGAGCACTGCTATGTGGAGGCAGAGAGGCAACAGTTATGTGGAGGCACAGAGGGAGCCCTTTTATGTGGAGGCACAGAGGGAGCACTGTTCTGTGGAGGCACAGAGGGAGCACTGTTATGTGGAGGCAGAGGGAACACTGTTTTGTGGAGGCAGAGGGAGACTTATGTGGAGGCACAGAGGGAGCACTGTTATGTGGAGGCACAGAGGGAGCACTGTTATGTGGAGGCACAGAGGGAGCACTGTTATGTGGAGGCACAGAGGGAGCAGTTATGTGGAGGCACAGAGAGAGCACTGCTATGTGGAGGCAGAGAGGCACCAGTAATGTGGAGGCACAGAGGGAGCACTGTTATGTGGAGGCACAGAGGGAGCACTGTTATGTGGAGGCACAGAGGGAGCACTGCTATGTGGAGGCAGAGAGGGAACACTTATGTGGAGGCACAGAGGGAGCACTGTTATGTAGAGGCACAGAGGGAGCACTGCTATGTGGAGGCACAGAGGGAACACATGTGGAGGCACAGAGGGAACACTTATGTGGAGGCACAGAGGGAGCACTTATGTGGAGGCACAGAGGGAGCACTGCAATGTGGAGGCACAGAGGGAGCAGTTATGTGGAGGCACAGAGGGAACACTTATGTGGAGGCACAGAGGGAACACTTATGTGGAGGCACAGAGGGAGCATTGTTATGTGGAGGCACAGAGGGAGCACTGTTATGTGGAGGCACAGAGGGAGCAGTTATGTGGAGGCACAGAGAGAGCACTGCTATGTGGAGGCAGAGAGGCAACAATAATGTGGAGGCACAGAGGGAGCCCTGTTATGTGGAGGCACAGGGAGCACTGTTATGTGGAGGTACAGGGAGCACTGTTATGTGGAGGCACAGAGGGAGCACGGTTATGTGGAGGCACAGAGCGAGCACTGTTATGTGGAGGCACAGAAGGAGCACTTATGTGGAGGCACAGAGCGAGCACTGTTATGTGGAGGCACAGAGGGAGAACTGCTAAGTGGAGGCACAGAGGGAGCACTGTTATGTGGAGGCAGAGAGGGAACACTGTTATGTGGAGGCACAGAGGGAGCATTGTTATGTGGAGGCACAGAGAGAGCACTGTTATGTGAAGGCACAAAGGGAGAACTGCTATGTGGAGGCACAGAGGGAGCACTGTTATGTGGAGGCACAGAGGGAGCACTGTTATGTGGAGGCACAGAGGGAGCACTGTTATGTGGAGGCGCAGAGGGAGCACTGTTATGTCGAGGCACAGAGGGAGCACTGTTATGTGGAGGCACAGAGGGAGCAGTTATGTGGAGGCACAGAGAGAGCACTGCTATGTGGAGGCAGAGATGCAACAGTAATGTGGAGGCACAGAGGGAGCACTGTTATGTGGAGGCACAGAGGGAGCCCTGTTATGTGGAGGCACAGAGGGAGCCCTGTTATGTGGAGGCACAGAGGGAGACTTATGTGGAGGCACAGAGGGAGCACTGTTATGTGGAGGCACAGAGGGAGCACTGTTATGTGGAGGCACAGAGGGAGCACTGCTTAGTGGAGGCAGAGAGGGAACACTTATGTGGAGGCACAGAGGGAGCACTGTTATGTGGAGGCACAGAGGGAGCACTGCTATGTGGAGGCACAGAGGGAACACTTATGTGGAGGCACAGAGGGAACACTTATGTGGAGGCACAGAGGGAGCACTGTTATGTGGAGGCACAGAGGGAGCACTGTTATGTGGAGGCACAGAGGGAGCAGTTATGTGGAGGCACAGAGAGAGCACTGCTATGTGGAGGCAGAGAGGGAGCCCTGTTATGTGGAAGCACAGGTAGCACTGTTATGTGGAGGTACAGGGAGCACTGTTATGTGGAGGCACAGAGGGCGCACAGTTATGTGGAGGCACAGAGCGAGCACTGTTATGTGGAGGCACAGAGGGAGCACTGTTATGTGGAGGCAGAGAGGGAACACTGTTATGTGGAGGCACAGAGGGAGCATTGTTATGTGGAGGAACAGAGAGCACTGTTATGTGTAGGCACAGAGGGAGAACTGCTATGTGGAGGCACAGAGGGAGCACTGTTATGTGGAGGCACAGAGGGAGCACTGTTATGTGGAGGCACAGAGCGAGCACTGTTATGTGGAGGCACAGAGGGAGCACTGTTATGTGGAGGCAGAGAGGGAACACTGTTATGTGGAGGCACAGAGGGAGCATTGTTATGTGGAGGAACAGAGAGCACTGTTATGTGTAGGCACAGAGGGAGAACTGCTATGTGGAGGCACAGAGGGAGCACTGTTATGTGGAGGCACAGAGGGAGCACTGTTATGTGGAGGCACAGAGCGAGCACTGTTATGTGGAGGCACAGAAGGAGCACTTATGTGGAGGCACAGAGCGAGCACTGTTATGTGGAGGCACAGAGGGAGAACTGCTAAGTGGAGGCACAGAGGGAGCACTTATGTGGAGGCAGAGAGGGAACACTGTTATGTGGAGGCACAGAGGGAGCATTGTTATGTGGAGGCACAGAGAGAGCACTGTTATGTGTAGGCACAAAGGGAGAACTGCTATGTGGAGGCACAGAGGGAGCACTGTTATGTGGAGGCACAGAGGGAGCACTGTTATGTGGAGGCACAGAGGGAGCACTGTTATGTGGAGGCGCAGAGGGAGCACTGTTATGTCGAGGCACAGAGGGAGCACTGTTATGTGGAGGCACAGAGGGAGCAGTTATGTGGAGGCACAGAGAGAGCACTGCTATGTGGAGGCAGAGAGGCAACAGTAATGTGGAGGCACAGAGGGAGCACTGTTATGTGGAGGCACAGAGGGAGCCCTGTTATGTGGAGGCACAGAGGGAGCCCTGTTATGTGGAGGCACAGAGGGAGACTTATGTGGAGGCACAGAGGGAGCACTGTTATGTGGAGGCACAGAGGGAGCACTGTTATGTGGAGGCACAGAGGGAGCACTGCTATGTGGAGGCAGAGAGGGAACACTTATGTGGAGGCACAGAGGGAGCACTGTTATGTGGAGGCACAGAGGGAGCACTGCTATGTGGAGGCACAGAGGGAACACTTATGTGGAGGCACAGAGGGAACACTTATGTGGAGGCACAGAGGGAGCACTGTTACGTGGAGGCACAGAGGGAGCACTGTTATGTGGAGGCACAGAGGGAGCAGTTATGTGGAGGCACAGAGAGAGCACTGCTATGTGGAGGCAGAGAGGCAACAGTTATGTGGAGGCACAGAGGGAGCCCTGTTATGTGGAAGCACAGGTAGCACTGTTATGTGGAGGTACAGGGAGCACTGTTATGTGGAGGCACAGAGGGCGCACAGTTATGTGGAGGCACAGAGCGAGCACTGTTATGTGGAGGCACAGAAGGAGCACTTATGTGGAGGCACAGAGGGAGCACTGTTATGTGGAGGCAGAGAGGGAACACTGTTATGTGGAGGCACAGAGGGAGCATTGTT
The DNA here is from genome assembly GCF_051348905.1 of Ranitomeya variabilis. Lineage (NCBI taxonomy): Eukaryota > Metazoa > Chordata > Amphibia > Anura > Dendrobatidae > Ranitomeya > Ranitomeya variabilis. The sequence continues at coordinate 554,777,561 of NC_135233.1, forward strand.
ATGTGGAGGAACAGAGAGAGCACTGTTATGTGTAGGCACAGAGGGAGAACTGCTATGTGGAGGCACAGAGGGAGCACTGTTCTGTGGAGGCACAGAGGGAGCACTGTTATGTGGAGGCACAGAGGGAGCACTGTTATGTGGAGGCGCAGAGGGAGCACTGTTATGTTGAGGCACAGAGGGAGCACTGTTATGTGGAGGCACAGAGGGAGCACTGTTATGTGGAGGTACAGGGAGTACTGTTATTTGGAGGAACAGAGGGAGCACTGTTATGTGGAGGCACAGAGGCAGCTCTGTTATGTGGAGGTACAGAGGAAGCATTGTTATGTGGAGGAACAGAGAGAGCACTGTTATGTGTAGGCACAGAGGGAGCACTGTTACGTGGACGCACAGAGGGAGCACTGTTATGTGGAGGTACAGAGGGAGAACTGTTATGTGGAGGCACAGAGGCAGCTCTGTTATGTGGAGGTACAGAGGAAGCACTGTTATGAGGAGGCACAGAGGGAGCACTGTTATGTGGAGGCACAGAGGGAGCACTGTTATGAGGAGGCACAGAGGGAGCACTGTTATGAGGAGGCACAGAGAAAGCACTGTTATGTGGACGCACAGAGCGAGCACTGTTACGTGGACGAACAGACGGAGCACTCTCATGTGGAGGCACAGTGGGAGAATATTATGAGGAGGCACAGAAGGAGCACTGTTATGTGGAGGCACAGAGGGAACACTTATGTGGAGGCACAGAGGGAGCACTGCTATGTGGAGGCAAAGAGGGAGCACAGTTATGTGGAGGCACCGAGGGAGCACTGTTATGTGGAGGCACAGAGGGAGCAGTTATGTGGAGGCACAGAGGGAACACATGTGGAGGCACAGAGGGAACACTTATGTGGAGGCACAGAGGGAGCATTGTTATGTGGAGGCACAGAGGGAGCACTGTTATGTGGAGGCACAGAGGGAGCAGTTATGTGGAGGCACAGAGAGAGCACTGCTATGTGGAGGCAGAGAGGCAACAATAATGTGGAGGCACAGAGGGAGCCCTGTTATGTGGAGGCACAGGGAGCACTGTTATGTGGAGGTACAGGGAGCACTGTTATGTGGAGGCACAGAGGGAGCACTGTTATGTGGAGGCACAGAGCGAGCACTGTTATGTGGAGGCACAGAAGGAGCACTTATGTGGAGGCACAGAGCGAGCACTGTTATGTGGAGGCACAGAGGGAGAACTGCTAAGTGGAGGCACAGAGGGAGCACTGTTATGTGGAGGCAGAGAGGGAACACTGTTATGTGGAGGCACAGAGGGAGCATTGTTATGTGGAGGCACAGAGGGAGCACTGTTATGTGGAGGCACAGAGGGAGCACTGTTATGTGGAGGCACAGAGGGAGCAGTTATGTGGAGGCACAGAGAGAGCACTGCTATGTGGAGGCAGAGAGGGAGCCCTGTTATGTGGAGGCACAGAGGGAGCCCTGTTATGTGGAGGCACAGAGGGAGACTTCTGTGGAGGCACAGAGGGAGCACTGTTATGTGGAGGCACAGAGGGAGCACTGTTATGTGGAGGCACAGAGGGAGCACTGTTATGTGGAGGCACAGAGGGAGCACTGCTATGTGGAGGCAGAGAGGGAACACTTATGTGGAGGCACAGAGGGAACACTTATGTGGAGGCACAGAGGGAGCACTGTTATGTGGAGGAACAGAGGGAGCACTGTTATGTGGAGGCACAGAGGGAGCCCTGTTATGTGGAGGCACAGGGAGCACTGTTATGTGGAGGTACAGGGAGCACTGTTATGTGGAGGCACAGAGGGAGCACTGTTATGTGGAGGCACAGAGCGAGCACTGTTATGTGGAGGCACAGAGGGAGAACTGCTAAGTGGAGGCACAGAGGGAGCACTGTTATGTGGAGGCGCAGAGGGAGCACTGTTATGTGGAGGCACAGAGGGAACACTTATGTGGAGGCACAGAGGGAGCACTGCTATGTGGAGGCAAAGATGGAGCACAGTTATGTGGAGGCACAGAGGGAGCACTGTTATGTGGAGGCAGAGAGGCAACAGTTATGTGGAGGCACAGAGAGAGCACTGCTATGTGGAGGCAGAGAGGGAGCACTGCTATGTGGAGGCACAGGGGGAGCACTGCTATGTGGAGGCACAGAGGGAACACTTATGTGGAGGCACAGAGGGAGCACTGTTCTGTGGAGGCACAGAGGGAGCGCTGCTATGTGGAGGCACAGAGGGAACACTGTTTTGTGGAGGCACAGAGGGAGACTTATGTGGAGGCACAGAGGGAGCACTGTTATGTGGAGGCACAGAGGGAGCACTGTTATGTGGAGGCACAGAGGGAGCACTGTTATGTGGAGGCACAGAGGGAGCACTGTTATGTGGAGGCACAGAGGGAGCAGTTATGTGGAGGCACAGAGGGAGCAGTTATGTGGAGGCAGAGAGGCAACAGTAATGTGGAGGCACAGAGGGAGCACTGTTATGTGGAGGCACAGAGGGAGCACTGTTATGTGGAGGCACAGAGGGAGCACTGCTATGTGGAGGCAGAGAGGGAACACTTATGTGGAGGCACAGAGGGAGCACTGTTATGTGGAGGCACAGAGGGAGCACTGTTATGTGGAGGCACAGAGGGAGCACTGCTATGTGGAGGCACAGAGGGAGCACTTATGTGGAGGCACAAAGGGAGCACTGTTATGTGGAGGCACAGAGGGAGCACTGTTATGTGGAGGCACAGAGGGAGCAGTTATGTGGAGGCACAGAGGGAACACTTATGTGGAGGCACAGAGGGAGCATTGTTATGTGGAGGCACAGAGGGAGCACTGCTATGTGGAGGCAGAGAGGCAACAGTTATGTGGAGGCACAGAGGGAGCCCTGTTATGTGGAGGCACAGGGAGCACTGTTATGTGGAGGTACAGGGAGCACTGTTATGTGGAGGCACAGAGGGAGCACTGTTATGTGGAGGCACAGAGGGAGCACTGTTATGTGGAGGCACAGAAGGAGCACTTATGTTGGGGCACAGAGCGAGCACTGTTATGTGGAGGCACAGAGGGAGAACTGCTAAGTGGAGGCACAGAGGGAACACTGTTATGTGGAGGCAGAGAGGGAACACTGTTATGTGGAGGCACAGAGGGAGCATTGTTATGTGGAGGCACAGAGAGAGCACTGTTATGTGTAGGCACAGAGGGAGAACTGCTATGTGGAGGCACAGAGGGAGCACTGTTATGTGGAGGCACAGAGGGAGCACTGTTATGTGGAGGCACAGAGGGAGCACTGTTATGTGGAGGCACAGAGGGAGCACTGTTATGTGGAGGCACAGAGGGAGCACTGTTATGTGGAGGCGCAGAGGGAGCACTGTTATGTTGAGGCACAGAGGGAGCGCTGTTATGTGGAGGCACAGAGGGAGCAGTTATGTGGAGGCACAGAGAGAGCACTGCTATGTGGAGGCAGAGAGGCAACAGTAATGTGGAGGCACAGAGGGAGCACTGTTATGTGGAGGCACAGAGGGAGACTTATGTGGAGGCACAGAGGGAGCACTGTTATGTGGAGGCACAGAGGGAGCACTGTTATGTGGAGGCACAGAGGGAGCACTGCTATGTGGAGGCAGAGAGGGAACACTTATGTGGAGGCACAGAGGGAGCACTGTTATGTGGAGGCACAGAGGGAGCACTGCTATGTGGAGGCACAGAGGGAACACTTATGTGGAGGCACAGAGGGAACACTTATGTGGAGGTACAGAGGGAGCACTGTTATGTGGAGGCACAGAGGGAGCACTGTTATGTGGAGGCACAGAGGGAGCAGTTATGTGGAGGCACAGAGAGAGCACTGCTATGTGGAGGCAGAGAGGCAACAGTTATGTGGAGGCACAGAGGGAGCCCTTTTATGTGGAGGCACAGAGGGAGCACTGTTCTGTGGAGGCACAGAGGGAGCACTGTTATGTGGAGGCAGAGGGAACACTGTTTTGTGGAGGCAGAGGGAGACTTATGTGGAGGCACAGAGGGAGCACTGTTATGTGGAGGCACAGAGGGAGCACTGTTATGTGGAGGCACAGAGGGAGCACTGTTATGTGGAGGCACAGAGGGAGCAGTTATGTGGAGGCACAGAGAGAGCACTGCTATGTGGAGGCAGAGAGGCACCAGTAATGTGGAGGCACAGAGGGAGCACTGTTATGTGGAGGCACAGAGGGAGCACTGTTATGTGGAGGCACAGAGGGAGCACTGCTATGTGGAGGCAGAGAGGGAACACTTATGTGGAGGCACAGAGGGAGCACTGTTATGTAGAGGCACAGAGGGAGCACTGCTATGTGGAGGCACAGAGGGAACACATGTGGAGGCACAGAGGGAACACTTATGTGGAGGCACAGAGGGAGCACTGCAATGTGGAGGCACAGAGGGAGCAGTTATGTGGAGGCACAGAGGGAACACTTATGTGGAGGCACAGAGGGAACACTTATGTGGAGGCACAGAGGGAGCATTGTTATGTGGAGGCACAGAGGGAGCACTGTTATGTGGAGGCACAGAGGGAGCAGTTATGTGGAGGCACAGAGAGAGCACTGCTATGTGGAGGCAGAGAGGCAACAATAATGTGGAGGCACAGAGGGAGCCCTGTTATGTGGAGGCACAGGGAGCACTGTTATGTGGAGGTACAGGGAGCACTGTTATGTGGAGGCACAGAGGGAGCACGGTTATGTGGAGGCACAGAGCGAGCACTGTTATGTGGAGGCACAGAAGGAGCACTTATGTGGAGGCACAGAGCGAGCACTGTTATGTGGAGGCACAGAGGGAGAACTGCTAAGTGGAGGCACAGAGGGAGCACTGTTATGTGGAGGCAGAGAGGGAACACTGTTATGTGGAGGCACAGAGGGAGCATTGTTATGTGGAGGCACAGAGAGAGCACTGTTATGTGAAGGCACAAAGGGAGAACTGCTATGTGGAGGCACAGAGGGAGCACTGTTATGTGGAGGCACAGAGGGAGCACTGTTATGTGGAGGCACAGAGGGAGCACTGTTATGTGGAGGCGCAGAGGGAGCACTGTTATGTCGAGGCACAGAGGGAGCACTGTTATGTGGAGGCACAGAGGGAGCAGTTATGTGGAGGCACAGAGAGAGCACTGCTATGTGGAGGCAGAGATGCAACAGTAATGTGGAGGCACAGAGGGAGCACTGTTATGTGGAGGCACAGAGGGAGCCCTGTTATGTGGAGGCACAGAGGGAGCCCTGTTATGTGGAGGCACAGAGGGAGACTTATGTGGAGGCACAGAGGGAGCACTGTTATGTGGAGGCACAGAGGGAGCACTGTTATGTGGAGGCACAGAGGGAGCACTGCTTAGTGGAGGCAGAGAGGGAACACTTATGTGGAGGCACAGAGGGAGCACTGTTATGTGGAGGCACAGAGGGAGCACTGCTATGTGGAGGCACAGAGGGAACACTTATGTGGAGGCACAGAGGGAACACTTATGTGGAGGCACAGAGGGAGCACTGTTATGTGGAGGCACAGAGGGAGCACTGTTATGTGGAGGCACAGAGGGAGCAGTTATGTGGAGGCACAGAGAGAGCACTGCTATGTGGAGGCAGAGAGGGAGCCCTGTTATGTGGAAGCACAGGTAGCACTGTTATGTGGAGGTACAGGGAGCACTGTTATGTGGAGGCACAGAGGGCGCACAGTTATGTGGAGGCACAGAGCGAGCACTGTTATGTGGAGGCACAGAGGGAGCACTGTTATGTGGAGGCAGAGAGGGAACACTGTTATGTGGAGGCACAGAGGGAGCATTGTTATGTGGAGGAACAGAGAGCACTGTTATGTGTAGGCACAGAGGGAGAACTGCTATGTGGAGGCACAGAGGGAGCACTGTTATGTGGAGGCACAGAGGGAGCACTGTTATGTGGAGGCACAGAGCGAGCACTGTTATGTGGAGGCACAGAGGGAGCACTGTTATGTGGAGGCAGAGAGGGAACACTGTTATGTGGAGGCACAGAGGGAGCATTGTTATGTGGAGGAACAGAGAGCACTGTTATGTGTAGGCACAGAGGGAGAACTGCTATGTGGAGGCACAGAGGGAGCACTGTTATGTGGAGGCACAGAGGGAGCACTGTTATGTGGAGGCACAGAGCGAGCACTGTTATGTGGAGGCACAGAAGGAGCACTTATGTGGAGGCACAGAGCGAGCACTGTTATGTGGAGGCACAGAGGGAGAACTGCTAAGTGGAGGCACAGAGGGAGCACTTATGTGGAGGCAGAGAGGGAACACTGTTATGTGGAGGCACAGAGGGAGCATTGTTATGTGGAGGCACAGAGAGAGCACTGTTATGTGTAGGCACAAAGGGAGAACTGCTATGTGGAGGCACAGAGGGAGCACTGTTATGTGGAGGCACAGAGGGAGCACTGTTATGTGGAGGCACAGAGGGAGCACTGTTATGTGGAGGCGCAGAGGGAGCACTGTTATGTCGAGGCACAGAGGGAGCACTGTTATGTGGAGGCACAGAGGGAGCAGTTATGTGGAGGCACAGAGAGAGCACTGCTATGTGGAGGCAGAGAGGCAACAGTAATGTGGAGGCACAGAGGGAGCACTGTTATGTGGAGGCACAGAGGGAGCCCTGTTATGTGGAGGCACAGAGGGAGCCCTGTTATGTGGAGGCACAGAGGGAGACTTATGTGGAGGCACAGAGGGAGCACTGTTATGTGGAGGCACAGAGGGAGCACTGTTATGTGGAGGCACAGAGGGAGCACTGCTATGTGGAGGCAGAGAGGGAACACTTATGTGGAGGCACAGAGGGAGCACTGTTATGTGGAGGCACAGAGGGAGCACTGCTATGTGGAGGCACAGAGGGAACACTTATGTGGAGGCACAGAGGGAACACTTATGTGGAGGCACAGAGGGAGCACTGTTACGTGGAGGCACAGAGGGAGCACTGTTATGTGGAGGCACAGAGGGAGCAGTTATGTGGAGGCACAGAGAGAGCACTGCTATGTGGAGGCAGAGAGGCAACAGTTATGTGGAGGCACAGAGGGAGCCCTGTTATGTGGAAGCACAGGTAGCACTGTTATGTGGAGGTACAGGGAGCACTGTTATGTGGAGGCACAGAGGGCGCACAGTTATGTGGAGGCACAGAGCGAGCACTGTTATGTGGAGGCACAGAAGGAGCACTTATGTGGAGGCACAGAGGGAGCACTGTTATGTGGAGGCAGAGAGGGAACACTGTTATGTGGAGGCACAGAGGGAGCATTGTTATGTGGAGGAACAGAGAGAGCACTGTTATGTGTAGGCACAGAGGGAGAACTGCTATGTGGAGGCACAGAGGGAGCACTGTTCTGTGGAGGCACAGAGGGAGCACTGTTATGTGGAGGCACAGAGGGAGCACTGTTATGTGGAGGCGCAGAGGGAGCACTGTTATGTTGAGGCACAGAGGGAGCACTGTTATGTGGAGGCACAGAGGGAGCACTGTTATGTGGAGGTACAGGGAGTACTGTTATTTGGAGGAACAGAGGGAGCACTGTTATGTGGAGGCACAGAGGCAGCTCTGTTATGTGGAGGTACAGAGGAAGCATTGTTATGTGGAGGAACAGAGAGAGCACTGTTATGTGTAGGCACAGAGGGAGCACTGTTACGTGGACGCACAGAGGGAGCACTGTTATGTGGAGGTACAGAGGGAGAACTGTTATGTGGAGGCACAGAGGCAGCTCTGTTATGTGGAGGTACAGAGGAAGCACTGTTATGAGGAGGCACAGAGGGAGCACTGTTATGTGGAGGCACAGAGGGAGCACTGTTATGAGGAGGCACAGAGGGAGCACTGTTATGAGGAGGCACAGAGAAAGCACTGTTATGTGGACGCACAGAGCGAGCACTGTTACGTGGACGAACAGACGGAGCACTCTCATGTGGAGGCACAGTGGGAGAATATTATGAGGAGGCACAGAAGGAGCACTGTTATGTGGAGGCACAGAGGGAACACTTATGTGGAGGCACAGAGGGAGCACTGCTATGTGGAGGCAAAGAGGGAGCACAGTTATGTGGAGGCACCGAGGGAGCACTGTTATGTGGAGGCACAGAGGGAGCACTGTTATGTGGAGGCACAGAGATAGCACTGCTATGTGGAGACACAGAGGGAGCACTGTTAGGTGGAGGCACAGAGGGAGCACTGCAATGTGGAGGCACAGAGGGAGCAGTTATGTGGAGGCACAGAGGGAACACTTATGTGGAGGCACAGAGGGAACACTTATGTGGAGGCACAGAGGGAGCATTGTTATGTGGAGGCACAGAGGGAGCACTGTTATGTGGAGGCACAGAGGGAGCAGTTATGTGGAGGCACAGAGAGAGCACTGCTATGTGGAGGCAGAGAGGCAACAATAATGTGGAGGCACAGAGGGAGCCCTGTTATGTGGAGGCACAGGGAGCACTGTTATGTGGAGGTACAGGGAGCACTGTTATGTGGAGGCACAGAGGGAGCACGGTTATGTGGAGGCACAGAGCGAGCACTGTTATGTGGAGGCACAGAAGGAGCACTTATGTGGAGGCACAGAGCGAGCACTGTTATGTGGAGGCACAGAGGGAGAACTGCTAAGTGGAGGCACAGAGGGAGCACTGTTATGTGGAGGCAGAGAGGGAACACTGTTATGTGGAGGCACAGAGGGAGCATTGTTATGTGGAGGCACAGAGAGAGCACTGTTATGTGAAGGCACAAAGGGAGAACTGCTATGTGGAGGCACAGAGGGAGCACTGTTATGTGGAGGCACAGAGGGAGCACTGTTATGTGGAGGCACAGAGGGAGCACTGTTATGTGGAGGCGCAGAGGGAGCACTGTTATGTCGAGGCACAGAGGGAGCACTGTTATGTGGAGGCACAGAGGGAGCAGTTATGTGGAGGCACAGAGAGAGCACTGCTATGTGGAGGCAGAGATGCAACAGTAATGTGGAGGCACAGAGGGAGCACTGTTATGTGGAGGCACAGAGGGAGCCCTGTTATGTGGAGGCACAGAGGGAGCCCTGTTATGTGGAGGCACAGAGGGAGACTTATGTGGAGGCACAGAGGGAGCACTGTTATGTGGAGGCACAGAGGGAGCACTGTTATGTGGAGGCACAGAGGGAGCACTGCTTAGTGGAGGCAGAGAGGGAACACTTATGTGGAGGCACAGAGGGAGCACTGTTATGTGGAGGCACAGAGGGAGCACTGCTATGTGGAGGCACAGAGGGAACACTTATGTGGAGGCACAGAGGGAACACTTATGTGGAGGCACAGAGGGAGCACTGTTATGTGGAGGCACAGAGGGAGCACTGTTATGTGGAGGCACAGAGGGAGCAGTTATGTGGAGGCACAGAGAGAGCACTGCTATGTGGAGGCAGAGAGGGAGCCCTGTTATGTGGAAGCACAGGTAGCACTGTTATGTGGAGGTACAGGGAGCACTGTTATGTGGAGGCACAGAGGGCGCACAGTTATGTGGAGGCACAGAGCGAGCACTGTTATGTGGAGGCACAGAGGGAGCACTGTTATGTGGAGGCAGAGAGGGAACACTGTTATGTGGAGGCACAGAGGGAGCATTGTTATGTGGAGGAACAGAGAGCACTGTTATGTGTAGGCACAGAGGGAGAACTGCTATGTGGAGGCACAGAGGGAGCACTGTTATGTGGAGGCACAGAGGGAGCACTGTTATGTGGAGGCACAGAGCGAGCACTGTTATGTGGAGGCACAGAGGGAGCACTGTTATGTGGAGGCAGAGAGGGAACACTGTTATGTGGAGGCACAGAGGGAGCATTGTTATGTGGAGGAACAGAGAGCACTGTTATGTGTAGGCACAGAGGGAGAACTGCTATGTGGAGGCACAGAGGGAGCACTGTTATGTGGAGGCACAGAGGGAGCACTGTTATGTGGAGGCACAGAGCGAGCACTGTTATGTGGAGGCACAGAAGGAGCACTTATGTGGAGGCACAGAGCGAGCACTGTTATGTGGAGGCACAGAGGGAGAACTGCTAAGTGGAGGCACAGAGGGAGCACTTATGTGGAGGCAGAGAGGGAACACTGTTATGTGGAGGCACAGAGGGAGCATTGTTATGTGGAGGCACAGAGAGAGCACTGTTATGTGTAGGCACAAAGGGAGAACTGCTATGTGGAGGCACAGAGGGAGCACTGTTATGTGGAGGCACAGAGGGAGCACTGTTATGTGGAGGCACAGAGGGAGCACTGTTATGTGGAGGCGCAGAGGGAGCACTGTTATGTCGAGGCACAGAGGGAGCACTGTTATGTGGAGGCACAGAGGGAGCAGTTATGTGGAGGCACAGAGAGAGCACTGCTATGTGGAGGCAGAGAGGCAACAGTAATGTGGAGGCACAGAGGGAGCACTGTTATGTGGAGGCACAGAGGGAGCCCTGTTATGTGGAGGCACAGAGGGAGCCCTGTTATGTGGAGGCACAGAGGGAGACTTATGTGGAGGCACAGAGGGAGCACTGTTATGTGGAGGCACAGAGGGAGCACTGTTATGTGGAGGCACAGAGGGAGCACTGCTATGTGGAGGCAGAGAGGGAACACTTATGTGGAGGCACAGAGGGAGCACTGTTATGTGGAGGCACAGAGGGAGCACTGCTATGTGGAGGCACAGAGGGAACACTTATGTGGAGGCACAGAGGGAACACTTATGTGGAGGCACAGAGGGAGCACTGTTACGTGGAGGCACAGAGGGAGCACTGTTATGTGGAGGCACAGAGGGAGCAGTTATGTGGAGGCACAGAGAGAGCACTGCTATGTGGAGGCAGAGAGGCAACAGTTATGTGGAGGCACAGAGGGAGCCCTGTTATGTGGAAGCACAGGTAGCACTGTTATGTGGAGGTACAGGGAGCACTGTTATGTGGAGGCACAGAGGGCGCACAGTTATGTGGAGGCACAGAGCGAGCACTGTTATGTGGAGGCACAGAAGGAGCACTTATGTGGAGGCACAGAGGGAGCACTGTTATGTGGAGGCAGAGAGGGAACACTGTTATGTGGAGGCACAGAGGGAGCATTGTTATGTGGAGGAACAGAGAGAGCACTGTTATGTGTAGGCACAGAGGGAGAACTGCTATGTGGAGGCACAGAGGGAGCACTGTTCTGTGGAGGCACAGAGGGAGCACTGTTATGTGGAGGCACAGAGGGAGCACTGTTATGTGGAGGCGCAGAGGGAGCACTGTTATGTTGAGGCACAGAGGGAGCACTGTTATGTGGAGGCACAGAGGGAGCACTGTTATGTGGAGGTACAGGGAGTACTGTTATTTGGAGGAACAGAGGGAGCACTGTTATGTGGAGGCACAGAGGCAGCTCTGTTATGTGGAGGTACAGAGGAAGCATTGTTATGTGGAGGAACAGAGAGAGCACTGTTATGTGTAGGCACAGAGGGAGCACTGTTACGTGGACGCACAGAGGGAGCACTGTTATGTGGAGGTACAGAGGGAGAACTGTTATGTGGAGGCACAGAGGCAGCTCTGTTATGTGGAGGTACAGAGGAAGCACTGTTATGAGGAGGCACAGAGGGAGCACTGTTATGTGGAGGCACAGAGGGAGCACTGTTATGAGGAGGCACAGAGGGAGCACTGTTATGAGGAGGCACAGAGAAAGCACTGTTATGTGGACGCACAGAGCGAGCACTGTTACGTGGACGAACAGACGGAGCACTCTCATGTGGAGGCACAGTGGGAGAATATTATGAGGAGGCACAGAAGGAGCACTGTTATGTGGAGGCACAGAGGGAACACTTATGTGGAGGCACAGAGGGAGCACTGCTATGTGGAGGCAAAGAGGGAGCACAGTTATGTGGAGGCACCGAGGGAGCACTGTTATGTGGAGGCACAGAGGGAGCACTGTTATGTGGAGGCACAGAGATAGCACTGCTATGTGGAGACACAGAGGGAGCACTGTTAGGTGGAGGCACAGAGGGAGCCCTGTTATGTGGAGGCACAGAGGGAGACTTATGTGGAGGCACAGAGGGAACACTGTTATGTGGAGGCACAGAGGGAGCACTGTTATGTGGAGGCACAGAGGGAGCACTGCTATGTGGAGGCAGAGAGGGAACACTTATGTGGAGGCACAGAGGGAGCACTGCTATGTGGAGGCACAGAGGTAACACTTATGTGGAGGCACAGAGGGAACACTTATGTGGAGGCACAGAGGGAGCACTGTTATGTGGAGGCACAGAGGGAGCACTGTTATGTGGAGGCACAGAGGGAGCACTGTTATGTGGAGGCACAGAGAGCACTGCTATGTGGAGGCAGAGAGGCAACAGTTATGTGGAGGCACAGAGGGAGCCCTGTTATGTGGAGGCACAGGGAGCACTGTTATGTGGAGGTACAGGGAGCACTGTTATGTGGAGGCACAGAAGGCGCACTGTTATGTGGAGGCACAGAGCGAGCACTGTTATGTGGAGGCACAGAAGGAGCACTTATGTGGAGGCACAGAGCGAGCACAGTTATGTGGAGGCACAGAGGGAGAACTGCTAAGTGGAGGCACAGAGGGAGCACTGTTATGTGGAGGCAGAGAGGGAACACTGTTATGTGGAGTGTTATGACCCCAATGGCAGAGGGTCTCAGAAGTAAATACCAAGTCTGCAAACACAAAAAACCAGCTCATAGGGCAGTGGTAACTGGGCTGACCATATATCTAATCCTAGCACCACAAATAGCAGCAGCCGGGGAACGTGCCTACGTTGGTTCTAGACGTCTCGCGCCAGCCGGAGAACTAACTAACCCTAGAAGGGAAAAGATAGACCTTTCTTGCCTCCAGAGAAAAGACCCCAAAAGTTGGATACAAGCCCCCAACAAATAATAACGGTGAGGCAAGAAGAAAAGACAAACGTAAGAATGAACTAGGTATTTAGCAAAGAGAGGCCCACTGACTAATAGCAGAATATAGTAAGATGACTTATACGGTCAGCAAAAACCCTATCAAAATTTCCACGCTGGATTTTCAAGAACCCCCGAACCGTCTAACGGCCCGGGGGGAGAATACCAGCCCCTAGAGCTTCCAGCAAAATCAGGAATCACATTTAGTACAAGCTGGACAAAACATAAGAGCAAAGCAATTAACCAAAAAACAAGGAAGCAGGACTTAGCTTAATTTTGCAGGAACCAGGACCAGCAGACAGGAGCAAACAGAAAGGACTGATTACAACTATGCCAGGCACCAGACTGAGGATTCAGGAAGTTCATATAGCAACACCCCTGGACTAACGACCCAGGTGGGTGCCAAACTGAGGAAAGACAATCCCAGAGTCATATCACTAGTGACCACAAGAGGGAGCCAAAAAAGTCTAATTCACAACAGTTGAGGCACAGAGGGAGCATTGTTATGTGGAGGCACAGAGAGAGCACTGTTATGTGTAGGCACAGAGGGAGAACTGCTATGTGGAGGCACAGAGGGAGCACTGTTATGTGGAGGCACAGAGGGAGCACTGTTATGTGGAGGCACAGAGGGAGCACTGTTATGCTGAGGCACAGAGGGAGCAGTGTTATGCGGAGGCACAGAGGGAGCAGTGTTATGTGGAGGCACAGAGGGAGCAGTGTTATGTGGAGGCACAGAGGGAGCACTGCTATGTGGAGGCACAGAGGGAGCACTGCTATGTGGAGGCACAGAGGGAGCACTGCTATGTGGAGGCACAGAGGGAGCACTGTTATGTGGAGGCACAGAGGGAGCACTGTTATGTGGAGGCACAGAGGGAGCACTGTTATGTGGAGGCACAGAGGGAGCACTGCTATGTGGAGGCACAGAGGGAGCACTGCTATGTGGAGGCACAGAGGGAGCACTGCTATGTGGAGGCACAGAGGGAGCACTGCTATGTGGAGGCACAGAGGGAACACTTATGTGGAGGCACAGAGGGAGCACTGTTATGTGGAGGCACAGAGGGAGCACTGCTATGTGGAGGCACAGAGGGAGACTTATGTGGAGGCACAGAGGGAGCACTGCTATGTGGAGGCACAGAGGGAGACTTATGTGGAGGCACAGAGGGAGCACTGTTATGTGGAGGCACAGAGGGATCACTGCTATGGGGAGGCAGAGAGGCAACAGTTATGTGGAGGCACAGAGGGAGCACTGTTATGTGGAGGCACAGAGGGAGACTTATGTGGAGGCACAGAGGGAGCACTGTTATGTGGGGGCACAGAGGGATCACTGCTATGTGGAGGCACAGAGGGATCACTGCTATGTGGAGGCACAGAGGGAAACTGTTATGTGGAGGAACTGAGGGAGCACTGTTATGCAGAAGCACAGAGGGAACACCGTTATGTAGAGGCACACAGGGGGCACTGTTATGTGGAGGCACAGAAGGAGCACTGTTATGTGGAGGAACAGCGGGAGCACTGTTATATGGAGGAACAGAGGGAGCACTGTTACGTGGACGCACAGAGGGAGCACTGTTATGTGGAGGTACAGAGGGAGCACTGTTATGTGGAGGCACAGAGGGAGCACTGTTATGTGGAGGTACAGAGGAAGCACTGTTATGAGGAGGCACAGAGGGAGCACTGTTATGTGGAGGCACAGAGGGAGCACTGTTAGGAGGCAAAGAGGGAGCACTGTTATGAGGAGGCACAGAGAAAGCACTGTTATGTGGACGCACAGAGGGAGCACTGTTACGTGGACGGACAGACGGAGCACTCTTATGTGGAGGCACAGTGGGAGAATATTATGAGGAGGCACAGAAGGAGCACTGTTATGTGGAGGCACACAGGGGGCACTGCTACGTGGAGGCACAGCGGGAGCACTGTTATGTGGACGCACAGAGGGAGCACTGTTACGTGGACGCACAGAGGGAGCTCTGTTATGTGCAGGTACAGAGGGAGCACTGTTATGAGGAGGTACAGAGGGAGCACTGTTATGTGGAGGCACAGAGGGAGCGCTGTTATGTAGAGGCACAGAGGGGGGACTGTTATGTGAGGGAAGAGAGGGAGCACTGTTATGTGGAGGAAGAGAGGGAGCACTATTATGTGGAGGCACAGAGGGAGCACTGTTATGTGGCGGCAGAGGGAGCACTGTTCTGTGGAGGCACAGAGGGAGCATTGTTATGTGGAGGCACAGAGGGAGCACTGTTATGTGGAGGCACAGAGGGAGCACTGTTATGTGGAGGTACAGAGGGAACACTTATGTGGAGGCACAGAGGGAGCCCTGTTACCAAGTGGAAGCACAATTACCATGTGGAGGGGGACAAAAGCTGCACGGTTATAGTAGTCACCCACTATTACAGGAGGGGGACACGACAGGTGGGTATTATTATTGTGTAGGGCACCCGGGGTCATTATTAATGCCTGTGTCACTCCGTGTGGATGTAGCAAAATGTGGTTTGCGTAGAGGTAACACAAAGTGGCGGCAGTTCTGGGAAACTGAAGCTAAAGATACCTGTATGTTACATCAAGCAAAGAAGACACAATTGGAAAGAGTCTTCATGACGGTCTGGGCCGTATACAGCAGACAGGGAACGTGAGGGACTACAATCAGAGTGAACCCCACCAGCGAGTGACGAGAATAATCTGCACTGAATATGTATAGAGATAGAGGTCGGCGGCACAGCTACTGGTATCTACCACTATGTGTGTGATACAAGCGGTTCCCTGAAAAATGCCCACAGGAAAATTGCCCACAGGAAAATTGCCCACATGAAAAATGCCCACAGGAAAATTGCCCACACGGAAAATTGCCCACACGGAAAATTCCCCACACGGAAATTTGCCCACACGGAAATTTGCCCACACGGAAAATTGCCCACATGGATAATTGCCAATGGCAGCATCACAAAGTTTCAGATCTATATTTGAGGTGAAAGGTGAGGGTGTTCACATGATGTGTGATCAACTTGTGATTTACAGCTGACCTAGTGCAAAACTGCAAACATGCTGAAGATCTGTGGTTTGTAGCAGTCTGTTACAGTATTATCAGCAATAGATAGATCTAGTCTGCTCTCATCTTTCACGGATTCTGCCTTACTCCTCCCACCGGCACAGAACAGCAGCACATGCAGAACCAGCAGCAGTGTGATCCAGAGGAGCCATCACTGCTATCAGTACCAACAAAAGAATCACTGTATTATCTGTGGAGTTACATGGGACTGCAGGTCAGATCTAATACATCATCATCTCAGTGGGTGCCCACCAAAAGCAGGGTGCTGCTGGCTGAGATAGATGGTCCTGGAAGCCCAGAAGGCACCGCAGAAAGGTGAGATTCTATCAGAGGAGCGGAAGTGCCATAGCAGCTCTGCTCTCCCATTGACTCAGGGGCAGTGAATCTGGGTCCTGCACTTCCTTCCCTGTCCACTTATGGCTACCAAGAGTGAGCGAACAGACCCTACGTAGTTATGTATCATACACATATACTGCAGGTGCAGGCAGGCATAGGATGGAAGGAAATGCAGAGTGGATTTGAATAAGGGTATGTAGGCCCAGACACACCACAATTTGAGAGGAATAAGGGTCTCTAGGCCCAGACACACCGCACTGAGAGTGGATTAAGGGTCTCTAGGCCCAGACACACCACAATGAGAGTGGAATAAGGGTCTCTAGGCCCAGACACACCGCACTGAGAGTGGATTAAGGGTCTCTAGGCCCAGACACACCACAATGAGAGTGGAATAAGGGTCTCTAGGCCCAGACACACTGCACTGAGAGTGGATTAAGGGTCTCTAGGCCCAGACACACCACACAGAGTGGAATAAGGGTCTCTAGGCCCAGACGCACCACACAGAGTGAAATAAGGGTCTCTAGGCCCAGACACACCACACAGAGTGGAATAAGGGTCTCTAGGCCCAGACGCACCACACAGAGTGGAATAAGGGTCTCTAGGCCCAGACGCACCACACTGGGAGTGGAATAAGGGTCTCTAGGTCCACACACACCGCACTGAGAGTGGAATAAGGGTCTCTAGGCCCACACACACCACACTGAGTGAAATAAGGGTCTCTAGACCCAGACACACCACAACGAGAGTGGAATAAGGGTCTCTAGGCCCAGACACACCACACTGAGAGTGGAATGATAACTCCTAAGAACAGAATCCATACTCCGGGACTAGGGATGAGTGAACCGAACCTGTAGAACCTGGAGAAATAAACTGGGCCCAGAGACCTTTGTTGAAATCCATTCTGCATTTTCTTCGCTGCCTGTGTTGTGCTGTATTGTATTTCAATGGAGCCCATGGAAGTCAAGGACAATCACCCAGCAGCTAATTATTTGCAGGTGTGCAATGATTGTTTAATAAACTTAAGTTATTGTTGTTATTAGAACTCCTTAGGGTACTTTCACACTAGCGTTTTTGGCAGCACGTCGCAATGCGTCGTTTAGGAGAAAAAACGCATCCTGCAAAGTTGTCTGCAGGATGCGTTTTTTTCCCCATAGACTAACATTACCGACGCATTGCGACGTATGGCCACACGTCGCAACCGTCGTGCGACGGTTGCGTCGTGTTTTGGCACACCGCCGCCACAAAAAACATTACATGTAATGTTTTTTTGTGCGTCAGGACCGCCATTTTCGACCGCGCATGCACGGCCGAAACTTCGCCCCCTCCTCCCCGTACCTTGCAATGGGGCAGCAGAAGCGTCTTAAGACTGCTTCCGCTGCCCACGTCGGGCATTTTTGTCACAGTATGCGTCGGTACGTAGGGCCGACGCAGCGCGACGGCCCCGTACCGACGCTAGTGTGAAAGCAGCCTTAATAAACTGTTTTTAATAAACTTGTCGGTAGTTTTTTATGTGGGCAATTTTCGCCGACATTCTTCTGTGCTGCAGAGCATCTCACCTATAATTCTATACTATTCTCTGTTCTGCAGAGCATCTCACGTATACCTGCATACTATCCCCCTGTCCTGCAGAGCATTTAACCTATAGAGATCTTTGCTATTCTCTGTGCTGCAGAGCTTCTCACCTATAATTCTATATTATTCTTCTGCCCTGCAGAGCATCTCACCTATAATTCTATATTATTCTTCTGCCCTGCAGAGCATCTCACGTATACCTGCATAATATCCCCGTCCTGCAGAGAATTTAACCTATATCGCTTCGCTATTCTCTGTCCTGCAGAGCATCTCACCTATAATTCTATATTATTCTTCTGCCCTGCAGAGCATCTCACGTATTCCTGCATAATATCCCCGTCCTGCAGAGAATTTAACCTACATCTCTTTGCTATTCTCTGTCCTGCAGAGCAGCGCACCTATAATTATATATTATTCTTCTGCCCTGCAGAGCATCTCGTGTATACATGCATATACTATCCTTCTGTCCTCCAGAGCATTTAACCCATAATTCAGCCTGTGGGCAATTTTCTGTGGGCATTCTTCACCTTGCACCTCAAATATCATGGATCTGAAACTTTGTGATGCTGCAATTGGCAATTTTCTGTTTGGCAATTTTCCGCGTGGGCAATTTTCCGTGTGGGCAATTTTCCGTGTGGGCAATTTTCCGTGTGGGCAATTTTCCGTGTGGGCAAATTTCCTGTGGGCATTTTTCCTGTGGGCATTTTTCCTGTGGGCATTTTTCTGGTCACCGATACAAGCATCAGCCTGCAAGTGACACCTCCACTATCTGTCCTCAGAGGGATATCACTGCGGGGTTACATAGGACTGCACGCTGCATTACTACATTTGCAGACAGGGAACAAGTATTTTTAATTTTGGTTAGCAATACTTTTATTTTATGAGTGATGAAAGGTCTCAAAATAAGCGCTGTGCAGAAAACTGGCCTGGTTTGCTACAAATATCTTGGCATGGCTCACTGCATGCTTCCTGGTTCCTCAATGCCCCTGAAGCCAGTGGACTAGTTATGCGATATATTGCTATATATCGCCTGTGCCTATTGCGGTGATGTTATCATATGAGATACGTCCACTTTCTCCCTCGCTATATAGTTTAGGCTCCGTTCACATTATTACAGTGTTCTGCTAATGTAGGGCAGAGACCCTGATTCCAGTGTTGATATTTACCAGGCTGCTTGCTTTAGGTTTCATAAAATCACAGTTTTATAAGCAACAGATTATCACTAGAGGACTAGTAAACCTTCTGCTAGGTAGTCCATCATATTCATGAGATCTATATAACCCTGTCGCCACCACTGTGCATTGTGCATAGGCAGAAAGCAGCCACTAAGTGATGGGGCGGGGTTATATAGAGCCCAGCATTTAGAGAACTGGTAGATCTGCAGTAGATACAATAGTGATTTTATCACATCTGCCGCAAGCAGCCCAGTAAGTGATACAGTTAGGTCCATATATATTTGGACAGAGACAACATTTTTCTAATTTTGGTTATAGACATTACCACAATGAATTTTAAACAAAACAATTCAGATGCAGTTGAAGTTCAGACTTTCAGCTTTCATTTGAGGGTATCCACAATAAAATTGGATGAAGGGTTTAGGAGTTTCAGCTCCTTAAAGGGAACCTGTCACCATGTTTTTGGAAGATGGGATAAAAATAGCGTTAAATAGGGGCAGAGGTGGGCGTTACATTAGTGTGTTTGTTATGCGTTTATTACCCACCTAAGTTGCCGAAATACCTTTGCAAAGTCTCCGTTTTCGCCTGTCAATCAGGCTAGTCTGCTCAGATGGGCGTTGTCTTCCCCCAGATTTTGCGTAGTTTTCCGTTGGTGGCGTAGTGGTGTGCGCATGCCCAAGGTCCCGAATCCTCTGCCAGGGGATTTCAAAGAGCGCGGTGTCCGTTATTGCATTGGTGATCGGTGGGCGCGGCCATCTTCCTTTGGCCGCGCGTGCGCAGAAGCGGCGCTCTGCTTGCCGCGGCGCTCTGCTGGCCGCGGCTTCAGGAAAATGGCCGCCGCGATATCCATCTGCGCACGCGCGGCATCCCGCGGCCATTTTCCTGATGCCGCGGCCAGCAGAGCGCCGCTTCTGCGCACGCGCGGCCAAAGGAAGATGGCCGCGCCCACCGATCACCAATGCAATAACGGACACCGCGCTCTTTGAAATCCCCTGGCAGAGGATTCGGGACCTTGGGCATGCGCACACCACTACGCCACCAACGGAAAACTACGCAAAATCTGGGGGAAGACAACGCCCATCTGACCAGACTAGCCTGATTGACAGGCGAAAACGGAGACTTTGCAAAGGTATTTCGGCAACTTAGGTGGGTAATAAACGCATAACAAACACTCTAATGTAACGCCCACCTCTGCCCCTATTTAACGCTATTTTTATCCCATCTTCCAAAAACGTGGTGACAGGTTCCCTTTAACATGTGCGACCCTGTTTTTAAAGGGATCAAAAGTAATTGGACAATTGACTCCAAGGCTATTTCATGAACAGGTGTGGGCAATCCCTTCGTTATGTCATTCTCAATTAAGCAGATAAAAGGCCTGGAGTTGATTTGAGGTGTGGTGCTTGCATTTGGAAGGTTTTGCTGTGAAGTAAACATGCAGTCAAAGGAGCTCTCCATGCAGGTGAAACAAGCCATCCTTAAGCTGCGAAAACAGAAAAAAACAAGCCGAGAAATTGCTACAATATTAGGAGTGGCAAAATCTACAGTTTGGTACATCCTGAGAGAGAAAGAAAGCACTGGTGAACTCATCAATGCAAAAAGACCTGGGTGCCCACGGAAGACAACAGTGGTGGAGGATAGAAGAATAATCTCCATGGTGAAGAGAAACCCCTTCACAACAGCCAACCAAGTGAACAACACTCTCCTGGAGGTCGGCGTATCAATATCCAAATCTACCATAAAGAGAAGACTGCATGAAAGGAAATACAGAGGGTTCACTGCACGGTGCAAGCTACTCATCAGCATCAAGAATAAAAAGGCTAGACTGGACTTTGCTAAAAAACATCTAAAAAAGCCAGCACAGTTCTGGAAGAACATTCTCTGGACAGATGAAACCAAGATCAACCTCTACCAGAATGATGGAAAGAGAAAAGTATGGCGAAGGAGTGGTACAGCTCATGATCCAAAGCATACCACATCATCTGTAAAACACGGCGGAGGCAGTGTGATGGCTTGGGCATGCATGGCTGCCAGTGGCACTGGGTCACTAGTGTTTATTGATGGTGTGACACAGGACAGAAGCAGCCGAATGAATTCTGAGGTATTCAGAACCATACTGTGTGCTCAGATCCAGCCAAATGCAGTCAAACTGATTGGTCGTCGTTTCATACTACAGATGGACAATGACCCAAAACATAAAGCCAAAGCAACTCAGGAGTTTATTAAAGCAAAGAAGTGGAATATTCTTGAATGGCCAAGTCAGTCACCTGATCTCAACCCAATTGAGCATGCATTTCACTTGTTATAGACTAAACTTCAGACAGAAAGGTCCATAAACAAACAGCAACTGAAAACCACTGCAGTGAAGGCCTGGCAGAGCATCAAAAAGGAGGAAACACAGCGTCTGGTGATGTCCATGAGTTCGAGACTTCAGGCAGTCATTGCCAACAGAGGGTTTTCAACCAAGTACTAGAAATGAACATTTTATTTAAAATTATTGAATCTGTCCAATTACTTTTGGTCCTTTTAAAAACAGGGTGGCACATGTTAAGGAGCTGAAACTCTTAAACCCTTCATCCAATTTTAATGTGGATATCCTCAAATGAAAGCTGAAAGTCTGAACTTCAACTGCATCTGAATTGTTTTGTTTAAAATTCATTGTGGTAATGTCTATAACCAAAACTAGAAAAATGTTGTCTCTGTCCAAATATATATGGACCTAACTGTACATTGCTGGAATCAGTGTCTCTGTCCCTACATCATGCTGCTCTCAGATGGGGTTATATAAACCTAATGGTAGATTCCCTTTGAAGGTTCCTTGCCACATGACGTACAATAACAAGCTAAACCAGACCCTCTATTCGCAGACACGTGTTTTGGGCTGTTTTCCCCTCAGCAATGCTAAGCAGGAGGTCTGATCTACCTCATTAAAGGGTTGATCTTGACTTTTAGGACTGCCACATCCAATAGGTGACGCTAGAGTGCAAGTCTTCTTCCTCAGAAGGAATTCCTCGCGGAGCACTGCATGGCCTAAAAGCCTCCTTACGCCAATTTGGCCACAAGGAGAAACAGGACCACTTAGATATAAAAAGCTAAAAAATAGTAAGAGACTGTCTAAGTCTGTGTGTGGAGGAAGCTGGAATAGCATGATTTGCGTAGTTCCAGCACTCCTGTGCAGGCAACATGGAGATAAATGATGTTTGCCTGCTGCCATTAGCCGGATTACCTCAGAGGAAGGAAGCTTCCGGAACTCAAGGCCAATGGCTTACCAGAAGGCTCACATTTGCTCTGTGTGGAGCATTTCTTCTAACAGGAAGGTGCTCCTTTCAGCTTCTTGTTACCACTTTTGATTTCTCATCAGTCAGTGTGTCATCCGTGTGCCTGTTTTCACGGTACGGATAAAGAAATAAGTGACTAATCTTCCCCTATCCCTTACAATACTAAGCACAGGCTGTACGCCACTGCCATCCCTGTGCTGTGCATGTTTTACCCGGACCCATAGACCTGTACTGGCCCTTGTCATCCGTGAAAAAAAAACTGCTAGCACAGATACGTGGAACACTGACATGTGAATGAGGCCTACGGCATGGCTGACACACTTAACAGCTCTATAGACGGTGTCGGTAAGACCCGCCAAACTACACCCTCACTGGGGTTCGGTGACGCAAACACATGGCTTTGGCACTCTGCCAAGTTACAGACCCCTTGGTTATTCGGGTGGCACTTCTTCAGAACCCCAAATGTTAAAGCAGATTTTTCCCATTGAAGCAAATATGCGTGCACTGCTGAAAGGTTGGGGTCTGTTGACACTGACATCATGGCTTCCATCAGACCAGGAGCCCTGCTGAATATAACATGCTTGCTGCACCATTAGTGTGGATGGATCCTACTGACTTGTAATCACTCAAGTCATCATTTTGTATGGTTAACACTAGTGCTGAAAACTGGCGCACATTACACTGTACGGTGCACTATGTGGGGCCATTATACTGTACGGTGCACTATGTGGGGCCATTATACTGTATGGTGCACTATGTGGGGCCATTATACTGTACGGTGCACTATGTGGAGCCATTATACTGTACGGTGCACTATGTGGAGCCATTATACTGCACGGTGCACTATGTGGAGCCATTATACTGGACGGTGCTCTATGTGGAGCCATTATACTGCATGGTGCACTATGTGGGGCCATTATACTGTATGGTGCACTATGTGGAGGCATTATACTGCACGGTGCACTATGTGGAGCCATTATACTGCATGGTGCACTATGTGGAGCCATTATACTGTACGGTGCTCTATGTGGAGCCATTATACTGCATGGTGCACTATGTGGGGCCATTATACTGTATGGTGCACTATGTGGAGGCATTATACTGCACGGTGCACTATGTGGAGCCATTGTACTGTACGGCGCACTATGTGGAGCCATTATACTGTATGGTGCACTATCTGGAGCCATTATACTATATGGTGCACTATCAGGAGCCATTATACTGTATGGTACACTATCTGGAGCCATTATACTGTATGATACACTATCTGGAGCCATTATACTGTATGGTGCACTATGTGGAGCCATTATTCTGTATGGTGCACTATGTGGAGCCATTATTCTGTATGGTGCACTATGTGGAGCCATTACACTGTATGGAGCACTATGTGGAGCCATTATACTGTATGGTGCACTATGTGGGGCCCATTGTATATAGGGGACTATATGGGGAACCTAGGGGGTACAATGGGACAAAAATTACTTTGCAAGGGCAGCAAAGTTATGAGATATGCTGTTCCGTGACGCTGCTGAATATTTTATTCGGGAGTTGGGAGGTCAGGGTGCGGTGGGGGGAAATGAGAACTTCTGCTATGGGGCCCCATGATTTCTATGTACGCCTCAGATGATACCACCCAGAGCTGTGTGTCTAATGCCCAATACATTACACCACTGTTTCCATAGAAATGGTCGCAGCCGGGTCACACTATTACACCACTGCTCCCATAGAAGTGGATGGAACAGGGTCACACATTGCACCACTGCTCCCACAGAAGTGACACCACTGCTCCCTTAGAATTGGATGGAGCTGGGTCACACTATTACACCACTGCTCCCATAGAAGTGGATGGAACACAGTCACACATTACACCACTGCTCCCATAGAAGTGGATGGAGCGGGGTCACACATGCAAAAAGTGCCATTTCGCTTTTAAGTGCAGGATTTGCAGCTCTGTCCTAAAAAATATATACACTGAAAGAAAACACTGCATCAAAACTGCACCAAAAAGTGAACAAGAACATAAAAAATGCAGCAAAAACGCAATAATCAGAGCAGATTGCTATTGCATATTTTCGTGGGGACAGTTGCAGAAAAAACAAAGGGGAAAAAGCAGAGTTTTCACACGTGGGAACATGGCCTGCTGACATTTCCTATTTTCTACAGGTCACTTGTCAGCTTTCCTGGGTGCACTGGGACCCGGACCTGAGGGTCACATGTGTCACGCCATAACAATGTCACGCTAGGCCATCTAATCAAAGGAGACGAAGGGATGTTGTCAGGATATTGTAAGTCGTCGGACTCGGATTACTGATGAAAACTTTACAATCCGCACTTTTGTGACAATTCAAGGTGTTGCCAGGACACGAAAATAACAACAGAGCCACTTTAGTCAATGCACGGTGTCCGGAATTGCAGCTCAATCCTATGCACTGGAATAGAGCATTGGTCATTGGTGTCTCAGATAGAACCGCCCACGAGGAACTGTTGAAAACAAAACAATTGAAAACTACAACATTCAAATGAAAATATTCACCATCTGTCACCCGCCTGCAACTGCCACCATCAGAAATGTCTTTAATTAGAGCGGTTTAACCGTCAATAGCGCCAGTGGCATCTAAGCAAAGGGGCAAGGTGTCCAAGGCTCGTTATGGCTGCCAGGGTCCTAGTGAAGGACACCTTCAGTCTCCTATGAAGCCATGACTCCATTCTATAGTAAAAATAGTATGTTAAAGGGGTATTCTCATCCCCAAGATCCCATCCTAATATGTATTAGGTGTAATAATATTAAGGAATATCTCCAATTATAAATGTAGTATAGTTCTTCTTATTCGCTATGTCACTTACCCCATGTGCAGGGCATTGTAGTAGCTTAGGTATCCATGGTTACAACCACTAACAGCTATCTGTCTAAGCTACTGCAATGCCCTGCATATGGGGTAAGCGACATAGGAAATCAGAAGAACTATACTACATTTGTAATTGGACATATTTTTAATATTATTACTGTTACACCTACTAGTTATCGGGATAGGGTCTTGGAGGCGAGAATACCTCTTTTAAGGCTCTTGTAAAACGGAGAAGAAAAAACTAAAGTGAAAAGATGAAAAAAAGGTGTGTAATCATGTTCCATCATAATAGTTAATATATATCAGACCACAAGAACCATATAAGCCATTTCAGGAGACAGGTACATTTTTAAAACCAAAATGTTCTAAAAATGAGTGAATATCAATACCAACGGTTCCCTTTAATCCAAACTGTGTCCGTGTTGTCCACAGTCACCAAGCAGACGGGTGGTGAGGGAAAGCCATTGGGTGGATGCCGGACAATACACAATGTCTGGTGGGATCAGAGAGGCTTTGGGAGGATAGTCAATCAGTCACCCTGCTCTTATCAGCCCTCTGATCGTGGTGCTAAGTGGGAATGTTTTTAGCTTTTCCGCACGGAGCTGTGACAGCACATGTTACATAAGGACCGCTTACGGTGCAGGCGGCCGAGGTCACAACTACGGAGAATGGAATGCTCCACTTTGGAGAGAAGTGGGGATATGCTCAATGTACAAGGTCAAGAGTCTGGTGATGTATGGAGCGTTAGGATATAGTAAGTGGGACAGACCCTGGGATTAGGGCTTATTCTGGGCTCCAGGACTCTGGAGTCAGAGTCGGAGCCCATTTTGGTGGAGTCGGAGTCATGGAAACTGAGGAGTCGGAGGTTTGGCTTAGGCTGTGGAGTCGCAGTCATGGAGTCTGAGCCCATTTTGGTGGAGTTGGTGTCATGGAAATTGAGGAGTCGGAGGTTTGGCTTAGGCTGTGGAGTCGCAGTCATGGAGTCGGAGCCCATTTTGGTGGAGTTGGTGTCATGGAAATTGAGGAGTCGGAGGTTTGGCTTAGGCTGTGGAGTCGCAGTCGTGGAGTCGGAGCCCATTTTGGTGGAGTTGGTGTCATGGAAATTGAGGAGTCGGAGGTTTGGCTTAGGCTGTGGAGTCGCAGTCGTGGAGTCGGAGCCAATTTTGGTGAAGTCGGTGTCATGGAAATTGAGGAGTCGGAGGTTTGGCTTAGGCTGTAGAGTCGGAGTCAGGGCCCATTTTGGTGGCGTCGGAGTCATGGAAATTGAGGAGTCGGAGGTTTGGCTTAGGCTGTGGAATCGGAGTCGGAGCCCATTTTGGTGGAGTCGGAGTCATGGAAACTGAGGAGTCGGAGGTTTGGCTTAGGTTGTGGAGTCGGAGTCGTGGAGTCGGAGCCCATTTTGGTGGAGTCGGTGTCACAGAAATTGGGGAGTCGGAGGTTTGGCTTACCGACTCCACAGCCCTGCTGGGCTCACACAACAAAAATTTACAGCTGCATTTTTCCTCATTCCTCGGCACAAACATGGTGCAAAGAAGAAGTTCAAGTCCCTGATCTTTAATTATCAAAAGCGAATCAATGACTCCATATTACATTTCAACGTGGAGGAACGGGTAACATTCGGATGACCCACAGACAATGATTACGGAAAGACCCTTGACCATTTCTTGCATTCATTGATTAGCTGTGCATGGATCTCTTCAGCATCAGATCGCGTCATGATCGTGGAATCAGTTTTCAATAAATACTGTGTGTTCAGATTAGACATTTCTGCCTCCAGCATCTTCCCCATAACCCCTGGTGCTCATGGTTCATATGAATTCTCCATTGATTCCTACCCGGAGATAGATCAGGACCTGCTCTTGATATCGTACATGTGCTTACAATAGGGAGCTACTGTTTATAGGGGTCCGAGACAAAGAGGGGTCTATCACAGACGCTTCCATTGTAGTGAAGCTCCACTATTTTCTTGAAAGTATTTTCATATGACATTAGTGCTCACCGCCGCTTGTATTTCCCTTAGTCTCTGACTCTATTTTGCTCCCACACTTAATAATTTCCGAAATGCCCTTTCCCACTTCAAAAACTTCTCTCGTGCTGCACCAGTTATCTAGAGTGCGCTACCCAAGGCAACTGCATTCCAGAAGTTGTCTGGGCTCATGATATCAATGACTTATACTGTGAGTAATTCTCCTTCATGACCGAATCGGCCATGTCCCTGCCTTTCACTGATAAGAGACGTTTAACACGCACGACATGAATTGCGTCATTGATCCCGCCCATCAGCACCCCAGTCACGTGATTGCGGGGCGCCGATGGGTTGTGCGTCCGTGTGAAAAACTGGCAGACGTGTCTGTTTTTTATCAGCAGCGCAGGTTGCAAAACGTTCTGCGCACATGCACACTGCTCACACATGGATGACATTCGTGTGTCATCAGTGTGACACGTGCCGGCACCTGGGAAAAAGCGGTACAGTTCATACTGTTCCCAGGCGCTGGGTGCTGAAGACATATCTGATTATTGTTGGCTGGTCTGGCTGGCTGAGATAAGCGCAACCAGGCGACAATGATGAGAGTTGTATTCAGCACCCGCTGTGTACATCGAATGAAAAATTTAAAATATAAATAAAACAATTGGCGTGGACTCCGGTGTAATTTTAATAACCAGAAGAGGGAAAACCCACGGCTGGGGGTTGATGTTAGTAATATGGGAAAGGGAACAATATCCCAAAAGGTTCCCAGGCTATTAATAACAGCTAACAGCTGTTTGCTTAGTGTTTACTGGTTAATGACGTAGTGTCCCCCTATAAATTCTAACCAGCAAAGGCTAAACAGACAGCTGTGGACTGAAATTAATTAGCCAGGGAAGGGGCTATGGATTTTGGCCCCCTCCCGGGCTACAAACATCAGCCCTCAGCTGCACCAGAAATGGTGCATCCATAAGATGCACCAAATCTGGCACTTAGCTTCACTCTTCCCACTTGCCCTAGTGTGGTGACAAGTAGGTTAATAGGGTTGTGGCTGATGTCAGCAGACCTAATAAATAGGTAAAAGAGGGTGGGGAGCGTTTATTTCAAATAAATGAGCCTGTGTTTTTTAATTAAAGGACTTTATTCCGGAAGTGTATTTTTTACAATATAACTATGGGGTTAATAATGGGGGTGTCTTATAGATGCCTCTCCATTACTAACCTCTGGGCTTCATGTCAGCTGCCATAAAACAGCTGTCACAAACCCCAACCCTATTACCCTACCTGCCACCGCACCAGGGCAAGTGGAATGAGCGAGGCTAAGTGCCACATTTGGCGCATCTTATTGATGCACAATTTTTTGGGAAGCTGAGGGCTGATGTTATTAGCCTGGGAGGGGGGCCAATATCTATGGCCTCTTCCCAGGCTACTAATATCAGCCTGCAGCTGTCTGGTTAGCCTTCCCTGAGATTACAATTTATAGGGGGACCCTACGTCATTTTTTTTTTGGTGTAAACTAAGCAGCAAAGGCTAACCACACAGCCATGAGCTGTTATTATTAACCGGGGAATATTTTGGGCTAATAGCCCCTTTCCCAGATTACTAATATATCAGCCCCCAGCCATGGGCTTTCCCTCGGCTGGTTATGAAAATTACAAGGGAGCCCACACTAAAGCAAGTAAAGCAGCCTAAAGACACCCCCTCAGAGAATCCTGTCAGCTCCATTGCCTTGGTAAAGGCAAAAAAAAAAAAACACTAAATAAAAAGGACCATATCTCAGGCACTATGTGACGGATTTATAAACAGTATAACGGAATACTCCGGGGAGCAGCAGAAATACTCTATGAACCATCAAAGGTCACTTCTGATTTGGTGACAGGTCCTCTCTAAAGCCCTGAATGGACCTGCAGCCTTCTTCTATCTAAGAGAGAAGCAGTTCAGTTCGTGGCCACTACCCAATATAAGGATATGACAGTTGAAGAGTTCAGCGGTGGCTCTCCCCTGAGCGTGGTGGAGACCAGCAGCGGCTCTCATGCGCATGAGGGAGTTTGTGGAAGCTCTCCCATGCATGCAGCGGCGTCTAGCAGAGGCTCTCTCCTGCGCGTGGAGGCGTCCAGCGGTGGCTCTCACCTGTGCACAGAGGAGAGCGGCAGCGACTCTCCCCTGCGCACAGAGGAGTCCGGTGGCGACTCTCCCCTGCGTATGGAGGTGTCTGGTGGCGACTCTCCCCTGCGCACAGAGCAGTCCGGTGGCGACTCTCCCCTGCGCATGGAGGTGTCCGGCGGCGACTCTGCCCTGCGCATGGAGGTGTTCGGCGGTGGCGACTCTCCCCTGCGCATGGAGGAGTCCGGCGGCGACTCTGC
Source organism: Ranitomeya variabilis (assembly GCF_051348905.1). NCBI lineage: Eukaryota > Metazoa > Chordata > Amphibia > Anura > Dendrobatidae > Ranitomeya > Ranitomeya variabilis. Next base: position 554,806,906 of record NC_135233.1, read on the forward strand.
CCTGCGCATGGAGGTGTTCGGCGGTGGCGACTCTCCCCTGCGCATGGAGGAGTCCGGCAGCGGCTCTCCCCTGTGCGCAGAGAATCAGGAGGTAGCTGTCGGCTGAACCATCATTTGGCTGACAGCAATCTAGGGTGTATGGGGGGTTAATTATTGTTCAGTAATATTCATGTCCCAGGGATCTCCATTGACTTGACAGCTTTTATGTGGAGTCTCTCTGGCCCTTGCGATCTCATATGGTCAATATTAAACCAATGGTGAATACCGCGTGAGCGCACATAGATTCCACCGCCATTATCCGCCCATGTAGATAATGATGGCAGAGGAGACCCAGAAGTGCCTTATAACCGGCTCCTATCACAGTAAATGGCTGCACCCAGATGAGGGTGCCGGTAATGAAATCTGGCTTAGTGGTTGTGCCGGTAATGTGACTAGTATAGGAATAATACCGAGATGACGGCGTACAAAGGCTCGGCGGGCTGCAAACTTAACCACTTCACTACCAGCAGAAGACAACAACAAAGAAACAGGTTGAGTCACAATGAGATATGTATGAAACCGTGCGGAGCAGGTAGGGGCTCCATAAATAAATAATCAGAGTAATGAAGAAGATGCCCGGACCCCCAGAGACCTCCCCTTATTACTCACTTTACACCGGAAAGGTCTGGCAGCTATGGATTTTCTTTTTTTATTACCGATTAGGAAATGTGAGGATTATTAACCTGTTCCCAGCCAGAAAGCACTTTCACCAAAGCGTTGGAGAAGAAGAATGGAGTCTCAGATGTAGCAGAGCTGAATTTGTCTGACGATGCCGTCCTATGTGATACATGCCACATGACAAACTAGCCTCTGCTGCATCGGCCAGGCACCATACACACAGAGGACGCAGACAGCCTTTTCTGCTATTTTGTCCCGAGGCCTTTTATGGCTGCGCCAGTGCAAAGATCCAACTTACAGCTGTGAGCGGAGGGGATGAGGCATGGCCACTGCATCTCGTGTTACCCCAGCTGGCCCTGGATGGGGGGAACCGCTTTATTATGCCCCTGACTCTTCTTCCTGTTCACCCTTCACCCTGAGATCGGCCCAGGCCAATAAGCAGCGAGCGTGCTGGTGTGTGGGGAGCCTCCAACTTTCAGTAATAGCTTCCTGCAGTCTGTCCCCCTCCCTGTGCACAGCGTAATAACTGGGATCATGTTACATGGCCGCCTGACAGGCCCTGCCAGCAGTCGTTGGGGAGGAGGAGGAGATCAGGCTCACACGGAAGTACTGCAACTTGGTGGTGGCCTGCTGCCTGCTCTACAACTTCACAAGCAGCGTGTACGGGCAGGGGCAGCGCAGAGCAGGGGCAGCGGAGCACACAGGCAGCAGAGGGGCAGGGGCAGCAGAGCACAGGGGCAGCAGAGCGCGGGGGCAGCAGAGGGGCAATGGAGCCACAGGGGCAGCGGAGGGGCAATGGAGCCACAGGGGCAGGGGCAATGGAGCCACAGGGGCAGCGGAGGGGCAATGGAGCCACAGGGGCAGCGGAGGGGCAATGGAGCCACAGGGGCAGCGGAGGGGGCAGGGGCAATGGAGCCACAGGGGCAGCGGAGGGGGCAGGGGCAATGGAGCCACAGGAGCAGCGGAGGGGGCAGGGGCAATGGAGCCACAGGGGCAGCGGAGGGGGCAGGGGCAATGGAGCCACAGGGGCAGCGGAGGGGGCAGGGGCAATGGAGCCACAGGAGCAGCGGAGGGGGCAGGGGCAATGGAGCCACAGGGGCAGCGGAGGGGCAATGGAGCCACAGGGGCAGCGGAGGGGGCAGGGGCAATGGAGCCACAGGAGCAGCGGAGGGGGCAGGGGCAGCGGAGGGGCAATGGAGCCACAGGGGCAGCGGAGGGGCAATGGAGCCACAAGGGCAGTGGAGGGGGCAGGGGCAATGGAGCCACAGGAGCAGCGGAGGGGGCAGGGGCAGCGGAGGGGCAATGGAGCCACAGGGGTAGCGGAGGGGCAATGGAGCCACAGGGGCAGCGAAGGGGCAATGGAGCCACAGGGGCAGCGGAGGGGCAGGGGCAGCGGAGGGGCAATGGAGCCACAGGGCAGCGGAGGGGCAATGGAGCCACAGGAGCAGCGGAGGGGCAGGGGCAGCAGAGGGGCAATGGAGCCACAGGGGCAGCGGAGCGCAGTGGAGGTGCAGGGACAGCAGTGGTGCAGGGGCAGTGGAGTGCAGGGACAGCAGAGGGACAGTGGAGTGCAGGGGCAGTGGAGTGCAGGGACAGCAGAGGGACAGTGGAGTGCAGGGGCAGTGGAATGCAGAGACAGCAGAGGGACAGTGGAGTGCAGGGGCAGTGGAGTGCAGAGACAGCAGAGGGACAGTGGAGTGCAGGGACAGTGGAGTGCAGGGACAGCAGAGGGACAGTGGAGTGCAGAGACAGCAGAGGGACAGTGGAGTGCAGGGACAGTGGAGTGCAGGGACAGCAGAGGGACAGTGGAGTGCAGGGACAGCAGAGGGACAGTGGAGTGCAGGGACAGTGGAGTGCAGAGACAGCAGAGGGACAGTGGAGTGCAGGGGCAGTGGAGTGCAGAGACAGCAGAGGTGGAGTGAAGGGACAGTGGAGTGCAGGGACAGCAGAGGGACAGTGGAGTGCAGGGACAGTGGAGTGCAGGGACAGTGGAGTGCAGGGACAGTGGAGTGCAGGGACAGTGGAGTGCAGGGACAGTGGAGTGCAGAGACAGCAGAGGGACAGTGGAGTGCAGGGACAGTGGAGTGCAGAGACAGCAGAGGGACAGTGGAGTGCAGGGACAGTGGAGTGCAGGGACAGCAGAGGGACAGTGGAGTGCAGGGACAGTGGAGTGCAGGGACAGCAGAGGGACAGTGGAGTGCAGGGACAGTGGAGTGCAGAGACAGCAGAGGGACAGTGGAGTGCAGGGACAGTGGAGTGCAGGGACAGCAGAGGGACAGTGGAGTGCAGGGACAGTGGAGTGCAGAGACAGCAGAGGGACAGTGGAGTGCAGGGGCAGTGGAGTGCAGAGACAGCAGAGGTGGAGTGAAGGGACAGTGGAGTGCAGGGACAGCAGAGGGACAGTGGAGTGCAGGGACAGTGGAGTGCAGGGACAGTGGAGTGCAGAGACAGCAGAGGGACAGTGGAGTGCAGGGACAGTGGAGTGCAGAGACAGCAGAGGGACAGTGGAGTGCAGGGACAGCAGAGGGACAGTGGAGTGCAGGGACAGTGGAGTGCAGAGACAGCAGAGGTGGAGTGAAGGGACAGTGGAGTGCAGGGACAGCAGAGGGACAGTGGAGTGCAGGGACAGTGGAGTGCAGGGACAGTGGAGTGCAGGGACAGTGGAGTGCAGGGACAGCAGTGGAGTGCAGGGACAGCAGTGGAGTGCAGAGACAGCAGAGGTGGAGTGAAGGAACAGTGGAGTGCAGGGACAGTGGAGTGCAGGGACAGCAGTGGAGTGCAGGGGCAGTGGAGTGCAGAGACAGCAGAGGTGCAGATGCAGTGGAGTGCAGGGACAGCATAGGTGCAGTGGAGTGAAGGGACAGGAGAGGTGCAGGGGCAGTGGAGTGCAGAGACAGCAGTGGTGCAGATGCAGTGCAGTGCAGGGACAGCATAGGTGCAGTGGAGTGCAGGGACAGCAGAGGTGCAGGGGCAACAGAGCCGCAGGGGCAGGAGAGTTGTATGTGCCATTTACCTATTTGGGAAGGCGTTGACTGTGCAGTGAGCTAACCTGCAGTCCTATGTAAAACCACAGACACATATTATATCACCATGAGCTGTGCCGGATGGAAGCTGAGCTCTGCTATATCTGTGTGTAGCGCGTGGTCATGCAGCTTCTGAGTACAGTGCTTTACAGGGTGGGTCCCATGGGCCTTATTGGAGGCAAAATAAAAACTAAAGAAGACTTTGACGCAGATTTTCTGTACGTCTGGTGAAATCTGCAGTATGGATTGTACATTTGCAGCTGAGGACAATTTACAATGCAGATTTTCTATGTGACTGTGAAATTTCATTCATTATTCTGCCACCAAAAATCATTGCCTGGAATGGCTGATAACAGAGAACTAAATCCAGCAATACTGAAACAAATCCATTTACTGATCGCTGAAGATCCAACCATCGGATCGCCACCAATCCCAAGAACTGGGCTCTGCACAGCCCCATCTAAGTGGAGTGGAGGGGAAACATGGGCTGTGCGCTTCATTCATTGTCTATGGAAGTGTCGGAGATAGCGATGTGCAGTCCCACAGACCGTGAATGGCGCAGTGTTGTGCTCGCTCAACCTCCACTCCATTCTCCAGATTAATCGGGATTACACTGAGTAAATTAAAGAGAAGGGATCATTTAAAGAGGATGTCCGGCTTTTGGGTAAAAGTCTGCAGTCACTCTATGTGACTGATTCTCTGATAACGGCGCCAGGAGCGGAAAGTCATATGACCACAAGTAAGCCATCTGCATATTTCAAACCACATTCCGACTAGACATGTCCGGCCTCACTCAATACAGTTGCATGGAACAAGGCTGTGCACGTCTAGTTGGCATGTGACCACATGTATGCATATTATATACTCACGGTCATGCACCCGCTGCTCCCACTGCTGGAACCAGAGAATCGTGAGCGCTGCGAGGATTTACAAGTCGGCAGTCACATAGGGTGACTACACACTCGCTTGCACCTCAAGGCCGGACAACCCTTTTAAACACTTGTCAGAAATACTTTAAGAGAGTCCATTACCCCCAAACTGCAAATTCAGTTACTTAAACATCTAAGTTGAGCACTGAGCCCCTATAAACATCATACCAGTAATACACATGTTAGTGTTATAGATACAGATAAATATAAATTTACTTTTAATTCATATGAAAGGAGGGAGCTTCGGGCCCCCTTGGCGTGTCCCATGTCTGGGTGAACTGTTACCTACTCCAATTGCTTATGCAGCACAGTCCCTCACCTGTAGTAACAGCACTGGCTTTCTCACAGCAAACACCTCTCAACCTCACATGTCTAATCCCACACATGAGCTCCGACACTGGAGGAGCTTAGTGGTGTGCTCCCAACGTCAGGCCAGGTGCGCAGTCAGTGTGGGTACCGGGGCACAGTCAGTGTGGGCATCGAGGAGCAGTCAGTGTGGGTACCGGGGCACAGTCAGTGTGGGAACCGAGGAGCAGTCAGTGTGGGAACCGAGGAGCAGTCAGTGTGGGAACCGAGGAGCAGTCAGTGTGGGAACCGAGGAGCAGTCAGTGTGGGAACCGAGGAGCAGTCAGTGTGGGAACCGAGGAGCAGTCAGTGTGAGAACCAAGAAGCAGTCAGTGTGGGTACCGGGGCACAGTCAGTGTGGGAACCGAGGAGCAGTCAGTGTGGGTACTGAGGAGCAGTCAGTGTGGGTACCGAGGAGCAGTCAGTGTGGGAACCAAGGAGCAGTCAGTGTGGGAACCAAGGAGCAGTCAGTGTGGGAACCGAGGAGCAGTCAGTGTGGGAACCGAGGAGCAGTCAGTGTGGGTACCAAGGAGCAGTCAGTGTGGGTACCGGGGCACAGTCAGTGTGGGAACCGAGGAGCAGTCAGTGTGGGTACTGAGGAGCAGTCAGTGTGGGTACCGAGGAGCAGTCAGTGTGGGAACCGAGGAGCAGTCAGTGTGGGAACCGAGGAGCAGTCAGTGTGGGAACCGAGGAGCAGTCAGTGTGGGAATCGAGGAGCAGTCAGTGTGGGTACCGAGGAGCAGTCAGTGTGGGTACCGGGGCACAGTCAGTGTGGGAACCGAGGAGCAGTCAGTGTGGGAACCGAGGAGCAGTCAGTGTGGGAACCGAGGAGCAGTCAGTGTGAGAACCGAGGAGCAGTCAGTGTGGGAACCGAGGAGCAGTCAGTGTGGGAACCGAGGAGCAGTCAGTGTGGGAACCGAGGAGCAGTCAGTGTGGGAACCGAGGAGCAGTCAGTGTGGGAACCGAGGAGCAGTCAGTGTGGGAACCGAGGAGCAGTCAGTGTGGGAACCGAGGAGCAGTCAGTGTGAGAACCAAGAAGCAGTCAGTGTGGGTACCGGGGCACAGTCAGTGTGGGAACCGAGGAGCAGTCAGTGTGGGTACCGAGGAGCAGTCAGTGTGGGTACCGAGGAGCAGTCAGTGTGGGAACCAAGGAGCAGTCAGTGTGGGAACCGAGGAGCAGTCAGTGTGGGAACCGAGGAGCAGTCAGTGTGGGAACCGAGGAGCAGTCAGTGTGGGTACCAAGGAGCAGTCAGTGTGGGTACCGGGGCACAGTCAGTGTGAGAACCGAGGAGCAGTCAGTGTGGGAACCGAGGAGCAGTCAGTGTGGGAACCGAGGAGCAGTCAGTGTGGGTACCAAGGAGCAGTCAGTGTGGGTACCAAGGAGCAGTCAGTGTGGGTACCGGGGCACAGTCAGTGTGGGAACCGAGTAGCAGTCAGTGTGGGTACTGAGGAGCAGTTAGTGTGGGTACCGAGGAACAGTCAGTGTGGGCATCGGGGTGCAGTCAGTGTGGGTACCAAGGAGCAGTCAGTGTGGGTACCGATTCATAGTCAGTGTGGGTACCAGTGTGCAGTCAGTGCAGGTACCAGTGCACAGTCAGTGTGGGTACCGGCGCCCAGTGAGAGTGGGTACCGGGACACAGTCAGTGTGGGTACCGGCATGCAGTTAGTGTGCGTACCAATGCCCAGAAAGAGTCGGTACCGGGGGGCAGTCAGTGTGGGTACCGGTGCAGTCAGTGTGGGTACCGGCACGCAGTCAGTGCGGGTACCGGCGCACAGTCATTGTGGGTACTGGGTAACAGTCAGTGTGCGTACCGGTGCAGTCAGTGTGGGTACCGGACAGCAGTCAGTGTGGGTACCGGGGATCAATCATTGTGGGTACCGATGCAGTCAGTGTGGGTACCGGGGAGCAGTCATTGTGGGTACCGGGGAGCAGTCATTGTGGGTACCGGTGTGCAGTCATTGTGGGTACCGGGGAGCAGTCATTGTGGGTACCAGCGCACAGTCAGTGTGGGTACCGGGGAGCAGTCAGTGTGGGTACCAGGGAGCAGTCATTGTGGGTACCGGTGCAGTCAGTGCAGGTACCGGTGCACAGTCAGTGTGGGTACCGGCGCGCAGTCAGTGCGGGTACCAGCGCACAGTGTGGGTACCGGGGAGCAGTCATTGTGGGTACCGGGGAGCAGTCAGTACGGGTACTAGTGCACAGTCAGTGTGGGTACCGGGGAGCAGTCAGTGCGGGTACCGGTGCAGTCAGTGTGGGTACCAGCGCACAGTCAGTGTGGGTACCGGCGCCCAGCGAGAGCAGGTACTAGGACATAGTCAGTGTGGGTATCGGCATGCAGTTAGTGTGCGTACCGGTGCCCAAAAAGAGTCGGTATCGGGTAGCAGTCAGTGTAGGTACAGCACGCTCTGATCTCTGGCTACATTCTGAAGCCACTCGCTCACTACACTTCCGAATGTAGTAAGTGGTGGCCGCAGACTGGCAAGGGCCAGAGATCAGAACCGCATCTCACGCTTCTTTCATCCAGAAAAAAATATCTTTTTCATATCTCCATCTTTTTACAACTGTGTCATTTGTGTTCCATCCACATTTAATAAAAATTGACAAACCAAGAACAGATTCCTAGGCTGATGACCACAATGTATGGGTAAGAATGAAATCAGTTGCACTAATGATCTACATCGGATCCGATGCATATCACTGAATCAGGAGAACAGACGTGTGATGGTACTGGTCACTCCATCACTTGGTCTGGTGGCAGTCCACACTCGTCAGCGCACGGACAGCACACATCTGTACAATCCGATGTCTGAACAAGCCCCCATGTATCCTGACCTCCTCCTGCTATTCCCAGATGTTCACCTCAGCTCCTTCAAGTTAGATGGTTTCCCCTGGTGAGCAGCAATCTTCAGGTCTGACCACAGATTCTCAGTTGGGTTAAGGTCTGGGCTGTCACTAGGCCACTCCAAAACATTTACACATTTCCCCTTAAGCCACTCGAATGGTTGTGAAAACCAAAATTTGTGTCAGTCTCAAAACTTTTGGCCACTTCTGTACATTCTTATTTTTAATATGGCAACTTTAAGACATGAGTACTCCTGAAGACCAAATTCAGACGTCCATTTATCACAATCCGAATACCAACCTGGATGGACACAATGGGCAAGGGTCGCCAGACCTAAACTTCACAGCCCGGAAACATGGACATCTGAATTCAGCCTTATTCTCACACCAGAGGAGCAGTTTTCTTTCCTGAATTCCATAAATCATACTGTGTTTTGCACTTATTTCTATTGCTGCTGGTTTCACTTTTTGTTCTGTTGGGCAGTCCCCCTTCCAGCCTGCAGGTGTCAGTGTAGAGAGCCCATTCTAGACCAACTGTAATGTCTGCTTATATAATGTGCAAAAGTATTTCAGTCATTCTGTATATTAAAAGCGTTATTTCAAGACTATGCGTCATCAAAAAAAATGTTCAAGTTAAAAAAAAGTAAAGTAATATATTCATCTTTAAGAAATATTTATTTTTTAGTAGCAGAAAATATGAAAAATGATTATACAAAATGTGATATTTTCCACTTTTGAACAGTAGGGGGAGCAGCTGCTGGCATTTGTTCTAAAAGTCTACTGCTGGCTCGCATTACGACTGCAGTAAAAGTGGGCGGGATCTGCTGATGTGTCTGATGTCTCCTCCCCCTTCCGGGCGTTTGCAAAAAGATAAGGGAGGATGAAGTTTAGGATCATAGTGCAGAGACACCAGTCTTTACAGAGATCTGAGAGGAGCAGTCATATCACTGTGATCCCAGCGCTCAAACAGGATTAGATACATGGACCGTATCACACAAAAGACCTGGATACTTGGCTCAGCTGACTGAATTACACATGACAGGATTAGGTACATAGCTCAGCAGATGGTATCACACAATAGGATTAGATGCACATCTCAGTGGACAACTGCTGTGATCCAAGCGGAGCAGTCATATCACAGCAGCTGCTGCGCTCAGATCACAGTAACTGCTGATGGATGAGTGCTCACTGAGGGGTAAGATCAGCCAAGTAACCTGGGACTAGTACAATGTAAGGGTTGGAGACCGACCTCAGTCTCCTACGACCTGTCGCTGTCATATTTGTGGTATGTAAGTATCGTGCGCAGACACTTACACCCCAGCAAAAAAAAAATGGCAGCCCCAGCGGATGCAGAAAAAAATAATAAAAGTAAATGTTAAAACAGTGTATTTTATTTTGATATAAAAATAAATGATTATATAATCAATTTATTCCACGTTCATTCCAGTATTTGTCCTGTGAACTCAATCTGAACAGTCCTTACTAAAAATTAAAATTCATCCCATCTCCAGTTACGGATTAAAATGCTCTTAGGGGGTCTACTCTACTGCTCGGAGTCCAGAATATAAAACTTCAGGGTAATCTATGCTTTCTGTCGGGCTAAAATGAGGCCATCGCCACTTTTTACACCCCACAAGAGAGCCATAATCAGGGGTGCCAACTGCAGAATGCAATGGGGGTAACATAGAAGTACAGCACAGATGATGGAACAGGGGAACAGCACAGAAAGAAAGCACATGGGTGGGCACGGTGGGGGTGAGCGCTGTAGGAAAGCACAGGAGGATGGAAAAGAGGACAGTATAGAAATGCAGCAAAAGAGGACAGAAGAGGAGGATAGCACAGGAGGACAACAAATAAAGGACAGCACACAGGAGGACAGCACAGGAGGACAGCACACAGGAGGACAGCACAGGAGGACAGCACAGGAGGACAAGACAGGAGGACAAGACAGGAGGACAACAGATAAAGGACAGCACAGGAGAGCAGTACAAGGAAACAGCAAAAGAGGACAGCACACAGGCGGACAGCACACAGGGGGACAGCACATGACAGCACACAGGAGGATAGCACACAGGAGGACCGCACACAGGAGGACCGCACACAGGAAGACAGCACAGGAGGACAGCACACAGGAGGACAGCACACAGGAGGACAGCTCACAGGAGGACAGCACAGGAGAACAGCACACAGGAGGACAGCACACAGGAGCATAGCACACAAGAGGACAGCACACAGGAGGACAGCACAGGAGGACAGCACAGGAGGATAGCACACGAGGACAGCACACAGGAGGACAGCATACGAGAACAGCACACAGGAGGACAGCACAAAGGACGACAGCACACAGGAGGACAGCACAAGACAGCACAGGAGGACAGCGCACAGGAGGACAGCACACAGGAGGACAGCACACAGGAGGACAGCACACAGGAGGACAGCACACAGGAGGACAGCACACAGGAGGACAGCACACAGGAGGACAGCACACAGGAGGACCGCACACAGGAAGACAAAAAGAGAAATGATCCAGCTGGAGGTGGAGGCAGTTCAAACTTTGTGAGACTTTATTAGACAACTAAACCGATAAATAGTTCTTCAAAATGAAAAATCTTTACATAGCAAACACCTGGCACACCAGTGAGGAGGATCAACGCGTTTCAACTATGAAGTCTTACTCATGATCTGACCGCACACAGGAGGACCGCACACAGGAGGACAGCACAGGAGGACAGCACAAAGGAGGATAGCACACGAGAACAGCACACAAGAGGACAGCACACAGGAGAACAGCACACAGGAAGACAGCACACAGGAGGACAGCACACAGGAGGACAGCACACAGGAGGACAGCACAGGAGGACAGCACACAGGAGGACAGCACACAGGAGGACAGCACAGGAAGACAGCACAGAGGAGGACAGCACAGGAGACCAGCACACAGGAGGACAGCTGTTGTGAATTCTGCTCTTGGGCTCCCTCCGGTGGTTGTTGGTGGTAGTGCAGTTGTCTTGGGGTTGTAATCCGGGCAGGTGTTTCTGCTGATTGCAGCTCTATTAGGTATTTAGGTGTGCAGGATCCATGAGTCCATGCCAGTTGTCCATTGTACTTGGAGGGATTGCATCTCTCTCTGGCTCCTCATGCCCTGCTGCTAATTCAGCTAAGATAAGTGTCTGTTTTTTTGTCTCTGTGCACACATGCAGTGTGCTTTGCAATTCAGTGCAATTCATTGTGTTTTTGTCCAGCTTAGACTTTGTTTGGATTTTTCAGTCATGCTGGATTCTCAGGAGATGCAGATATACTTTCTATGTCTTTAGTTAGATGTAGAATATTTGTATTATCTGCTGTGGATATTTTTAGGATTTTAATACTGACCGCTTAGAATTCTGTCCTATCCTTTTCTATTTAGCTAGAAGTGCCTCTTTTACTAAATCCTGTTTTTCTGCCTGCGTGTTTTTCCTCTTATACTCACAGTCAATATTTGTGGGGGGCTGCCTATCCTTTGGGGTTCTGCTCTGAGGCAAGATAGAATTCCCATTTCCATCTATAGGGGTATTTAGTACTCCGGCTGTGTCGAGGTGTCTAGGACGTGTTAGGTACATCCCACGGCTACTTCTAGTTGCGGTGTTAGTTTAGGGTTTGCGGTCAGTACAGGTACCACCTACTCCTGAGAAAGTCTCTCATGCGGCTCCAAGGTCACCGGATCATAACAGTACAACTGGCCCACAATGAGTTAAATGCATCTCAGAAGAAGGGAAGAAAGAGCCATTTTTTTTTCTGTAGCCTGCTTTGTCTTTTCTTCCCTCTTTTCCTCTGGGTGACTGAGGAGTCTTGTGCTAGCATGGATGTTCAGGGATTAGTTTCTCGTATAGACCAGCTTGCTGCTAAGGTACAGGGTATTTCTGATTATATTGTTCAGACTCCGCTTTTAGAACCTAGGATTCCTACTCCTGATTTGTTTTTTGGGGACAGGTCCAAATTTTTGAGTTTTAAAAACAATTGTAAACTGTTTTTTGCTCTGAAGCCTCGTTCCTCTGGTGATCCCATTCAGCAGGTTAAAATTGTCATCTCCCTGCTGCGTGGCAACCCTCAGGATTGGGCATTTTCCCTGGAATCTGGGAATCCGGCCTTGCTTAATGTAGATGCCTTTTTTCAGGCTCTAGGATTATTATATGATGAACCAAATTCTGTGGATCAAGCGGAGAAGATCTTGTTGGCCCTGTCTCAGGGTCAAGAAGCGGCAGAATTGTATTGTCAGAAATTTAGAAAATGGTCTGTGCTGACTAAATGGAATGAGGATGCTTTGGCGGCAATTTTCAGAAAGGGTCTTTCTGAATCTGTTAAAGATGTTATGGTGGGGTTTCCCACGCCTGTTGGTCTGAGTGATTCTATGTCTCTGGCCATTCAGATTGATCGGGCAGCGGGAGCGCAGAACTGTGCGCGCTGTGGCGTTGTCCTCAGAGCAGATGCCTGAGCCTATGCAGTGTGATAGGATTCTGTCTAGAACGGAACGACAAGGATTCAGACGTCAGAATAGGTTGTGTTTTTATTGTGGCGATGCTTCTCATGTCATTTCAGTCTGCCCAAAGCGTACAAAGAGAATCGCTAGTTCAGTTACCATCGGAACTGTACAACCTAAATTTCTGTTATCTGTGACCTTGATCTGCTCATTGTCGTCATTTTCTGTCAAGGCGTTTGTGGATTCAGGCGCCGCTTTGAACTTAATGGACTTTGAATTTGCCAGGCGTTGTGGTTTCCCCTTGCAGTCTTTGCAGAACCCTATTCCTTTAAGGGGCATTGATGCTACACCTTTGGCTAAAAATAAACCCCAGTTTTGGACACAGGTGACCATGTGCATGGCGCCAGCCCATCAGAAAGATTGTCGTTTTCTGGTGTTGCATAATTTGCATGATGCTATTGTGCTGGGTTTTCCATGGTTGCAGATACATAATCCTGTGTTGGATTGGAAGTCTATGTCTGTGACTAGTTGGGGTTGTCAGGGGGTTCATAAGGACGTTCCTGTGATGTCAATCTCCTCTTCCTCCTTTTCTGAAGTTCCAGAGTTTTTGTCTGATTTTCAGGGTGTATTCGATGAGCCCAAGTCCAGTTCCCTTCCACCGCATAGGGACTGTGATTGTGCTATTGACTTGATTCCAGGCTGTAAGTTTCCTAAGGGACGACTTTTCAACCTGTCTGTGCCCGAACATACCGCCATGCGGAGTTATGTTAAGGAGTCTTTGGAGAAAGGGCATATTCGGCCATCTTCTTCACCATTGGGAGCGGGATTTTTTTTCGTTGCTAAGAAGGATGGCTCCTTGAGACCCTGTATTGATTATCGCCTCTTGAATAAGATCACGGTCAAGTTTCAATACCCTTTACCTTTGCTTTCCGATTTGTTTGCCAGGATTAAAAGGGCTAGTTGGTTTACTAAAATTGACCTTCGGGGGGCATATCATCTTGTTCGTATTAAGCAGGGTGACGAATGGAAAACTGCGTTTAATACGCCCGAAGGCCATTTTGAATACCTTGTGATGCCATTCGGGCTCTCTAATGCTCCATCTGTTTTTCAGTCCTTCATGCATGATATCTTCCGGAATTATCTTGATAAATTCATGATTGTATATTTGGATGACATCTTAATTTTTTCCGATGATTGGGAGTCTCATGTGAAACAGGTCAGGATGGTATTTCAGATCCTTCGTGATAATACTTTGTTTGTGACGGGGTCTAAGTGTCTCTTTGGAGTGCAGAAGGTTTCTTTTTTGGGCTTTATTTTTTCTCCCTCATCTATAGAGATGGATCCGGTTAAGGTTCAGGCCATTCATGATTGGATTCAACCCACATCTGTGAAGAGCCTTCAGAAATTTTTGGGCTTTGCTAATTTTTATCGCCGTTTCATTGCTAACTTCTCCAGTGTGGTTAAACCCCTGACCGATTTGACGAAGAAAGGCGCTGATGTAACGAATTGGTCCCCTGTGGCTGTCTCTGCCTTTCAGGAGCTTAAACGCCGATTTACTTCTGCCCCGGTGTTGCGTCAGCCAGATGTTTCTCTTCCGTTTCAGGTTGAGTTTGACGCTTCTGAGATTGGGGCAGGGGCCGTTGTGTCTCAGAGGAATTCTGATGGTTCCTTGATGAAACCGTGTGCCTTCTTTTCCCGTAAGTTTTCGCCTGCTGAACGCAATTATGATGTCGGCAATCGGGAGTTGTTGGCTATGAAGTGGGCGTTTGAGGAATGGCGACATTGGCTTGAGGGAGCCAAGCACCGTATTGTGGTCTTGACCGATCATAAAAATCTGATTTACCTCGAATCTGCCAAGCGGCTGAAATCCTAGACAGGCTCGATGGTCCCTGTTTTTCTCCCGTTTTGATTTCGTGGTCTCGTATCTTCCGGGTTCTAAGAATGTTAAGGCTGATGCCCTCTCTAGGAGTTTTTTGCCTGATTCTCCTGAGGCATTTGAGCCGGTTGGCATTCTGAAGGAAGGGGTGGTCCTTTCTGCCATTTCCCCTGATTTGCGACGGGTTCTGCAGGAATTTCAGGCTGACAAACCTGACCGCTGTCCTGTGGGGAAACTGTTTGTTCCTGATAGATGGACTAGTAGAGTGATTTCTGAGGTTCACTGTTCTGTGTTGGCTGGTCATCCTGGTATTTTTGGTACCAGAGATTTGGTTGGTAGGTCCTTTTGGTGGCCTTCTTTGTCGCGTGATGTGCGTTCTTTTGTGCAGTCCTGTGGGACTTGTGCGCGGGCCAAGCCTTGTCGTTCCCGTGCTAGTGGGTTGCTTTTGCCTTTGCCGGTCCCTGAGAGGCCCTGGACGCATATTTCTATGGATTTTATTTCAGATCTTCCGGTTTCCCAGAGGATGTCGGTTATCTGGGTGGTTTGTGACCGGTTTTCTAAGATGGTTCATTTGGTGCCTTTGCCTAAATTGCCTTCCTCTTCTGATTTGGTTCCGTTTTTTTTCAGCATGTGGTTCGTTTGCATGGTATTCCGGAGAATATTGTGTCCATCACAGGTTCCCAGTTTGTTTCTAGGTTTTGGCGGGCCTTTTGTGCTAGGCTGGGCATTGATTTGTCTTTTTCTTCCGCATTTCATCCTCAGACAAATGGCCAGACCGAGCGAACTAATCAGACTTTGGAAACTTATTTGAGATGCTTTGTGTCTGCTGATCAGGATGATTGGGTGGCTTTCTTGCCATTGGCCGAGTTTGCCCTTAATAATCGGGCTAGTTCGGCTACCTTGGTTTCGCCCTTCTTTTGTAATTTTGGTTTTCATCCTCGTTTTTCTTCGGGGCAAGTTGAACCTTCTGATTGTCCTGGTGTGGATTCTGTGGTTGACAGGTTGCAGCAGATTTGGGCTCATGTGGTGGACAATTTGGTGTTGTCTCAGGAAGAGGCTCAGCGTTTTGCTAACCGTCGTCGGTGTGTTGGTTCCCGGCTTCGGGTTGGGGATTTGGTCTGGTTGTCTTCCCGTCATGTTCCTATGAAGGTTTCTTCCCCTAAGTTTAAGCCTCGGTTTATTGGTCCTTATAGGATTTCTGAGATTATCAATCCGGTGTCTTTTCGTTTGGCCCTTCCGGCCTCTTTTGCCATCCATAATGTTTTCCATAGATCTTTATTGCGGAAATATGTGGTGCCCGTTGTTCCCTCGGTTGATCCTCCTGCTCCTGTGTTGGTTGATGGGGAGTTGGAGTATGTGGTTGAGAAGATTTTGGATTCTCGCTTTTCGAGGCGGAGGCTTCAGTACCTTGTCAAATGGAAGGGTTATGGCCAGGAGGATAATTCTTGAGTTTTTGCCTCTGATGTCCATGCTGCTGATTTGGTCCGTGCCTTTCGTCTGGCTCATCCTGATCGGCCTGGGGGCTCTGGTGAGGGTTCGGTGACCCCTCTTCAAGGGGGGGGTACTGTTGTGAATTCTGCTCTTGGGCTCCCTCCGGTGGTTGTTGGTGGTAGTGCAGTTGTCTTGGGGTTGTAATCCGGGCAGGTGTTTCTGCTGATTGCAGCTCTATTAGGTATTTAGGTGTGCAGGATCCATGAGTCCATGCCAGTTGTCCATTGTACTTGGAGGGATTGCATCTCTCTCTGGCTCTTCATGCCCTGCTGCCAATTCAGCTAAGATAAGTGTCTGTTTTTTTGTCTCTGTGCACACATGCAGTGTGCTTTGCAATTCAGTGCAATTCATTGTGTTTTTGTCCAGCTTAGACTTTGTTTGGATTTTTCAGTCATGCTGGATTCTCAGGAGATGCAGATATACTTTCTATGTCTTTAGTTAGATGTAGAATATTTGTATTATCTGCTGTGGATATTTTTAGGATTTTAATACTGACCGCTTAGAATTCTGTCCTATCCTTTTCTATTTAGCTAGAAGTGCCTCTTTTGCTAAATCCTGTTTTTCTGCCTGCGTGTGTTTTTCCTCTTATACTCACAGTCAATACTTGTGGGGGGCTGCCTATCCTTTGGGGTTCTGCTCTGAGGCAAGATAGAATTCCCATTTCCATCTATAGGGGTATTTAGTCCTCCGGCTGTGTCGAGGTGTCTAGGACGTGTTAGGTACATCCCACGGCTACTTCTAGTTGCGGTGTTAGTTTAGGGTTTGCGGTCAGTACAGGTACCACCTACTCCTGAGAAAGTCGCTCATGCGGCTCCAAGGTCACCGGATCATAACAGTCAGCACACAGGAGGACAGCACACAGGAGGACAGCACACAGGAGGACAGCACACAGGAGGATAGCACACAGGAGGACAGCACACAGGAGGACAGCACACAGGAGGACAGCACTGGAGAACAGCACACAGGAGGACAGCACAGGAAGACAGCACAAGCATGCAGGACAAGAGGACAGCTTTGGCTGGCTAACATTCCATATGGCAATAAAAGCACATATCAGGCCAATTCAGCCAATGAGAAGAATTTTTTTTACCCTAAAAGTCGCTCACAGGTGACTGACAAGTAGCTAAAACCGCCGACTGACTGGTGTCAGGGTGCAGCAAACGCTGGGATTTGTAATTTAGCTTGTGGGCACAAATCCTGATTTGGGGATCAGTAGGCGTTAGTTCGGACCACCAGTTGCGATCAACGCTGCAGTGATTCCACACGTTTCTTCAATGAATAGCTCCGCCTGACCTCACCTTAACGTCACAGGCAGGCAGAACCCGAAATCTCAGATTTCAAGCAGGTCAGCCAAGGACATTATTTTTGTAGTATTCTAATTTTTTTTTAGCCATTAAAGAAATAGAATGATCTGGTCTGGTATTGGCATAATAGGACTTACCAAAAGAATCTTATTGCCAGGTCATTATTACTGCATAATGTAAGTCATGAAAATGAAGCCCAAAAAACATCAGCAACATTGGGTTTTGTTTTTTTTCATCATTTCACTGCAGTTTGAATTTTTTCTCTGTTTTCCGGTATATTGAAAGGTGAAACAAATGGTGTCCTGAGAAAGCACAACTTATTCTGCCTAAAAACAAACCCTCATACATCTACACTGATAGCAAAATATAAAATCTTTGCTGGCAGATGATGGCTGTGGTATTCAGTGTATTTTTCCATTGAGCTGTAGTTTTTACTAGCACCATTTTGGGGTTTGTTTGTCATTTTGACATGTTTTTTATTGCATTTTTTTAGGATGCAAGATAATGGAAAAACTCCAGTTTAAGGAGTACTTTTTTTTCTTTACAGCGTATATCGTATGGGTTAATTAATTTGATATTTTCATAGATCAAACTTTTACGGACAAAGTGATACCAAATAACATATACAGTATCTATTTTTAGTATTGTAGTAAGTATTAAAATGGACATTCTCCTCTCAAACCACATGCAGCGCTCATCCCACAGCACTGTCACCTCTGGTCTAGTCCTACTCACAGAACTGACAGTGCTGTGAGACGAGAGCTGCCGATGCCCAGATATTTGCACTGACACACTGCTCTGCTCACCTACCCCACATTTAATAACTTGACGTGTCAGCAGTGGGATCAGTGAGGAGAGCAGAGCTGTGCCTCATTACATTAAAGCCAGGTCAGAGCATGTTCTCGGCTAGTGAAACTCTGCTAACAACCACTAGCTTTTAGGGGAAATTAGCATCTAATCTTTACAAGTTAATACTCAGTAATGGAGATGAGAAATTAAAAAATAAATTACGTTTTGTTCAGCTCTGCAGCCACTATCCCAAGCTGTGACCAGTTTAACCTTCTCAAGAGACCTGTCACACTGAAAATGGTATCTGATCTGCAGGCATGTTATAGAGCTGGAGGAGCTGAGCAGATTGATATATTATTTTGGGGAGAAAAATGAAGCACAAGGTCAGTCCTACTCAGCTATCAATTACTGACAAGGACCGCCCACTGGACTGCTGAGCAGGGCGTTCTATTAACAAAAAATAAGTCATGGTAAATCTTTACCAACAAAACAAATTTCGGGCAGCAATTCAGACAGAGAATTAACGATTCTAAACTTTTTGATGAAACTGCAGTTCCTTTAGCTGAAAGCAGTGGCTCAGGTTCTCTATGGGGTCCATGAAAAGGATAATTTTGGACGGTATTGCAAGTATTTATTAACAAATAAGTGTTTTTTTAATGCAATTTTAAAATGTAATAAAAAAATGCAATTTACCTTTCCTTGTGAAGGCACGTATTGCCTGTCGTGGATGTTGAGGTGATTGGACATCAGTGGATTCCATGTATTCAGCTGTTGGCCTGGAGGCGGAGAATTGAGCAGATCATTTGGGATGTTTATCGGCTGGGGCTCAATGTGAGTCTCTGGGCCAGGATGGTTTAGGACAGCATGTTCTGAACTGGAGCCATCTTGAGAATATGCTGCGTCATCGAAATGTGGCAAAAGATCTTCTTGCAACAAATCCACGGGATCTAGCCCCGTAAACGGCTCCGACTGAGAATCCACTTGCTGCAGCAGGTTGTCTTCAAGAGGGGAAAAGCCATTGCTCTCCAAATGATCATTAAAGTGGCTCAGCCGGACGTTGGGACCATCTTGAGTTGGGAAGTTGATGGTCATGGGGGACATTTTTGTTCCGTTGTAGTTACCCTGAGGATGTGACGAATGCACCATCTGGAAATCGTTACTGTGGAGCTGCTCACTTGGGTTCAAAACATGAGGACTAGGTGTCGGCTTGCCTCCTAAATCTGAAAACCCCGGACTCTCGGTGAAATCGGACAGCGAATGTGTAGCGTGGTTTAGGTGATTGTTGGAGAAGGGGTAATGAGAAGAGAAGGTTGGCGTGGAATTCACAGAACAAGGTGCCGGAGAGTGGCTGTCAAACGCGCAGTCATGTTGGGTCGCCACTGGATTGCCACAGAAACGCAACGACGTGGATGTTGATTGAGAAAACTGTTGTAAAGGCAAAGAATCTTGTGGAGCAGTGTTACTGACCAGAGTGATCTGCTGGGCATTGGAAGTTCTATGGGGTAAGGACACGTTAACGTCCATGAACGTTTTTGGTTGACTCAAAGTTTCCTGACCCGTGCTCAAATTGTTCCTATTGTGCTGCTGTTGTATTGGGACCTGCTGTTGCTCGCCGGCCTGAAACAAGGCAAAATCATGGTGGGTTACGAATCCTTTACTTTGCTGCATAGTCTGAGAGTGTCCGTGATGCTGGCTGAACGGGGAGCCATTCTGAGTTGGGATAGTTGTGGCAGTTTGGTGACCCCACATGGGGCTTCCGTCGTCGGCGAACATGCCATTGCCTTGGCTCGGAGGATGTATTGGAGAGCAGCTGAACTGTGATCGTGGAGACAGGACGCTGTCCACCGGACTGTTGTATGACCGGTTTACTTGGTGCAACTTGATGGAATCGAACTGATGAAGCGTATCAAACTCATTGAGTTTTTGGTGCGTCTGAGTGTCCTGCACGTGGTTTAAGGAGTCCACGTGAAGGGGTTCAAACTCTGGGCCCAGGTTCAATTCATCAACCAGGGACACGGGATCGTGGTGGGCGAAAGCATCGTCAGACAGACCCAACGTTTCATCGAAGAGGTGTGTGTCATCGAAAAAATCCATCATGGGATCAGTCATATTGATAGCCTTAACTGTTAGGAGAGCTTCATTAAGGGCTGCTTACGTCAGGAGCCAAGCCATGGCGGAGCGAATCGTACGAAGGGGATATTCAGCATGATTACATTATTAGGTAATTAACCTGGAGAAGAAAGGAGACACACAATTACTATATAGACCTTATGTAAAGTCAGAGATGTAGTGTGAATGCAGGCCTGATGGAGAGTAAGTGCTTGTATGTATGCCTGTGCAGCCCATCGTTGCCATGTGGAAAAGGGCCTTAGCGGCAGGGCTGTGGAGTCGGAGTCGTGGAGTCAGAGTCGGAGCCCATTTTGGTGGAGTCGGAGTCATGGAAATTGAGGAGTCGGAGGTATGGCTTACCGACTCCACAGCCCTGCTTTCTATCTTTTTTTTTAAAGAACAAAAATAAAAAATAGAAATCTTGCGATTCTCACATTGGCCACTGGGATGGTTTTTAGACTCTAACTTCTTAATGTTTTAGGAAACAATACCTGTACATAGTCACAATGAACAGACACTGGCCCTATCTTTTGTATTGAAGCATCTATTGAACTTGTGAAAATGTAACTGTGAAGGCAGGGGGAGCAGGGAAGCAGTGGCATCACCTACTGTGATTGGTGGATCCTGTGTTATCAGCTGTGTATAGAGGTGTTACCTGTCATTGTCATCCTTCCTCTGATGATAAGGAAACACCTGTAAACTCTTCCTGAAAACACAAGAAGTAAGAGCCTAAAGAAGCCCCAGTGGCCAGTGTGAGACTTACAAGATTGCTAATTTTGTTTTTTTTTTAATAAATATCGTGATATGAAAAAAACCAAGTCATTTCCAACATTGCCATTTTTATAATACATGTAACACTAAAAAAGCAGATTTCAATTATAGGTCATTTCCTGATGACCACTTCCCTTTAATATCATTATATTATAGGAACAAAGAATTACATTTTTCATAGCCAGGCCAACGAAAGTATAAGGAAAGAAGATCACAGCTGGAAATGAAGGTAAAAAAAAAAACATTTTCACAAGATGGTATCAGGCTTTAGGGAAGTAGAAATATGGGAGATCGAGGGAGTAAAGTAGCTGCTCCCAACAGGGCTGTCGAGTCGGAGCCCATTTTGGTGGTGTTGGTGTCATGGAAATTGAGGAGTCGGAGGTTTGGCTTACCGACTCCACAGCCCTGGCAAGACAGCGAGCATTGGCTAGTCTGAGATGCACTTAAAGGGATCATCAGGAACCAACCTAATCAGGTTTTGTCTTACGTGAATTTAAAGATGTATTTTTCATATCACTAAATTTACTAGAAAAAACTAAATAAAACAAAAATAGTAATCTTGCACTTTTCACACTGGCCACTGGGGCTATTTTAGACTCACACTTCCTGTCTTCTCAGTTTTCAGCAGGCTCATTATCATCAGAGGCAGGATGACAATGACAGTTTACACCTCTATACACAGCTGATAACACAATAGGAAATATGACAGCTGACATGCTCCCCCTGTCTTCAGTGACCCTTGCACATGATCATTAGATGCTTTAATACAAAAGATAGGGCCGGAGTCTACACATTGGGACTAATGTACAGGTGTTGTACCTAGAAACATCAGGAAGTTACAGTCTAAAAACTACAATGTCCGGTGTGAAAATTGCAGGATTTCCATTTTTAATTTTAATACACATTGTGATATGGAAAAAAGAATCATTGCCAATAAATACATAAAACACACTGAGGACACGTTTTGGTATATCTATTAATATTATATGGAAATCCATGTGACCCACTTCAAATAAAATAAAAATGGGCTGAATTAAGAAAGAAAACAAACATGCCTTGCGAAAGGTAAAATTCAGCAAGATGTGAATGTAAAGACTTCTGTTCTCCTTTGTATTTACTACCATGCCCAGGCTCAAAGAACAGCCCCATAACTGTATGTGTGAACTAGACCCAACACCGTAATGTTCCGTGAAGTTCATTTACCTTTCTACTAGAAAAATAAAATGCTCAGAAGTTGAAATTTTAAAAATCACTTAAGCAATTTGCTAGTTGAATGTATTTTTACCCTTTTAATTGCCCAGAGGAGCATGCATGGCTTATACGTCTCCTCACTCTGACAAGCCAGGCTTGGCACTCACTCTCCACAAGGAAAAATGTTACTTCTTAAGGTACCGTCACACTAAACGATATCACTAGCAATCCGTGACGTTGCAGCGTCCTGGCTAGCGATATCGTTGTGTTTGACAGGCAGCAGCGATCAGGATCCTGCTGTGATATCGCTGGTCATTGATTAAAGTTCAGAACTTTATTTGGTCGTCAGACCGGCGTGTATCGTCGTGTTTGACACCAAAAGCAACGATGCCAGCAATGTTTTACACTGGTAACCAGGGTAAACATCGGGTTACTAAGCGCAGGGCCGCGCTTAGTAACCCGATGTTTACCCTGGTTACCAGTGTAAAATGTAAAAAAACAAACAGTACATACTCACCTTCACGTCCCCCGGCGTCCGCTTCCCACACTGACTGAGCGCCGTAAAGTGAAAGTGAAAGTACAGCACAGCGGTGCGCTCTGCTGTTAGGGCCGGCGCTCAGTCAGTGCAGGAAGCGGACGCCGGGGGACGCGAATGTAAGTATGTACTGTTTGTTTTTTTTTTACATTTTACGCTGGTAACCAGGGTAAACATCGGGTTACTAAGCGCAGCCCTGCGGCATCGTTGGTCGCTGGAGAGCGGTCTGTGTGACAGCTCTCCAGCGACCAAACAGCGACGCTGCAGCAATCAGCATCGTTGTCTGTATCGCTGCAGCGTCGCTTAGTGTGACGGTACCTTTAGACCTCAGTCCAGAGCCTCTCACCTAGCCAAATCAGATCTCATACTTTGCACTAATGAGGGGCAACACCCTGAAACACCATGTCTGCAAACTGAGATTCTGGTTTGAATTTATCACAAGTCATGTGACAAGGCTCGATAAAGAGTTAATATTGACTTTTAGGATTGCTCCTTACAATAGAGTTCTAGTCCTCTTCCTCTCTGGAGACAATTTACATATTTAATTTCCCAAAGGAGCATGCATGGCTTATAAGTCTCCTCACTCTGACATGCCAGGCTTAGGCTGTCACTCTCCACAAGGAGAAATGTTACTCCTTAAAATGAAATTAGCCGAAAAATTCAACCCCCTCCAATAAACAGCATAATTGGGCCTGCAGGTAGAAATGCAAATCCATCGGTTCCTCATATCTGTTGCTGCATTCCTGAGAACTTAGTGTTTTAAATAATACGCAAATGAAGCATGAAAGGACACTCCCGGAGCCGATGTCTCCGCAGGTCTTATCCCTCTCCAGCAATGGCCTCTATCTTTATTAATGGTTCCCTGTCTACTAGGTAAGGAAATCAGACAGAGGCTGGTGCTGACCGGGGAAACAATCTCAAAGGGCGGAGGTTCTGGGAAATGCTCTGTCACACCCAGAGCACTTAATGCCTCATTTGCAATTCAATGAAAACGTTAACATTTTTGGGAATGCAGCAACAAACAGAAAATATAAAAGGTGTCGGTGGACCTGCATGTCCATATATCTTGTTTGGAAAGGTGTCACGGGGAGACTAGGTGGGCAAGAGCTAAAAACCCGGGTCCCTGCAATTTCCCTCAGACTAGGGAAATCCTGACTGACCCTCTACCTAGAGTTTACACTGATGGTGTGCATGTCTAGGCCTCGACCCTCGCCCTGTCTCCTGTTTCAACCCTAGACTGAAACCTCCGCCCACCACCCAGTGAAAAGATCATACACCAATACCCACAGTTAGCTCAGACAAGGATAACGGAAAATATAAACCACGCCGCAGTCACTCAGGAATACACTATAAATGCGCAGGACAAAATAAATACAAATATAGGAAGGAGTAAATAAGACAAAGGGAAATACACCACCAGCAACGATACTCCAACTACCAGCTCACCACTCCAGACCGAGATAACAACGCAAAGACAGAAGCTATAATCGGCGACGCCCAATGTTCAGGAGAACTATTTAAAGGCAATGGGCATGGCCCAGCTTCCAATCCGAGTATCAGGTAAATTAACCCCGGACCAGCTAGATAAAATCTAGCCGACACCAATGAGCACATAGTGATCAAAAGCGGAATTACCGCTGTCTGTCGAACGACCTGGTCTGAACAGCGTCCGACATGACAAAAGGGGGATGAGGTGCAGGTGATTTGACTGATGGATTACCTTTATAGGTAATTCCTGAGTGATTGATAAATTAGAAACTCCACTGTTTCCCAGAGTAAGAAATAAAAATAACCCTATGTGCTTAATAATGTTCTGCACAAATATATGTGTATATCTATATCCTGCCCCACATCACTTATGGAGTGGTTGTATATTTTCATGTAGGAGTTATCTTTCTACGTTTGTAGAGCAGCTGCAGGAGAAAATGACGAGTGTTCAAGAAAGATAAAAAATGGCATGACTGGGCACTACGGAGACATTCATACAGAAGAAACCATTTGTAATGAAAAGTTGAGCACAGTTCTCCATGTCCGCTTACAATACTGGACAAGTAACGACATGCCAAACACCTGTCACACTGTGATGGTCTTCGGTAAGGGAGAGGGGTCTCAAACTGTCCCGGGAACTAGGACCCTAACTATCCCTGTCCCAGGGGTACTCTTAAAAGGTAGAGAGGCCTGAGTTTCCGACCTTACTATGCTCCTGGTAACGTCCTAAGCTGTCTTCTCCCCCAGGAGGCCTGGGACAGATGTATTAATGTATATACACGTAAGACAAATAGGGGTAACAAAAAGCAACTCACATACAAAAACACTCACCAAGAGTAGAGAAGAACAAAGGGTAGGATAGGAAGGTACAAACCAAATAGGAATAGGATAATGGAGAAACCATCCACCCAAAAACAGCAAACAACAATCTTCAGCAGCAACTGCGAACTGCAACTTCAGCACACCAACTCCAGCAAGCTAGGAGGTAAAACTGTCATAGGCAGGGATGAGAAGGTCTGGCCAGACCAGATGAGCGGGTCAGTAGCAGATGTGAGATGGAGCTGCATGTCGCTAACTAGCACACAAAGAGTCGTTAACGGTTATGATCCGGTGACTTTGGAGCCGCATGAACTTTCTCTGGAGTAGGTGGAAACTGTACTGACCGCAAAACCTGAACTAACACCGCAACTAGAAGTAGCCGTGGGGTGTGCCTAACAAACCCTAGACACTTCGACACAGCCGGAGGACTAAATACACCTATAGATAGAAATAGGAATACTACCTTGCCTCAGAGCAGAACCCCAAAGGATAGGCAGCCCCCCACGAATATTGACTGTGAGTAGGAGAGGAAAGACACACGCAGGCAGAAAACAGGATTCAGCAAAAGAGGCCACTCTAGCTAAATAGGGAAAGATAGGACAGAATACTAAGCAGTCAGTATTAAAACCCTTCCAAAAATATCCACAGCAGATGATACAAAAAGTTCCACAATCTAACTAAAGACATGGAATGTATATCTGCCACTCCAGAGAATCCAACAAGACTGAGAAAATACTGACACAATCTAAGCTGGACAAAAAAACACTGAATAGCACAGAATTATTAAGCACACAGCATGTGTGCCACAGAAACAAAACCAGACACTTATCTTTGCTGATTTGGCAGAAGGCAGAAGGAACCAAACCAGGACCAAAACCTCCCAACAACCATGGACAACTGGCAAGGACTAATGAATCCTGCACGCCTAAATACCCCAGTCAGAACTGCAATCAGCAGATACACCTGACCAGGACTGCAACTCAGGGGCAACTGCATTACCACCTACAACCACCGGAGGGAGCCCAAAAGCAGAATTCACAACAGTTAACCTCTTCAGCGCCAAAGGAAATGAAGACCATTTAATATGAGGGACAAAACACACAGGCTAAATGGAAGACCTGCGATTCTCAATACCTAAAGATAGCCTAACCCCAAATCTACCAGGAGGACGTGACAGTCGTGACAACACCATGATGGAAACCCACCGAACCCCTATAAAGGTGAACTATAGGTATAGATGTTAATTTTGATCGACTGGAGATGTGAACCATCCGACAGCACGAGTGTTGTCCACTTTTCAAGGACTACTAGATAGAAAAAGGTAAATATTTTTTTTCCCTCATCTGCGACAAACTCAGACCAGACTCATGACAATCTTAAAAAACCACTGATGAAACTGGGACCTATAGTCTGATACGTGAAGAGAATGGACATCTCAATGAGCCTTTGTGTATGGTGGAGTTAAAGGGGTATTTCCATCTCTAAGATCCGATCTCAATATGAAATGGAGCAGACAGGCAAGGAACAGCCTAAACGCAGCTGCATCAGGGCTCCTCAACCTTCAGCTGCACCCAGTGACGCCGACACCAGAAGATAGAGGGAATTTACTAAACCTCCCTATATCGTCCCTGAAAATCTGGGTGATGAGGCTTTTGTTTACCTGGTTGCCCATGTATACGTCCTGTAGTTCTTTCATGAGAGGTCGCACATGCTCAGTAGATATCTTCTCTTCTAGCAGTGTCGCTGTTCAGTAGGACAGGGCATGATGGCTCACAGCCGCTGTGCACCTATCAAGAGGAGCCGCTATCCTCCTCCCCGGCTGTGTGATAGCCAAAGCAGGGGCGAACATACTATTGGTCCCACCAGTGCAGCTGCCCAGGGGCACAAAAGGGCCACTTCTCCCTCCTGTCACAGACACATAGCCCTGCATTATGACAAACTATTGGGCCCTTCACAGTTCTTACACCAGGGCCCTCTTTTGCCCGCGTCCACCTCACAGCGAGCACAGAACTACCAATCACTAAACCACTAATGGTTTTTCTCTGTCCATATTAATAATAATGGCCGCCTCCTGCCAATACACAGAAGACAGCTACAACTGGGCCATTATCTGGATGAAAATCTGTTTCTGTTGCCATGAGCAACCAATCAGAGCTCAGCTTTCATTTGCAAACTAGCACCAGTGAAATGTATGCTGCACTATGATTGGTTGCTATGACAAGGTGGCGGATAGTGTGTGTATATGTAATACCAGCTGTGCGAAGGAGAGCATAGGGAACATGGAGAAGCAGCAGGGGGTCACATGGTCAGCACTGAAGAGGGAGCAGCTCCGCAATTGAGGAGTTTAGGCTTGCGGCTGAGAACAGCTGATTGGCGGGGGTACCGGGTGTCGGACCCCAACCGATCAGACATTGATGACCTATCCAAAGTATAGGTCAATGAAAAAATAGGACCAGACCAACCCTTGTAAAACAACCCCATATTATTGTTAGGCAGACAGTTCTTCTGACATTAGCTAAACCCAGATTTGTCCAGATAGAGAAGTGTGAGCCGTCACTTCACAGAACACATGTCCACTGCTCCAGTGGTGCCAGACTTACACCACTCCATCCAGGGCCGGCCCGAACGTATAGGCGATCTAGGCGGCCGCCTAGGGCACCGACCCTAATGGGGCGCCAGAGAAAAAATAGAAAAAATCTTTTCAAAAGGCAAAAGGTGTATGGAGCGGAGCTGAATGTTTATGAGGTGTATGGAGCGGAGCCGTGTGTACGGAGCGGAGTCGTGTGTGTATGAGGTGTATGGAGCGGAGCTAAATGTGTATGAGGAGTACGGAGCGGAGCCGCGTGTGTACGAGGTGTATGGAGCGGAGCGCGTGTGTACAGAGCGCAGCCGCGTGTGTAGGAGTAGCTATGTGTGGCCATTATACGGTACGAAGTATCATGTGCGGCCAATATACAGTATGGAGCATCATGTGTGGTCATTATACAGTATGGAGCATCATGTGTGGCCATTATACAGTATGGAGCATCATGTGTGGCCATTATACAGTATGGAGCACTGTGGCCATATTTTTTTGTTTATAATTATTCTTTATGAAACAGTGTGATCAGCAGTGCTAAATGGGTGTGGTTGGGACGTGGATATGGGTGTGGCTAGTTATGAATGGGTGTGGTCAGAGGCGTGGCCTAAAATTTGCCGCTGGGTTTGCATTCTAGGTCTCGGGAGTAGAGACGAAAGTAAGAAACACCAAAACGTTCTAGATCTTACAATCAATGCGGATCAAACAACCAAACAGGAGACACAGTGTAGCATGGCAAGTCTCTGAGCGCTGATTGTGCCGGCCAAGTGTACAGCCATTCATTCATCTGTACAGGAGCCTGTAACATGTAAAGCCCAACCAGGAGGCCAGGTAAAGCCCAACCAGGAGGCCATGTAAAGCCAAACCAGGAGGCCATGTGAAGCCCAACCAGGAGGCCATGTAAAGCCAAACCAGGTGTAATAATTATAGGGGATAACTCAGGAGACTCTTTGCGTGGAACAAGACAACTACAGGACACAGTTTTATAAGTGGTAAAGTCTATATTATAACACGGTGATTCAAACAGGTGCAGAGAGAAACTCAAGTCCACAACACTTGGTGTAAATATTAAATGCAGCTTAGCAGTCTATAGGAAACTTCAGAGGAAAATGCAATCACGCAGAAAGTCTATGAAGCACAATTATACTTGAGGATACTTGACACGAATAAGTCCTTGTTTTAGTCCAAACACGGATAGATATGCTTATAAGGCAGTTCAAATAATATCTTAGCACAACCAGGGAGGCCTGGGTAAAAGTCTCAGGTTTTTGCAGAGCAGCAACAGCTTACATGTCCAGCAAATGCAGATGGAAGTAAACACGAGCAGCAGATGAAGGAGGATCACTGGAAACTGGTGTATGCAGCAGGAACTCAAAGCAGAGTAGCAGGATCACCACACAGGTTCACAGGAGCAGGTATATAGTCAAGGAGTCACCAGAGTCAGGAGCTGGATGCAAGGCAGAATACTCTAGCACAGACTGAAGGCTGGGGTGGAGTTTTATAGCAGGAAGACACAGTGCACATGAGACCAAAGACGCCATCTTGGAAAAGGGCAGTAATGCACAAAAGGTAATAAAAAATGTTCAGAGTCCTGACACCAGGAGGCCATGTAAAGCCCAACCAGGAGGACATGTAATGCCAAACCAGGAGGCCATGTAAAGCCCAAACATGGCTCATATATGTGCCCCCATTATGGCTTTCCAATATCTTATTAAAACTAATTGACTTAAAACTAGGTTTTGACCCATTACATACATTGGGACAAGCCAATCTTATATGCTGTAGTCCCACACATAGCATTAAATAAGGTTATACTAAGTAATGTTGGCGCAACGTCTCCCGGCACTAGCAAGACACTGTTAGGCCACATAAGCGCTGCAGCCTATCAGCAAGCACTAATATGCCATGTGGGCACTGCAGCCCATCAGCAAGCACTAATATGACATGTGGGCACTGTAGCCCATCAGCAAGCTCTGATCTGCCATGTGGGCACTGCAGCCCATCAGCAAACACTGATCTGCCATGTGAGCACTGCGGCCCATCAGCAAGCTCTGATCTGCCACGTGGGCACTGCAGCCCATCAGCAAGCTCTGATTTGCCATGTGGGCTCTGCCGCCCATCATCAAGCACTGATCTGTCACGTGAGCACTGCGACCCATCAGCAAGCTCTCATCTGCCACGTGGGCACTGCAGCCCATCAGCAAGCACTGATCTGCCATGTGAGCACTGCAGCCCATCAGCAAGCGAAGATCTGCCATGAGAGCACTGCAGCCCATCAGCAAGCACTGATCTGCCACGTGGGCACTGCAGCCCATCAGCAAGCTCTGATCTGCCATGTGGGCACTGAAAACCCATCAGCAAGCACTGATCTGCCATGTAGGCACTGCAGCCCATCAGCAAGCTCTGATCTGCCATGTGAGCACTGCAGCCCATCAGCAAGCACTGATCTGCCATGTGAGCACTGCGGCCCATCAGCAAGCTCTGATCTGCCATGTGGGCACTGAAAACCCATCAGCAAGCACTGATCTGCCATGTGGGCACTGAAAACCCATCAGCAAGCTCTGATCTGCCATGTGAGCACTGCAGCCCATCAGCAAGCTCTGATCTGCCATGTGGGCACTGCAGCCCATCAGCAAGCTCTGATCTGCCATGTGGGCACTGCAGCCCATCAGCAAGCTCTGATCTGCCATGTGAGCACTGCAGCCCATCAGCAAGCTCTGATCTGCCATGTGGGCACTGCAGCCCATCAGCAAGCTCTGATCTGCCATGTGGGCACTGCAGCCCATCAGCAAGCTCTGATCTGCCATGTGGGCACTGCAGCCCATCAGCAAGCACTGATCTGCCATGTAGGCACTGCAGCCCATCAGCAAGCTCTGATCTGCCATGTGAGCACTGCAGCCCATCAGCAAGCACTGATCTGCCATGTGAGCACTGCGGCCCATCAGCAAGCTCTGATCTGCCATGTGGGCACTGAAAACCCATCAGCAAGCACTGATCTGCCATGTGGGCACTGAAAACCCATCAGCAAGCACTGATCTGCCATGTGGGCACTGAAAACCCATCAGCAAGCTCTGATCTGCCATGTGAGCACTGCAGCCCATCAGCAAGCTCTGATCTGCCATGTGGGCACTGCAGCCCATCAGCAAGCTCTGATCTGCCATGTGGGCACTGCAGCCCATCAGCAAGCTCTGATCTGCCATGTGAGCACTGCAGCCCATCAGCATGCGAAGATCTGCCATGTGGGCACTGCAGCCCATCAGCAAGCTCTGATCTGCCATGTGGGCACTGCAGTCCATCAGCAAGCTCTGATCTGCCATGTGAGCACTGCAGCCCATCAGCAAGCACTGATCTGCCATGTGAGCACTGCGGCCCATCAGCAAGCTCTGATCTGCCATGTGGGCACTGAAAACCCATCAGCAAGCACTGATCTGCCATGTGGGCACTGAAAACCCATCAGCAAGCTCTGATCTGCCATGTGAGCACTGCAGCCCATCAGCAAGCTCTGATCTGCCATGTGGGCACTGCAGCCCATCAGCAAGCTCTGATCTGCCATGTGTGCACTGCAGCCCATCAGCAAGCTCTGATCTGCCATGTGAGCACTGCAGCCCATCAGCAAGCTCTGATCTGCCATGTGAGCACTGCAGCCCATCAGCAAGCTCTGATCTGCCATGTGGGCACTGCAGCCCATCAGCAAGCTCTGATCTGCCATGTGGGCACTGCAGCCCATCAGCAAGCTCTGATCTGCCATGTGAGCACTGCAGCCCATCAGCAAGCGAAGATCTGCCATGTGGGCACTGCAGCCCATCAGCAAGCTCTGATCTGCCATGTGGGCACTGCAGTCCATCAGCAAGCTCTGATCTGCCATGTGAGCACTGCAGCCCATCAGCAAGCACTGATCTGCCATGTGAGCACTGCGGCCCATCAGCAAGCTCTGATCTGCCATGTGGGCACTGAAAACCCATCAGCAAGCACTGATCTGCCATGTGGGCACTGAAAACCCATCAGCAAGCTCTGATCTGCCATGTGAGCACTGCAGCCCATCAGCAAGCTCTGATCTGCCATGTGGGCACTGCAGCCCATCAGCAAGCTCTGATCTGCCATGTGGGCACTGCAGCCCATCAGCAAGCTCTGATCTGCCATGTGAGCACTGCAGCCCATCAGCAAGCTCTGATCTGCCATGTGGGCACTGCAGCCGATCAGCAAGCTCTGATCTGCCATGTGGGCACTGAAAACCCATCAGCAAGCACTGATCTGCCATGTGGGCACTGAAAACCCATCAGCAAGCACTGATCTGCCATGTGGGCACTGCAGCCCATCAGCAAGCACTGATCTGCCATGTGGGCACTGCAGCCTATCAGCAAGCACTGATCTGCCATGTGGGCACTGAAAACCCATCAGCAAGCACTGATCTGCCATGAACCTAGCATGAAAAACACAAAAGTTGAACAATAATTCTGCGACTTCTCAAAGTAACTTAGTCGATGGTTGTGATGAATCGGGGCCAATTGCTCAGTCAGACTCTCTTTATTCCCGGTGTGGTCAGTCCCAAGTGAAAGCTACACCAAAACAATTCTCACGAAAACTAGAACCTCGGCCTATTAAAAAAAAACATACAATTCTTCTTCCTTACAGAAAAATAATAAAAGCTGTAAGTGTTGAAATGCAGAAAATCCCTACAACCTTCCATTGTAGGCCAGACATTGGTTATGGGTCAATAGGAAAATATAGAACAATTTTTCATGGTTTTTTTTTTCATTTTTTTTAAACCGTGTTTTGTTAAAAATAGTCAAAGGCTATGTGCACACGTCAGGATTTTCTGCAGAATTTTCCTGAACAAAACCAGACTTTTTCTGCAGGAAATCCGCATGCGTTTTTCGTGCGTTTTTTTCCGGAGCTTCCTAATGCATAAATAGCTTCAAAAACACGAAATATCCACAAAATTAATGAACATGCTGCGTTTTTTACCGCAATGCGTTTTTTTCGCGGAAAAAACGCATCATGTGCACAAAAATTGCAGAATGCATTAAAAATGATGGGATGCTTATGTATGCGTTTTTTAAGCGTTTTTTCCGCGGAAAACGGCCGAAAAAAACGCGAAAAATCCTGAACGTGTGCACATAGCCAAAAATGCAAGAGAATTAGGCTGCCGTCACACTAGCAGTATTTGGTCAGTATTTTACCTCAGTATTTGTAAGCCAAAACCAGGAGTGGGTGATAAATGCAGAAGTGGTGCATATGTTTCTATTATACTTTTCCTCTAATTATTCCACTCCTGGTTTTGGCTTACAAATACTGATGTAAAACACTGACCACATACTGCTAGTGTGATGGCAGCCTTAGACACTTTATAACATTTGTTTGGATGGCTAGATTGTTAGATGCAGTTGGGGCCTCCTAGTCGTGTGACAGCTGCCGTTTACTGGCCCCAGGTAGCACACATCAGATCTCCATCCAGCGGCCATGTCGCCCCCTCTGCTCCTCACTAGTAAGCGCCTCCTTGTCCATTACAGCTGGAGAGCATGGGTGGAGTACGGATCACCCAAACTGCAGCTGCTCCGCAGAAAGGAGCCCTTGTGTATTCCCGCTGGTAAGGAGAGCGGGAACCAGATCCAGCATGGGGGGGGGGACATCCCGAACCAAGAGCTGAAGATCCAAACCTATGTGCATCACAACAACTGGCCATCTTATAGCAAACCACAAAAAATGCAGAAAATCCTGCTGTGATTGCTCCACATCGGTCCAACTGGATTGTACGAATCAGTTTGCAGCCAGCAAATGAAGAATTGGGTAGTCCACCATGTGACGGCCCTTTAATACTGGCCCCAAAAGTGCTGCACAAATTAAAAATATATAATACCTATCCCCTGATCGGTGCTGCTACTCTACTCACAGGTGTGTACCCCCCGCTGGTCTCCTGACAATCAGTCACTTGACCGCTGTAGCCAACTTGACCGTAGCGGTCACCTGATGCATCCCGTCTTTCTCAATACTAGGAGGCCGATAAGGGATGCAACACCCAATGAGGTGAAATCCAAATAATTCTCATTTTAGGACTCGCTTGGTGCCATGCACTTATTCACACTAAAACATGTCTAAGCCTGACGTTTTAATGGATTACTCTCCAATTTGGAGGCTCTGCCCCAACTTCCTGATCATTGTGCATGCATCCAACATTAAGGGACTTGTCGCCAGGTTATAAGTGTCCAGTCTCTGCCCGTATTTTATTCCCGCTGCCCCCGAGTTTGCCATTTTCTCTATTTTTTTAAATCCGCCATACAGTTCCAGACATATGGGCCTTTTATGATCTTTACTCAGTGGGCGGTGCTTATAAATTAATTATGCAAAGCACTCTAAGGACACGCACCTAGATAATCCGGGAGCCACGCCCACTTGTAAAAAAAAACCCATAAAAGTTATCACTAAATAAGAAGGCCCATATTCCAGGAACCATGGGGTGCATTTAGAAAATAAAAAAAAAATACTCAGGGGAACAGTGGGAATAAAAAAAGCAACAATTGGACATTTTTGAGTTGGTGACTCTAAAAAGATCACATTTACATTTCTCTAAAGGTCAAACAGTATATAAACCCTGTGCACCGACTGTTTGCAGGGTCTGTTTGGCATCACAGTGCATGGAGTCCTTGTTGTGCCATGCATCATAGTGCATGGAGTCCTTGTTGTGCCATGCGTCACAGTGTATGGAGTCCTTGTTGTGCCATGCGTCAAAGTGCACGGAGTCCTCATTGTGCTATGCGTCACAGTGTATGGAGTCCTTGTTGTGCCATGCGTCACAGTGTATGGAGTCCTTGTTGTGCCATGTGTCAAAGTGCACGGAGTCCTCATTGTGCTATGCGTCACAGTGTACAGAGTCCTCGTTGTGCCATGCGTCACAGTGCACGGAGTCCTTGTTGTGCCATGTGTCAAAGTGCACGGAGTCCTCATTGTGCTATGCGTCACAGTGCACGGAGCCCTTTTGTGTCATGAATCACAGTGCACGGAGTCCTTGTTGTGCCATGCGTCAAAGTGCACGGAGTCCTCGTTGTGCCATGCGTCACAGTGTACAGAGTCCTCGTTGTGCCATGCGTCACAGTGCACAGAGTCCTCGTTGTGCCATGCGTCACAGTGTATGGAGTCCTTGTTGTGACATGCGTCAAAGTGCACGGAGTCCTCATTCTGCTATGCGTCACAGTGTACAGAGTCCTCGTTGTGCCATGCGTCACAGTGCACGGAGTCCTTGTTGTGCCATGCGTCACAGTGTACAGAGTCCTCATTGTGCCATGAGTCACAGTGCACGGAGTCCTTGTTGTGCCATGCGTCACAGTGTATGGAGTCCTTGTTGTGCCATGCGTCAAAGTGCACAGAGTCCTCATTGTGCTATGCGTCACAGTGTATGGAGTCCTTGATGTGCCATGCGTCACAGTGTATGGAGTCCTTGTTGTGCCATGCGTCACAGTGCACGGAGTCCTCGTTGTGCCATGCATCACAGTGCACAGAGTCCGTGGTGTGCCATGCGTCACAGTGTACGGAGTCCTTGTCGTGCCATGCGTCACAGTGTACGGAGTCCTTGTCGTGCCATGCGTCACAGTGCACAGAGTCCGTGGTGTGCCATGCGTCACAGTGCACAGAGTCCGTGATGTGCCATGCGTCACAGTGTACGGAGTCCTCGTTGTGCCATGCGTCAAAGTGTATGGAGTCCTCGTTGTGCCATGCGTCACAGTGTATGGAGTCCTCGATGTGCCATGCGTCACAGTGTATGGAGTCCTTGTTGTGCCATGCGTCACAGTGCACGGAGTCCTCGTTGTGCCATGCGTCACAGTGTATGGAGTCCTCGTTGTGCCATGCGTCACAGTGCACGGAGTCCTCGTTGTGCCATGCGTCACAGTGTATGGAGTCCTCGTTGTGCCATGCGTCACAGTGCATGGGGTCCTTTTTAACCAACCACCTGCCAATAAGCACATGAGCCTCAGGCCTGGGGCACCAAGCATCATGTGCATGAGGCATCACTGCAGCACACCCATTGCGATGATGCCTCCTGCACGCGATGCCTTGTGCTCCGGGCCTGAGGCTCATTTTTTGGCAGGTGCCCTTTCCTGGAGGAAACATATGGAGCAGACAGAGCTTAATGCTGATTAACACAGCAAGGAAGAAGCAAACAGTGTGTGATACCAATCCAGAGACAGAAAACGGGGCTACATGAGACATTTCCTCTCTGCCAGTGATCCAGACAGCTAGGAGGAAGCTCAGGGTGTCTGCTACAGACTCAGCGCGGAGGGAGGAGGAGGCATGGCGTCTGCCATTGACTCCGGATGGGGGAGGAGGAGGAGGATAAGACATGGCTACAGTGCTCTTGGTATTACCAGCAACTCTAATGCAGCTAAGACTTTCCGGTGAAGAAAGCATAAAAGCATCTGATTGGACGCTGTGGCAAAAAATAAATAAATAATTTAAAGGGGAATTCCACCTAGTTATCCTGCTGCTGGATCAGGTCTCACAGGACGTGACTGGGTCCGTGTGCAGCTGCTCATCATCACATGCGCTGTTCTCTTACATCCCATGGTCAATAGTCCGTCCCTAGAGGGTTTCTTCAGGTCCATGTGTAAAATGGCTCATATACACTTTCACATTGATTAATTAATTACACCTCAAATCTCGTTGCCACATTTTAATTTCCACTATTTTCTTTTCGCCGAAGAAGTGGTTTAGGACTTAGACCTTCTTAGGTCTACTTCGATAGGAGTAAAGGCAATTTTCTAGTATGTTAGATTTAAAGATTTGTCCAAAGTAACCATTTTTTGCCCTTTTGTTATTCCCGCTGCTCCCCTGAGTGTTCCGCTGTTTTCCTTTTTTAAATCCGACATATGGTACCAGAGATATTGGGCCTTTATGTTTAGTGCTAATTTCTCGGGTCTTTGAAAGGGGGTGGTGCAGCCCAAAGACACGCCCCAGAGGATCATGTGAGCCATGCCTTCTAGGGGAAAAAAAAGGCCCATATCTCTGGGACCGTACAGTGGATTTAAAAAAGAAAAAAAGTGGAATGCTCAGGGGAGCAGCAGTAATAAACTCAACAGCAAACACTGGACACTTTTGACTGGGTGATAGGGCCTTTTTAACAACCATCACAGACTTTAAAGAGTTTGTAAACCACAAAATGCCAATCTGTGTGTCCTCGTTGATAAAAAGTAAAAAAAATTAATTTCTGCAGTGTCTGAGAACATATCCAAGCTGCTGAATCTCAGCCATTCTGATAAAAGCAGCCTTTTGCAATAATTAATTCCTGCATCCGCCTCTGCCCAATGGGGCTCACAATCTCAACCCAGACACAACACCAATTTTACAGAATGCCAGCCAACAATCGGCAACAGAAGGACACCAGACAACCTAGAAGAAACCCATATGAACTCTACGCAGATGTTGACCTTGGTGGATTAAACCCAGAGGCACAGTGCTGCAAAGCAACTGTGCTACCCACTGAGCCACCCAATTACCCAAACTGGCCTTCCCAAAGTCCCAAACCATCTCCTGATAGACTTGATCT
Organism: Ranitomeya variabilis; assembly: GCF_051348905.1. Taxonomy (NCBI): domain Eukaryota; kingdom Metazoa; phylum Chordata; class Amphibia; order Anura; family Dendrobatidae; genus Ranitomeya; species Ranitomeya variabilis. The sequence continues at coordinate 554,843,644 of NC_135233.1, forward strand.
ATATGCTTGAATTCTGCAGCCAGAGTCATATTTCTGTCCAGTCGCTTCACCGATGCCTCCATCTTGTGCCAGTCATTACACAGGCTACCCATTCGCTACAGGGTCCAGTATAAACTCATCTCTCTTACCCACAAAGCTCTCCACAGTTCTGCACCGCCTTATATCTCCTCTCTCATCTCTGTCTATCGCCCTACACGTGCCCTCCGTTCTACAAACGACCTAAGACTAAAGGTACCGTCACACTGAGCAACTTTTCAACGAGAACGACAGCGATCCGTGACGTTGCAGTGTCCTGGATAGCGATCTCGTTGTGTTTGACACGCAGCAGCGATCAGGATCCTGCTGTGACATCGCTGGTCGGAGCTAGAAGTCCAGAATTTTATTTCGTCACTGGATCACCCGCTGTCATCGCTGGATCGGTGTGTGTGACACCGATCCAGCGATGTGTTCGCTTGTAACCAGGGTAAACATCGGGTTACAAAGCGCAGGGCCGCGCTTAGTAACCCGATGTTTACCCTGGTTACCATTGTAAATGTAAAGAAAAAAAAACAGTACATACTTACATTCCGGTGTCTGTCAAGTCCCTCGCCGTCAGCTTCCCGCACTGACTGTGAGCGCCGGCCGTAAAGTAAAAGCAGAGCACAGCGGTGACGTCACCGCTGTGCTGTGCTTTACGGCCGGCACTGAGACAGTCAGTGCGGGAAGCTGACGGCGGGGGACGTGACAGACACCGGAATGTAAGTATGTAGTGGGTTTTTTTTTTCACATTTACAATGGTAACCAGGGTAAACATCGGGTTACTAAGCGCGGCCCTGCACTTAGTAACCCGATGTTTACCCTGGTTACCCGGGGACTTCAGCATCGTTGATCGCTGGAGAGCTGTCTGTGTGACAGCTCTCCAGCGACCACACAACGACTTACCAACGATCACGGCCAGGTCGTATCGCTGGTCGTGATCGTTGGTAAATCGTTTAGTGTAACGCTACCTTAACATCCCCTGTAATCCGAACCTCCCACCTCCGTCTCCAAGACTTCTCTCGTGCTGCGCCAGCTCTCTGGAATGCACTTCCCCAGACGATCAGACTGATACCTAGCCCCGACCTATTCAAGCGCGCTTTGAAAACCCATCTCTTCAAACAAGCCTACCACATCAACTACTCAGTAAACTAACTTTGCCCTGCTCCCTTCTTCCAAATATTATTCTGAATCTGCACCCTACTATTCATCTGTCTCCACACCCTCCATGCTCATGATAACTGCACTTGATACTTGACTATTGCACTTAAACACACGGGCTGATGACCGGATCATGCAGCTTTATATGAAAATCCCTATTTATTATAATTGCCAGACCTGAAATAACAAGCACTTTTAACCTATTGTGTCCCCCCCATTTCCTTGTAGATTGAAGCTTGTGAGCAGGGACCTCACTCCTAATGTCACTGTTTAAATTGTCTTAACTCGTACCGAATTTATTGTTTGTACATGTCCCCACTTAATTGTAAAGTGCTGCGGAATATGTTGGCGCTATATAAATAAAAATTATTATTATTATTATGCTGTGTTCATACAGGGGTATTCCTGTCTCACTAGGATATGCTATCGCTGAATAATTTCCATCTGACCCCACAATCCTGAGAATTAAGGGGCCACATTGTTGCTCCTGCTGGGGAGAAGGATGGTTTGTTTTTACCGTAATTCTGTCTATACCGCTGAATGCAGCATTGAGTTGTGAAGGCTTTACATGTGCTCAGGCGACATGGCCCAGCGAGGAACGGAGAGGGTGTGACGCGCCAAGTAAAGTTCTCCAACATACAGTGGTTCAGACACATGAACATGTCACAGACATTAACCCTTTCATAAGCTGAGGGCATTTACGTAGCGAAATTTCAGCTTCTGGATCCTAAACAGACCTGTCCATTTTGTGATCCCATTTGAGGATCAAACGCGCCAATTCAATTGAAAAAAAAAAATTATTACCTCTCCAGTGCCATCTGAGTTCTGTGAGGTTTTTTTTACTGGTTGAATAGTAGAAAGAATTTTTTCCAAGGCAGAAAATCAGAGCCAGCGCACCCACAAAAAACGCTCAGTTATTTTTTCATATGCAGAAAACAACTAAGGATGCCTGAATGAGGCCTATGACACTTTCCTCCTCTTAGATTTTCTCAGAATTTTGTAATGATGGCGCAGACATAGCTAAGATTATGGTTTAAGGACTGTGACCCGATGTATAGAGCGAGGTCCATAAAGCCACAGTTGGGCGAGTTTGGTTTGGGTGTGTCAGATTATACAGTGGTGCAGTTGTCCACGGGAACACACTGATAAGGAAGTTCTGTCTGCGAACCGGAGGATAAATAAAGTTGTTTAAGTTGAACTTTATTGGGTCACTCGCCTCATTATCGCACACACATGAAAGCCGCTGGTTAAAATATAGTGGAGAATGTGGGCAGTGTGAACTGAGGCGTACCCTGAAAAAGCTGCATGTCCGTGAGTGAGCCTACACAATTACAAATCAGGACCATGGACAACATGGAGGAGCTACTAAAGCACCTGGTCATCAACCAGCAACAGCAGCTGCAGTTACAGTGGCAACAGCAGGAGCAGCACAAGCAGCAGCAACAGCAGGAGCAGCACAAGCAGCAGCAACAGCAGGAGCAGCACAAGCAGCAGCAACAGCAAGAGCAGTACCAACAGCGCAGAAATCCTCAAACTGATTCTGCAACAGATTGTGGACCTGCGAGAGACGCCACCGCCGACCCTGGTTCGTCCTGAAGCCCGCGACAAAGTCAGGTCAGCACTGAAGAAGACGAGTACGGAGGATTTCCTCACTATGGTTGAACACACAGTGGAGCGAGAGAGTTTGCAGATATCCCAGTAGGCTGAAGTGTTGGTCCTATTCCTGATGGGAGACGCCCAGAAGGCGTACTTTGACCTCAGCTGGGAGGATGCCCAGAACTATGGGAAACTCAAAAGGTGAGTTCCTTGCCCAACTATGGGTTAATATGTATGTACTGGCTTACCAGTGGTCCTTTGTGGAGAACCGAAACGCTAGGTCTCAGGCGTATGACTTATTGCATTTAGTACAAAAATGGCTCCAGTCTGAGACATTGAGCCCAGCCCGATTGGTAGCAAGGGTAGTAGTAGTCGACCGCTTGGTGAGAATACTGCCATACACAGCTGGGTGGGGCAAAGGGACGAGGCCAACCTAGATCAGGTGGTTAGCCTGATCGAGCATCATGTGGCCACCCAGGAACTCGTACGGGACTCTGCCCCACTGCGAGTATCACTCTGGCCCCTGCAAGCACAGGAGTCTGGAAAAGGGACCTAATCCTCTGCTGGGGTCAGTCAGAACTGAGCCCATACTGAGAGGCTAGCCCGAAGTGAGAGTGGCATAAGAACAGTTATCCCTAAACCGGTCTCGTGGACTAGCGGTGCGACCATCTACACCAGCTTTTGAACCCCATCTGTGCCAGGAGCGCATCAATGGACACTGGGCGGTGGCTCTCTTGGACTCACGAAGCCTAGTGATACTCGTCCATGGGTCACTGATCTCTGGGTTAGAAGCCACTGGGGGAAAGTTGGGGTCATTTGTATACATGGCGAACTCCGGGAGTATCTAACGACGGAGGTAACATTTTCCACTCCGTACAGGGAGGTTAAACATAATATGGGAGTTGTGAACACGCTTCCTTTTGGGACTGTATTAGAAAAAGACTTGCCCTTGCTCTGGTCCCTGTGGGATAGTAAAATTAACCCTCCCAGGGTAAAGGTCTGTCCAGCACAGAACCAGAAAATCCTGAGTCGGGGTTACCTACCGTAGGGGGTCACCCTTATGGGAAAGGAGTGTACACCTGACAGGTTTCCCATAGAGGTGTTAGCAGGAGAAGTCAAGGAGACCACATCAATCCTGGAGATGGAAGTGTCCCAGGGAACATTTGGGACAGCTTAGTTTCAGGATCCCACACTGACCCGAGCCCAGGTCAGGGTGACAGGGGTAGCTCAGCAATCGGGGACAGAGGCGGTTTTTCCATGCATGGTGGTCTAACAGGGGTTGCTATACTGGGTTGACAAAATCCGTGACGAAGTAGTGGGACAGCTGCTAGTGCTGCAGTTGTACCGTCGGGCGGTGCTCGAGATGGCTGGGTGGTTACCTAGGGGTTAAAAAGACACAATAGCAGATCCTGCAGCGATTTATACGGAGGTGCAGAGGTTTTGTAAGTCTTGCTCAGAGTGTCAGCTGACCGCACTCACCGCACGTTTCTGAAGTCCATTGGTTCCTCTGCCTATTCTAGAGGCACCTATTGAGCGGATTGCTATGGATCTGGTAAAGACCATTGTAAGGTCAGCTCGTGGCCACCAACACATGGTCATAGACTACGCTACTCATTACCCAGAGGCTATTCCACTCCGTCACACCTCGGCAAAACTTATTGCCTGGGAGCTGTTTGCCATGGTCTTATTGCCTGGGAGCTGTTTGCCATGGTCGCTCGCCTTGGGCTACCTAAGGAGATCCTAATGTGTTATGAACTGGTGGTTTAGGAGCAACATGGGACGTGCTCTGGAGGAGGTGGTACCTGTACTGACCGCAGTTCCTGAGCTTAACACAACACTAGAAGTAGCCGTGGGATGTTCCTGTCACTCCCTAGACACCTCGTCACAGCCGGAGAACTAACTACCCCTAAAGATAGAAACAGGAAAGCTATCTTGCCTCAGAGAAAATTCCCAAAGGACAGACAGCCCCCCACAAATATTGACTGTGAGTGGAGAGGGAAATGACATACACAGAATGAAACTAGGATGTAGCAAAGAAGGCCAATCTAGCTAGATAGATAGAACAGGACAGAATACTGTGCGGTCAGTATTAAAAACTAGAAAAATCCACCACAGAGTTTACAAAAATCTCCACACCTGACTAAAGGTGCGGAGGGTAAATCTGCTTCCCAGAGCTTCCAGCTTAACTGAATAAATCCATACTGACAAGCTGGACTAGAAAAAACATAGAATGTGCTGAACGATTAAGTCCACAAAAAGTGGAAAGCAAAAGAACAAAGCAAGGACTTATCTTTGCTGAACTGGTCAGAATATCAGGGAAATCCAAGAGAGATGTGAATCCAAGCAGGAACCATTGACAACTGGCACTGGCTGAAGGATAGAGCCAGGATAAATAGCCGAGCCAGAATAGCCGATCAGTGGAAGCAGCTGCGGACTGCTAAATCCAAGGAGCAGCAGTTCCACTTAAATCCACCGGAGGGAGCCCAAGAGCAGAACTCACAAAAGTGCCACTTACAACCACCGGAGGGAGCCCAAGAGCGGAATTCACAACACTAATGGTTCAGGGGACTTCTTTTATTACCAAGGTGACAAAGGAACTTTGTTTCACACGTCGGTGTACCATCCACAGACCGAAGGTTTAGTTAAAAGAGTTAACAAAACCCTTAAATCTATACTTTAAAAAAGCGGGCTCCAAAATTGGGAAGGATTGGGACATGAAACTGCCGTATGTAATGTTTGACGTCCGAGAGGTACCGCAGTTTTCAATGGGGTCCTTAACTTTCGAGCTATTACACAGCAGGCATCCTAGGGGTCTGCTGGATGTAGCCGAAGAGACGTGGGAGCATAGAGCACGTGGCCAGTATGCAGGACCTGATCGCGGTGGTCATGCCTGTAGGAAAGGAACATCTTATGCATGCCCAGGCAGCGCAGAACTGAGCTTCTTATAGAAAGACCACGGTCAGGTCCTTTAACCCCTTCCCGACCCATGACGCCACATAGGCGTCATGAAAACCCGTGCCAATCCGACCCATGACGCCTATGTGGCGTCATGGAATGATCGCGTCCCTGCAGATCGGGTGAAGGGGTTAACTCCTATTTTACCCGATCTGCAGGGAGAGGGGGAGTGGTACTTCAGCCCAGGGGGGGTGGCTTCACCCCCCCGTGGCTACGATCGCTCTGATTGGCTGTTGAAAGTGAAACTGCCAATCAGAGCGATTTGTAATATTTCACCTAAAAAACTGGTGAAATATTACAATCCAGCCATGGCCGATGCTGCAATATCATCGGCCATGGCTGGAAACACTAATGTGACCCCCCCCCACCCCACCGATCGCCCCCCCAGTGCTCCGTTATAGGGTCCGGTCCCCTCCGTCCGCCTGCCGACTCCCCCGTCCTGCTGTCCGCTCCCCCGTCCTCCTGCCCGCTCCCCCCCTGCTCCTATGTCACCCCCCCGTGCTCCGACGCCCCCCCCCGTGCCCCGATCTCCCCCCCCTTATACTTACCGAGGCTCCCGGTCCCCGTCCGCCTCCATCATGGGCGCCGCCATCTTCCAAAATGGCGGGCGCATGCTCAGTGCCCCCGCCGGCCGGCAGATTCATTAGAGGTACATTTTGATCGCTGTGGTAGGTTCTATCACAGCGATCAAAATAAAAAAATAATAAATAAACCCCCCCCTTTATCACCCCCATAGGTAGGGACAATAATAAAATAAAGAAAATATTTTTTTTTCTTTTTCCACTAGGGTTAGGGTTAGAACTAGGGTTAGAACTAGGGGTAGGGTTAGGGGTAGGGTTAGGGTTACGGGTAGGGTTAGGGTTAGGGGTAGGGTTATGGCATGTGCACACAGAGCGGATCGGCCGCGGATCCGCAGCGGATCGGCCGCGGATCGGCAGCGGATCCGCAGCGGATCCGCAGCGGATCGGCAGCGGATCGGCAGCGGATCGGCAGCGGATCGGCAGCGGATCCGCAGCGGATCGGCAGCGGATCGGCAGCGGATTGGCAGCGGATCGGCAGCGGATCGGCAGCGGATCCGCAGCGGATCGGCAGCGGATCGGCAGCGGATCCGCAGCGGATTGGCAGCGGATCCGCAGCGGATCGGCCGCGGATCGGCAGCGGATCCGCAGCGGATTGGCCGCGGATCCGCAGCGGATTGGCAGCGGATTGGCCGCGGATCCGCAGCGGATTGGCCGCTGCGAATTCGAAGCAGTTTTCCATCAGGTTTACAGTACCATGTACACCTAAGGAAAACCAAATCCGCTGTGCCCATGGTGCGGAAAATTCCGTGCAGAAACGCTGCGTTGTATTTTCCGCAGCATGTCAATTCTTTGTGCGGATTCCGCAGCGTTTTACACCTGTTCCTCAATAGGAATCCGCAGGTGAAATCTGCACAAAAAAACACTGGAAATCTGCTGTAAATCCGCAGGTAAAACGCAGTGCCTTTTACCTGCAGATTTTTCAAAAATCATGAGGAAAAATCTCACACGAATCCGCAACGTGGGCACATAGCCTTAGGGTTAGGGTTGGAATTAGAGTTAGGGTTGGAATTAGGGCTAGGGTTTGAAATAGGGTTAAGATTAGGCTTGTGGTTAGGGTTACGGATAGGGTTAGGGGTGTGTTGGGGTTACAGTTGTGGTTAGGGTTGGGATTAGGGTTACGGTTGGGATTAGGGTTAGGATTAGGGTTGGAATTAGGGTTACGGGTGTGTTGCGGTTAGGGTTGTGGTTAGGGGTGTGTTGGGGTTAAGGTTGTGATTAGGGTTATGGCTACAGTTGGGATTAGGATTAGGGGTGTGTTGGGGTTAGTGTTGAAGTTAGAATTGAGGGGTTTCCACTGTTTAGGCACATCAGGGGTCTCCAAACGCAACATGGCGCCACCATTGATTCCAGCCAATCTTGCGTTCAAAAAGTCAAATGGTGCTCCCGCCCTTCCAAGCCCCGACGTGCGCCCAAACAGTGGTTTACCCCCACATTTGGGGTACCAGCGTACTCAGGACAAACTGGGCAACAACTGCTGGGGTCTAATTTCTCCTGTTACCCTTGCAAAAATAAAAAATTACTTGCTAAAACATAATTTTTGAGGAAAGAACAATTATTTTTTATTTTCACGGCTCTGCGTTATAAACTTCTGTGAAGCACTTGGGGGTTGAAAGTGCTCACCACACATCTAGATAAGTTCCTTCGGGGGTCTAGTTTCCAAAATGGGGTCACTTGTGGGGTGTTTCTACTGTTTAGGTACATCAGGGGCTCTGCAAATGCAATGTGACGCCCGCAGACCATTCCATCAAAGTCTGCATTTCAAATGTCACTACTTCCCTTCCGAGCCCTGACGTGTGCCAAAACAGTGGTTTACCCCCACATATGGGGTATCAGCGTACTCACAACAAACTGGGCAACAAATATTGGGGTCCAAATTCTCCTGTTACCCTTGTGAAAATAAAAAATTGCTTGCTAAAACATCTTTTTTGAGGAAAGAAAAATGATTTTTTATTTTCACGGCTCTGCGTTGTAAACTTCTGTGAAGCACTTGGGGGTTGAACGTGCTCACCACACATCTAGATAAGTTCCTTGGGGGGTCTAGTTTCCAAAATGGGGTCACTTGTGGGGGGTTTCTACTGTTTAGGCATATCAGGGGCTCTGCAAACGCAACCTGACGCCCGCAGAGCATTCCATCAAAGTCTGCATTTCAAAACGTCACTACTTCCCTTCCGAACCCCGACGTGTGCCAAAACAGTGGTTTACCCCCACATATGGGGTATCAGCGTACTCACAACAAACTGGGCAACAAATATTGGGGTCCAAATTCTCCTGTTACCCTTGTGAAAATAAAAAATTGCTTGCTAAAACATCTTTTTTGAGGAAAGAAAAATGATTTTTTATTTTCACGGCTCTGCGTTGTAAACTTCTGTGAAGCACTTGGGGGTTGAACGTGCTCACCACACATCTAGATAAGTTCCTTGGGGGGTCTAGTTTCCAAAATGGGGTCACTTGTGGGGGGTTTCTACTGTTTAGGCATATCAGGGGCTCTGCAAACGCAACCTGACGCCCGCAGAGCATTCCATCAAAGTCTGCATTTCAAAACGTCACTACTTCCCTTCCGAACCCCGACGTGTGCCAAAACAGTGGTTTACCCCCACATATGGGGTATCAGCGTACTCAGGAGAAACTGGACAACAACTTTTGGGGTCCAATTTCTCCTGTTACTCTTGCAAAAATAAAAAAATTCTGGGCTAAAAAAATATTTTTGAGGAAAGGAAACACATTTTTTATTTTCACGGCTCTGCGTTATAAACTTCTGTGAAGCACTTGGGGGTTCAAAGTGCTCACTACACATCTAGATAAGTTCCCTTGGGGGTCTAGTTTCCAAAATGGAGTCAATTGTGGGGAGTTCCTACTGTTTAGGCACATCAGGGGCTCTGCAAACGCAACCTGACGCCCGCAGAGCATTCCATCAAAGTCTGCATTTCAAAACGTCACTTACTTCCCTTCCGAACCCTGACGTGTGCCAAAACAGTGGTTTACCCCCACATATGGGGTATCAGCGTACTCAGGAGAAACTGGACAACAACTTTTGGGGTCCAATTTCTCCTGTTACCCTTGGGAAAATAAAAAATTGTGGGCTAAAAAATCATTTTTGAGAAAAGAAAAATTATTTTTTATTTTCATGGCTCTGCGTTATAAACTTCTGTGAAGCACTTGGGGGTTCAAAGTGCTCACCACACATCTAGATTAGTTCCTTGGGAGGTCTAGTTTCCAAAATGGGGTCACTTGTGCGGGAGCTCCAATGTTTAGGCACACAGGGGCTCTCCAAACGCGACATGGTGTCCGCTAATGATTGGAGCTAATTTTCCATTCAAAAAGCCAAATGGCGTGCCTTCCCTTCCGAGCCCTGCCGTGCGCCCAAACAGTGGTTTACCCCCACATATGGGGTATCATCGTACTCAGAACAAACTGGACAAAAACATTTGGGGTCCAATTTCTCCTATTACCCTTGGGAAAATAAAAAATTCTGGGCTAAAAATCATTTTTGAGGAAAGAAAAATTATTTTTTTATTTTCACGGCTCTGCGTTATAAACTTCTGTGAAGCACCTGGGGGTTATAAGTGCTCACTATGCATCTAGATAAGTTTCTTGGGGGGTCTAGTTTCCAAAATGGGGTCACTTGTAGGGGAGCTCCAATGTTTAGGCACACAGGGGCTCTCCAAACGCGACATGGTGTCCGCTAACGATTGGAGCTAATTTTCCATTCAAAAAGTCAAATGGCACGCCTCCCCTTCCGAGCCTTGCCGTGCACCCAAACAGTGGTTTACCCCCACATATGAGGTATCGGCATACTCAGGAGAAATTGCCCAACAAATTTTAGGATCCATTTTATCCTGTTGCCCATGTGAAAATGAAAGAATTGAGGCTAAAAGAAATTTTGTGTGAAAAAAAAGTACTTTTTCATTTTTGCGGATCAATTTGTGAAGCACCTGGGGGTTTAAAGTGCTCACTATGCCTCTGGATGAGTTCCTTGGGGGGTCTAGTTTCCAAAATGGGGTCACTTGTGGAGGAGCTCCAATGTTTAGGCACACAGGAGCTTTCCAAACGCGACATGGTGTCCGCTAACGATGGAGATAATTTTCCATTCAAAAAGTCAAATGGCGCTCCTTCCCTTCCGAGCCTTACCATGTGCCCAAACAGTGGTTTACCCCCACATGTGAGGTATTGGTGCACTCAGGAGAAATTGCCCAACAAAATTTAGGATCCATTTTATCCTGTTGCCCATGTGAAAATGAAAAAATTGAGGCTAAAATAATTTTTTTGTGAAAAAAAAGTACTTTTTCATTTTTACGGATCAATTTGTGAAGCACCTGGGGGTTTAAAGTGCTCACTATGCTTCTAGATAAGTTCCTTGGGGGGTCTAGTTTCCAAAATGTGGTCACTTGTGGGGGAGCTCCAATGTTTAGGCACACGGGGGCTCTCCAAACGCGACATGGTGTCCGCTAAAGATTGGAGCCAATTTTTCATTAAAAAAGTCAAATGGCGCTCCTTCCCTTCCGAGCCCTGCCGTGCGCCCAAACAGTGGTTTACCCCCACATATGAGGTATCAGCGTACTCAGGACAAATTGGACAACAACGTCCCTGGTCCAGTTTCTCCTTTTACCCTTGGGAAAATAAAAAAATTGTTGCTAAAAGATCATTTTTGTGACTAAAAAGTTAAATGTTCATTTTTTACTTCCATGTTGCTTCTGCTGCTGTGAAACACCTGAAGGGTTAATAAACTTCTTGAATGTGGTTTTGAGCACCTTGAGGGGTGCAGTTTTTAGAATGGTGTCACTTTTGGGTATTTTCAGCCATATAGAACCCTCAAAATGACTTCAAATGTGAGGTGGTCCCTAAAAAAAATGGTTTTGTAAATTTTGTTGTAAAAATGAGAAATCACTTGTCAAATTTTAACCCTTATAACTTCCTAGCAAAAAAAAAAATTGTTTCCAAAATTGTGCTGATGTAAAGTAGACATGTGGGAAACGTTATTTATTAACTATTTTGTGTCACATAACTCTCTGGTTTAACAGAATAAAAATTCAAAATGTGAAAATTGCGAAATTTTCAAATTTTTTGCCACATTTCCGTTTTTTTCACAAATAAACTCAAAAATTATCGACCTAAATTTACCACTAACATGAAGCCCAATATGTCACGAAAAAACAATCTCAGAATCGCTAGGATCCGTTGAAGCGTTCCTGAGTTATTACCTCATAAAGGGACACTGGTCAGAATTGCAAAAAACGGCAAGGTCATTAAGGCCAAAATAGGCTGGGTCATGAAGGGGTTAAACAAGGGGATTGGGTATTAGTCTTAGTGCCCACAGCAGAAAGTAAGCTCTTGGCCACGTGGCGAGTGTTATACGATGTCTGAGAAAAGGTTGGGGAGGTTAATTATAGTGGTGCCCCCATCCACGGCAATGGACTGACAACGGACGTGCCGGCTACCAAAAAAGTTTTGGATTTGTTTATAAGTTGGAAAATAAAGTCGTTTAGGTTGAACCTTCTTGGGTCACTGCCTCATTGCCGCGTGGACACCAAGCTTCTGCCTTACACCCATTATAAGCTATCCAATTAGTGCTAGTAGGGTCGACAAGGCACTGAGACCCCCGAGGGAAGGGTAAGGCCCAGGGGTCTATTTAATCACAGATTTCCAGCTGTAATAACTGAAAAAAGACCCAATTACAGAAAAGAAGTGATTCCCCAGTAAAAATTTTATAGATTAAGGGTATGTGCACACGTCAGGATTTCTTGCAGAAATTTTTCGGACAAAATCCGGACATTTCTGACAGAAATCCGCATGCGTTTTTTTTGCATGTTTTTTACGTGTTTTTTGTGCTGTTTTTTGGCGGATTTTATGCAGATTTTAGCGTTTTTTTTCCTGACACTCCAATTTCATGGGAAATCTGCAAAAAATCCGCAAAAATAATGAACATGTTGCTTCTTTTTCCGGAATGCGTTTTTTTTGCGGAAAAAAACGCAACATTTGCACAAAAAATGTGGAATGCATTCTAAATGATAGGATGCATAATGTATGCGTTTTTATGCGGTATTACAGCGTTTTTATAGGGGAAATCCGCAAAAAAAAAACACAAAAATTCCTGAAGAAATCCTGACGTGTGCACATACCCTCTATGTCCTCTCCGGTGTCCGAGTGCAGCAGATAAGAGTAAGGTCACAGCACTGACGCCATGAGCTGGAGAGCTGGACATTCACCTTTCCCCAGATGACCTCTGCATTACACAACCACCAGTGCGGGATGGACTAGGACTGGACCCGATGGTGGCCGCTCCTTGCTAGAACGCTTCAAACATCCGCTATAATGTGCAACCTCAAAATAACGGTGTCCCCCAGGGACGGGGTCCTGCAACGGAAGAGCCAGCTGGCAACATGTTTTTACACCAGACCTGAAAGCAGGAAGCGTTAATCTGTAACCCGTCACCGGCAGGACGATTCACCTCTATAGTTCTAGGTTCCCAGTCTACTATGGGGGCGGCATTATTTCCTATCATACCAATGACTACTGACAATCAGGTTTTTTTCTTACTTAAATACACATATTTTTGGCTAAAAATCATTTTTGTAACTGGATTACAATAAAACGTTTTGCATCTATAGCACAGTGTATTGCTGGCTGTAGAATAAATATACTGAGAGTCTGTCAGTGAGCTCCTTCTGAGGGTCTAATGGGAAAGCTTGTAATTGTATTATCTGCTCTTTTCTATGCTCCTTTCAGCTGATTTTATGACCAAAGACTGCATCAAAGCTAAATGCACAGAAAAACAAGGAACCTATGAAAGCAAAAAGGTATTATTTTTTATGAAATTCAATTGCAAACATTATTGCCGCCGGTCCCCTGAGTATTCTAGTTTTTGTATTTTTCAAATCCTCCATACGGTTCCAGAGATATGTGCCTTTTTATCTAATGCTTATTTTTATGGTTCAGCAAGTGGGTGTGGCTCACGGGATAATTATGCAGAGCCACGCCCCAGAGGATCTGTGAGCCACGCCCCCTAGGTACAGTCCATCCATAAAAAGGTGCACTAAACAAATGTCCGTATCTCTGAAACAGTATGACAGATTAAAAAAAAAAAAAAAACAGAATACTCATGAAAAGTAGCGGGAATAGAATAAGAGTAAATACTGGACATTATTACCTGGTGACAGGTCCATTTTTAAAGGGCCCTCCCTTCAAATGCAGAATAGGTTGCCTATTCACTACAATAAAAAAAACCTACATAGCCTGCACAGCATATTTTTTCGTGGTCACGCACGACCACAAGGGACCATGAATTTATGTGACCAGTCAGGTCTGCATATGGCATGGGCGCACATGCTGCCTGCGTTTACATGCCAATTAGCGCACGTTGTGATTTATTTTCTAGGACCAAAGACCGGTGAAGGATAACTTCGGCAATATCTGAGACCGCTGATTTACTAACATGTGCCCATTTTGAGTAAATCTGGCCCTTAAAGTAGAACTCTAGACGACAGAGAATATGCCCTCCAAACCCCCGACATATATTTCCATAAATTCCTTGTACAATATCCCATATAAATGGCGCCGCCGTCGCTACGTCTGAATGTAGGTGACACATTCATGAGAGCGTGGAGATCTGGTCCAAGGCCAACAGCTCAAACCAACTTCTGGAAGATGACAGGGCCAGAGAATGAATCACTTACATTATTTATATATGTGTGCCATTCTTGCCTTAAAAAATGTACCAAACCGCTGCACACAATCACAGGCTGCAGCGGTCAGATGACCAAATAATGGGACGTGATGATTTACTGTCCTGATGATCAGGCTTTGAAATTCAATATAAGCGATTCTTCTCTCCCTTAGGGGAGTCAGGAGGCCCCCCATACACATTAGGTGGTCCGCTACACCTGATAAACTAATGGTGACTAATGAGTACGGGGCCTCCGGACCCCCTCCGACATCAAAGATTCAAACATTTGGAATTTCAACCATCTGATCCTTTTGGCTGCAGGGTACAGAAGCAAAATCAGAGTGATCTACCCCTGTCTCCATACACAACACGTGCACGCTCTGCTGAGCTGGTCTACAAATCAGAAGAAACTGTCCAATGGTCCCAAAATACCAACATGGCCCCTAGACCGGGATCCTGTGACTTGTCATTTGCTCAAATAAAATGGGATAAACACATTGTAAAAAATCCCCTGAGCACTCCTGATTCTGCCACTTTTTTCCGTTTTGTGCTGCGTCATTCCATTGCAGAGATATTCACATTTGTTTCTTCTGCAGCGCAGCATGTGAAATCTCTGCTTAAAGCCCAACTGGGCGTTTTTTTACAGCCTTCTCTGTGCACTTTCTTTATCCCCTCCCAGACGCTGCCAATCACATCCCGAAGGCTGATGTAGCAGTCTCAGAGTTGTGAGGGAGCGATGAAAGACTCCTCTAGTTGCACTACAGGCGGAGATGTCACATGCCGAGCTATAGAAGAAACCATGTGAATATCTCGGCAATGGAGGGACGCAGAGCTAAATGGAAAACAGCGTCAGAATCTGGGGAGCTGAGGGATTCGTACTAGATATCTAACTCCAACCTGTCGAGCATTTCCAGATCCGCTGCCTGGCACCGAACTGATCCACCATCACCTGGCACAGGCATCAGCTCGAGGACCAGTCCGTTTTCCAGCTTTACCACGTAATGGAGTGACGAGCTGCACACCCAAACTCTGCCTAGTCCTGGAAATAAAGTGTTAAAACATTTCTCCTGGTCCGAAAGTTGTGACACAAAGACGTGGGACTCGGAGATGCCCCCCGCACTGGGCAGCGCCATGGAGCGGAGCACAGGGTGGGCCGCAGGATGCCCCCAGTGCCACGGACCATGCTGTAGGCCTCGCTGCCTCCATGTCAGACGTGCCAGAGCTGTGCCCTCCATGGGGCAGGTAAGAGGCCAGCACATGGCAGTGCCCACACCTGCACCTCTCAGGCCACAAGCCCAGTGCAGGGGGTGCTGAGCCCCTCACCCACCACAGGCATCACCCCGAGAACTCAGCCCAAGTGCCACCCTCACCCAACTATTACTGCCCCGGCCAACATGTGAGCTTACCCGGGATCCCGCCCGACACACGACCGAGCGGGGTGGAGCAGTAGGCGGGGACCCCCTCCCCAAAGCTGATCACCGATGAATCGATCCTAGGTATCGATCCCCCCACAGGAAGGGCCGATGCTGATGAGGAGGGAGGGGGTCTCTCCCTGGTGCGGCTCTACGAGGCCAAGTTTCCCAATGGTGATAAAGCGGCCACTCCAGCCCCTCACGGCGAGCGTGAGATCTTCCCCCGCCTCATTTACATATCTGTGTCCCGGCCGCTGATTGGCTGCCCCGCTGAGCCCCAGGCTGCTGATCTGAAAGAAGTGCGCAGCTCGGTTTAGTGAGTGCGTGGAGGAGGAGGAGGCAGGACGTGTCTGCTGCCGGGGGTTACCGCTGTCACAGCAGGGGCTACCCCCGCCCGGCCGGCCACGGGCGGCCCCCACGTCACTCACACCTAGCAGATGGCCGCTGAACTCTCACCCTGGGTGTGCAGGGGCGCCATACAGCCTCACACGGCCTTGTCCTCACAGACTGGCACCATGCCCCTCATAGTGTGTATAATGGTGGTCTCACAGCCCCCCTGGCACCTATCATAGGCTCCTGACAGGGGTCCATGAGGAGTTTGTAGCCTCCAGTAGGGTGCTCTGCAGCACACTGTACCCCATGGCTGTGCCCCGGTGTGACCCCCAATGTCTCCTTGGCATCTAACATGGAGTTCCCCTTTAATAACACTCAGATAACTTACTGAGAAATCAACTACATGGCCAAAAGTATCATAAGAACCACGGGATTCAGGCTTCATATCGAGGCTCACTGCCCCCCTGTGTATAACGTGCAGTCCCCCGCCAGGCTGTCTGCCCCTAACATGGGAAAGAATGGCTCTGACTTGTGTGGAGGTGACGGAGCCTCTGTGGACTATGTAGCCCGGGGTGGACACAGACAGAAGAGGGCCCCTGTACACTATATGGGCCCTATAAAATATAGCAGCTCATCATAATGCACAATCACACCTGTATTGGAGGAAGAAGTGGCCCCCTGCCTCTTGGGGCCTGTACACTATATGGGTCCCCTGCAGTCCGACAGCTCATCATAATGTACAATCCCACCTGCATTGGAGGTAGAGGGGCCCCTGCCTCTTGGACCCCTGTACACTATATGGGCCCTCTGCAGTCCGGGCAGCTCATCATAATGCACAATCCCACCTGCATTGGAGGTAGAGGGGCCCCTGCCTCTTGGACCCCTGTACACTATATGGGCCCTCTGCAGTCCGACAGCTCATCATAATGTACAATCCCACCTGCATTGGAGGTAGAGGTGGCCGCTGCCTCTTGGACCCCTGTACACTATATGGGCCCTCTGCAGTCCGGGCAGCTCATCATAATGCACAATCCCACCTGCATTGGAGGTAGAGGTGGCCCGTGCCTCTTGGGCCCCTGCACGGCTGCACCAATAGTATATATCCGCCCTTGGTTTGGCAGCATTGATCTTTTTCAATTATGTGCAAAAATGTTTAAAAGCACCCAATTTTTTTTTTTTTAATTTTCAAATTTTTGTCACATAAGTTAAAAAAAAGTTTGCTATATGCACACTATCAGGATTCTCCGATGTTGCTGGTGAGAGCGGCCGTCATGTAGCTGCAAGTGTATAATTTGCATAAGTTATACGTTCTAACTAGACGTGCTCCTCCTCTTTCAGCGCACTTCTATTCAGAGAAAATGAGCACAATGTTATGACCCCAATGGCGAGGGTCTCAGAGGAACGTGGAAGTCTGCAGAATACAAAAATCCAGCTCATAGGGCAGTGGTAACTGGGTTGACCATATATCTACTCCTAACGCCAACACTAGAAGTAGCCGGGGATCATTCCTACGTTGATTCTAGATGACACGCGCCAGCCGGAGAATCTAGCTACCCCTAGTAGAGGAAAACAAAGACCTTTCTTGCCTCCAGAGAAGGGGACCCCAAAGCTGGATAGTAGCCCCCCACAAATAATGACGGTGAGGTAAGAGGAAATGACAAACACAGAAATGAACCAGATTTAGCACAGAGAGGCCCGCTTACTGATAGCAGAATAAAGAAAGGTAACTTATATGGTCAACAAAAACCCTATCAAAATCCACACTGGAAATTCAAGAACCCCCGAACCGTCTAACGGTCCGGGGGGAGAACACCAGCCCCCTAGAGCTTCCAGCAAAGGTCAGGATATAGATTTGGAACAAGCTGGACAAAATACAAAACCAAAACAAATAGCAAAAAGCAAAAGGCAGACTTAGCTGATATAACTGGAACCAGGATCAGTAGACAAGAGCACAGCAGACTAGCTCTGATAACTACGATGCCAGGCATTGAACTGAAGGTCCAGGGAGCTTATATAGCAACACCCCTAACTAACGACCCAGGTGCGGATAAAAGGAATGACAGAAAAACCAGAGTCAAAAAACTAGTAACCACTAGAGGGAGCAAAAAGCAAATTCACAACAGTACCCCCCCCTTAGTGAGGGGTCACTGAACCCTCACCACGACCACCAGGGCGATCAGGATGAGCGGCATGAAAGGCACGAACTAAATCGGCCGCATGAACATCAGAGGCGACCACCCAGGAATTATCCTCCTGACCATAGCCCTTCCACTTGACCAGGTACTGAAGCCTCCGCCTGGAGAGGCGAGAATCCAAGATCTTCTCCACCACGTACTCCAACTCGCCCTCAACCAACACCGGAGCAGGAGGCTCAGCAGAAGGAACTACAGGCACAATGTACCGCCGCAACAAGGACCTATGAAATACATTGTGAATAGCAAACGACACAGGAAGATCCAGACGAAAAGATACAGGATTAAGGATTTCCAATATCTTGTAAGGCCCAATAAAACGAGGTTTAAATTTGGGAGAGGAGACCTTCATAGGAACAAAGCGGGAAGAAAGCCATACCAAATCCCCAACGCGTAGTCGGGGACCCACACCGCGGCGGCGGTTGGCAAAGCGCTGAGCCTTCTCCTGTGACAACTTCAAGTTGTCCACCACATGATTCCAGATCTGCTGCAACCTATCCACCACAGAATCCACCCCAGGACAGTCAGAAGGCTCCACATGACCCGAAGAAAAGCGAGGATGGAAACCAGAGTTGCAGAAAAAAGGCGAAACCAAGGTGGCGGAACTAGCCCGATTATTAAGGGCAAACTCAGCCAACGGCAAGAATGTCACCCAATCGTCCTGATCAGCAGAGACAAAACACCTCAAATAAGCCTCCAAAGTCTGATTAGTTCGCTCCGTCTGTCCATTAGTCTGAGGATGGAAAGCAGACGAAAACGACAAATCAATGCCCATCCTACTACAAAAGGATCGCCAGAACCTGGAAACGAACTGGGATCCTCTGTCTGACACAATATTCTCAGGGATGCCGTGCAAACGAACCACGTTCTGGAAAAACACAGGAACCAGATCGGAAGAGGAAGGCAGCTTAGGCAAAGGAACCAAATGGACCATCTTGGAGAAGCGATCACATATCACCCAGATAACGGACATGCCCTGAGATAGCGGAAGATCAGAAATGAAATCCATGGAGATATGTGTCCAAGGTCTCTTCGGGACAGGCAAGGGCAAGAGCAAACCGCTGGCACGAGAACAGCAAGGCTTAGCTCGAGCACAAGTCCCACAGGACTGCACAAATGACCGCACATCCCTTGACAAGGAAGGCCACCAAAAGGACCTGGCCACCAGATCTCTGGTGCCAAAAATTCCCGGGTGACCTGCCAACACCGAGGAATGAACCTCGGAAATGACTCTGCTGGTCCACTTATCCGGGACAAACAGTCTGTCAGGTGGACAAGACTCAGGCCTATCAGCCTGAAATCTCTGCAACACACGTCGCAGATCCGGAGAAATAGCTGACAAGATAACTCCATCTTTAAGAATACCAACAGGATCAGCGACTCCAGGAGCATCAGGCACAAAGCTCCTAGAAAGAGCATCGGCCTTCACATTCTTTGAACCTGGTAAATACGAGACAACAAAATCAAAGCGGGAGAAAAACAATGACCAGCGGGCCTGTCTCGGATTAAGGCGTTTAGCAGACTCGAGATACATCAGATTTTTGTGATCAGTCAAGACCACCACACGATGCTTAGCACCCTCGAGCCAATGACGCCACTCCTCAAATGCCCATTTCATGGCCAACAACTCCCGATTGCCCACATCATAATTTCGCTCGGCAGGCGAAAACTTCCTAGAGAAAAAGGCACAAGGTTTCATAACAGAGCAACCAGGGCCTCTCTGCGACAAAACGGCCCCTGCCCCAATCTCCGAAGCATCCACCTCAACCTGAAAGGGAAGTGAGACGTCAGGCTGGCACAAAACAGGCGCCGAAGTAAACCGGCGTTTCAACTCCTGGAAAGCCTCCACGGCAGCAGGAGCCCAGTTAGCTACATCGGAGCCCTTCTTGGTCATATCCGTCAAAGGTTTCACAATGCTAGAAAAATTAGCGATAAAACGACGGTAGAAGTTAGCGAAGCCCAAGAACTTCTGAAGACTCTTAACTGACGAGGGCTGAGTCCAATCAAGAATAGCTCGGACCTTGACTGGGTCCATCTCCACAGCAGAAGGGGAAAAAATGAACCCCAAAAAGGGAACCTTCTGTACACCAAAGAGACACTTTGAGCCCTTGACAAACAAAGAATTTTCACGCAAAATTTTAAAGACCAACCTGACCTGCTCCACATGCGAATCCCAATTATCAGAAAAAACCAAAATATCATCCAGATAAACAATCAAAAATTTATCCAGATACTTCCGGAAAATGTCATGCATAAAGGACTGAAAAACTGAAGGCGCATTGGAGAGCCCAAAAGGCATCACCAAGTACTCAAAATGACCTTCGGGCGTATTGAATGCGGTTTTCCATTCATCACCTTGCTTAATGCGCACAAGGTTGTACGCACCACGAAGGTCTATCTTGGTGAACCACTTGGCACCCTTAATCCGGGCAAACAAGTCAGACAACAGCGGTAAAGGATACTGAAATTTGACAGTGATCTTATTTAAAAGCCGATAATCAATACAAGGTCTCAAAGATCCGTCCTTTTTTGCCACAAAAAAGAATCCCGCACCAAGAGGGGAAGAAGACGGACGAATATGTCCCTTCTCCAGAGACTCCTTGATATATGAACGCATAGCGGTATGTTCAGGTACCGACAGATTAAACAGTCTTCCCTTAGGAAATTTACTGCCTGGGATCAAATCTATAGCACAGTCACAGTCCCTATGAGGAGGCAGTGCACTGGACTCAGACTCACTGAAGACATCCTGATAATCAGACAAATACTCCGGAACTTCCGAAGGCGTAGAAGAAGCAATAGACACAGGCAGGGAATCCCCATGAATACCACGACAGCCCCAACTTGAGACTGACATAGCCTTCCAGTCCAGGACTGGATTATGGGTCTGTAACCATGGCAGCCCTAAAACAACCAAATCATGCATTTTATGTAAAACCAGGAAACGTATCACCTCGCGGTGTTCAGGAGTCATGCACATGGTAACCTGTGTCCAATACTGCGGTTTATTTGCTGCCAATGGTGTAGCATCAATACCCCTAAGAGGAATAGGATTTTCTAATGGTTCAAGAGTAAAACCACAGCGCTTAGCAAATGAGAGATCCATGAGACTCAGGGCAGCACCTGAATCTACAAACGCCATGACAGGATAAGATGACAGTGAGCAAATCAAAGTTACAGACAGAATAAATTTAGGTTGCAAATTACCAACGGTGACAGGACTAACAACCTTAGCTATACGTTTAGAGCATGCTGAGATAACATGTGTAGAATCACCACAGTAGTAGCACAAGCCATTCCGGCGTCTATGAATTTTCCGCTCATTTCTAGTCAGGATTCTATCACATTGCATTAAATCAGGTGTCTGTTCAGACAACACCATGAGGGAATTTGCGGTTTTTCTATCACATTGCACCGAATTAGGTGTCTGTTCAGACAACACCATGAGGGAATTTGCGGTTTTGCGCTCCCGCAACCGCCGGTCAATTTGAATAGCCAGTGCCATAGTATCATTCAGACCTGTGGGAATGGGAAAACCCACCATAACATTCTTAATGGCTTCAGAAAGGCCATTTCTAAAATTAGCGGCCAGTGCACACTCGTTCCAATGTGTCAGCACGGACCATTTCCGAAATTTTTGGCAATACACTTCAGCCTCGTCCTGCCCCTGAGACATAGCCAGCAAGGCCTTTTCTGCCTGAATCTCAAGATTGGGTTCCTCATAAAGTAAACCGAGCGCCAGAAAAAACGCATCAAGATCAGTCAATGCCGGATCTCCTGGCGCCAGCGAAAAAGCCCAATCCTGAGGGTCGCCCCGTAAGAACGAAATAACAATTTTTACTTGCTGAGCAGAATCTCCAGATGAACAGGGTTTCAGGGACAAAAACAATTTACAATTATTCACGAAATTCCTAAACTTAAACCTGTCTCCGGAAAACAGTTCAGGAATCGGTATTTTAGGTTCTGACCTAGGATTTCTGATAACATAGTCTTGTATGCCCTGCACACGAGTAGCCAGCTGGTCCACACTTGTAATCAAGGTCTGGACATTCATGTCTGCAGCAAGCATAGCCACTCTGAGGTAAAGGGGAAGAAGAAAAAAAAAACTCAGAATCTTCTTTCTTATAATCCCTCTTCTGCAATGCATTAAACATTTAATACTGGCCTGGCAAACTGTTATGACCCCAATGGCGAGGGTCTCAGAGGAACGTGGAAGTCTGCAGAATACAAAAATCCAGCTCATAGGGCAGTGGTAACTGGGTTGACCATATATCTACTCCTAACGCCAACACTAGAAGTAGCCGGGGATCATTCCTACGTTGATTCTAGATGACACGCGCCAGCCGGAGAATCTAGCTACCCCTAGTAGAGGAAAACAAAGACCTTTCTTGCCTCCAGAGAAGGGGACCCCAAAGCTGGATAGTAGCCCCCCACAAATAATGACGGTGAGGTAAGAGGAAATGACAAACACAGAAATGAACCAGATTTAGCACAGAGAGGCCCGCTTACTGATAGCAGAATAAAGAAAGGTAACTTATATGGTCAACAAAAACCCTATCAAAATCCACACTGGAAATTCAAGAACCCCCGAACCGTCTAACGGTCCGGGGGGAGAACACCAGCCCCCTAGAGCTTCCAGCAAAGGTCAGGATATAGATTTGGAACAAGCTGGACAAAATACAAAACCAAAACAAATAGCAAAAAGCAAAAGGCAGACTTAGCTGATATAACTGGAACCAGGATCAGTAGACAAGAGCACAGCAGACTAGCTCTGATAACTACGATGCCAGGCATTGAACTGAAGGTCCAGGGAGCTTATATAGCAACACCCCTAACTAACGACCCAGGTGCGGATAAAAGGAATAACAGAAAAACCAGAGTCAAAAAACTAGTAACCACTAGAGGGAGCAAAAAGCAAATTCACAACACACAACTAGTCGGTACATGACCGGAAGTATGCAAATCACATAACTGCAGTCACATACCAGAAGTCTACAGACTTTCATCCCAAGCCTCTACAACCCCTATCATCATGCTGCCTAAGTCACGATTGGAGAATTTCAGAGAAGATACGATGTGAAGATTTCCCCACCAGCCGGCTTCTCCCCTCAGGACTAGAGGAAATTGACAGGTCTTCCTAAGTACACACATGTGAAAGCCCTGTCAATCACCTGGAGTGTTCCAAGGAGAAGCCGACCATGGCCTACTTCGGACTAGTCTACCTAGGGGTCCTTCCGTATCTGGGCAGCATGAATCAATTGACAGGTTCCTAATATAACTTGGTGCCCTCATCTCTCTTTGCACAGAGAAGGTCACCACAGGAAAGTAACTAAATGGAACATTTCTGACTTTCATTGAATTCATCTGGATGGATGTAGACAACAAATAGTATAAAGTAAGAATTTTCTAACTTTTGGTATCATTATTGGGCCTTCTAGATATGTGATGGCCAAACAACCAAAACAAAATCCTACCTGCCAACTCCCCCATAGGGTGCATGAGATTCCCAGAAAAGGTGGTGTCCTGCAGAAGAAACAGCAAATCTCCTGGACACTTCTCTTTGCTCTTGGGTGCAGTCATTGACAGATGTAAATGTCCCTGAGATGACAACAACCAGCAGTGATTTCCTGCTCCACACAGCTGAAGGCCATCTGATGGTTGTGTATTGTTACTCCTACATACAGTACAAGTCAATTACATCTTAAAGTGCCAGTGTCAAAAGCATTTTAGATGCAATGATGTCTAAGCAAAGTGAGAATAGTGAGCATTAAGGGCCCACTGCACAGGTCTTCACTTTTTGGAGTGCTTACATGCCCCATTTAAGAGATCATGCGTCTGGTATTTCTCCTCCAATCAATGTGCAGCTATTTACTACATTGATTTATTGATGTGGATACATCAAAATTGTTTTTTAGGTACACTTGTTTTTTACAGGCCTCAAAAATTCTGCAACTTTATAGGCACAGTCATGGGTACCTAGCTTGTGCCTGTTCAGAGTAAGAACCATGAAGCACTTTGGCCCTTTATGAATCATAATACCATATGTGATATTTGTACTGTATAGTTTGTTTTTCCCATGCTTTACAATCTGAGAATGTCTTTATTCGCTTTTGTGTTATGAAAATACAAACTTTCTGGAAATTGTAGACATTTCAGCTCAGCATATACATCTACTAATTATAATGTAGCACTCCATGTATTCCTATGAGCTGCGAAGGCACCTCCTTTATGTTACTGTTTTGTCTTTTTGATTGATATTTTTCCATTGCCTAATAATTAGGAAACAAGCGTGAGTAGTGCACCTGTAGAAGTGAATGAAGAAGTGGTCACACATGAACTATACCTCCCTTCCAATTTGACCCAGGAACCTCGTTCTTGTGATTGATGAGCGTCCATAAGGTTGGGCCTCCAGGAATCATACAGGAGAGTTCAGGAGAGAGAGTTCCCCTTGAAGTAACTTAAAAAAATGTACACAGCTAGTTCCTCTTAGTGATGGCTTCGGTCAGCCAAAATTGTATTATTTGACTTTTTTTTAAAGGACCCATGACAATACCATTTTTACCCCCTTTCAATTTGACATGGTATACAATTGAAAAAGGGTTTGTGTAGGAAAACCCTAAACATTGATAGTTTATCCCCATATACTCAAGGTTCTTTATACATTTATAATACATCCTATTGGTAGGCATAGAGGAAACCTGACATGAAATTCCTGCCCATGAACGTCAGGCACCATGACTGAATCCCTGGCTGCTTTAGTGCAGTTCTGTATATTTTACGAAATGACTAGTCTCAGATGACTAGTCTAAGTGGCCGGTCCCTGACGGTTTCTCCTGCCATGTTCTCTATGACCGACAGGTCTTTCTCTGTGTCATGGTAGAGACCAGAAAGTCTAGGGGTGGAGGAAGGGGGAAAAGCCTCCAGAGACTGGACACTTGGTGGTCTTTGTGGCATATAAAAGCCATTATGGCTAAATGATCGTTAACTAGTAAGTTACAATCTGTACTAATGTAGACCCATAAGCTCCAGTGCCTCTATTCACTGGACACCTCTCAGTTCTTTGGTTCATGTCACTGCACTTTTGGTTCTGTGGGAACCCATGTCCCTCTAAACTAGGGTGGCCAAGATTAGGAGGGGATGCATGTGCACATATAGCCACATTTAAAGAGGTTGTCCACTACTGTAACATTAGGATAGGTGGAGCGCCCCCACGTTAAGGGCAATGGGATACTCGGCACCGTGTCTATCTCTCTTGGTTCTGGGGATGTCACGGTGGCCCGACCCGGTCCGTGGCCCTTCTGAGGGGCGTCCAATTAAAGGTGTAGTTTGTCTGGTGTTCGTGTCGCCACCTGTGGTACTCGGTCAGGGTGACCGACGCTGCTTAGGGGTCCGCTGGGGTGATGGAATGGCAGCTAGATGATATACCTTCCCACAGGTGAAGTATGTCCCCAGGGCTTCCCGGATGTATAGGTGGTGATGGTGGACGATGTAAGGCGCAGTGAATAACGAGGACACAAAGGTTGCAGTCTCTTTACCTTTAACTGAAGACTTCAGCGTCCACAGTCCAGAGTACCGTTCACAGGGCAGGCAGAATCCAGCCGGTCCGAAGGCACATCCAGAGTTCCCTTATCCAGGTGGAAATCAGTAGCCTTCCTACTAGCACCTGTGTGTTGTAGTACCTCCCTGCTGAGCACCACGGGATAGTCCTCACAACTTTCGTGGATGTTTCTGATCTTCTCTCTCTCTGTCCCCCAGATGGTATGGATAGGACAACCCGTATGACGGGGTAGGCCTGGAGCTTATTTATAGGGACCCTAGTGACGCCCCTCTCCCACAATTTGCCTCCGTGTCTTCTTAGGTATTAAGGTCGGGCAACCAACTTGGAATTGACTGTCCTGCCGGTCTCTGAAGTAATACGTAGAGTGAATTACTCCCTCGGTGTTCCGGCCACCAGCTACGCCCCTCAGAAGGAGGCTGACGATCTTGGGGCAGAACTCCTCCCGGTATTATCTCCTTGTGCTGTGACTTCGTTTCTCACTCTCCACAATACAATTCCTTTCCTGTCCTTTCTTAGGATGCTGCCGCAATGGGTGCAGGCGCTGCTCCGTAACGTTCTATCTTGTGCTTGGCCTCTGTCAGGGTCCCACCCCTGACAGGAACCGTCTGTCTGCAGCTCAGATGTTCCTCCTTCTCCCCCTGTCTGCCTGAGAGGTCCTCTTTGGGTCAAACCCAGGTAGCTTCTGCCTCACTTCCTATCCAACCCACCAGTTTTACCTGTGTGTGAGGAGTGCCCTAGTAGATAGAAGCAAGGCTCCCCCTGGTGGACTGGAGTGTGAAGTGTAGTGTGTGACTTGTGATACCTGGTCAGGTGAACTCCTTTAGTACCATCAGACGTAATATCACTCCCCCTGGTGGAAGAGCGACATTACTGCAACGACCAGGACTCTGGGGCGCTGCATAGGTAATCTGTCTGATCAGTGTGGGCATGACACCTGGCCGGTCAGCTGTTCTCGGAGCCGGCGAGTGCCGCAGATGCTCAGTCACGGAGTTGCTCCATGTACCGGTAGTGGCCGCGGCCAGGTGCTGCACATACGCCCCCTATTGATTCGAATGTTAAAGTAGTGGACAACCTCTTTATACAAATAAGGAGCCACTTGTTGATGTCCAGGGGGTAATCATGATGGTGACCACTCCGTGCAATTCTAAGGGATGAAAAGATTTTAAAAAATGACTTCGCTGAATTCAGGGTGCCACTGTATTCTGCATATAGCCAAATAAGCATAGACTAGACTTAGATTTCTACTATAAACCTTCTATTTATAAAGGTAAAAATATATATGCAGATACCGATTCCTTTATAGATCAGCATTGGTTCTACCAAGTGTACCGGTAGCTCCTTACTAATCAGGTGTAACCATGACGGGTATGGTACATGTGGGCCAGATGCCTCCTAGCCCTCAGGTAGGCTTACATATTCCATCATCTTCTCACAGTCATTTGGTATGCACACTATGGATCATCTTCCTTTTGTAGGTTCCTGTGCTCCCTCCCCAAGTAGATCTCATCCCCATTAAGCACACCGCACTGTCACCAAGTGTCGTACAGGTGGGAATAAGGCGAGGAGCAGTCACTAATCACAGATCTCTGGGGTACAAGGAAAGGCCACAAAGTGTTCGATTGTCAGTAGTCAGCGTGACAGCAGTCAGGGATGTCAGTGTCAGGCAGGATTAGCTCACTGACTGTCTCCTCCCACTGTGCTTGTCACCCAGGGACTGCGCCAGGTTCTGCTGGAGAAGAGGATTCCTTTCCCACGCAAGCATCATGAGACAGTTCAGCTGCAAATCAGATGCAGTGTCAGCTCAGTGCAGCCATCATCAGAGCCAGACTGCAGGCAATCCAGGCGGTGCCATTTAGCTGCTGCACTATGCCCCTGCTCCACACTGGGACCAGTACATTTACTGACCAGCTTAGCCCTCCAATGTGATCGGCAGTAATAGAGGAGATTCTACTGCATGGAATGTTGTAATATCCCGCACAGTCATTAGTTAAAGGGAACGAGTCACCATGAAATGCAGTCCTACCTGCAGGCACCATGTTATAGAGCAGGATAGCGGAGAAGATTGATGTATAGTTTTGAGAGAAAAGATTCAGTATAATTTTTGCTTTCATCATTTAGATTTCTGCTTTTTCTGGTGTTTTTAGTCCAGTGCGTGGTCCCCTCATCGTGAGTAATGTGTGGCTCATAGGTTGGAGCAGAAAGATTCACACTGCCCTGGTCCAGTGTCCAGTCTGGTCCTCTGGGGCAGGTCAATCAAAGCCGTCTTTTGTTATGGCTCACCTGGTGAGATAGATCCACTAAGCCACAGGTCTATGTGAACATATGGACCAAGGGTGATGACACCCTGAACAATGCACTATGCTGGACGGGAAGCAAGCAGAGCAGGACACACTGGGAGCGACAGTTAGGAGCGTAGACAAACACGAGAGAGCAGATGAAGGGTTAAACTGATGGTCTGAACCAGGAATGAGTAGGCAGGTTGAATGAACCAGTGGCATTAAGCGGAGATGATTGCAGTGTAATGTGAAAAGTCTCTAACAGGTCATAATGCATACAGCAGACGATGGGTTAATCAGCAGGTCTGAGAAGCAGTAGATGCAAGCTGTAGAAACAAGAACAGCTTTCAGAGATTATATGTATGATGGCCGCCCGAGTATTCCCCTCACACTGTATGATGCCCCCAGTATTCCCCCAAACTGTATGATGACCCCGGGTATTCCCCCCTCACTGTATGATGACCCCGAGTATTCCCCCACCAACCGTATGATGGCTCCCAGTAGTCCCCCCACACTGCATTATGCCCCCCAGTATTACCTCCACACTGTATGATGACCATCAGTAGCCCCCACACTGTTTGATGGCCCCCAGTAGTCTTCCCCACACTGTATGATGGCTCCTGCGTATTCCAAACGTACTGTATGATGCCCCCAGTATTCCTCCCACACTGTATGATGGCCATCAGTAGCCCCCCACACTGTATAATGGCCCCCAGTATTCCCCCCACACTGATAAAAAAAATCTGAGCCATCCGCTGTCAGACAGTACCAATGTGTGGGCGGAATTACACGGTGATGTCATCACGCCACCCTAGGCTCGCCCACGCTTCTCCCTGCTTTTCTGTAGGCCACAGGCACAAAGAAACCTGCTGTCTACAGAACATGGAGCAGTAGTGCAGGGAGAACATGTCTCCCTGCCCCACCGCAAAGTTTAACTGTATTGGCTTGGTGTGCACGCTGATACGATTTAGAGTGCCGGCAGCTTCGGGTGGCCCCTCCGATCGGGACCTACACTACTGCTCCAAAAACATACTGCTAGAGAATGTAGATTGTGAGCTCCAATGGGGACAGTGATGATAATGCCTGTAAAGCGCTGCAGAATTAATGGCGCTAAATAAGCAAACAAAATAAATCAGTAAGTCAACCTTATAAGGGATGTCCACTACTCAGTTCATACCTTCTCAATCCCTTTGTTTTTTCCAGTAAAATAATAACACTTATATGCACTGAAAGCGCCATTCCAGCGGTGTCAGCACTGGCTCTCCTGGGGCTCCTAAAGATGTAATTGCCATTCAGAGGCAGGCAGCAGGAGCTCTGATGACTTCCTCTGGAGGTCTTGATTTGTCCGAAAGAGGGAAGTGTGAAGCCAGCACTGACTCGCCACAGGCTCCATGTGGCATAACAATATTGCAAGAGACCCAGGAGAGCCAGTGGAGGTGAGCATACGTGTTACTAAATTACTGGAGGGAACATGGGATTCAGAAGAGGTTGTCTGAGCAGTGGCCGACACCTTCAAATGGTCTTGAATGATGTCAGGGACATCAGAACAACTTGTGAAGCCCTATGTGGAGGAGAGCAAACACCAAAGACCGTAGTGGAATGGAACAGAGCCGAACCCTGGAGTTGAGCCTGGTGAAGATCCTCTTCACTTCTGTAGTCAGCATCCTGGGCACCTCTTGCACTTACTAGGCCCGTTATTATGTTGTGATACAATCCGTGTCATGACGGTGAAATGAACATCATGACATTGTGGGCAGAGGCGTAGCTCGGGGGGGGGCGAAACTTCTGAGTGCTGAGTGGGCCCCTAACCAGGTAACCTTCATTACAACTGGGTGACGCACCCTAATAGTGGATGTAGGAGATGACTGCGCTGTTACTGAAAATAATCTCTATATAAAGACCAACATTGATATTACCGCCATATGGTCAGTGGTAGATACCAGTCCTACAGAACATATAAGAGATCACAGCACAGTTACAGATAGTGACTTACCGCTGACGTTCTTTCTGATGGAATCGTTCACTTTTCCCATCTTTTCCATCTGGCCCAGACCGACATGACAACTTCTTCCACCCAGGACTCTGCTGCAGAGATTACAACAAACACACATTTCACTTCTCATATTCCAGCCATCACCATCTATTCCCAACCTGCACAAACTCCTCATCCTGCTGATACCCCAATACTGAGCCGCTGCTGCCGTATGTGTCCCTATTACTGCCCCTGATACCCCAATACTGAGCCGCTGCTGCCGTATGTGTCCCTATTACTGCACCTGATACTCCAATACTGAGCCTCTGCTGCCGTATGTGTCCCTATTACTGCCCCTGATACCCCAATACTGAGCCGCTGCTGCCGTATGTGTCCCTATTACTGCACCTGATACCCCAATACTGAGCCTCTGCTGCCGTATGTGTCCCTATTACTGCCCCTGATACCCCAATACTGAGCCGCTGCTGCCGTATGTCCCTATTACTGCCCCTGATACCCCAATACTGAGCCGCTGCTGCTGTATGTGACCCTATTACTGCACCTGACACCCCACAATACTGAGCTGCTGCTGCCTTATGTGTCCTTATTACTGCACCTGACACCCCAATACTGAGCTGCTGCTGCCTTATGTGTCCCTATTACTGCACCTGCTGTGTGGTTCTCTGTGCCTTTTAAATTCTAAAGCAACTCTAGAATACAGTAATGCCAGGTGCAAGTGCAATAGAACACAGTGCCCACATTTTGCCCATAGAAAGTAATATTGCCCTCTGTGTGCTCCTTTGACAGTCACAGTGACATGAGTTCCCCTCTAACAATAAGTGCCCACTTTACATTTAATAATGTCCCGTGTCTCCCCTGTACAGCCCCCCTATACACAGTATGATGTTCTCTTATTCACAGTATAATGCCCCTCGTATATATACTGACCCCTTAGTATCCACCAAACTGTTTGATGGCTCCAACACTGTATGATGGCCCCGTCATTGTAATCTCCACACTGTATGATGGCCTCCTAGATAGCCTCCATATAGTATAATAAACCAGATAGACCTCAATATAGTATAATGCACCCCCCCAAGCAGACTCTATTATAATGCAGGCCCCCATAGGCAAACTCTAATATCATGCAGCCCCTCATAGGCAGACTTTAATGTAATGAACCCCTCAGGCATACTCTAATATAATGCAGCACCCCCCAGGCAGACTTTAATATAATGCACCCCCCAGGCAGACTCTGATATAATACAGCCCCCATAGGCAGACTTTAATATAATGAACCCCTCAGGCAGACTCTAATATAATGCAGCACCCCCCAGGCCGACTCTAATGCAGCCCCCAGGCAGACTCTAATATAATATACAACCAACTGAGGTAGTGAAGTCACAAACACGATCCAAATTATATAAAATATAATTATTTATTTAAACAGGGATATTCCATATATATTAATACATATATCATAATTATATATAATTACAAATAACCGTAACTATAATAAGCAGCAGTGGTGAACCCACTATTGCACATGGACTTAACTAGAATTAGGTAACAAGGACAGAACATAGAGAGTGACCTATCCCAATACTATTATTCCATCCAAAATACAAATAATGTTATGTCAACAATGGTCCATAGTTTATGGAATGATATGGCCCCTTCTCAAGAGTCAAACTAATGGAGCATGCCAATATAATATCTAAATAGATTTTATAAATAGATCATTAGGCCCATATAGATGAGGGTAAATATAAACTAATTTGGCATGATAACTAAACTAAGCCCATATCTACCAGGATAAAAAACCATCAGACAGATATGTTATAATGAAGTAAATCTATTATTTGAAATCATGCCTATGTAGATGGGGGTAGATATAAGTTAATTTTGTATAGTACAAAAACCCTCCAAGAGAACCAAACCCATAACTACAGGGATGGAAAACCATTAAAGAACATATTGTAATGAAGTAAATCTATTACCTGCGGTCATATTGACAAGGGATAGAGTCACACTGATACCTCGACGCGCGTTTCGCTGGCTCCGCAGCTTCGTCAGGAGGTAGCTACTAGTGTATATGGCGTCTATATATATAGTAGTAGTGATTACCTAACTGTCTGCAGCTGTAGCGGCGCGTACCCGGCATGTTGTCGCTCCGTACTGAGCACGGCGCTCAGGAACCACGTCTTCCGGTCACATGATCCGGTCAGCTGACCAGACCTGTCACCAAGACTACGCGATGCCTTTGTTGAGCGCAATGCACATACCAAACAACAGCGCATGCCCGGGACGCGCACCGATCTGCACATGTAACAGGCATATCTTATGGTAAGGAATCGCCGCTGCTCTCAGCATAATAACCAATCATAGCCCAAAATGGAATAGAAATTGTATGGACTGTATTCCCTATCACTAAGTGTCCACATCCTTGAATGTGCAATTAAAATATATACTATAAATAATTTATACAATAAGTGCATGTACATGTGCAATAAACGTGGAGTGCATATATATAAGAATTTCTCATTTTACACATAACAAGTGATCATGTGACCGGAAGACGTGGTTCCTGAGCGCCGTGCTCAGTACGGAGCGACAACATGCCGGGTACGCGCCGCTACAGCTGCAGACAGTTAGGTAATCACTACTACTATATATATAGATGCCATATACACTAGTAGCTACCTCCTGACGAAGCTGCGGAGCCAGCGAAACGCGCGTCGAGGTATCAGTGTGACTCTATCCCTTGTCAATATGACCGCAGGTAATAGATTTACTTCATTACAATATGTTCTTTAATGGTTTTCCATCCCTGTAGTTATGGGTTTGGTTCTCTTGGAGGGTTTTTGTACTATACAAAATTAACTTATATCTACCCCCATCTACATAGGCATGATTTCAAATAATAGATTTACTTCATTATAACATATCTGTCTGATGGTTTTTTATCCTGGTAGATATGGGCTTAGTTTAGTTATCATGCCAAATTAGTTTATATTTACCCTCATCTATATGGGCCTAATGATCTATTTATAAAATCTATTTAGATATTATATTGGCATGCTCCATTAGTTTGACTCTTGAGAAGGGGCCATATCATTCCATAAACTATGGACCATTGTTGACATAACATTATTTGTATTTTGGATGGAATAATAGTATTGGGATAGGTCACTCTCTATGTTCTGTCCTTGTTACCTAATTCTAGTTAAGTCCATGTGCAATAGTGGGTTCACCACTGCTGCTTATTATAGTTACGGTTATTTGTAATTATATATAATTATGATATATGTATTAATATATATGGAATATCCCTGTTTAAATAAATAAAGAATTATATTTTATATAATTTGGATCGTGTTTGTGACTTCACTACCTCAGTTGGTTGTATGTTGTCTCATGTGAAGAGGATCATAGTTAGTTGTTATAGAGGAATATTGTTGGTGGTCTATCTTATTTCTGTCTGTGTTTACAGATGCCTCTAGTACCGATTACATGGACTTTAGAAAACGCGATAGAAATTTGATTACCCAATTAGGAGCATTATTTGGAGAACAAGGGGTAACGGAGACTGAAGATAGAGACGTTAAGGATTTGAAGCTTAACATTAGGGACCTGCTTAAAAAACGTACAAAGTTGTGGTGGAATAAGGTGGCTTTGGAAAACTATTTACAAAAGGATATTATTCCTAGGGGTTTAAGGATTCAGATACACCCTACTCTAGATAATGGTGATCCAAGTTTTTCCAATAAGTGGGAGGAGTCCCTAAATAAATGTTCCCGTACATTATTGGAACTTCTTATTGGAGCTGATCGAAAATCATTAGAGAATATAGAAGGGGAAATTGATACCCTAAGAAGTAAAATCCAGAGTGCTTTATCGATAGAAGAGTGTAATAAATTTGATAAGGAACTTGATACGGACTTAATTAAGTGGGAAAAGGAGATACAAGAAGTGAAGGTCCGTAAGTTCCAGCGAGACCTACAAGACTATTCATCTAATAAAATTTACAAGTGGCAATATAAACGAAACTATCGTAAACCAGTGTCAAGATCATCTTCTATTACCTCATTAAGATCGGAGGAATCATGTGGCGAACATTTTTTAGAAAAGCGGGGTGGGCCAAGAGAGGGAAATATTGCGGAACAACAGACCCACAAACCCGCTACTCCATTCCCCTCCATTCAAACACGCAACTACAGGAAAAACAACAAGAAACCATAAGAAATCTTAAGGTAATAAATCTTTCCAATACAAAACTAACAACTTCACAAACGAGGGTGTTGGAAAAGGGACTATCATTTTCCCCTTCGGCTAAATTTAGCTATTTTACAATGGTGAAGGATTTGGAATTATTTGCTAGGAAGCTTTCTTTTAAAAAATACTTTGCTAATCAATCCAAACAATTATTTCCAACAGACATTGAGCAACAAGCCCTAGCAGATTTGGAGTCCCTCTTGGAGGAACAAAGAGCCTTGGGAGATGAGCGTTTTCCTACCTATCTGCATGGCCGTTCACAACATTTCCCCCCCACAGGTATTTGTCCCAATGTAGACATTTTTGTAAAATTGGTTAAGGAAGACATCATGCTATTAGCTGAAGATGTCTCTAGACATAATTTACCTGTTGCTGAAAATATAGCTATTCAAGAATTAAAAAAGATTAAGCATCTTGTAATAAAACCTGCAGACAAGGGGGGAAATGTTGTGTTATGGCCTGTAGAGATGTATGAGCGTGAAGCTTTCAAACAATTGTATAACAAACAGTGTTATGCTAAACTAGAAAGCAATCCCCTAAATAAATTCAAATGTGAACTGGATATAATCCTTATACAGGGTTTTGAACAGGGAATTATCTCCAAAAAAATGTTGGAGGGACTCACAAATAATACACCGATTGTTCCAACCTTTTACCTCACCCCCAAGATTCACAAAGATGCCCGCAACCCACCGGGACGGCCCATAGTCTCTGGAATTGGTGGTCTCTGTGAGGATGTGTGTCATTTTGTGGATTTCTATTTACAGAGATGTGTTGAGACCCTGCCTTCCTTTATTAGGGATACCTCTGATATCCTCAGGAGACTGAATGACGTCCAACTAGAACATGATATGTTTCTAGTTGCCTGTGACGTCGAATCGCTCTACACATCTATACGTCACGACCATGGGATCACGGCATCGAGGTCCTTCTTAAATATGACTAATTTGGATTTTGATTTGATTAATTTTATTATTGATCTCTTAAAATTTTCATTAACGCATAATTTTTTTACTTTTAAAGACCGCTTTTTCCTACAGCTCCAGGGCACAGCTATGGGGGCGACTTGTGCGCCCTCGTATGCTAACCTGTTCCTGGGGCTGTGGGAGAGAGAAGTGGTATATAATTTGGAGGACTTCGCTGCCGTGGTCTCATGGTCTAGATATATAGATGACATATTGTTTATCTGGCAAGGAACTGAAGATCGGCTGATCTCATTCCTTGGTAATTTAAACAATAATACACTTAACATCAATTTGACTTGGAAATATAGTAGACAACATGTGGAGTTTTTAGACGTCTCAATTGAGGTGGGTAACAACAGATTTCTGAAGACTGATGTGTTCCGTAAAGATACGGCAACAAACGCACTCCTCCATGCAGGGTCGTCGCACAATCCACAGACTATTAGGTCCGTCCCGGTGGGGCAATTTTTGCGGATTAAACATATCTGTTCTGATGATACGCGATTTGAAAGTCAGGCACAAATCTTGAGACATAACCTCAAACAACGAGGGTATAATCACAAAAATATTCGTGAGGGATATAGACGTGCTAAATTTACATCTCGGGATCAACTTCTGATGAAAAAGAAAAAATCCCTCAAAAATCAGAAGAAAAAGTAAGATTAATAACTGACTTTAACTCTAGATGGACAGATATTTCACAGATTTGTAAAAAGCATTGGTCAGTCTTGAGGGTAGGCTAAATACCTCCCTGAAACTCCATCTATTACATGGAGACGGTCAAAAAATCTTAAAGATATTCTAACACGTAGCCACTATGTGGCACCCTATAAGTCACCCTTTTCACAGAGAAAAGGTCCACAATGGGGCTGTTTTAAGTGTGGGGACTGCTCGGCCTGCAAATATGTGGAACGTATATTTACGTTTCACAAGAGTGACTTCTCTCGAACATACACAATTACTCATCATATTACATGCAAAACCGAGATGGTAATTTACTTTGCATCGTGTCCTTGCAATCAAGTATATATTGGCATGACTACACGTCAACTGAGAGTCAGGATACTAGAACATGTAAATGATATAAAAAAGGCTATTCAAGTGCAGGATGTAACCACACTTAAAACAGTCCCTAGGCATTTTAAAGCCTTTCATAATAGTGATCCTAGTGGATTTAAAGTTAGAGGTATAGATAGGGTGCAGTTGGGCATCAGAGGAGGCAATTATCAGAAAGAATTGCTAAAAAGGGAGACAAAATGGATAGTGACCCTCGATACTCTTATACCTAAGGGTCTCAATGAAATGGTAAGCTTCAAATCCTTCATTTAAATTACGGCGTGAATTTTAATTCTATATGTTGTCTGTCTGTTTTTATGTAGAGTATTGTTGTTTTATTTCTGTTTAATAACTCATTTTTGTTCATATATATGTAGCATTACAGGCATTTATTCTCTGGTCCGTATCCCGTGATGTAAGTGTAGTGCCCCCACTGCCGCAGGGCCGAGGGGTACCCGGTACCGGGCCTCTGAGTCTCTGCTCTGGGGTTGTCACGGTGGCTAGACCCGGTCCGTGACCCTGCTGAGGGGCGTACAGTAATAGATGTGGATGATGGTGGTGGTGCGGTGCAGTAAATAACGAGGACACCAGGGTACAGTCTCTTTACCTCTTTACTGAAGGCTTCAGGTGTCCAATCCAGGGCACTGTTAACCGGGCTGTCTGAGACCGGCCGGTCCGAAGGCACATCAGGAGTCCCCTTCACAGCTGGGAATCAGCGTCTACCTTCTAGCGCCTGTGTGTTGTAGTCCTTCCCTGCTGAGCACCCCGGGATAGTCCTCACAACTGCTTCTGTCTGTCTCTGATGCTCGTTCTCTCCGTCCCCCAGATGATATGGCTAGGACGCACCCGTATGATGGGGTAGGCCTGGAGTTCTTCCAGGACTCTAGAGTCACCCCTCTCCCACAGCTGCCTCCGTTGTCTGCTTAGGTGTTTTAGTGAGACAGCCAACCTATAATTGGCTGTCCGGCCGTGGTTTGAAGTAATGCTTGTAGTCTCTTACTTGCT
This sequence comes from Ranitomeya variabilis, assembly GCF_051348905.1. Taxonomy (NCBI): domain Eukaryota; kingdom Metazoa; phylum Chordata; class Amphibia; order Anura; family Dendrobatidae; genus Ranitomeya; species Ranitomeya variabilis. Next base: position 554,880,656 of record NC_135233.1, read on the forward strand.
CGGCGTTCCGGCCACCGACTGTTGCCCCTCAGAAGGATGTTGCCTCGATCTTACAGCACGACTCCTTCTGGTTCTATCACTTCTTTGCTGTGTCCCCGTTGCTCACTGGTTTGTGCTATTCTTAGGAGTCTGCCAGGATCCCATCCCTGACAGGTCCTCTCACTAGCTCTTCCCTGTTACTTCTCCCTGTCTTCCTGTCCAACCCCCAGTTTTACCAGAGTGTGAGGAGTGGCCTATTAGATAGAACCACTCCCCCTGGTGGCCGGAGTGTGAAGTGTAGTGTGAGTGTTACCTGGTCAGGTGAACTCCTTTAGTGCAATCAGACGTAACATCACTCCCCTTAGCGGCAGAGCGACGTTACTGCAACGACCAGGACTCTGGGGCGCTGCACCCCCCCCCGGTTAAATCCAGTACTCCCGGACTGGGAAAATAAGAACAACAATACATGTTAACAGGAAACACACAAAATGTTGAAACATCATAAACAATTAAACATAACAGTGCTTCCCTTTATGGAAGGTGAGGACTCTTGAACGTTGCAAAAGTTAGGTCATGCACAGTTTATGACTCTCAGTTCAGTGGTTGAAACAGCGGGGACCCCGGGTAAACAAAGGGGTCTCCTTGTAGAAGTTTTTGGAGCAATTCACTGTCCATTACTCCGTTGTCCATTTTTAAAACCTGCAACAGAAAATATGCACACAAACATTTTCAACTAAATAGCAGCCCTCATTAATACCTCCAAGTTTTGTAGCGGAGGGGAGTTTGATTCTGAGTGCTGCGCATAGACCTTCGCAGCGCAGGGGTTGCTACTGGCCTAACAGGGCCCAATGTGCTTGCTACTGCTAGTGTAGTGCACTGCCTTCTAGCTACACTTCTAGTGAGTCTGGGTAGCACTGGCAGGCTAGAGCTCTCAGGGCTGCTGCTACCAACAGTGGGTACGACAGATTCGCCGATAGCGGAGGGAAGACTTGCCGGTTCAACGGTTGGCATGGCATCTTCAGGTCGGATCTGCTGAGCTTGCTGAGGCTGCGGGACCGGATGATCTGGTACCACCATTGTTTCTGGTGGGTCCGGCTGTTGGAACATTAGAACAGGTACCACGATGGCCTGATTTATCTGAGTCCAGGACTGGGGAAAATCACCAAGGACAGTGTGGATCATCTTCTCCTCTTCCACAGGCGGGGAGATTCCTGGAGCCGTTTCCCCCTCTCTCAATTTATCAGGGCAGATCTTAAGATGATCCCTGGATATCGCTGCCGAGGTCTCCCCTCCGTCCTTGCTGATGAGACAGACCTTCGTGTTGTCGAAATCAGATGGCAGGATGGTATACGGTTCCGCTTCCCATTGGTCATCGAGCTTGTGTAGTCTCCTCTTTCGTTTGAGTACTTGCTCACCAGGTGACAGGGGAATCGCAGGAGCGTGCTGGTTGTAGTCCCTTTCTTGTTTTTGCCTAGCCTGGGCGAGACTTCTTTCTACGCACTCCTGTACTTTGCGGTACCTTTGCTGCCTCTCTACATCCCAATCTGCATCCGGTGAGGTATCTTCGGGGACTAGGACCCCCATGTCCAGATCAACGGGTAACTGGCTAGACCTTCCTCGCATCAGGTATGCTGGAGTGCAATTGGTGGAATTTACTGGGATGTGATTGTATATATCCACCAAGTCAGGCAACTTTGTCGGCCACAGGTTCCGTTCCTCTACAGGCAAGGTCTTCAATAAGTCAATCACCACTTGGTTCATCTTTTCGCACATCCCATTGGTTTGAGGATGGTACGGTGTGGTTCTGATCTTCTTACACCCGTACAGTTGACAAAATTCTTGGAACACTTCTGCTTCGAATGCTGGTCCCTGATCGGTCAATACCTTCTCCGGGTAGCCATGGGGCCTACAAAAGTACTGCTGGAAGGCCTTGGCGGCAGTCCTGGCCGTTAGATCCTTGACAGGTACAACCACCAAAAATCTGTGTGGTCTACGATGGTAAGAGCGTAGATATAGCCTGATCGGCTAGGTGTCAGCTTCACATGATCCAGCGCTACCAGTTCGAGCGGCCATCTGGTGATGATAGGCCGCAGGGGAGCTCGTTGGCTGCCATGGTCCTTCCTGCGTAGGCTACATGGACCGCACTCCCGACACCACTTTTCAATGGCTCTCTTCATGCCAATCCAATAGAACCTCCCTCGGAGTAGCCTCTCTAGCTTCCTCCATCCGAAGTGTCCGGCTCCATCGTGGTAGGCTCCCAGAACCATGGGCGCATCTCGCCTTGGCACCACTATCTGCCACACCAATTCATGAGTACGTGGATCGATGCTTCTCCTGCACAGCTTGCCATCATGGATAAACAGTTTGCTTCTCCCCTTCCACAGCTGTTGGGTTTCCTGTGGGTCATCTGGGCTGGGACGTAACCCTGCCTGCGTCAAGAGCTCTTTCACCCGACGGACCGCGGGGTCACCATCCTGGGTTTCCGCCCACCCGTGATGGGGCAGGGGGTTCAGCGTAGCATCCGGTTGGTTCTTATGCCTGTTCCTCACATGATGGGAATTCTGAGTGGCTTTAGGGCGATGGAATGCGGGCAGCTCCACCTCTTCAAGTGCCTCCGGGTCTTCCTCTGCTTCTGGCAAATTGGGCATCCGAGACAAGGCATCGGCATTCGCATTCTTGTGTCCTGCCCGGTACTTGATGGTGAAGTTGTAGTTGGACAGCCGGGCCATCCACCGCTGCTCCAAGGCCCCGAGCTTGGCTGTATCCAGATGCGTTAGCGGATTGTTATCCGTGAAGACGGTGAACTTCGCTGAGGCCAGATAGTGTTTGAACCTCTCTGTCACTGCCCAGACGATGGCCAGGAACTCCAGTTTAAAGGAACTATAGTTGTCAGGGTTCCTTTCCGTGGGACGAAGCTTCCTGCTGGCGTAAGCGATCACCCTCTCCTTGCCTTTCTGGACCTGGGACAGCACGGCTCCCAATCCCACATTGCTGGCATCCGTGTACAGCACAAATGGTTGGTCGTATTCAGGATAGGCCAGTACCTCTTCTCCCGTCAGTGCCGACTTCAAACACGTGAAGGATCCTTCCAGCCCCTCGTTCCAGTCAAATGGGGCGTTCTTCCCCTTGGCCTTCTTTGATTGGCCCACCAACAGGTCTTGCAAGGGCGCGGCCTTCTTGGTGAAGTCCTTGATGAACCTTCGGTAGTAGCCTACCAGTCCGAGGAACTGCCGGACTTCGTGGAGGTTGCTGGGCTTCGGCCAGTCTTGGATCACCGTGACCTTGTCGGGGTCTGGCGCCACTCCTTCGGCGCTCACCACATGGCCCAGGTACTGCACTTTGGGTTTCAGCAGATGACATTTGGACGGTTTCACCTTTAAGCCAAAGTTGGACAGGGCTTCAAACACCTCAGCCAGGTGCTTCAGGTGGTCTTCGTAGGTCTTAGAGAAGACAATGACATCATCCAAATACAGCAGCACGGTTTCAAAGTTCTTGTGTCCCAGACAGCACTCCATCATCCTCTGGAACGTCCCCGGGGCATTGCACAATCCAAAGGGCATGTAGTTGAATTCGCAGAGACCCATCGGTGTCGTGAAGGCCGTCTTCTCTTTGTCCGACTCCGCCACGGGAACCTGCCAGTACCCACTGGTGAGATCTAAGGTAGAGAAGTAGTTAGCAGATTTTAAGGCAGCCAGAGACTCCTCTATCCTGGGCAGTGGGTATGCATCCTTATGTGTAATGCGATTCAACTGTCTATAATCAACACACATCCTCATTGTACCATCCTTCTTTTTAACCAGGACTAATGGAGCTGCCCAGGGGCTACAACTGTCTCTCACCACCCCAGCCTCCTTCATTTCTCGCAACATGTCCTTGGCACACTGGTAATGAGTTGGGGGTACAGGGCGGTATCTCTCTTTTATGGGCCGGTGATCTCCCGTGGGGATATGGTGTTGAATCCCTTTCACCTGTCCAAAATCTAAGGGGTGTTTGCTAAATACCCGCTCGTACTCGTGAACCACCCTGTAAGCCCCTTGTTTTTGATGGGATGGGGTAGAGTCAGTGCCCACATGCAATTCCCGACACCAATCTTTCGTGTGCCCTGCAGAACCGTTGTCCTCCGCCACGTTTGACGGGACCAAGGGTTCAGGTGTCCTTATCACACTATTGTTGACAGTGAACAGTTTGGCGAGTGTGGCATACTTGGTGAGATGAACCTCTTCCTCCCCACAATTGAGGACACGTACGGGCACCCTCCCCTGGCGCACGTCGACCACCCCCCGGGCTGTCAGAATAGTAGGCCTATTGTCTGAATACACGGGTTCTACCAAGGCCTGGTAGTCCTTTCCCCTGAGGCCTATGGCTGCCCGACACCATATTAACATTTCACTCCTGGGGGGTATCGCAATGGGGTTTGAATCACTCACAGTGACACGACCAATCTCACCACCAGTCAGCTCTACCTGCTGTCTCTGCATCAGAGCTCTGATTTCTTTTTGCAGGGCACGTTGTTCGCTGTGGCCAGCGGTTTCGGCTACCTGTTGAAACAAAACAATAACTTCTGCAAGACAATTTTCTATAACATTGGTACCGATAGTCATCATGGGATTACATTCTCGGCGGTCAATATCAACAATCACAATCCCCTGAGCTTTCAATTCCACCCGCCCCACTTTGATAGTGGCCTCTTTATACCCCACTTGTGGCAATGGCTGACCATTACTGGCTGTTATGGTGAAATCGTCATCGGGGCCACGAGTAATATCGGTGTCCTCCCAATACCGTTTATAGAGTACATAATGCATAGTCGTCACCTGAGAACCTGTGTCCAGCAAAGCATTCAGGGGGATGCCGTCAACCACTACAGGAAGAACTGGTCGCCCTCCAATGTATTTGGCTCTCCAATGCTGTGGGCCTGACCGTCGTATTCCTGGGGGTTGGCCCTTTGCCCCAGGGGTTGCTCGTTTAAAGGACAGTACCTTGCCAGGTGGTCCACCTGATGACAGCGGCGGCAGATGGGTCGTCCATCCTCATGGAAGCGATCGTTGGACCGGCCTCTGGTCGGCGGGGTCCTCCTCTGTCGCATCCAAGGAACATCCTCCGGTCTGGTGGCCAGCTGGATCTTCTCCTTGGGGGCCTCCTGTAGGGACCGCACCGTCCGGGCCAGGGCAGCAACGCTCTTGGTCAGCTCCTGCATCTGAAGGCGGAGTCCTGCAGGGGAGTCGTCTTCTAGGCTCTGGGCATCGGCCTCGGCGGCGACTGGAACATCCGACGCCACCTCCTGGTGGTATGTGAGAGCGGGACGCCTGGGAGGTGCTGCACGGCTAGGCTGTCGCTCCTGCCATGCCTGGATAGCTTTATCCTTGAATTGCGCAAAAGTCAAGTCTGGATTTTGCATGGCCAGGAAGTGCAGTTGACCCCTTTGGTGGCTGCACAGGAGCCCCTCAATGAACCGCTCCTTCAGGAGTTTATCCTCATCCTGCATGCTGTCAGGGTCACTCTGCTTAATGGCCCGCATCGCCTCCTGAAGATTAAGGGCATAATCCCGTAAGCTATCCTGCGGCCTCTGCTTGCACCCATAGAAAGTCAGTTTAATTTCGGTAGCAGTGCGGGTATCAAAGGTGGCTTTAAGCTTTGCAAAAACCTGCTGTGCAGTTCCCTTATCCGCGGCGGGCCAGGATTTCATTTCTCTCAGAGCCGCCCCAAAGAGTTGGTTTGTTATCAGATGAACCTTCTGAGGCTCTGTCAGGGGATAGAACTCGAGCAGGCTGCAGATCCCTTCTTTAAAGTCAGTGAATGTATGTGAATCCCCGGAGTATCGTGGGAGCCAGGCCGCCCCGGGCAGGTATGGCATAGAGAAGGGCATTATAGCCTTTGCGGTAGCGGCGGTGTCCGACTGGCTGATGGGGGCAACGGGCTCCGGGGCTGCCAGTGGTGGTATTAGGGCCGCGGCTTCGCCTGCTGCGGGGACCGGTGGTGCCCCTGCGTCTACGGCTGCGGCCGCCACCTCCTCTCCTCCCGACTCGGACATGGCTGTCCCTTCCTCCCACTAACCTGCTGGAGGTCGGAGTTCCTCTTCCGGGATTGGCGCCTTACCGCGCTTTTCCGTTCCGCGCTTCTTTTGGCCGGTTCCGCCCACGAAGCTGAGGCTCCCCCTTCCGTGCGCGGCAATGGCGAATTTTGGCGGTAAATGACAATACACAGTCCTTGCAAGAAGTCACAGTCCAAGTATAATAAATCACAGTTCCAAGGCACACATGACCTGATTCTTCAGGCTTAAGTAAATCCTGTTCGTGACGCCAAGTTGTAGCGCCCCCACTGCCGCAGGGCCGAGGGGTACCCGGTACCGGGCCTCTGAGTCTCTGCTCTGGGGTTGTCACGGTGGCTAGACCCGGTCCGTGACCCTGCTGAGGGGCGTACAGTAATAGATGTGGATGATGGTGGTGGTGCGGTGCAGTAAATAACGAGGACACCAGGGTACAGTCTCTTTACCTCTTTACTGAAGGCTTCAGGTGTCCAATCCAGGGCACTGTTAACCGGGCTGTCTGAGACCGGCCGGTCCGAAGGCACATCAGGAGTCCCCTTCACAGCTGGGAATCAGCGTCTACCTTCTAGCGCCTGTGTGTTGTAGTCCTTCCCTGCTGAGCACCCCGGGATAGTCCTCACAACTGCTTCTGTCTGTCTCTGATGCTCGTTCTCTCCGTCCCCCAGATGATATGGCTAGGACGCACCCGTATGACGGGGTAGGCCTGGAGTTCTTCCGGGACTCTAGAGTCGCCCCTCTCCCACAGCTGCCTCCGTTGTCTGCTTAGGTGTTTTAGTGAGACAGCCAACCTATAATTGGCTGTCCGGCCGTGGTTTGAAGTAATGCTTGTAGTCTCTTACTTGCTCGGCGTTCCGGCCACCGACTGTTGCCCCTCAGAAGGATGTTGCCTCGATCTTACAGCACGACTCCTTCTGGTTCTATCACTTCTTTGCTGTGTCCCCGTTGCTCACTGGTTTGTTCTATTCTGAGGAGTCTGCCAGGATCCCATCCCTGACAGGTCCTCTCACTAGCTCTTCCCTGTTACTTCTCCCTGTCTTCCTGTCCAACCCCCAGTTTTACCAGAGTGTGAGGAGTGGCCTATTAGATAGAACCACTCCCCCTGGTGGCCGGAGTGTGAAGTGTAGTGTGAGTGTTACCTGGTCAGGTGAACTCCTTTAGTGCAATCAGATGTAACAATCACTCCCCTTAGCGGCAGAGCGACGTTACTGCAACGACCAGGACTCTGGGGCGCTGCATAAGAACAAATGAATAATGGCCCAGTATGTGATGAATATAGTGGACTATAATACTTCGGTCACCTGCATCAATATCAACATTGGAATTTGATCGATTCATATGTACTACTGTAATTCTATTATATGTCAATAGGTGGTCGTATTGCTCTGTTCCCTTCCTTTTTTAGGTTTAAAAGTTGTTTAAATTATATATGCACGTCTGCACTTTAAGATATATATATTGTAGATATGTTGTCACTATACACGGATCAGAAGAGCTGGTCCTTATATAATTTATGTATATTATATATTGTATTTTATCACTTGTTATGTGTAAAATGAGAAATTCTTATATATATGCACTCCACGTTTATTGCACATGTACATGCACTTATTGTATAAATTATTTATAGTATATATTTTAATTGCACATTTAAGGATGTGGACACTTAGTGATAGGGAATACAGTCCATACAATTTCTATTCCATTTTGGGCTATGATTGGTTATTATGCTGAGAGCAGCGGCGATTCCTTACCATAAGATATGCCTGTTACATGTGCAGATCGGTGCGCGTCCCGGGCATGCGCTGTTGTTTGGTATGTGCATTGCGCTCAACAAAGGCATCGCGTAGTCTTGGTGACAGGTCTGGTCAGCTGACCGGATCATGTGACCGGAAGACGTGGTTCCTGAGCGCCGTGCTCAGTACGGAGCGACAACATGCCGGGTACGCGCCGCTACAGCTGCAGACAGTTAGGTAATCACTACTACTATATATATAGACGCCATATACACTAGTAGCTACCTCCTGACGAAGCTGCGGAGCCAGCGAAACGCGCGTCGAAGTATCAGTGTGACTCTATCCCTTGTCAATATGACCGCAGGTAATAGATTTACTTCATTACAATATGTTCTTTAATGGTTTTCCATCCCTGTAGTTATGGGTTTGGTTCTCTTGGAGGGTTTTTGTACTATACAAAATTAACTTATATCTACCCCCATCTACATAGGCATGATTGCAAATAATAGATTTACTTCATTATAACATATCTGTCTGATGGTTTTTTATCCTGGTAGATATGGGCTTAGTTTAGTTATCATGCCAAATTAGTTTATATTTACCCTCATCTATATGGGCCTAATGATCTATTTATAAAATCTATTTAGATATTATATTGGCATGCTCCATTAGTTTGACTCTTGAGAAGGGGCCATATCATTCCATAAACTATGGACCATTGTTGACATAACATTATTTGTATTTTGGATGGAATAATAGTATTGGGATAGGTCACTCTCTATGTTCTGTCCTTGTTACCTAATTCTAGTTAAGTCCATGTGCAATAGTGGGTTCACCACTGCTGCTTATTATAGTTACGGTTATTTGTAATCTAATATATAAAGCTGAATGTGTGTGTGTGTGTATGTATGTATGTCCGGGATTGGCATCTGAACCGTAGCAGCTACAGCCACAAAATTTTGCACAGTCACACGTCTGGACCCCGAGAGCGTCATAGGCTATGTTGTGAGGTGAAATTTTAACCCCGCGCTTTCCAATTCACCAAACAATTTTGCCCCTATCTACATAATGGGGAAAAAGTGAAAGGAAAAGTGTTGGAGGCGTCGCAGCTACAGGCACAAAATTTTGCACAGTCACACGTCTGGACCCTGAGAGCGTCAAAGCTATATTGTGAGGTGAAATTTTAACCCCGCGCTTTCCAAGTCACCAAACAATTTTGCCCCTATCTACATAATGGGGAAAAAATGAAAGGAAAAGTGTTGGAGGCAAATTAACAGCTGCCAGATGTGAACAAGGGGGACTTAAAGAATGACAGCGATGGCACCAAAGAGTATATACTGTACAGTTGCTAAGGTGGGGCCCCAACATGGGATAATCACACCACCACGGGGATATGAACACACACACAAAATGCGCCACACACTACCACGTGCTCGAACACATATACCACCCTCAGTGCACATTTCACCACACATACACCAACCTCGCCACATAAAAGTAGAAACACAAAAGTCGCCGCTCAAAACTCGCCACGCGCAAAACTCTCCACATGCAAAACTCGCCACACGTGCAAAACTCGCCACACGCAAAACTTGCACACGCAGAAAAATTGCCACACGCAGAAAAATTGCCACATGCACAAAAGTTGCAACACATGCAAAAGTTGCCTCACACAAAACTTGCACATACTCAAAAGGCACCACACATAAAACTCGCCACGCGCAAAACTCGCCATGCGCAAAACTTGCTGCACACAACTTGCTACACTAACCTGTCACATGCAACTCGACACACAAAAAGTTGCTACACGCATGTCGCCACACAAAACTCATCTCACAAAAGTCCCTACATGCATGTCGCCACACGCAACTCAACACACACAACTTGACACACGAAACTCGCCCTAAAACACACACAAGTCTGGTATCCTTCAAAAATAAAAATCTGATTAATAAGCAGACAAACTACAAGAGCAACAAATGTACCATATAGGAATCCGGCAGCTGTCAGTCACATGACCAGTCTATTATGTGTATGTGTGAGCTAATATATACTGCCAGGGGGTGGGCTTACTGTTGGCTGGGGATTTATCAGGCTGCCATTTTAGCTTACAAATACTGAGGTAAAAATACTGACCAAATAACGTGTGAACGAGGGCTAATACAGGAGGAGATGGCATACAGCTATATACTATATACAGGAGATGACACACAGGTATATACTATTTACAGGGGAGATGACACACAGGTATATACTATATACAGGAGGAGATGACACACAGATATATACTATATACAGGAGAGATGACACACAGGTATATACTATATAGAGGAGGAGATGACATACAGGTACATACTACATACAGGAGGAGATGACATACAGGTATATACTATATACAGGAGGAGATGACACACAGGTATATACTATATACAGGAGCAGATTACCTACAGGTATATAGTATATACAGGAGGAGATGACACAGGTATATGCTATGTATAGGAGGAGATGACATACAGGTATATACTATATACAGGAGATGACACACAGATATATACTATATATAGGTGAGATGACACACAGGTATATACTATATACAGGAGATTACATACAGGTATATCTAATATATAAAGCTGAATGTGTGTATGTATGTATGTGTGTATGTCCGGGATTGGCATCTGTACCGTCGCAGCTACAGCCACAAAATTTTGCACAGTCACACGTCTGGACCCCGAGAGCGTCATAGGCTATGTTGTGAGGTGAAATTTTAACCCCGCGCGTTCCAATTCACCAAACAATTTTGCTCCTATCTACATAATGGGGAAAAAGTGAAGGGAAAAGTGTTGGAGGAAAATTGACAGCTGCCAGATGTGAACAATGAGGACTTAAAGAATGAGAGCGATGGCGACAAAGAGTATATACCGTACAGTTGCTAAGGTGGGGCCCCGACATGGGATACTCACCACACACGGGGATATGAACACAAACACAAAATGCGCCACACACTACCACGTGCTTGAACACATATACCACCCTCAGCACACATTTCACCACACACACACACCAACCTCGCCACATAAAAGTCGAAACACAAAAGTCACCACTCAAAACTCGCTACATGCAAAACTCGCCATATGCAAAACTAGGCTCACGCAAAACTCGCCACACGTGCAAAACTCACCTCATGGAAAACTCACCTCATGCAAAACTTGCACACACAGAAAAATTGCCACATGTACAAAAGTTGCACCACATGCAAAAGTTGCCTCACACAAAACTTGCACATACTCAAAATGCACCACACATAAAACTCGCCACGCGCAAAACTCGCCATGCACAAATCTTGCTGCACACAACTTGCTACACTAACCTGTCACATGCAACTCAACACACAAAATGTTGCTACACGCATGTCGCCACACAAAACTCATCTCACAAAAGTCGCTACATGCATGTCGCCACACGCAACTCAACACACACAACTTGACACATAAAACTCGCCCTAAAACACACACAAGTCTGGTATTGTCCTTCAAAAATAAAAATCTGATTAATAAGCAAACTACAAGAGCAACAAATGTACCATATAGGAAATACGGCAGCTGTCAGTCACATGACCTGTCTATTATGTGTATGTGTGAGCTAATATATACTGCCAGGGGGGAGGGCTTCCTGTTGGCTGGGGATTTATCAGGCTGCCAATAGCAACCAATCACAGCTCAGCTTCTATTTTGCTACAGTTAATTAACCTGAGCTCTGATTGGTTAATATAGGCAACAAAGACATTCTCAGTATAACAAAGCTAATATATGTTGTGAAATGCTTCTATTTGCTTAGTTTTTGCCTTTTAATAATTACATTTCTATCTATTTGTTTTGTGGTTTTTGTGTGCAGAATAAATTTTTGTTAACACATTCTATTTTGCTAACAGCAGTCATTAACCCGGGCGAAGCCGGGTAGTACAGCTAGTTATATATAATTATGATATATGTATTAATATATATGGAATATCCCTGTTTAAATAAATAAAGAATTATATTTTATATAATTTGGATCGTGTTTGTGACTTCACTACCTCAGTTGGTTTTATGTTGTCTCGTGTGAAGAGGATCATAGTTAGTTGTTATAGAGGAATATTGTTGGTGGTCAGACTCTAATATAATGCAGCCCCCCATAGGCAAACTTTGATATAATGCAGCTCTCATAGGCAGACTTTAATATAATGCACCCCCAGGCAGACTCTAATATAATGCACTCCCCAGGCAGACTCTGATATAATGCAGCCCTCATAGGCAGACTCTAATATAATGCAGCCCCATAGGTAAACTCTAATATAATGCACCCCCCAGGCAGACTCTGCTATAATGCAGCCCCCATAGGCAGATTTTAATATAATTCACCCCACAGGCATACTCTAATATAATGCACCCCCCAGGCAAACTGTAATATAATGCAGCCCCCCCATAGGCAGACTCTAATATAATGCACCTCTCAGGCAAACTCTAATATAATGCAGCCCCCCATAGGCAAACTCTAATATAATGCACCCCTCAGGCAAACTCTAATATAATGCAGCCCCCATAGGCAAACTGTAATATGATGCACCCCCCAGGCAAATTCTAATATAATGCACCCCCCAGGCAAACTCTAATATAATGCATCCCCCAGGCAAACTGTAATATAATGCAGCCCCCCCATAGGCAGACTCTAATATAATGCACCTCCCAGGCAAACTCTAATATAATGCAGCCCCCCATAGGCAAACTCTAATATAATATAATGCACCCCTCAGGCAAACTCTAATATAATGCAGCCCCAATAGGCAAACTGTAATATGATGCACACCCCAGGCAAATTCTAATATAATGTACCCCCCAGGCAAACTCTAATATAATGCATCCCCCAGGCAGACTCTGATATAATGCAGCCCCCCATAGGCAGACTCTAATATAATGCACACCCCAGGCAAACTTTAATATAATGCAGCCCCCCATAGGCAAATTCTAATGTAATGCACCACCCAGGCAGACTCTGATATAATGAAGCACCCCATAGGCAGACTTTAATATAATGCCCCCCTAGGCAGACTCTGATAAAATGCAGCCCCCCATATGCAGACTTAAATATAATGCAGCACCCAGGCTGACTATAATATAATGCACCCCTCCAGGCAGTTTCTAGTATAGTGCACCCCCCAGGCAGACTCTGATATAATGCAGCCCTCATAGGCAGACTTTAATATAATGCACCCCACAGGCAAACTCTAGTATAATGCACCCCTCAGGCAAACTCTAATATAATGCAGCCCCCATAGGCAAACTCTAATATAATGCACCCCCCAGCAAACTAATATAATGCAGCCCCCCATAGGCAAACTCTAATATAATGCACCCCCCAGGCAAACTCTAATATAATGCAGCGCCCATAGGCAAACTTGTTGTGAATTTGGATTCTGGGCTCCCCCGGTGGCCGCTTGTGGAATTGGACTTGTCATCCTCTTTCCTGTTTCACCTGATTCCATCAGTAGTGGGTGTCGCTATTTAAGCTCATTTCTCTGGTGGTTTCTTGCCGGTCAACAATGTTATCTGATGCCTCTCAGTGCTTGTTCCTGCTTCTGACAACTACTAGATAAGTTGGACTTTTGTCCATGTTTTGTTTTGCCTATTTGTTCCAGTTCACAGCTGAAGTTTTGTTACTGTGTCTGGAAAGCTCTCGTGGATCAGGGATTGCTACTCTGGCGTTATGAGTTAATGCCAGAGTTTAAGGTAATCTCTGGATGGTGTTTTGTTAGTGTTTTTCTGCTGACCATGAAAGTATACTATCTGTCTTCTGCTATCTAGTAAGCGGACCTCAAATTTGCTAAGACTATTTTCCTGCTGCGTTTGTTGTTTCATCTGAACTCACCGTCATTATATGTGGGGGGCTACTGTCTTCTTGGGAATATTTCTCTAGAGGTGAGCCAGGTCTTATATTTCCCTCTGCTAGCTATTTAGGTCTTAGGCCAGAGCTGGGCATCTAGCGATAAATAGGAAATGCTACCTGGCTATTTCTAGTTGCGCGGCAGGCTTAGTTCATGGTCAGTATAGTTCCATCTTCCGAGAGCTTGTCCCTCTATAGGCTTGCTATGATCTCTGCCTGCAGAGATCATGACAGTTTGACCGGCCAATAAAGTGTTAAAGACCCAGGTTGAGAAAGGAGAGTGATAAGAAGTCTGCTGGAATTTTTTTTTTTTTTTTTTTTTTTCCTCCAGTCTGCCTTGCTGCAGTCTTTTTTCTCTCCCTCCTCCTAATCTCTGTATGCTCTGTGTGCACCTGACAATAATGGATCTCCAGAGTGTAACTGCGGGTTTGAATAATCTCATCACGAAAGTACAAAATTTACAAGATTTTGTGGTACATGCTCCGGTATCTGAGCCGAGAATTCCTTTGCCGGAGTTCTTCACAGGGAATAGAGCTAGCTTCCAGAATTTCCGAAATAATTGTAAGCTTTATTTGTCCCTGAAGTCTCGTTTAGCTGGAGACCCTGCTCAGCAGGTTAGGATTGTGATTTCCTTGCTCAGGGGTGACCCTCAAGATTGGGCCTTCTCATTGCCAGCAGGGGATCCTGCGTTACGCGATGTGGATGCGTTTTTTCTGGCCTTGGGCTTGCTTTATGAGGAACCTCATTTGGAACTTCAGGCAGAGAAAACTTTGATGGCACTATCTCAGGGGCAAGACGAAGCTGAAGTTTTCTGCCAAAAATTCCGTAAATGGTCTGTGCTTACTCAGTGGAATGAGTGCGCCTTGGCGGCAACTTTCAGAGAAGGTCTCTCTGATGCCGTTAAGGATGTTATGGTGGGGTTCCCTTTGCCTGCAGGTCTGAATGAGTCCATGACAATGGCTATTCAGATTGATAGGCGTCTGCGGGAGCGCAAACCGGTGCACCATCTGGCGGTGTCTATGGAAAAGACGCCAGAAAGTATGCAGTGTGATAGAATTCTGTCCAGGAGCGAGCGACAGAATTTTAGACGGAAGAATGGATTGTGTTTCTATTGTGGGGATTCTACTCATGTTATATCGGCATGTTCTAGGCGTACAAAGAAGCTTGATAAGTCTGTTTCCATTGGCACCATTCAGTCTAAGTTTATTTTGTCTGTAACCCTGATTTGCTCTTTGTCATCCATTGCCACGGACGCCTATGTTGACTCTGGCGCCGCTCTGAGTCTTATGGATTGGTCCTTTGCCAATCGTTGTGGTTTTGATTTAGAGCCTTTGGAGACTCTTATTCCTCTGAAGGGGATTGACTCCACCCCATTGGCTAATAATAAACCACAATACTGGACACAAGTAACCATGCGTATCAATCCGGATCACCAGGAGATTATTCGTTTCCTGGTACTGTATAATTTACATGACGATGTGGTACTGGGATTGCCATGGTTGCAGTCTCACAACCCAGTCTTGGACTGGAGAGCAATGTCTGTGTTGAGCTGGGGATGTAAGGGTATTCATGGGGACGTACCTTTGGTTTCTATTTCGTCGTCCATTCCCTCTGAAGTCCCTGAGTTCCTTTCTGATTATCAAGACGTCTTTGACGAACCCAAGCTTGGGTCGTTACCTCCGCACCGTGAGTGCGATTGTGCCATAGATTTGATACCGGGTTGTAAATATCCAAAGGGTCGTTTGTTTAATTTGTCTGTGCCGGAACATGCTGCTATGCGGGAATATATAAAGGAGTCTTTGGAAAAGGGACATATTCGTCCATCTTCTTCTCCCTTGGGAGCTGGGTTTTTCTTTGTCTCAAAAAAAGACGGCTCTTTGAGACCATGTATTGATTATCGGCTTCTGAATAAGATCACTGTTAAGTATCAATACCCATTGCCATTGCTTACTGATTTGTTTGCTCGTATAGAGGGTGCTAAGTGGTTCTCTAAGATTGATCTTCGTGGGGCGTATAATTTGGTGCGGATCAGGCAGGGGGATGAGTGGAAGACCGCATTTAATACGCCCGAGGGCCACTTTGAGTATTTGGTCATGCCTTTTGGTCTTTCTAATGCCCCTTCAGTTTTCCAGTCTTTTATGCATGATATTTTCCGCGATTTTCTGGATAAATTTATGATAATATATCTGGATGATATTCTGATTTTTTCTGATGACTGGGACTCTCATGTCCAGCAGGTCAGGAGAGTTTTTCAGGTTCTGCGGTCTAATTCTTTATGTGTGAAGGGGTCTAAGTGCGTTTTTGGAGTCCAGAAAATTTCCTTTTTGGGGTATATTTTTTCTCCCTCTTCCATTGAGATGGATCCCGTCAAGGTGCAAGCTATTTGTGACTGGACTCAGCCCTCCTCTCTTAAGGGTCTTCAGAGATTTTTGGGCTTTGCCAACTTTTACCGCCGATTTATTGCTGGTTTTTCGGATGTCGTTAAACCACTGACTGATTTGACCAGACAAGGCGCTGATGTTGCTAATTGGTCCCCTCATGCTGTAGAGGCCTTTCAGGAGCTTAAGCGCCGTTTTGCCTCTGCCCCTGTGTTGCGTCAGCCTGATGTGAATCTGCCTTTTCAGGTTGAGGTTGACGCTTCGGAGATCGGAGCTGGGGCAGTGTTGTCGCAGAAAGGTTCCGACTGCTCCGTCATTAGGCCTTGTGCTTTCTTTTCTCGCAAATTTTCGCCCGCAGAGCGGAATTATGATGTTGGGAATCGGGAGCTTTTGGCCATGAAGTGGGCGTTTGAGGAGTGGCGCCATTGGCTCGAGGGGGCTAGGCATCAGGTGGTGGTATTGACTGACCACAAAAATTTGATTTATCTTGAGACTGCCAGACGCCTGAATCCTAGACAGGCGCGCTGGTCTTTATTTTTTTCTCGCTTTAATTTTGTGGTGTCATACCTACCGGGTTCTAAGAATGTTAAGGCAGATGCCCTTTCTAGGAGTTTTGACCCGGACTCTCCTGGTAATTCTGAACCCACAGGTATCCTTAGGGAGGGAGTAATTTTGTCGGCCGTTTCTCCTGATCTGCGGCGGTCCTTGCAAGAGTTTCAGGCGGATAGACCGGATCGTTGTCCGCCTGATAGACTGTTTGTTCCGGATGATTGGACCAGCAGAGTCATCTCTGAGGTACATTCTTCTGCATTGGCAGGTCATCCCGGAATTTTTGGTACCAGGGATTTGGTGGCAAGATCCTTCTGGTGGCCTTCTCTGTCACGAGATGTGCGAGTCTTTGTGCAGTCATGTGACGTTTGTGCTCGGGCCAAGTCTTGTAGTTCTCGGGCTAGCGGACTGCTGTTGCCCTTGCCTATTCCTAAGAGGCCTTGGACACACATCTCGATGGATTTTATTTCAGATCTGCCTGTTTCCCAGAAGATGTCTGTCATCTGGGTGGTCTGTGACCGTTTCTCTAAAATGGTCCATTTGGTTCCTCTGCCCAAGTTGCCTTCTTCTTCTGAGTTGGTTCCTCTGTTTTTTCAGAATGTTGTCCGATTGCACGGTATTCCTGAGAATATTGTTTCTGACAGAGGTACCCAATTTGTGTCTAGATTTTGGCGGGCATTCTGTGCTAGGATGGGCATAGATTTGTCTTTTTCATCTGCTTTTCACCCTCAGACTAATGGCCAGACCGAGCGGACTAATCAGACCCTTGAGACATATCTGAGGTGTTTTGTCTCTGCTGACCAGGATGATTGGGTTGCTTTTTTGCCATTGGCAGAGTTCGCCCTCAATAATCGGGCCAGTTCTTCCACCTTGGTGTCCCCGTTTTTCTGTAATTCGGGGTTTCATCCTCGATTTTCCTCCGGTCAGGTGGAATCCTCGGATTGTCCTGGAGTGGATGCGGTGGTGGAGAGATTGCATCACATCTGGGGGCAGGTTATGGACAATTTGAAGTTGTCCCAGGAGAAGACTCAGCGTTTTGCCAACCGTCATCGTCGTGTTGGTTCTCGGCTTTGTGTTGGAGATTTGGTGTGGTTGTCTTCTCGTTTTGTCCCTATGAGGGTCTCTTCTCCTAAGTTTAAGCCTCGGTTCATCGGCCCTTATAGAATATTGGAGATCCTTAATCCTGTTTCTTTCCGTTTGGACCTCCCTGCGTCCTTTTCCATTCATAACGTTTTTCATCGGTCGTTATTGCGCAGGTATGAGGTACCTGTTGTACCTTCAGTTGAGCCTCCTGCTCCGGTGTTGGTTGAGGGTGAGTTGGAGTACGTTGTGGAGAAAATTTTGGACTCTCGTGTTTCCAGACGGAAACTCCAGTATCTGGTCAACTGGAAGGGTTACGGCCAGGAGGATAATTCTTGGGTCAATGCATCTGATGTTCATGCTTCTGATCTTGTTCGTGCCTTCCATAGGGCTCATCCTGGTCGCCCTGGTGGATCTGGTGAGGGTTCGGTGCCCCCTCCTTGAGGGGGGGGTACTGTTGTGAATTTGGATTCTGGGCTCCCCCGGTGGCCGCTTGTGGAATTGGACTTGTCATCCTCTTTCCTGTTTCACCTGATTCCATCAGTAGTGGGTGTCGCTATTTAAGCTCATTTCTCTGGTGGTTTCTTGCCGGTCAACAATGTTATCTGATGCCTCTCAGTGCTTGTTCCTGCTTCTGACAACTACTAGATAAGTTGGACTTTTGTCCATGTTTTGTTTTGCCTATTTGTTCCAGTTCACAGCTGAAGTTTTGTTACTGTGTCTGGAAAGCTCTCGTGGATCAGGGATTGCTACTCTGGCGTTATGAGTTAATGCCAGAGTTTAAGGTAATCTCTGGATGGTGTTTTGTTAGTGTTTTTCTGCTGACCATGAAAGTATACTATCTGTCTTCTGCTATCTAGTAAGCGGACCTCAAATTTGCTAAGACTATTTTCCTGCTGCGTTTGTTGTTTCATCTGAACTCACCGTCATTATATGTGGGGGGCTACTGTCTTCTTGGGAATATTTCTCTAGAGGTGAGCCAGGTCTTATATTTCCCTCTGCTAGCTATTTAGGTCTTAGGCCAGAGCTGGGCATCTAGCGATAAATAGGAAATGCTACCTGGCTATTTCTAGTTGCGCGGCAGGCTTAGTTCATGGTCAGTATAGTTCCATCTTCCGAGAGCTTGTCCCTCTATAGGCTTGCTATGATCTCTGCCTGCAGAGATCATGACACAAACTCTAATATAATGCAACCACCCATAGGCAAACTCTAATATAATGCACCCCCCAGGCAGACTCTGATATAATGCAGCCCCCCATAGGCAGACTTTAATACAATTCACCCCACAGGCAACTCTAATATAATGCACCCCCCAGGCAAACTCTAATATAATGCACCCCCCATAGGCAGACTCTAATATAATGCACCCCCCAGGCAAACTCTAATATAATGCACCCCCCCATAAGCAGACTCTAATATAATGCACCCCCCAGGCAAACTGTAATATAATGCAGCCCCCTGAAGGAAGATGGACTGGTTCCGAGGTACCTCTCTTGCGCCGGTTTCGGAACTGTCTGGGCTGTCACAATTGTTGCCGGGGGGAAAGCTTTCTGAGCCGGATGCACCTTTGCACTCTACAGCAGGGGGTGTGTTGTGAATTCTGCTTTTGGGCTCCCTCCGGTGGTTGTAGGTGGTAATGCAGTTGTCCCTGAGTTGCAGTCCTGGTCAGGTGTATCTGCTGATTGCAGTTCTGACTGGGGTATTTAGGCGTGCAGGATTCATTAGTCCTTGCCAGTTGTCCATGGTTGTTGGGAGGTTTTGGTCCTGGTTTGGTTCCTTCTGCTTTCTGCCAAATCAGCAAAGATAAGTGTCTGGTTTTGTTTCTGTGGCACACATGCTGTGTGCTTAATAATTCTGTGCTATTCAGTGTTTTTTTTTTGTCCAGCTTAGATTGTGTCAGTATTTTCTCAGTCTTGTTGGATTCTCTGGAGTGACAGATATACATTCCATGTCTTTAGTTAGATTGTGGAACTTTTTGTATTATCTGCTGTGGATATTTTTGGAAGGGTTTTAATACTGACTGCTTAGTATTCTGTCCTATCTTTCCCTATTTAGCTAGAGTGGCCTCTTTTGCTGAATCCTGTTTTCTGCCTGCGTGTGTCTTTCCTCTCCTACTCACAGTCAATATTCGTGGGGGGCTGCCTATCCTTTGGGGTTCTGCTCTGAGGCAAGGTAGTATTCCTATTTCCATCTATAGGGGTATTTAGTCCTCCGGCTGTGTCGAGGTGTCTAGGGTTTGTTAGGCACACCCCACGGCTACTTCTAGTTGCGGTGTTAGTTCAGGTTTTGTGGTCAGTACAGTTTCCACCTACTCCAGAGAAAGTTCATGCGGTTCCAAAGTCACCGGATCATAACAGTACAACTGGCCCACTATGAGTTAAATGCATCTCAGAAGAAGGGAAGAAAGGTGTTGAGTCATTTTTTTTTCTGCAGTTTGCTTTGCCTTTTCTTCCCTCTTTTTCTCTGGGTGGCTAAGGAGTCTTGTGTTAGCATGGATGTTCAGGAATTAGCTTCTCGTGTAGACCAGCTTGCTGCTAGGGTACAGGGAATTTCTGATTATATTGTTCAGACTCCTGTTTTAGAGCCGAAGTGTTATGGACTGGTAATTTAGGAGCGGCATGCGACTAGCTCTGAGCAGGTGGTAACTATACTGACCGCAGTTCCTGATCTTAACACAACACTAGCAGTAGCCGTGGGATGTTCCTGTCACTCCCTGGACACCTCATCACAGCCAGAGAACTAGCTACCCCTAAAGGTAGAAACAGGAAAGCTATCTTGCCTCAGAGAAAATCCCCAAAGGACAGATAGCCCCCCACAAATAATGACTGTGAGTGGAGAAGGAAATGACACACGTAGAATGAAACAGGATTTAGCAAAGGAGGCCACTTCTAGCTAGATAGACAGTACAAGAAAGAAGTACAAGAAAGAACACTGTGTGGTCAGTAATAAAAACTAGAAAAAGTCCACCGCAGAGAAATGCAAAAATCTCCACACCTGACTAAAGGTGTGGAGGGCAAAATCTGCTGCCCAGAGCTTCCAGCTTAGCTGAATAGATCCATACTGATAAGCTGGACAAATGAGCAAAACATAGAATGTGCTGAACAATAAAGTCCACAACAAGAGGACTGCAAAAGGACAAGCAAGGACTAATCTTTGCTGAACAGGTCAGAGTGTCAGGGAAATCCAAAAGAGCCGTGACTCCAAGCAGGAACAATTGACAACCGGCATTGATTGAGGGATAAGGCCAGATTAAAATAGCCGAGCCAGAAAGACGATCAGTGGAAGCAGCTGCTGATGCTAAATCCAAGAAGCAGCCATACCACTCAAAACCACCAGAGGGAGCCCAAGAGCAGAACTCACAAAAGTGCTACTTACAACCACCGGAGGGAGCCCAAGAGCGGAATTCACAACACCGAATATTCCTACTCCTGATTTGTTTTTTGGTGACAGGTCCAAAATTTTTGAGTTTTAAAAACAACTGTAAACTGTTTTTTGCTTTGAGACCTCGATCCTCTGGGGATTCTATTCAGCAGGTTAAAATCGTCATTTCCCTGCTGCGTGGTGATCCACAGGATTGGGCATTTTCCCTGGAATCTGGGAATCCGGCATTGCTTAATGTAGATTCCTTTTTTCAGGCTTTAGGACTATTATATGATGAACCTAATTCTGTGGATCAAGCGGAGAAGACCTTGTTGGCCCTATCTCAGGGTCAAGAGGCGGCAGAATTGTATTGTCAGAAATTTAGAAAATGGTCTGTGTTGACTAAATGGAATGATGATGCTTTGGCTGCAATTTTCAGAAAGGGTCTTTCTTAATCTGTTAAAGATGTTATGGTGGGGTTTCCCACGCCTGTCGGTCTGAGTGATTCTATGTCTTTGGCCATTCAGACTGATCGGCGCTTGCGGGAGCGCACAACTGTGCGCGCTGTGGCGTTGTCCTCAGAGCAGCGTCCTGAGCCAATGCAGTGTGATAGGATTCTGTCTAGGACAGAACGACAAGGACTCAGACGTCAGAATAGGTTGTGTTATTATTGTGGCGACGCTTCTCATGTCATTTCAGTCTGCCCTAAACGGACAAAGAGGATCGCTAGTTCATTTACCATCAGTACTGTACAACCTAAATTTCTGTTATCGGTGTCCCTGATCTGCTCATTGTCATCATTTTCTGTCTTGGCGTTTGTGGATTCAGGCGCCGCTTTGAACTTAATGGACCTTGAGTTTGCCAGGCGTTGTGGTTTCCCCTTGCAGCCCTTGCAGAACCTTATTTCTTTAAGGGGCATTGATGCTACACCTTTGGCTAAAAATAAGCCCCAGTTTTGGACACAGGTGACCATGCGCATGGCGCCAGCCCATTAGGAAGATTGTCGATTTCTGGTATTGCATAATTTACATGATGCTATCGTGTTGGGTTTTCCGTAGTTGCAGGTACATAATCCTGTGTTGGATTGGAAGTCTATGTCTGTGACTAGTTGCGGTTGTCAGGGGGTTCATAATGATGTTCCTTTAATGTCCATCTCCTCTTCTTCCTCTTCCGAAATTCCAGAGTTTTTGTCTGATTTTCAGGATGTATTCGATGAGCCCAAGTCCAGTTCTCTTCCACCGCATAGGGACTGTGATTGTGCTATTGATTTGATTCCAGGCTGTAAGTTTCCTAAGGGCCGACTCTTCAACCTGTCTGTGCCTGAACATACCGCTATGCGGAGTTATGTTAAGGAGTCTTTGGAGAAAGGGCATATTCGGCCATCTTCTTCACAGATGGGAGCGGGATTTTTTTTTGTTGCTAAGAAGGATGGCTCCTTGAGACCCTGTATTGATTATCGCCTCTTGAATAAGATCACGGTCAAGTTTCAATACCCTTTACCTTTGCTTTCCGATTTGTTTGCTAGGACTAAGGGGGCTAGTTGGTTTACGAAGATTGACCTTCGGGGGGCATATAATCTTGTTCGTATTAAGCAGGGTGATGAATGGAAAACTGCGTTCAATACGCCCGAAGGCCATTTTGAATACCTTGTGATGCCGTTCGGGCTCACTAATGCTCCATCTGTTTTTCAATCTTTCATGCATGATATCTTCCGGACTTATGTTGATAAATTCTTGATTGTATATTTGGACGATATTTTGATTTTTTCTGATGATTGGGAGTCTCATGTGGAACAGGTCAGGATGGTATTTCAGATCCTTCGTGACAATGCTTTGTTTGTGAAGGGGTCTAAGTGTCTCTTTGGGGTGCAGAAGGTTTCTTTTTTGGGTTTTATTTTTTCTCCTTCATCTATTGAGATGGATCCGGTTAAGGTTCAGGCCATTCATGATTGGATTCAACCCACGTCCGTAAAGAGCCTTCAGAAATTTTTGGGTTTTGCAAATTTTTATCGCCGTTTCATTGCTAACTTTTCCAGCGTGGTTAAACCCTTGACCGATTTGACGAAAAAAGGCGAATTGGTCCTCTGCGGCTGTTTCTGCCTTTCAGGAGCTTAAACGTCGATTTACTTCTGCTCCGGTGTTGCGCCAACCGGATGTTTCCTGTCATGAATCCCAATGGCTAGGGATAGCAAGGGACAAGCAAAGTAATACAAAATATCGGACGAGCTCTAGGGTGATGGAACCTGGGCTGACCGCTGCCCTACGCCTGACAAACGCAACTAGAGATAGCCAGGGAGCGTGCCTACGTTGGTTCTAGACGCCACGCACCAGCCTAAGAGCTAACTAGTACTACAGAGAAAATAAGACCTCACTTGCCTCCAGAGGAATGAACCCCAAAAGGTACAGTTGCCCCCCACATGTATTGACGGTGAAATGAGAGGAAGGCACACACATAGAGATGATATATATAGGTTCAGCAAATTGAGGCCCGCTGTAAACTAGAAAGCAGAACGATACAAAAGGGGTCTGAGCGGTCAGCAAAAAACCCTAATCAAAAAAACCATCCTGAGATTACAAGAACCCATGTGCCAACTCATGGCACATGGGGAGAACCTCAGTCCACTAGAGCTACCAGCTAGCATAGAGACATAATAAGCAAGCTGGACAAAAAAACCAAACAACTGAAAATCAGCACTTAGCTTATCCTGAAAGATCTGGGAGCAGGTAGGCAGGAACCAAACAGAGCACATCTGAATACATTGATAGCCGGCAAGGGAATGACAGAAAGGCCAGGTAAAATAGGAAACACCCAGCCTCTGATGGACAGGTGGAAACCAAAGGCCGCAACCCACCAAAGTCACCCAGTACCAGCAGTAACCACCAGAGGGAGCCCACAAACAGAATCCACAACAGTACCCCCCCCTTGAGGAGGGGTCACCGAACCCTCACGAGAACCCCCAGGGCGATCAGGGTGAGCTCTATGGAAGGCGCGGACCAAATCAGTCGCATGAACATCGGAGGCGACCACCCAGGAATTATCCTCCTGACCATAACCCTTCCACTTAACCAAATACTGGAGTTTGCGTCTGGAAACACGAGAATCCAAGATCTTTTCAACAACATACTCCAATTCTCCCTCCACCAGCACCGGAGCAGGAGGCTCAACCGAAGGAACAACGGACACCTCATACCTCCGCAACAACGACCGATGGAACACATTATGAATAGCAAACGATGCTGGGAGATCCAAACGAAAAGACACAGGGTTAAGAATCTCCGAGATCCTATAAGGACCGATGAACCGAGGCTTGAACTTAGGAGAAGAGACCTTCATAGGGACAAAACGAGAAGACAACCACACCAAATCCCCAACAAGAAGTCGGGGACCCACGCGGCGACGGCGATTAGCGAACTGCTGAGTCTTCTCCTGAGAGAACTTCAAATTGTCCACCACCTGATTCCAAATCTGATGTAGCCTGTCCACCACCACGTCCACTCCAGGACAATCCGAAGGCTCCACCTGACCAGAGGAAAAACGAGGATGAAACCCCGAATTACAAAAAAAAGGAGAGACCAACGTGGCAGAACTAGCCCGATTATTAAGAGCAAATTCGGCCAGTGGCAAAAAAGCAACCCAGTCATCTTGATCAGCAGAAACAAAATACCTCAAATAAGTTTCCAAGGTCTGATTAGTTCGCTCCGTCTGGCCATTCGTCTGAGGATGGAATGCAGACGAGAAAGACAAATCAATGCCCATCTTGGCACAAAACGTCCGCCAAAATCTAGACACAAACTGGGATCCCCTGTCAGAAACGATATTCTCCGGAATCCCATGCAAACGAACCACGTTCTGAAAAAATAAAGGGACCAACTCAGAGGAGGAAGGCAACTTGGGCAAGGGCACCAAATGAACCATCTTAGAAAAGCGGTCACACACAACCCAGATAACGGACATTTTCTGTGAAACCGGGAGATCCGAAATAAAATCCATGGAAATGTGCGTCCAAGGCCTCTTCGGGATGGGCAAGGATAACAACAACCCACTGGCCCGAGAACAGCAAGGCTTAGCTCGAGCACACACTTCACAAGACTGCACAAAGGTACGCACATCCCTAGACAAGGAAGGCCACCAAAAAGACCTGGCCACCAAGTCTCTAGTACCAAATATTCCAGGATGACCAGCCAACACAGAAGAATGGACCTCGGAGATGACTCTACTGGTCCAATCATCCGGAACAAACAGTCTTTCTGGTGGACAACGATCCGGTTTATCCACCTGAAACTCCTGCAATGCACGTCGCAAGTCTGGGGATACGGCGGACAATATTACCCCATCCCTAAGGATACCAGTAGGCCCAGAGTCTCCAGGAGAGTCAGGCACAAAACTCCTGGAAAGAGCATCTGCCTTCACATTCTTTGAACCTGGCAGGTATGAAACCACGAAATTGAAACGAGAAAAAAACAACGACCAACGAGCCTGTCTAGGATTCAAACGCCTGGCAGACTCAAGGTAAATGAGATTCTTGTGATCAGTCAAGACCACCACACGATGTTTAGCACCCTCAAGCCAATGACGCCACTCCTCAAATGCCCACTTCATGGCCAAAAGCTCCCGATTACCCACATCATAATTGCGCTCGGCGGGCGAGAATTTTCTAGAGAAGAATGCACATGGCTTCATCACCGAGCCATTAGAACTTCTCTGTGACAAAACCGCCCCCGCTCCAATCTCGGAAGCATCAACCTCAACCTGAAAAGGAAGTGAAACATCTGGTTGACACAACACCGGAGCAGAAGAAAACCGGCGCTTAAGTTCCTGAAAGGCCTCCACGGCCGCAGGAGACCAATCAGCAACATCAGCACCCTTTTTAGTCAAATCAGTCAAAGGTTTAACAATACTGGAAAAATTAGCAATGAACCGACGATAAAAATTAGCAAACCCCAAGAACTTCTGAAGGCTCTTAACAGATGTGGGTTGTGTCCAGTCACAAATCGCCTGAACCTTGACGGGATCCATCTCAATAGTAGAAGGAGAAAAAATGTACCCCAAAAAAGAAATCTTCTGGACTCCGAAGAGACACTTTGAGCCCTTCACAAACAGAGAATTGGCCCGCAGAACCTGAAACACCTTCCTGACCTGTAGAACATGAGACTCCCAGTCATCAGAAAACACCAAAATATCATCCAAATACACAATCATAAACTTATCCAGATATTCACGGAAAATATTGTGCATAAAGGACTGAAAGACTGACGGAGCATTGGAGAGTCCAAAAGGCATTACCAAATACTCAAAATGGCCCTCAGGCGTATTAAATGCGGTTTTCCACTCATCACCCTGTTTTATCCGCACCAGATTATACGCACCGCGAAGATCTATCTTAGTGAACCACCTAGCCCCCTTAATGCGAGCAAACAAATCAGTCAATAATGGCAATGGATACTGATATTTGACTGTAATCTTATTCAGAAGGCGATAATCTATACAAGGCCTCAGGGAACCATCTTTTTTTGCCACGAAAAAAAAACCTGCTCCCAGAGGGGACGAAGATGGACGAATATGTCCCTTTTCCAAGGACTCCTTAATATAATTCCGCATAGCAGTATGCTCTGGCAGTGACAGATTAAATAAACGACCCTTAGGGAACTTACTGCCAGGAATCAATTCTATAGCACAGTCACAATCTCTATGAGGAGGGAGCGAATTGAGCTTAGGCTCCTCAAAAACATCCCTATAGTCAGACAAAAACGCAGGGATCTCAGAAGGAGTAGATGAAGCGATTGAAATCGGAGGTGCATCATAATGAACCCCCTGACATCCCCAGCTTAACACAGACATTGTTTTCCAGTCCAGGACAGGATTATGAGTTTGTAACCATGGCAGACCAAGCACTAGTACATCATGTAAATTATACAGTACAAGGAAGCGAATCACCTCCTGATGAACGGGAGTCATGCGCATGGTCACTTGTGTCCAATACTGCGGTTTATTCATAGCCAATGGTGTAGAGTCAATCCCCTTCAGAGGAATAGGAACTTCCAGAGGTTCCAGACTAAAACCGCAGCGTTTAGCAAATGACCAATCCATAAGACTCAGGGCAGCGCCCGAATCCACATAGGCATCAACGGAAATGGAAGACAGTGAAAAAATCAGAGTCAGAGACAAAATGAACTTAGGCTGCAGAGTACCAATGGCAAAAGATTTATCAACCCTTTTTGTGCGTTTAGAGCATGCTGATATAACATGAGCTGAATCACCACAATAAAAACACAATCCATTTTTCCGCCTATAATTTTGCCGTTCACTTCTGGACTGAATTCTATCACATTGCATAGTCTCAGGTGCCTGTTCAGAAGACACCGCCAACTGGTGCACGGGTTTGCGCTCCCGTAAACGCCGATCAATCTGAATGGCCATAGCCATAGACTCATTCAGACCTGTAGGCGTAGGGAACCCCACCATAATAGGAAGAAATCAGCTGGGTATACTCCAAAGAATAAACAGTAGCTATAGCAATTGGATATAGTTAAAACGTAACCTTTAATCGATTACCATAAAAAATGGCTACAAAAACACACACCCAAAAAAAAAGTGAATGAACTGTGCCCTAAAAACCACACAGGACAGGAGGACTAATACACACAAACACATAAATGTTTAAAAATTGACTGCACCTTGGTTAATATTTAATGTATCCAACCGTGGCCCAAGAAAAGGGACCCTGAGGGGCGGGATTATGCTATATATACATACATCTCAAACCCTTGATTTCTTAAAGGATATAAACCCCCTGAATTTCTTGGGGTCCGTTATTCCTCCAATGTATTGCGCACTAAAGTATGTTAGCATAAATCACTGTTCTTAGATATACCAATGCAGATACATCCCCTATACGGTTTTTCTATAATCCAATAGTGACAGTCAATGGATATAAGCAGCGTTTCACTGCGGCTTCAAAATAAACAATAGCGCATAGTATCCCAAATCACATGCCTCAAGGAACCCCTGCTTCCTCATCTATTTATGAGCGTTCCAGCTATGCTTAATACAGGATTTAACGTGAATTCATATTAGAAGTGCTCTACAATAAGGCACTAATATGTCAAATGTGCGCCTGCAGAAAAAAGCCCACTGCCGTGGGTGGATCTCACCAGCATGTCACAGGTATATTCTGTCACTATCCAAATGCTCCATATGATGAGATGTTAATGAAGCCGCAGCGGTGGACAGCGTCTCCCGACGCGTTTCATCCTACCGGAATCATCAGGGGAGTAACAGGGTCTAAGTTAGCTGCCTTACCGATCTCCCCCGTTCCTGTGATATATAGCGGTTCTGATCCTTAGCGCGTGAGGAAGCTCCGCCCCCCGCGTGTGACGCGTCTAAGGTCGTGTGAAGTACTTCCGGTGTAGGTTAAGACGCTCATCTGACTTGGTGAACCGCAAACAAAGCAAACCAGTGGAACGCAAATTCCCCCCGGAGTGCGCATGCGTTTCTACTCCAGATACATGCTGCGCCAACCACAATACTTACAAATTGGGGAATGTTATTTACAACAATGTGCACAACAGACCCCTTAATAGCCAAATCCAATGCAGGTAGAAAAATATATATTAATAAACCCTCCTTATGAATAAGGCTATAGAATAGGACGAATATTATCAGTATCTTTTATTAATATATGTACATATCGTCCTATACCCAAAGTGGCATGATTCAGAGTTAACCTCTACCATTCTTGCAAAACACGAAAGAGGTATTAAGAGCGCCAAAAGTGTAACCCAAGAAGGATAAATATGAACTATAAAAATGGCTATGAATTCATTTACTTGGACGCGACACCACTAGGACCCATATTAGAAAAAAATTTGCAAGGGAAAAAGAGAAGAGGGGGAACAGGTGCAGGGGGACCTAATAAACCCTGTAAAGAATCTGGCCCTGTCACTGGACTATACCCTGCCTATCAGCGGAGGTTGGCACCCTATAAAGAAAAGTACGCAAAGAAAAAGGCGCCCCCACTCGACGACGGCTGTCCCTAACTACCTAACCCTATTCTATCCCTGTACAGTGCATGGGAGATAGGAAAGTAAAGTTTAACTTGACAGGTAGTTTTAAATGTTGCAGGGCATTGGCACACTCTTCCTAAGTGCTATGAGACTACCTAGCATGGGGGTTGGCGCCCTAAAAATCCTGCGCATTGGCGCCCCCACTCCACGGTGGCTATCCCTTAGAGAATGTCCCTTGCTAAAAATAGCAAGAGGAAATGGACAGAGATGGAGATTTATAGAAAACAACTATAAGATTGTACCTCATTCATGCCTTTTGGCTGTACAGTTTGAAGAATAAATATCCACCTACTCTCTTTTTGGAGGATCAATTTATCCCAATCCCCTCCTCTTATTGGTGGGGATCAGTGGCGTAGGAAGGGGGGTGCGGGGGGGGGCGGGCCGCCCCGGGCGGCACAATGCGGGGGGGCGGCACAATGCGGGGGTGAGTCAGTGGCGTATCTAGGGGGGAGCAGCCGGCAGGGGGGCGCAGTCGGGCTGCCTAAAGCGGCGGTCCGCAGTGTCTCCCCCGGCGGCTGCATTCTGTCACCCCCCGCACTGGGAGTCAGCTGTTCTCTGTGCCGACTGTCAAGCTGACAGCCGGCACAGAGAAGCTGCAGCGTGCCGGCTCCCAGTGTTCAATTGTACTCGTATCTGTGATGCGAGTACAATTGAAGCTCTGACTGCCGGGTCAGAGCGATGCCAGCAGCGTGATCAGGTCATGTGATCACGCTGCTGACGTCACTCACCTGCGCGGCAGAGCAGGAGCTGCAGAGCGGTGGTAAGTGCTCCAGTGGAGCTGAAGACACCGAAGGTGCAGGGGGGGATTTACTGTGAGTGGGGATGGGGGCATATATTGTGGGGGGGATTTAATGTGAGGGGATGGGGGGCATATATTGTGGGGGGGATTTACTGTGAGTGGGGATGGGGGGCATATATTGTGGGGGGGGATTTAATGTGAGGGGATGGGGGGCATATATTGTGGGGGGGATTTAATGTGAGGGGATGGGGGGCATATATTGTGGGGGGGATTTACTGTGAGGGGATGGGGGGCATATATTGTGGGGGGGATTTAATGTGAGGGGATGGGGGGCATATATTGTGGGGGGGATTTAATGTGAGGGGATGGGGGGCATATATTGTGGGGGGGATTTACTGTGAGTGGGGATGGGGGGCATATATTGTGGGGGGGGATTTAATGTGAGGGGATGGGGGGCATATATTGTGGGGGGGATTTACTGTGAGTGGGGATGGGGGGCATATATTGTGGGGGGGGATTTAATGTGAGGGGATGGGGGGCATATATTGTGGGGGGGGATTTAATGTGAGGGGATGGGGGGCATATATTGTGGGGGGGATTTAATGTGAGGGGATGGGGGGCATATATTGTGGGGGGGATTTAATGTGAGGGGATGGGGGGCATATATTGTGGGGGGGATTTACTGTGAGTGGGGATGGGGGGCATATATTGTGGGGGGGATTTAATGTGCGGGGATGGGGGGCATATATTGTGGGGGGGATTTAATGTGCGGGGATGGGGGGGATATATTGTGGGGGGGATTTAATGTGCGGGGATGGGGGGGATATATTGTGGGGGGGATTTAATGTGCGGGGATGGGGGGCATATATTGTGGGGGGGATTTACTGTGAGTGGGGATGGGGGCATATATTGTGGGGGGGATTTAATGTGAGTGGGGATGGGGGGCATATATTGTGGGGGGATTTACTGTGAGTGGGGGGGATTTAATGTGAGTGGGGATAGTGGGATATATTATTGGATTGGGGATATTTAATATGAGTGGAGATGGGGGATTTATTGTGGGGGGAGATTTAATGTGAGTGGAGATGGGGGATTTAATGTGTGGGGGAGATCTGAGGACACAAAATGAAGAGCAAAGGGGGAGATGGGGGGGCATATATGAGGAAACAGTATGGGGGATGGGTGCAGACAGCTTGGGGTCAAACGGGGGGATGTATGCGGATACAGTATGAGTAGTGATGTGAAAAACGTATGTGGACAGAGTACGGGGAGTGAGGGTGTTGGGATGTGTGCATGCGTAGCATGGGGGACAGTGTAAGGGCACAGCCAGGAGGGGACAGTATACAAAGGAGGGGGAGTGTGATGAGAGAGTGCAGTATAAATACTGGGCCCTATAGAGGGGACACAGTGTGAGAGGACAGTGTGAAGAGGGGTCCGGTATAGAAAGGAGAGGTCAGTGTGAAGAGCAAGTACCATAAGACAGACAGTGTGGGGGTCATATTTTATGCAGACAATATAGTGAGGGGCAATTTTTTATTCAGGAGCATTATAATGACACTTGTATCTTTAAGGGCGTCATGTGGAGATTTTCTGCAAAAGAACGGAGAAGATGGAAGTCTGCAGAGAAAACTCTGGATCAGAAAACTCATCATGGGGTCTGGACAAGATGAAGAAATGAAGGAGAACAACTCCAGAGGCGACGTCATCTATAAGGTACCTGGATGTAAATGTTATTTGTGATACTAACTAACTCTCATGTTTTTATTTATGTTAGGAGCATTAAAGGGGATGTCCAGGTTTGTGATGAGTCTGCAGTCATTCTTTGTGACTGCAGACTTCTGACTTTTCACAGTGCACCCTGCACACTGTCAGGATTCTCTGGTGCTGGCGATTTACATACATGCGGTCACGTGCTGACTAGACATGTGTGGCCTCACTCTATGATAATGAACTGAGCGAGGCTGGGCACGTCTAGTCGGAATGTGGTCAGAAGTATACAAATCGCATGCTTGTGCTGACATGACTGTCCACCGGCCAGGGAGAATCCTAAAAGTGTGCAGTGCATTAGTTGTGAGAATTCAGAAGCTGCAATGTCAGGATTCATCTCTGCAGGTTCCAGTCGTCGACACATGGACACTTCACTCATATGCGATTTTCATACTCGTGGTCCTGTAACAACGAGCTTCTCTTCTGCTTCTCTCAGTTTTTCACTTAACATTGGGAGCTTAAGGGAGAGGAGCTCGTCGGTACATGACTAAGTGTGAAAATCGCATACGTTCTGGGGGGGGCGCCAAACTCGGGAACAGCCCCGGGCGGCAAAAGCTCTAGCTACGCCCCTGGTGGGGATATTTTATCAATACCAACAAACATAATTTTTTTTGGGTTGCCTTGATGGAAAAGATTCATATGGGTTGCTACGGGGGTTTCCCTTTTTTTAACAATATCCCGAACATGTTCACCTACCCTCTTTCGAAATTCCCTCTTTGTCTTCCCCACATACTCCAAACCACATTCACAGGTGGCTTTATACACCACACCTTTTGTACGACAATTAATAAAATGCCGAATGGAGTAGGGGGTACCAGTTACATTGCTCTGGAAGGTTTTTGTGGATGTGATTGAGGCACATGCCTTACATGAACCACATCTATAACAGCCAATTGTTGCATTCATCCATGTAGGTCTGTTTGCTGGTTGATAATGGCTGTGAACCAACCTATCTGATAGGGATCTACCTTTTTTATACGTAATCTGCGGCTCCCTTGGAATATATCCCCGTATGTCATTATCCATCTGGAGTATGGACCAGTGCTTATCCAGCACATTCTTAATGTCCCTTGCTCCATTAGAGAACCTGGTGATAAAACGAATGACATTCTCCTCATCAGTTTTAGGTTTTGGAATCAACAGTTGTTTTCTTTCTTTTTCCAAAGAGTCCTTATAGGCCCTATTGAGGACCCCTTCTGGGTAACCCCTCTCTAAAAAACTGTTTTTGAGGTCATCTGCTTGTTCATGAAAGGTGTCATTATTCGAGCAATTTCTGCGAACTCTCAAATACTGGCCCTTAGGGATGCCTCTTTTGAGTGGGACAGGATGATTACTTTCCCATCTAAGGAGGGAGTTGGTAGCTGTTTTTTTCCGGTGTGTTTTGGTACTAATCTCACCATCCTGTTTTCTCTCAATGCAAATGTCTAGAAATGCCAAACTAGTCGAGTTGGCTTCATAGGTGAACCGAAGACCAAGATCATTAGTGTTGAGGCTCTCGACAAAATTCCCAAATTCCATGGTACTACCCTTCCAGATTATCAGGACATCATCCAGATACCTTAACCAAAGTACTATCCTCTCATCCGGGTCCGTAGTACAATTACCAAAAACCACTGTTTCCTCCCACCAGCCCAGGAGCAAGTTGGCATACGAGGGCGCACAAGGGCTGCCCATCGCAGTGCCCCTGAGCTGGTGGAAGTACTTACGGTCAAATAGGAATACATTTTTTGTTAAACAAAAATTCAGGGCTTCTAGAATGAATTTGTTATGTTTTTCATATTGTATCCCTCTTGTACTCAGATAGTGGTTCACAGCCAGCAGACCTTTGTCATGTGGGATTGATGAATATAATGCCTCTACGTCAATGCTGCCCAAAATCATATCTGAGTCTAAATAGATACCATCCAATTTACTTAATAGGTCAGTGGTGTCACGTACAAAAGAATTCAGGGAACCAACAAAGGGTTTCAAAATACTGTCCAAGTATACTCCAAGTCTTTCAGTGAGACTGTTGTTACCGGAGACTATGGGTCTTCCTTTCAAAGGGTTTAGACCCTTATGAACTTTCGGTAAACAATAGAAAGTCGGCATGACCGGATTTTTTGGGAGAAGAAAATCCCTTTCCTCCCTACCTAAAATGCCATCATCATAGCCTCTCTTAATGAGAGTTTTTAATTCCTCCCCAAATACTACCGAGGGATTACTAGGCAAAATCCTGTACTCTTCTTTTCTGTCCAACAGGGAAAGGCATAAGTCATGGTAATCAGTTGTGTTCATAATGACCACGTTGCCCCCTTTATCAGAGGGCTTTATGGTGATACTGTGATCTTTTTCCAGGTTACTTCTGGTCCACTTCTGGACTGAATTCTATCACATTGCATAGTCTCAGGTGCCTGTTCAGAAGACACCGCCAACTGGTGCACGGGTTTGCGCTCCCGTAAACGCCGATCAATCTGAATGGCCATAGCCATAGACTCATTCAGACCTGTAGGCGTAGGGAACCCCACCATAATATCCTTAATGGCCTCAGAAAGACCATTTCTGAAGTTTGCAGCCAGGGCGCACTCATTCCACTGAGTAAGCACCGACCATTTCCGAAATTTTTGACAATATATTTCCGCTTCATCATGCCCCTGAGAGAGGGCTAATAAAGCCTTTTCCGCCTGAATCTCCAGGTTAGGTTCCTCATAGAGCAATCCCAATGCCAGAAAAAACGCATCCACACTGAGCAATGCAGGATCCCCTGGTGCCAATGCAAATGCCCAATTCTGAGGGTCGCCCCGCAGGAAAGATATTACAATCTTGACCTGTTGAGCAGGGTCTCCAGAGGAGCGAGATTTTAAAGAAAGAAACAATTTACAATTGTTCCTGAAATTCAGGAAGGTAGATCTATCTCCAGAAAAGAACTCTGGAATAGGAATTCTAGGTTCAGACATGGGAGTGTGAACAACAAAATCCTGTATGTTTTGAACTTTTGCCGCGAGATTACTCAGGCTGGAAGCCAAACTCTGGACATCCATGTTAAACAGCTAATATCAGAGCCATTCAAGGGTTAAGAGGAGGTAAGAAGCAGCTAGACAGCAATTAAGGGCTAGGCAGCAAAACTCTGAAGGGAAAAAAAAAAAAAAAAAATTTCCCTTAAACACTTCTTTTTCTCCTGCTTCAGCCCAAACAATTAACACTTTGTGGGCCGGCTATACTGTCATGAATCCCAATGGCTAGGGATAGCAAGGGACAAGCAAAGTAATACAAAATATCGGACGAGCTCTAGGGTGATGGAACCTGGGCTGACCGCTGCCCTACGCCTGACAAACGCAACTAGAGATAGCCAGGGAGCGTGCCTACGTTGGTTCTAGACGCCACGCACCAGCCTAAGAGCTAACTAGTACTACAGAGAAAATAAGACCTCACTTGCCTCCAGAGGAATGAACCCCAAAAGGTACAGTTGCCCCCCACATGTATTGACGGTGAAATGAGAGGAAGGCACACACATAGAGATGATATATATAGGTTCAGCAAATTGAGGCCCGCTGTAAACTAGAAAGCAGAACGATACAAAAGGGGTCTGAGCGGTCAGCAAAAAACCCTAATCAAAAAAACCATCCTGAGATTACAAGAACCCATGTGCCAACTCATGGCACATGGGGAGAACCTCAGTCCACTAGAGCTACCAGCTAGCATAGAGACATAATAAGCAAGCTGGACAAAAAAACCAAACAACTGAAAATCAGCACTTAGCTTATCCTGAAAGATCTGGGAGCAGGTAGGCAGGAACCAAACAGAGCACATCTGAATACATTGATAGCCGGCAAGGGAATGACAGAAAGGCCAGGTAAAATAGGAAACACCCAGCCTCTGATGGACAGGTGGAAACCAAAGGCCGCAACCCACCAAAGTCACCCAGTACCAGCAGTAACCACCAGAGGGAGCCCACAAACAGAATCCACAACAGTTTCCCTTCCGTTTCAGGTTGAGATTGACGCTTCTGAGATTGGCGCAGGGGCCGTTTTGTCCCAGAGGGATCATGTTGGTTCCTTGACGAAACCGTGTGCATTCTTTTCCCGTAAATTTTCGCCTGCTGAACGCAATTATGATGTCGGCAATCGGGAGTTGTTGGCTATGAAGTGGGCATTTGAGGAGTGGCGACATTGGCTTGAGGGAGCTAAGCACCGTATTGTGGTCTTGACCGATCATAAGAATTTGATTTACCTCGAGTCTGCCAAGCGGCTGAATCCTAGACAGGCTCGATGGTCCTTGTTTTTTTCCCGTTTTGATTTTGTGGTCTCGTATCTTCCGGGTTCCAAGAATATTAAGGCTGATGCCCCTTTCTAGGAGTTTTTTGCCTGATTCTCCTGAGGTCCTTGAACCGGTCGGCATTCTGAAAGAAGGGGTGGTTCTTTCTGCTATTTCCCCTGATTTACGACGGGTTCTTCAGGAATTTCAGGCTGACAGACCTGATCGTTGTCCAGTGGGGAAACTGTTTGTTCCTGACAGATGGACTAGTAGAGTGATTTCTGAGGTTCACTGTTCTGTGTTGGCTGGTCATCCTGGTATTTTTGGTACCAGAGACTTGGTTGGTAGGTCCTTTTGGTGGCCTTCTTTATCACGTGATGTGCGTTCTTTTGTGCAGTCCTGTGGGACTTGTGCACGGGCCAAGCCTTGTTGTTCCCGTGCTAGTGGGTTGCTTTTGCCATTGCCGGTCCCTGAGAGGCCCTGGACGCATATTTCTATGGATTTTATTTCTGATCTTCCGGTTTCCCAGAGGATGTCGGTTATCTGGGTTGTTTGTGACCGGTTTTCTAAGGTGGTTCATTTGGTGCCTTTGCCTAAATTGCCTTCCTCTTCAGATTTAGTTTCGTTGTTTTTTCAGCATGTGGTTCGTTTGCATGGTATTCCGGAGAATATTGTGTCCGACAGAGGTTCCCAGTTTGTTTCTAGGTTTTGGCGGGCCTTTTGTGCTAGGCTGGGCATTGATTTATCTGTTTCCTCTGCATTTCATCCTCAGACAAATGGCCAAACCGAGCGAACTAATCAGACCTTGGAGACTTATTTGAGATGCTTTGTGTCTGCTGATCAGGATAATTGGGTGGCCTTTTTGCCATTGGCCGAGTTTGCCCTTAATAATCGGGCTAGTTCGGCTACTTTGGTTTTGCCTTTT
This sequence comes from Ranitomeya variabilis, assembly GCF_051348905.1. Lineage (NCBI taxonomy): Eukaryota > Metazoa > Chordata > Amphibia > Anura > Dendrobatidae > Ranitomeya > Ranitomeya variabilis. Next base: position 554,917,424 of record NC_135233.1, read on the forward strand.
TTTTGTAATTTTGGTTTTCATCCTCGTTTTTCTTCTGGGCAGGTTGAGCCTTCTGACTGTCCTGGTGTGGATTCGGTGGTTGACAGGTTGCAGCAGATTTGGGCTCATGTGGTGGACAATTTGGTGTTGTCTCAGGTGGAGGCTCAACGTTTTGCTAACCGTCGTCGGTGTGTTGGTTCCCGGCTTCAGGTTGGGGATCTGGTCTGGTTGTCTTCCCGTCATGTTCCTATGAAGGTTTCTTCTCCTAAGTTTAAGCCTCGGTTTATTGGTCCTTATAGGATTTCTGGGATTATTAATCCGGTGTCTTTTCGATTGGAGCTTCCGACCTCTTTTGCTATCCATAATGTCTTCCATAGATCTTTATTGCGGAAATATGTGGTACCCGTTGTTCCCTCTGTTGATCCTCCAGCCCCTGTGTTGGTTGCTGGGGAGTTGGAGTATGTGGTTGAGAAGATTTTGGATTCTCGTTTTTCGAGGCGGAGGCTTCAGTATCTTGTCAAATGGAAGGGTTATGGCCAGGAGGATAATTCTTGGGTTTTTGCCTCTGATGTCCATGCTGCTGATTTGGTTCATGCTTTTCATCTGGCTCGTCCTGATCGACCTGGGGGCTCTGGTGAGGGTTCGGTGGACCCTCCTCAAGAGGGGGGGGGGGGTACTGTTGTGAATTCTGCTTTTGGGCTCCCTCCGGTGGTTGTAGGTGGTAATGCAGTTGTCCCTGAGTTTCAGTCCTGGTCAGGTGTATCTGCTGATTGCAGTTCTGACTGGGGTATTTAGGCGTGCAGGATTCATTAGTCCTTGCCAGTTGTCCATGGTTGTTGGGAGGTTTTGGTCCTGCTTAGATTGTGTCAGTATTTTCTCAGTCTTGTTGGATTCTCTGGAGTGACAGATATACATTCCATGTCTTTAGTTAGATTGTGGAACTTTTTGTATTATCTGCTGTGGATATTTTTGGAAGGGTTTTAATACTGACCGCTTAGTATTCTGTCCTATCTTTCCCTATTTAGCTAGAGTGGCCTCTTTTGCTGAATCCTGTTTTCTGCCTGCGTGTGTCTTTCCTCTCCTACTCACAGTCAATATTCGTGGGGGGCTGCCTATCCTTTGGGGTTCTGCTCTGAGGCAAGGTAGTATTCCTATTTCCATCTATAGGGGTATTTAGTCCTCCGGCTGTGTCGAGGTGTCTGGGGTTTGTTAGGCACACCCCACACGGCTCCATCTAGTTGTGGTGTTAGTTCAGGTTTCGCGGTCAGTACAGTTTCCACCTACTCCAGAGAAAGTTCATGCGGCTCCAAAGTCACCAGGTCATAACAGGGGTGTGTCGGGCATAAAAGGGGTGGTGCATGGGAAACAGGGAGACTCGGCGGGAATGCAGAGCGTGCGGCAGGGGAAGGTTGGTGCTCTCTCCTGTGTGCAATGTGATAGCGCAGGCTCGCGCTATAGTGCCCCGGCATATGTGCACACTGACTGTGAGCAGCAAGTTGCTGCGTGCCCGCTCACTCCCGTGACTGAGAAGCCAACCCATACCATCCCGTTCATTGCCGCGTGCGCGCGGCCTAAGACTGAGCTGATGATTCAGACAGGCAGAGCCGTGTAGTTCGTATCCCGCTTTCACTGCCGAACTGAGCCACATTCCGGCGGTGCCACAGACTGTGCCGCATCACACAGTACAAACCGTGGATGCAGGACCTCACTTAGGACAACCCGGATACACCGCCTACGTCGGGAGCCAGATCTTTAACTTTTTCAGGATCACCCCAGAGACTTCACGCGCCGCTTGCCTGGGCGCCACCGTGGGATTTCAAGCCTCAACAGCCAGGAAGCCAACAGACTGATTTATTTGTTCCATGAACCTTTGTTCTTTTCTTTCCCTCATTGCCAATACCCTCTTGCTTAACCTTTTACAGTATCTCCCTGTCTGGAGTATCCCCTGTAATAAATCCATTAACTATTGCTCTGCCTCCGTCCCTTACTGTATCCCGCGTACCTGCTATCTCACACCCCCATAGGCAGACTTTAATATAATGCACCCCTCAGGCAGACTCTAATATAATGCAGCCCCCCATAGGCAGACTTTAATATAGTGCACCCCTCAGGCAGACTCCGATATAATGCAGCTCCCCATAGGCAGACTTTAATATAATGCACCCCCCAGGAAGACTCTGATATAATGCAGCTCCCCATAGGCAGACTTTAATATAATGCACCCCCCAGGCAAACTCTGATATAATGCAGCCCCCTATAGGCAGACTTTAATTTACACTAGTGCACCCCCCAGGCAGACTCTGATATAATGCAGCTCCCCATAGGCAGACTTTAATGTAATGTATGTTCTCCCCGTATTTGCGTGGGTTTCTCCCACATACCAAAGACATACTGATACGGAATTTAGATTGTGAGCCCCATCGGGGACAGTGATGATAATGTGTGCAAACTGTAAAGCGCTGCGGAATATGTTAGCGCTATATAAAAATAAAGATTATTATTATTTATTATTATAATACACCCCCCAGGCAGACTCTGATATAATGCACCCCCAATAGGCAGACTCTAATATAATGCAGGCCTCCATAGGCAGACTTTTATATAGGGCAGCCTCCATAGTATCTATAGAATGATGCACCCCCATAAAAGAAAAATCCAATACTCACTTCCCTTCCTCCTGGTTACTGCACTGCTCCGGGCTCACGCTCATCTCCTGACATCACCGCCCCTGCTGTCAGTGTCGGCATCAGAAGCTGAGAGGGGGATGATGGGAGAGGGAGCGTAACGCTCCTTCTCTCATCAATGTGGTCAGCTGTATCGGCTAGATGTCGATACAGTTGAACGGCTGCGATGATGGGCGGGGGGCCCACTGCTGGCACCGGGCTCCCCGCCTGCTCAGGGGCCCTGTAGCAGCCGGGTGGCAGAGCAGGGAGATCGAATCTCCCTGCTCTGCTGCAGAATGTAACTGGGAGTTCTAAAGACTGAAACAGTGACAGAATGGGGACTCAGTTAGCTTCAGTATGTGGCAGCTTATAGCTTGGGCAGATGCCCTCAGAACCAATGTGAAATGGCTGAGGGAACTCACAAATGCAGTGAGCTTGGACCAGGAGTGCTCTGTGTCACCGCAAAGTACAGTACAGATGGGCAGGTCGCTCGCCAACTGGCCACTGACTTCAGAGGCTGATAATCTCTTGTCTGGGGCGAAACAGACTAAGGAAGGTCTATCCCTGGCAGAATTGGGAGGATGCTGAGGAACTGTGCGGTAAGGTCCAATCCGGGTATGTGCTGTGTGACAGAAAGGAAAGAGCAGGGAAAGAGGAAGAGATGTGCATTGTGAAATCTGTTGTAAATGCTGTGAAGAATATGGATGTGCTGCGTAAAGAAAATAGTAAAGTTGTTCCTATGAAAGTTGATGACCACACCAGCCACACAACACCAACACACTACACACGGTGCACACAATCACCAGACCTCACAATAATTTTGCAAAGGAAAGAAGGATAAAGTGTGAGGCAAATATTTAGACCACACCCCTAACCACACCCACATTCACACCCCCTACCCATGCCCCTAACCACACCCATATCCACCCTCCTAACCACACCCATGTCCACACCCCTCCCCCACACCCATTCAGCATTGCCAATCACATTGTTTTATGAACCATAATCAAAAAACAGAAAAAAAAATATTTCCAACAAGTAATGAATTAAAGTATAAATGCAAACTTGGTTGTGTTATTTTTAAATAAGAATATTTTAAACTACAAAATTCTATTTTAAAGCAGATCTGTCACCTAAATGTGCACTATATAAAAGCTGGACTGTCACGATTCCTCACCTCTGCCACCAATATGTCACGGATTCCCCCCGTGACCGTCACCCCTACGTCACGGATCGGGATGACTTTAGGCCAACAGACGGCTATCACATGTGCAGGGGGGCTTATCTTAGTTATCCCTCCACTGCTACAATGTGATAAAAAAACACACACAAGGCTATTGACCTCTTAGTTTACAGCAGGGGCTTATTTTAGGTATCCCACTGCTCTTCAATATACCACGAACTGCAGGGATTTATGAGTATCCCGCTTACAGTTCCACTTGAAACCTGCAGCTCTCTGGCTCCCCCTTTACCCCCAGGTCAGATTAGGTACTGCACCTAGGATAATTAGTCACCAGAAAGGCTGCCTGCTATGTACTGGCTATTGGGCACACTACAGAGAGGCGATTAATCTATTCCCGCTCAGGCAGGAACAATAATTATCAATGTCGCCGTCGCTACAACGACTCCCAAAGGCACAGTACACGGTATTGCTGCCACCAGCTTCGATTAAACGGGTCCGAAGCTAACCCAAAACAGTAGGGTATGTTTTAGAACGAACTAGTATTAAATATTATACTCCAGAAATTTTAAGGCAGTGTTTATATAAAAATATTACGAGGATGTTACAAAATGAGACAATTGCAAATATGTACAAGGTAAATTATAAAATAAACAGGGATTAAATAAGAAAAGGTACAACTCACATGTTCTCAGTTCATCAGGCAACCAGGCTAGTGGGTGGAGTTCCCATATGTCCCAATGCATTAGGACGGCAGTCAGGCTTCTCATACTCCAGCAGACAGACCCTAGGCTGGGGTGAGGGTAGAAACTTATAAAGTGTAGCTTGGTGACATCACCAACAGGGCTGGCTTATCCAGACCCTCCTCTCTCTTCAGTCTTAGTAGATTTCCCACAAGTTTGTCTAATGCCTGTATCTCCGCTACAGAACATGTCAGAATCATAACACACCCAGCATTCATCTCGTATTAACGTTGGCATTCTAATGAGATCAAATATGTCCTATTTGTGATGCATAATTACAGAGAAATCCCTATTTTTTACCTGATGGAGTTAGAAGCTCATGCTTACAGTGATGGATAGATGCGTCGATGGAGATTCACAAACTGGACGTAGTATTTTTCTAGCTTAAATGGTTGGCCCAATATCTTACAATAATATGACAAAGAGCCTCATGGATTCTAGAGACTTCTAATCCAGTTCTAGTTGGGGGAAAGTTTGAGCCTACCCAAGCGATCGTAAAAATTCTTTTGGGAGGGGCATGCAGAGTGAGTTGCGCAAAGTCCTGGGTTAACAGCCAGAGCAATAAAAGCTCTTCCACCCCCATTGAAAAGAAAAGCTTCACACACATTGACAAGGCAAGCTCTCGCCTGAGTGAAAGGGAAGGGTTTTTTTTTAGCCCACAGCCTGGGCTAACAAGAGAAACTAAACTTATATGATATTTCATACAATATCGTGACATGCACGCTACATGACAGATAAGAATATTGCGGTTTTGGTTAATAGGAGCAATTAGAGAATACAGTCAATGACGCTCACCTCTCTCCACAGTGAGGTGAAATGATGGCGGAGAATGACTGGCAGCAGCGGTCCCTGACCATTATGAGCCAGCACAGATCGGTTCTGGGCAGAACAGGCAGATAGTTTGTAAGGTCTTAGCTCCTTAAGAAAAAAAATACAAAAGTCCCAGATAACCCCTTTAATTGCCCCAATTAACCAACATCACGTTATTATTATTTGTGCCATTTGGGCATTAAAGGAGTGTGGACCTATCACGTTAGGGCTATGTTCATATTGTGTTTCTGTCACACGTCAGTTGCTCCATCAGGTCTTCTGTGTGAAGCCTTGAAAAATCGGATTCTAGCACGACCTGTGACGGGCTATTGACCTTAGTGTTACTTTGTGCTTTATCTGACCTCACTTTTGGCAATGTCCACCTTTCTAGGGCATGCACAAAAGCAAGGTCGATTGTACTTATAATATAATCTACTATATAATTGTCTAAGGGGTACTTCCGTCTTTCTGTCTGCAACTTCTGTCACGGAAATCCCGCGTCGCTGATTGGTCTCACCAGCTGCCTGTCCTGGCTGCCGCGACCAATCAGCGACGGGCACATGAGAATTAGTCCCTCCCTACTCCCGTCCAGTCAGTGCCCGGCGCCTGCTCCATACTCCCCTCCAGTCAGCGCTAAAAAAGGGTTAATGACAGTCCTAACGGACCACGTTATGCTGCGGGTAACGCACTCCGTTAACGCTGCTATTAACCCTGTGTGACCAACTTTTTACTATTGATGCTGCCTATGCAGCATCAATAGTAAAAAGATCTAATGTTAAAAATAATAAAAAAACAAAAAACCTGCTATTCTCACCTTCCGTCGAGGCGCGCGTGGCTGCCACCAGCTTCCGTTCTCAGAGATGCACTGCGAAATTACCCAGAAGACTTAGCAGTCTTGCATCGACAGAGCTTCGCTGGATGATGGAGGGTGAGTATAGAACTATTTTTTATTTTAATTATTTTTTTAAACAGGGATATGGTGCCCACACTGCTATATACTACGTGGGCTGTGTTATATACTGCGTGGGCTGCATTATATACTACATGGCTGCTATATACTATGTGGGCAATGTTATATACTGCGTGGGCTGCGTTATACACTACATGGCTGCTATATACTGCGTGGGCAATCTTATATACTGCGTGGGCTGCGTTATATACTACATGGCTGCTATATACTACGTGGGCAGTGTTATATACTATGTGGGCTGTGTTATATACTGCGTGGGCTGTGTTATATACTGCGTGGGCTGTGTTATATACTGAGTGGGCTGTGTTATATACTGTTTGGGCTGTTATATACTATGTGGGCTGTGTTATATACTGCGTGGCTGCTATATACTACGTGGGCAATGTTATATACTACGTGGGCAGTGTTATATACTGCGTGGCCACTGTTATATACTGCGTGGCCTGTATTAACGCATCGGGTATTCTACAATATGTTGTGGCCTGTGCTATATACTATGTGGCTGCTATATACATACATACATACATATTCCAGAATACCCGATGCGTTAGAATCGGGCCACCATCTAGTGGTATATACAGTTATATGAAAAAGTTTGGTCACCCCTATTAATCTTAAGCTTAATGTTTTATAAAAAATTTTTTTTTTGCAACAGCTATTTCAGTTTCATATATCTAGTAACTTGTGGACACAGTAATGTTTCTGCCTTGAAATGAGGTTTATTGTACTAACAGAAAATGTGCAATCTGCATTCAAACAAAATTTGACAGGTGCATAAGTATAAGTATGGGCACCCTTATCATTTTCTTGTTTTAAATGCTCCTACCTACGTTTTACTGACTTACTAAAGCACTTTTTTGTTTTGTAACCTCATTGAGCTTTGAACTTCATAGCCAGGTGTATGCAATAATGAGAAAAGCTACTTAAAGTGGCCACTTGCAAGTTGTTCTCCTGTTTGAATCTCCTCTGAAGAGTGCATCATGGGCTCCTCAAAACAACTGTCAAATGATCTAAAAACAAAGATTATTCAACATAGTTGTTCAGGGGAAGGATACAAAAAGCTGTCTAAGAGATTTAACCTGTCAATTTCCACTGTGAGGAACATAGTAAGGAAATGGAAGAACACAGGTACAGTTCTTGTTAAGGCCAGAAGTGGCAGGCCAAAAAAAACATCAGAAAGGCAGAGAAGAAGAATGGTGAGCTCAGTCAAGGACAATCCTCAGACTACCTCCAGAGAGCTGCAGCATCAACTTGCTGCAGATGGTGTCACTGTGCATCGGTCAACTATACAACGCACTTTGCACAAGGAGATGCTGTATAGGAGAGTGATGCGAAAGAAGCCGTTTCTGCAAGAATGCCACAAATAGAGTCGGCTGAGGTATGCAAAAGCACATTTGGAGACGCCAATTTCTTTTTGGAAGAAGGTCCTGTGGACTGATGAAATCAAGATTGAGTTGTTTGGTCATACAAAAAGGCGTTATGCATGGCGGCAAAAAAACACAGCATTCTAAGAAAAACACTTGCTATCCACAGTAAAATTTTGTGGAGGTTCCATCATGCTTTGGGGCTGTGTGGCCAATGCCGGCACCGGGAATCTTGTTAAAGTTGAGGGGCGCATGGATTCCTCTCAGTATCAGCAGATTCTTGACAATAATGTTCATGAATCAGTGACAAAGTTGAAGTTACGCAGGGGATGGATCTTTCAGCAAGACAATGATCCAAAACACTGCTCCAAATCTACTCAGGCATTCATGCAGAGGAACAATTACACTGTTCTGGAATGGCCATCCCAGTCCCCAGACCTGAATATCATTGAACATCTGTGGGATCATTTGAAGAGGGCAGTCCATGCTCGGCGACCAACAAACTTAACTGAACTAGAATTGTTTTGTAAAGAGGAATGGTCAAAAATACCTTCATCCAGGATCCAGGAACTCACTAAAAGCTACAGGAAGCGACTAGAGACTGTTATTTTTGCAAAAGGAGGATCTACTAAATATTAATGTCATTTTTCTGGTGAGGTGCCCATACTTATGCACCTGTCAAATTTTGTTTGAATGCAGATTGCACATTTTCTGTTAGTACAATAAACCTCATTTCAAGGCAGAAACATTACTGTGTCCAACAGTTTTTAGATATATGAAACTGAAATAGCTGTTGCAAAAAAAACAATTTTTATAAAACGTTAAGCTTAAGATTAATAGGGGTGCCCAAACTTTTTCATACAACTGTATAGTCCCCCATTCCGGTATATGTAATCCACCATCCTGGTACATATAGTAATGCCCCATCCGGGTATATATAATCCCCCATCCTGGTATATATAATCCCCCATCCCAGTATATATAATTTGCCATCCCAATATATGTAATCCTCTATCCCGGTACATATAATCCTCCATCCCAGTATATGTAATCCCCCATCAAGGTATATAAAATCCCCCATGCCGGTATGTGTAATCCCCCATCCTAAGAATTGTCAATGAATCTACAGGAAAAGGTAGCTGAACTGTATAAAACATGAAAGGGATATAAAAAGATATCGAAGGAATTGATAATGCCAGTCAGAAGCATTCAAATTGCGATTAACACATGGAAATCAGGGGCTCTGTAAAAACAAAACCACAGTCAGGTAGACCAACAAAAATTTTGTCCACAACTGCCAGGAAAATTGTTCTGGATGCAAAGAAAAACCCACAAAACATATCAGCTGAAATGCAGGACTCTCTGAAAACTAGCGGTGTGGCTGTTTCAAGATGCACAATAAGGAGGAACTTGAAGAAAAATGGGCTGCATGGTCGAGTCGCCAGAAGAAAGCCATTACTGCGCAAATGTCACAAAGTATCTTTCCTACAATACACAAAACAACACAGAGAAAAGCCTCAAAACTTCTGGAATAAGGTAATTTGGAGCGATGAGACCAAAACTGAACTTTTTGTCCACAACCATAAACGTTACATTTTTTTCCAAGAAGAGTGGGCCGCTTTACCATCTGAGAAAATAGAGAACCTCAATCACAACTACCACAAAAGACTTCAAGCTGTCATTGATGATAGAGAGGGCAATACATGGTATGGGGGAAGAAATGTGGTATGTAAACTTTTGATCAGGGCCATTTGGATGTTTTGTGTTGTCATTATGATTTAAAGGGAACCTGTCACCCTAAAATCGAAGATGAGCTAAGCCCACCAGCATCAGGGGCTTATCTACAGCATTCTGTAATGCTGTAGATAAGCCCCCGATGTATCATGAAAGATTAGAAAAAAAGGTTAGATTATACTCACCCAGGAGTGGTCCCGCTGCGGATCTGCAGAACTGCAGAAAAACAGAAATATAGTAATTTTTGCAAATTTATTAAAAAGGAAAAACTGAAATGTCATATGGTCATAAGTAGGGTTGAGCGAAACGGATCGTTCATTTTCATAAGTCGCCGACTTTTGGCAAAGTCGGCGTCTCATGAAACCGAGCCGATCCCTGTGTAAGGTCTGCCATGCGGTACGCGACTTTCGCGCCAAAGTCGCGTTTCAATGACGCTAAAAGCGCCATTTCTCAGCCAATGAAGGTGGACGCAGAGTGTGGGCAGCGTGATGACATAGATCTCAGTCCCCACCATCTTAGAGAAGGGCATTGCAGTGATTGGCTTGCTTTCTGCGGCGTCACAGGGGCTATAAAGGGGCGTTCCCGCCGACCGCCATCTTACTGCTGCTGATCTGAGCGTAGGGAGAGGTTGCTGCAGCTTCTTCGGAAGCAGGGATAGTGATAGGCAGGGTACAGAAAGCCACAAACCGCTTGTGCTGTAGCGATTTCCACTGTCCAATACCACCTTTTGTTTGCAGGACAGTGGAAGCTACATTTTTTTTTCTTCAGCGCTGTAGCTCATTGGGCTGCCCTAGAAGGCTCCCTGATAGCTGCGTTGCTTTGTGTGTACGCCGCTGTGTAAACCAACTGCTTTTTTCAAAGCACAAATCCTGTTTTTCCTTCCTTTCTGCACAGCTATCTTGTGTGTTTATCCACACTTTTGTGTGCAGCAGTCCTTTTACAGCTGCCTGCCATACTTTTCTGAGATAACTGCAGGGAGATAAATATTGGCAAGTCTGCCTCCGTGCCATTGCTGTGTGTGGCATCTCTCTCTCATTGTGTGCCACTGAAAACACTGTGTAATACTTGTCCTTTTTTTTTTTTTTCTAAATTCTCCCTTTTCCAAAAAAAAAATTAGTGGGAGATAAATATTGTCAAGTCTGACTCCGTGCCATTGCTGTGTGTGGCATCTCTCTCTCATTGTGTGCCACTGAAAACACTGTGTAATAGTTGGCCATTTTTTTTTTTTTGGGGTACATTCTCCCTTTTAAAAAAAAAATATATATATTGGGAGATAAATATTGTCAAGTCTGCCTCCATGCCATTGCTGTGTGTGGCATCTCTCTCTCATTGTGTGCCACTGAAAACACTGTGTAATACTTGTCCTTTTTTTTTTTTTTTTCTAAATTCTCCCTTTTCCCCAAAAAAAATTAGTGGGAGATAAATATTGTCAAGTCTGACTCCGTGCCATTGCTGTGTGTGGCATCTCTCTCTCATTGTGTGCCACTGAAAACACTGTGTAATACTTGTCCTTTTTTTTTTTTTTTTCTAAATTCTCCCTTTTCCCAAAAAAAAATTAGTGGGAGATAAATATTGTCAAGTCTGCCTCCGTGCCACTGCTGTGTGTGGCATCTCTCTCTCATTGTGTGGCACTGAAAACACTGTGTAATACTTGTCCTTTTTTTTTTTTTTTCTAAATTCTCCCTTTTCCAAAAAAAAACATTAGTGGGAGATAAATATTGTCAAGTCTGCCTCCGTGCCATTGCTGTGTGTGGCATCTCTCTCTCATTGTGTGACAGTAATAGTTGGCCTTTTCTTGGGGGGGGTACATTCTCCCTTTTCAAAAAAAAAAAAAAATATTGGGAGATAAATATTGTCAAGTCTGCCTCCATGCCATTGCTGTGTGTGGCATCTCTCTCTCATTGTGTGCCACTGAAAACACTGTGTAATAGTTGGCCTTTTTTTGGGGGGGGGGTACATTCTCCCTTTTCAAAAAAAAAAAAAAATATTGGGAGATAAATATTGTCAAGTCTGCCTCCGTGCCATTGCTGTGTGTGGCATCTCTCTCTCATTGTGTGCCACTGAAAACACTGTGTAATACTTGTCCTTTTTTTTTTTTTTTTCTAAATTCTCCCTTTTCCAAAAAAAAAATTAGTGGGAGATAAATATTGTCAAGTCTGACTCCGTGCCATTGCTGTGTGTGGCATCTCTCTCTCATTGTGTGGCACCGAAAACACTGTGTAATACTTGTCCTTTTTTTTTTTTTTTTCTAAATTCTCCCTTTTCCAAAAAAAAAATTAGTGGGAGATAAATATTGTCAAGTCTGACTCCGTGCCATTGCTGTGTGTGGCATCTCTCTCTCATTGTGTGGCACCGAAAACACTGTGTAATACTTGGCCTTTTTTTCTTTTTCTAAATTCTCCCTTTTCCAAAAAAAAAATTAGTGGGAGATAAATATTGTCAAGTCTGACTCCGTGCCATTGCTGTGTGTGGCATCTCTCTCTCATTGTGTGCCACTGAAAACACTGTGTAATACTTGGCCATTTTTTTGGGGGGGGGTACATTCTCCCTTTTCAAAAAAAAAAATTAGTGGGAGATAAATATTGGCAAGTCTGCCTCCGTGCCATTGCTGTGTGTGGCATCTCTCTCTCATTGTGTGCCACTGAAAACACTGTGTAATACTGGGCCTTTTTTTTTTTTTTTTTTGGATAAATTCTCCCAGAAAAAAAAAAAAATAGTGGGAGATTAAGATTGGCATTTCTGCTTGAGTGCTGGGCCTGTGTGTGCCATCTGTCTCAAATTATTGGGCCACAGAAAACCTAGTGTGTAACATTGGGCCTGATTTTCCTTTCAGTGTCAGGCACCTATAAAGGTATATATAAATCCTACAGAAGTTTGAGTTCACCTTATAAGTTGTTTTACAGTAACAAATAGTGTTACTTTGGTTACGTTTTGCAAGCAATGAGGAAGTCTAGTGGAAGAGGTCGTGGCCTTGGGCGGTCATTGTCAGCTGGTAATGATGGTAGTGGTGGTGGAGCATCAGGTGGTCGTGGTAAAAGCAGTACAGCACCTAAGTCTCGAGTTGTTGAGCCAGGTTCCTTGTCTGGCTACACAAGGCCTCGAACGCTCTCTTTTCTGGGAGTAGGAAAACCACTTTTGAAGCCGGAGCAGCAGGAACAAGTATTGACTTTCATTGCTGACTCTGCCTCTAGCTCTTTCGCCTCCTCCTCGGAAAGTGCCAAATGTCAGAGCAGTGCATCGTCAGTGGATGCTCCCGGTCAGGGACAAGTCGCTTCCTTGTCTTCTTCACCCAGAACAAGAGAGAAGGATGCGTCAGGAGACACAACGGGTTACTCCATGGAGCTCTTTACACATACCGTTCCTGGGTTAGACAGTGAAACAGTTAACAGGCCATGTCCATTAGAAGTTGAATCGGACATGGAGTGCACAGATGCACAGCCACAGCCAGATTACTATGCTGTTCCTTTGACTCAGACCAGAACATTGCCCTCGCAGTGTACTGAGGCAGAATCAAACCCAGCGGAGACTATGGTGCCCCGTCACAGACATTTATCCACCATGCATTTGCAAGCCTGGACTAACTACCAAACGTCCCTAAAGGTTGCAGCACCCTCGGCCAATGAAGCTAGTCAGCAATGCTACATCCCTTCCCTCCCTGTAAGCCGACCATTTCCCACACCACCTGCAGAATCTGTGCAGCTTTCGTCGCCAGGCCAAAGCAGTCAGGGAATCACCAGTTTAGTAGTAGGAAACACTGCATGTAGGGCACCGGCAAGAATACCATCTCCAACCCTCTCTCAGTCACCCATGTCCCCTGGCACCACCGCTAGTTCCACGATCTCCAGCTCTCCAGTCCAGCTCACCCTACATGAGACTCTTGTTAGGAAAAGGAAGTACTCATCCTCGCATCCGCGTACACAGGGTTTGAACGCCCACATTGCTAGACTAATCTCATTAGAGATGATGCCCTACCGGTTAGTTGAAAGCGAAGCTTTCAAAGCGCTGATGGACTACGCTGTACCACGCTACGAGCTACCCAGTCGGCACTTCTTTTCTAGAAAAGCCATCCCAGCCCTCCAACAGCATGTTAAAGACCGCATCGTCCATGCACTCAGGCAGTCTGTGACTACAAAGGTGCACCTGACAACAGATGCATGGACCAGTAGGCATGGCCAGGGACGTTACGTGTCCATCACGGCACACTGGGTGAATGTTGTGGATGCAGGGTCCACAGGGGACAGCAATATTGGGACAGTTTTGCCTAGTCCACGGTCAAGGAAAGAGTTGGCTGTAGGCGTTCACCCCCCCCTCCTCCTCTTCCTCCTCCTCATGCAGAAGCGAGAGCTCGTCCACACACCCCAGTCGCACATCCACTCCATCCGCAGCTGCCACTGTTGCACACCAGGTGTGCCATTATGGGACAGCTAGTGGCAAGCGTCAGCAGGCTGTATTGGCAATGAAGTGTTTGGGCGACAACAGACACACCGCGGAAGTTCTGTCCGAGTTCTTGCAGAATGAAACTCAGTCATGGCTGGGCACTGTACATCTTGAGGCAGGCAAGGTTGTGAGTGATAACGGAAGGAATTTCATGGCTGCCATAGCCCTTTCCCAACTGAAACACATTCCTTGCCTGGCTCACACCTTAAACCTGGTGGTGCAGTGCTTCCTGAAAAGTTATCCGGGGTTACCCGACCTGCTCCTCAAAGTGCGCAGACTTTGCTCGCATATCCGCCGTTCGCCCGTACACTCCAGCCGTATGCAGAACTATCAGCGGTCTTTGAACCTTCCCCAGCATCGCCTAATCATCGACATTTCAACAAGGTGGAACTCCACACTGCACATGCTTCAGAGACTGTGCGAACAGAGGCGTGCTGTTATGTTTTTGTGGGAGGATACACATACACGGGCAGGCAGTTGGATGGCAGACATGGAGTTGTCAGGTGTGCAGTGGTCGAAGCTACAAGACCTGTGTCAAGTCCTTCAGTGTTTTGAGGAATGCACACGGCTGGTTAGTGCAGACAACGCCATAATAAGCATGAGCATCCCCCTAATGCGTCTGCTGATGCAAAGTTTGACGCACATAAAGGAGCAGGCGTCTGCAGCCGAGGAAGAGGAAAGCCTTGATGACAGTCAGCCATTGTCTGGTCAGGGCCGTGTAGAGGACGCGGTAGCGGGCGAAGAGGAGGAGGAGGACGAGGAGGATGATGGGGATGAGTACTTTTTGAATGAGGAAGCTTCTCCTGGGCCAACAGAAATTAGTGGCATTGCAAGGCCGGGTTCTGTTTTTTTAAGGGAGACAAGTGACGTAGATTTGCCTGTAACTGCCCCTCAAACCAGCACAACCGCAGATTTGCCAACAGGAACTTTGGCCCACATGGCGGATTATGCCTTACGTATCCTCAAAAAGGACCCACGCATTACTAAAATGATGAGCGATGACGATTACTGGTTGGCCTGCATCCTTGACCCTCGCTATAAAGGCAAATTGCAAAATATTATGCCACATGAGAACCTCGAACAAATCTTAGCAACCAAACAAGCTACTCTTGTAGACCGTTTTATTCAGGCATTCCCAGCACACAGCGCCGGTGATGGTTCTCACACAAGCTGCAGGGGGCTACATGGCAGAGGTGTTAGGGGTGCACAGATCAGAAGTGGCGTTGGACAGAGGGGTTTTCTGACCAGGTTGTGGAGTGATTTCGCAATGACCGCAGACAGGACAGGTACTGCAGCATCTATTCAAAGTGACAGGAGACAACATTTGTCCAGTATGGTTACTAACTATTTTTCTTCCCTTATCGATGTTCTCCCTCAACCGTCATTCCCATTTGATTACTGGGCATCAAAATTAGACACCTGGCCTGAATTGGCAGAATATGCGTTGCAGGAGCTTGCTTGCCCAGCAGCTAGTGTGCTATCAGAAAGAGTATTCAGTGCTGCTGGTTCAATATTAACCGAAAAAAGGACTCGTCTGGCTACACAAAATGTGGATGATCTCACCTTCATTAAAATGAACCACTCCTGGATTTCAAATTATTTTGCCCCACCTTTCCCGGCTGACACCTAGCTTTCCTATAAAAAGGTCTTGCTTGTGGACTGGTCTTACTGAGTGTTCCAATCTGTTAATTTGCAGCAGCTGTTTGTCCAGCATACGACATGTTTACACCTCCCCCAATGGGAAAAATCCCCCCACGGGGCTGTTGTCTCGCCACTTGGCGCAAGCACCCGTTACAGTGCTGATTGTCTGAAGAGGCGGGTGTGCCCGCTTTTGGTCGACAGCATTGCCACTGGGTCCCTCATAGTACAATGTAGTGTCTCTGGCGGTGGTGGTGCGCACCCAACGTCAGACACGCCGTTGCAACATGAGGGGCCCTAGGGCGGTACCGCCGGCCACAAGAGAGTTCCCCCCCAGCTCAAACTGTGCTGTACCACGTGCAAAATTATCTCGCACAGCTCCACCAATGTTTAGTCTATGCACTGACATCATTCAATGCCTGGCACTGACAAACAATACCAATATCTATGATGCTAGTTAAAGTAGTCTGGGTCAGTGTCCTATATTGACACCAGTAAATACTAATTTACTGCCAAATTACTTTGTCATAAACTCTGCAGATGAGCCCACCCCTGTACCTAAGCATGCCACCCTTTTTTTACTTATAGTTGTTTTGCGAGACATTAACATCTATTTATTTTTTTGGAGTACTAACTGTGTCAGACACTCCTTGCAATACTCCTCCACTGACCACAATGCTGCCTGCCCGTGTATCCATGTAACCGATATAAAACTGCCATGAGCCTATTGTTTGTTATTTTAGGCCTTTGATAGCCTGTCTGCCGTCCCTACTTGCATTACTCCTCCACTGACCACAATGCTGCCTGCCTGTGTATCCATGTAACCGATATAAAACTGCCATGACTGGCTACTGTTTGTTATGTTAGGCCTTTGTGAGCCTGTCTGCGGCCCCTACTTGCAATACTCCTCCACTGACCACAATGCTGCCTGCCCGTGTATCCATGTAACCGATATAAAACTGCCATGAGCCTATTGTTTGTTATTTTAGGCCTTTGATAGCCTGTCTGCGGCCCCTACTTGCATTACTCCTCCACTGACCACAATGCTGCCTGCCTGTGTATCCATGTAACCGATATAAAACTGTCATGACTGCCTACTGTTTGTTATGTTAGGCCTTTGTGAGCCTGTCTGCGGCCCCTACTTGCAATACTCCTCCAGTGACCACAATGCTGCCTGCCTGTGTATCCATGTAACCCATATAAAACTGCCATGAGCCTATTGTTTGTTATTTTAGGCCTTTGATAGCCTGTCTGCGTCCCTACTTGCAATACTCCTCCACTGACCACAATGCTGCCTGGAGTGCCTGCCTGTGTATCCATGTAACCGATGTAAAACTGCCATGACTGCCTACTGTTTGTTATTTTAGGCCTTTGTGAGCCTGTCTGCGGCCCCTACTTGCAATACTCCTCCACTGACCACAATGCTGCCTGCCTGTGTATCCATGTAACCGATTTCAAACTGCCATGACTGCCTACTGTTTGTTATTTTAGGCCTTTGTGAGCCTGTCTGCGGCCCCTACTTGCAATACTCCTCCACTGACCACAATGCTGCCTGCCCGTTTATCCATGTAACCGATATAAAACTGCCATGAGCCTATTGTTTGTTATTTTAGGCCTTTGATAGCCTGTCTGCCGTCCCTACTTGCATTACTCCTCCACTGACCACAATGCTGCCTGCCTGTGTATGCATGTAACCGATATAAAACTGCCATGACTGCCTACTGTTTGTTATGTTAGGCCTTTGTGAGCCTGTCTGTGGCCCCTACTTGCAATACTCCTCCACTGACCACAATGCTGCCTGCCCGTGTATCCATGTAACCAATATAAAACTGCCATGAGCCTATTGTTTGTTATTTTAGGCCTTTGATAGCCTGTCTGCGGCCCCTACTTGCAATACTCCTCCACTGACCACAATGCTGCCTGGAGTGCCTGCCTGTGTATCCATGTAACCGATGTAAAACTGCCATGACTGCCTACTGTTTGTTATTTTAGGCCTTTGTGAGCCTGTCTGCGGACCCTACTTGCAATACTCCTCCACTGACCACAATGCTGCCTGCCCGTGTATCCATGTAACCGATATAAAACTGCCATGAGCCTATTGTTTGTTATTTTAGGCCTTTGATAGCCTGTCTGCGGCCCCTACTTGCAATACTCCTCCACTGACCACAATGCTGCCTGGAGTGCCTGCCTGTGTATCCATGTAACCGATGTAAATCTGCCATGACTGCCTACTGTTTGTTATTTTAGGCCTTTGTGAGCCTGTCTGCGGCCCCTACTTGCAATACTTCTCCACTGACCACAATGCTGCCTGCCTGTGTATCCATGTAACCGATTTCAAACTGCCATGACTGCCTACTGTTTGTTATTTTAGGCCTTTGTGAGCCTGTCTGCGGCCCCTACTTGCAATACTCCTCCACTGACCACACTAATGCTGCCCGTGTACCCCTGGAACCTATTTAAAAGTTCATAGAGCCTAGTTATATATTTTATTTACTATTAATAAGGCCATGATGGACTACGCTGTACCACGCTACAAGCTAACCAGTCGACACTTCTTTTGCGAGAAAAGCCATCCCAACCCTCCACCAGCATGTAGAAGACCGCATTGTCCATGCACTCTGGCAATCTGTGAGTACAAAGGTGCACCTGACAACAGACGCATGGACCTGTAGGCATGGCTGTTGTGGATTCTGTTTTTGGGCTCCCTCTGGTGGTTACGGCTGGTACTGGGTGACTTTGGTGGGTTGCGGTCTCTGGTTTCCACCTGTCCATCAGAGGCTGGGTGTTTCCTATTTAACCTGGCTTTCCTGTCATTCCCTTGCCGGCTATCAATGTACTCAGATGTGCTCAGTTTGGTTCCTGACTACCTGCTCCCAGATCTCTCAGGATAAGCTAAGTTTTGTTTTTCAGTTGTTTGGTTTTTTGTCCAGCTTGCTAATTATGACTCTATGCTAGCTGGTAGCTCTAGTGGGCTGAGGTTCTCCCCATGTGCCATGAGTTGGCACATGGGTTCTTGTAATCTCAGGATGGTTTTTGATTAGGGTTTTTTTGCTGACCGCTCAGACCCCTTTTGTATCATTCTGCTTTCTAGTTATAGCGGGCCTCATTTTGCTAAATCTATTTTCATCTCTATGTGCGTGCCTTCCTCTCATTTCACCGTCAATACATGTGGGGGGCAACTATACCTTTTGGGGTTCATTCCTCTGGAGGCAAGCTAGGTCTTTATTTCCTCTGCAGTGCTAGTTAGCTCTTAGGCTGGCGCGTGGCGTCTAGAATCAACGTAGGCACGCTCCCTGGCTATTTCTAGTTGTGTTTGTCAGGAGTAGGGCAGCGGTCAGCCCAGGTTCCATCACCCTAGAGCTCGTCCGTTATTTATGTTATTTTGCTTGTCCAGTGCGATCCCCATCCATTGGGATCCATGACACATGGCCACGGAAGATTACGTGTCCATTACGGCGCAATGGGTTAATGTGTTGGATGCATGGTCCACAGGGGACAGCCTACTAAGTCTGTCTGCAGTCCCTAATTCAAATTGTCCTCCACTGTCTAAATCGGAGCTTCCACCTTCTGGCTTTCGGCCTATAGTATCAGAAATTAAACTGCATTTGGCCTTCAACTTTGGTTACGGCCTACTAACGGTGTCTGCCCCTGCCTGGTGTTTTTCCACAACTGAATAAAGCTGAGCTTCAACCTTCTGGCTCTCATTAAGTGCTGTTATTTTAAAAATTGGTGGTTAGGTCCTACTAACGGTGTCTGCCCCTCCCTGGTGTTTGCCCTCAACTGAATAAAGCTGAGCTTCAACCTTCTGGCTCTCATTAAGTGCTGTGTTTTTAAAAATTGGTGGTTAGGGCCTACTAACGGTGTCTGCCCCTCCCTGGTGTTTGTCCTCAACTGAATAAAGCTGAGCTTCATCCTTCTGGCTCTCATTAAGTGCTGTGTTTTCAAAAATTGGTGGTTAGGGCCTACTAACGGTGTCTGCCCCTCCCTGGTGTTTTTCCTCAACTGAATAAAGCTGAGCTTCAAACTTCTGGCTCTCATTAAGTGCTGTGTTTTCAAAAATTGGTGGTTAGGGCCTACTAACGGTGTCTGCCCCTGCCTGGTGTTTTTCCTCAACTGAATAAAGCTGAGCTTCAACCTTCTGGCTTTCGGCCTATAGTATCAGATATTAACCCCTTAATCCCGTTTGACGTACTATCCCGTCAAGGTGACCTGGGACTTAATTCCTGGTGACGGGATAGTACGTCATACGCGATCGGCCGCACTCACGGGGGGAGCGCGGCCGATCGCGGCCGGGTGTCAGCTGCCTATCGCAGCTGACATCCGGCACTATGTGCCAGGAGCGGTCACGGACCGCTCCCGGCACATTAACCCCCGGCACACCGCGATCAAACATGATCGCGATGTGCCGGCGGTGCAGGGAAGCATCGCGCAGGGAGGGGGCTCCCTGCGGGCTTCCCTGAGCCCCCCGCAGCAACGCGATGTGATCGCGTTGCTGCGAGGGTCTTACCTCCCTCCCTGCAGGCCCCAGACCCGGATCCAAGATGGCCGCGGATCCGGGTCCTGCAGGGAGGGAGGTGGCTTCACAGAAGCCTGCTCAGAGCAGGCACTGTGAAGCAGCCTGCACTTCTCGCAGATCGGTGATCTGTCAGAGTGCTATGCAAACTGACAGATCACCGATCTGTATTGTCCCCCCTGGGGCAAAGTAAAAAAGTAAAAAAAAAAATTTCCAAATGTGTAAAAAAAAATAAAAAAAAAATATTCCAAAATAATGAAAAAAAAATATATATATTATTCCCATAAATACATTTCTTTATCTAAATAAAATAAAAAAAACAATAAAAGTACACATATTTAGTATTGCCGCGTCCGTAACGACCCGACCTATAAAACTGGCCCACTAGTTAAGCCCTTCAGTAAACACCGTAAGAAAAAAAAAAAAAAAAACGAGGCAAAAAACAACGCTTTATTACCATACCGCCGAACAAAAAAGTGGAACAACACGCGATCAAAAAGACAGATATAAATAACCATGGTACCGCTGCAAACGTCATCTTGTCCCGCAAAAAACAAGCCGCCATACAGCATCATCAGCAAAAAAATAAAAAAGTTATAGTCCTGAGAATAAAGCGATACCAAAATAATAATTTTTTCTATAAAATAGTTTTTATCGTATAAAAGCGCCAAAACATAAAAAAATGATATAAATGAGATATCGCTGTAATCGTACTGACCCGACGAATAAAACTGCTTTATCAATTTTACCAAACGTGGAACGGTATAAACGCCTCCCCCAAAAGAAATTCATGAATAGCTGGTTTTTGATCACTCTGCCTCACAAAAATCGGAATAAAAAGCGATCAAAAAATGTCACGTGTCTGAAAATGTTACCAACAAAAACGTCAACTCGTCCCGCAAAAAACAAGACCTCATGTGACTCTGTGTACTTAAATATGGAAAAATTATAGCTCTCAAAATGTGGTAACGCAAAAAATATTTTTTGCAATAAAAAGCGTCTTTCAGTGTGTGACGGCTGCCAATCATAAAAATCCGCTAAAAAACCCTCTATAAAAGTAAATCAAACCCCCCTTTATCACCCCCTTAGTTAGGGAAAAATAAAAAAATTAAAAAAAATGTATTTATTTCCATTTTCCCATTAGGGTTAGGGTTGGGGCTAGGGTTGGGGCTACAGTTAGGGTTGGGGCTAGGGTTAGGGTTGGGGCTAAAGATAGGGTTAGGGTTTGGATTACATTTACGGTTGGGAATAGGGTTGGGTGTGTCTGGGTTAGGGGTGTGGTTAGGGTTACTGTTGGGATTAGAGTAAGGGGTGTGTTTGGATTAGGGTATCAGTTATGATTGGGGGGTTTCCACTGTTTAGGCACATCAGGGGCTCTCCAAACGGGACATGGCATCCGATCTCAATTCCAGCCAATTCTGCGTTGAAAAAGGAAAACAGTGCTCCTTCCCTTCAGAGCTCTCCCGTGTGCCCAAACAGGGGTTTAACCCAACATATGGGGTATCGGCGTACTCAGGACAAACTGGACAACAACTTTTGGGGTCCAATTTCTCCTGCTACCCTTGTGAAAATACAAAACTGGGGGCTAAAAAATCATTTTTGTGAAAAAAAAAAGAATTTTTATTTTCACGGCTCTGCGTTATAAACTGTAGTGAAACACTTGGGGGTTCAAAGTTCTCACAACACATCTAGATAAGTTCCTTGGGGGGTCTAGTTTCCAATATGGGGTCACTTGTGGGGGGTTTGTACTGTTTGGGTACATCAGGGGCTCTGCAAATGCAACGTGACGCCTGCAGACCAATCCATTTAAGTCTGCATTCCAAATGGCGCTCCTTCCCTTCCGAGCTCTGTCATGCGCCCAAACAGTGGTTCCCCCCCACATATTGGGTATCAGCGTACTCAGGACAAATTGGACAACAACTTTTGGGGTCCAATTTCTCCTGCTACCCTTGTGAAAATACAAAACTGGGGGCTAAAAAATCATTTTTGTGAAAAAAAAAATAATTTTTATTTTCACGGCTCTGCGTTATAAACTGTAGTGAAACACTTGGGGGTTCAAAGTTCTCACAACACATCTAGATAAGTTCCTTGGGGGGTCTAGTTTCCAATATGGGGTCACTTGTGGGGGGTTTGTACTGTTTGGGTACATCAGGGGCTCTGCAAATGCAACGTGACGCCTGCAGACCAATCCATTTAAGTCTGCATTCCAAATGGCGCTCCTTCCCTTCCGAGCTCTGTCATGCGCCCAAACAGTGGTTCCCCCCCACATATTGGGTATCAGTGTACCCAGGACAAATTGGACAACAACTTTTGGGGTCCAATTTATCCTGATACCCTTGTGAAAATACAAAACTGGGGGCTAAAAAATCATTTTTGTGAAAAAAAAAAAAGAATTTTTATTTTCACGGCTCTGCGTTATGAACTGTAGTGAAACACTTGGGGGTTCAAAGTTCTCACAACACATCTAGATAAGTTCCTTGGGGGGTCTAGTTTCCAATATGGGGTCACTTATGGGGGGTTTGTACTGTTTGGGTACATCAGAGGCTCTGCAAATGCAACGTGACGCCTGCAGACCAATCCATTTAAGTCTGCATTCCAAATGGCGCTCCTTCCCTTCCGAGCTCTGTCATGCGCCCAAACAGTGGTTCCCCCCCACATATTGGGTATCAGCGTACTCAGGATAAATTGGACAACAACTTTTGGGGTCCAATTTATCCTGATACCCTTGTGAAAATACAAAACTGGGGGCTAAAAAATCATTTTTGTGAAAAAAAAAAGAATTTTTATTTTCACGGCTCTGCATTATAAACTGTAGTGAAACACTTGGGGGTTCAAAGCTCTAAAAACACATCTAGATAAGTTCCTTATGGCGTCTACTTTCCA
Organism: Ranitomeya variabilis; assembly: GCF_051348905.1. Taxonomy (NCBI): domain Eukaryota; kingdom Metazoa; phylum Chordata; class Amphibia; order Anura; family Dendrobatidae; genus Ranitomeya; species Ranitomeya variabilis. The sequence continues at coordinate 554,940,338 of NC_135233.1, forward strand.
AAATGGTGTCACTTGTGGGGGTTTTTAATGTTTAGGCACATCAGGGGCTCTCCAAACGCAACATGGCATCCCATCTTAATTCCAGTCAATTTTGCATTGAAAAGTAAAATAGCGCTCCTTCCCTTCCGAGCTCTGCTATGCGCCCAAACAGTGGTTTACCCCCACATATGGGGCATCGTCGTACTCAGGACAAATTGCACAACAACTTTTGTGGTCTAATTTCTAATCTTACCCTTGGGGAAATAAAAAAATGGGGGCGAAAAGATCATTTTTGTGAAAAAATATGATTTTTTTATTTTTACGGCTCTGCATTATAAACTTCTGTGAAGCCCTTGTTGGGTCAAAGTGCTCAACACACATCTAGATAAGTTCCTTAGGGGGTCTACTTTCCAAAATGGTGTCACTTGTGGGGGGTTTCAATGTTTAGGCACATCAGGGGCTCTCCAAACGCAACATGGCGTCCCATCTCAATTCCAGTCAATTTTGCATTGAAAAGTCAAATGGCGCTCCTTCCCTTCCGAGCTCTGCCCTGCGCCCAAACAATGGTTTACACCCACATATGGGGTATCAGCGTACTCAGGACAAATTGCACAACAATTTTTGGGGTCCAATTTCTTCTCCTACCCTTGGTAAAATAAAAAATTGGGGGCGAAAAGATCATTTTTGTGAAAAAATATGATTTTTTATTTTTACGGCTCCGCATTATAAACTTCTGTGAAGCACTTGTTGGGTAAAAGTGCTCACCACACATCTAGATAAGTTCCTTAGGGGGTCTACTTTCCAAAATGGTGTCACTTGTGGGGGGTTTTAATGTTTAGGCACATTAGGGGCTCTCCAAATGCAACATGCGTCCCATCTCAATTCCAGTCAATTTTGCATTGAAAAGTCAAATGGCGCTCCTTTCATTCCGAGCTCTGCCATGTGCCCAAACAGTGGGTTACCCCCACATATGGGGTATCAGCGTACTCAGGACAAATTGTACAACAACTTTTGGGGTCTATTTTCTCCTGTTACCCTTGGTAAAATAAAACAAATTGGATCTGAAATAAATTTTGTGTGAAAAAAAGTTAAATGTTCATTTTTATTTAAACATTCCAAAAATTCCTGTGAAACACCTGAAGGGTTAATAAACTTCTTCAGAGTGGTTTTGAGTACCTTGAGGGGTGCAGTTTTTAGAATGGTGTCACACTTGGGTATTTTCTATCATATAGACACCTCAAAGTGACTTCAAATGAGATGTGGTCCCTAAAAAAAAATGGTGTTGTAAAAATGAGAAATTGCTGGTCAAATTTAAACCCTTATAACTCCGTCACAAAAAAAAATTTTGGTTCCAAAATTGTGCTGATGTAAAGTAGACATGTGGGAAATGTTACTTATTAAGTATTTTGCATGACATATGTCTGTGATTTAAGGGCATAATAATTCAAAGTTGGAAAATTGCGAAATTTTCAAAATTTTCGCCAAATATTCGTTTTTTTCACAAATAAACGCAAGTTATATCGAATAAATTTTACCACTAACATGAAGTACAATATGTCACGAGAAAACAATGTCAGAATCACCAAGATCCGTTGAGGCGTTCCAGAGTTATAACCTCATAAAGGGACAGTGGTCAGAATTGTAAAAATTGGCCCGGTCATTAACGTGCAAACCACCCTCGGGGCTTAAGGGGTTAAACTGCATTTGGCCTTCATCTTTGGTTACGGCCTACTAACGGTGTCTGCCCCTCCCTGGTGTTTGCCCTCAACTGAATAAAGCTGAGCTTCAACCTTCTGGCTTTCGGCCTATAGTATCAGATATTAAACTGCATTTGGCCTTCAACTTTGGTTATGGCCTACTAACGGTGTCTGCCCCTCCCTGGTGTTTGCCCTCAACTGAATAAAGCTGAGCTTCAACCTTCTGGCTTTCGGCCTATAGTATCAGATATTAAACTGCATTTGGCCTTCAACTTTGGTTACGGCCTACTAACGGTGTCTGCCCCTGCCTGGTGTTTGTCCTCAACTGAATAAAGCTGAGCTTCATCCTTCTGGCTCTCATTAAGTGCTGTGTTTTTAAAAATTGGTGGTTAGGGCCTACTAACGGTGTCTGCCCCTGCCTGGTGTTTTTCCTCAACTGAATAAAGCTGAGCTTCAACCTTCTGGCTTTCGGCCTATAGTATCAGATATTAAACTGCATTTGGCCTTCAACTTTGGTTACGGCCTACTAACGGTGTCTGCCCCTCCCTGGTGTTTGCCCTCAACTGAATAAAGCTGAGCTTCAACCTTCTGGCTTTCGGCCTATAGTATCAGATATTAAACTGCATTTGTCCTTCAACTTTGGTTACGGCCTACTAACGGTGTCTGCCCCTCCCTGGTGTTTGCCCTCAACTGAATAAAGCTGAGCTTCAACCTTCTGGCTTTCGACCTATAGTATCAGATATTAAACTGCATTTGGCCTTCAACTTTGGTTACGGCCTACTAACGGTGTCTGCCCCTCCCTGGTGTTTGTCCTCAACTGAATAAAGCTGAGCTTCAACCTTCTGGCTTTCGGCCTATAGTATCGGATATTAAACTGCATTTGGCCTTCAACGTTGGTTACGGCCTACTAACGGTGTCTGCCCCTGCCTGGTGTTTGTCCTCAACTGAATAAAGCTGAGCTTCATCCTTCTGGCTCTCATTAAGTGCTGTGTTTTTAAAAATTGGTGGTTAGGGCCTACTAACGGTGTCTGCCCCTCCCTGGTGTTTTTCCTCAACTGAATAAAGCTGAGCTTCAACCTTCTGGCTCTCATTAAGTGCTGTGTTTTTAAAAATTGGTGGTTAGGGCCTACTAACGGTGTCTGCCCCTCCCTGGTGTTTTTCCTCAACTGAATAAAGCTGAGCTTCAACCTTCTGGCTCTCATTAAGTGCTGTGTTTTTAAAAATTGGTGGTTAGGGCCTACTAACGGTGTCTGCCCCTGCCTGGTGTTTTTCCTCAACTGAATAAAGCTGAGCTTCAACCTTCTGGCTTTCGGCCTATAGTATCAGATATTAAACTGCATTTGGCCTTCAACTTTGGTTACGGCCTACTAACGGTGTCTGCCCCTCCCTGGTGTTTGCCCTCAACTGAATAAAGCTGAGCTTCAACCTTCTGGCTTTCGGCCTATAGTATCAGATATTAAACTGCATTTGGCCTTCAACTTTGGTTACGGCCTTCTAACGGTGTCTGCCCCTCCCTGGTGTTTGCCCTCAACTGAATAAAGCTGAGCTTCAACCTTCTGGCTTTCGACCTATAGTATCAGATATTAAACTGCATTTGGCCTTCAACTTTGGTTACGGCCTACTAACGGTGTCTGCCCCTCCCTGGTGTTTGTCCTCAACTGAATAAAGCTGAGCTTCAACCTTCTGGCTTTCGGCCTATAGTATCAGATATTAAACTGCATTTGGCCTTCAACTTTGGTTACGGCCTACTAACGGTGTCTGCCCCTGCCTGGTGTTTGTCCTCAACTGAATAAAGCTGAGCTTCATCCTTCTGGCTCTCATTAAGTGCTGTGTTTTTAAAAATTGGTGGTTAGGGTCTACTAACGGTGTCTGCCCCTCCCTGGTGTTTTTCCTCAACTGAATAAAGCTGAGCTTCAACCTTCTGGCTCTCATTAAGTGCTGTGTTTTTAAAAATTGGTGGTTAGGGCCTACTAACGGTGTCTGCCCCTCCCTGGTGTTTTTCCTCAACTGAATAAAGCTGAGCTTCAACCTTCTGGCTCTCATTAAGTGCTGTGTTTTCAAAAATTGGTGGTTAGGGCCTACTAACGGTGTCTGCCCCTGCCTGGTGTTTTCCTCAACTGAATAAAGCTGAGCTTCAACCTTCTGGCTTTCGGCCTATAGTATCAGATATTAAACTGCATTTGGCCTTCAACTTTGGTTACGGCCTACTAACGGTGTCTGCCCCTGCCTGGTGTTTGTCCTCAACTGAATAAAGCTGAGCTTCAACCTTCTGGCTCTCATTAAGTGCTGTGTTTTTAAAAATTGGTGGTTAGGGCCTACTAACGGTGTCTGCCCCTCCCTGGTGTTTTTCCTCAACTGAATAAAGCTGAGCTTCAACCTTCTGGCTCTCATTAAGTACTGTGTTTTCAAAAATTGGTGGTTAAGGCCTACTAACGGTGTCTGCCCCTCCCTGGTGTTTGCCCTCAACTGAATAAAGCTGAGCTTCAACCTTCTGGCTTTCGGCCTATAGTATCAGATATTAAACTGCATTTGGCCTTCAACTTTGGTTACGGCCTACTAACGGTGTCTGCCCCTCCCTGGTGTTTGCCCTCAACTGAATAAAGCTGAGCTTCAACCTTCTGGCTTTCGACCTATAGTATCAGATATTAAACTGCATTTGGCCTTCAACTTTGGTTACGGCCTACTAACGGTGTCTGCCCCTCCCTGGTGTTTGTCCTCAACTGAATAAAGCTGAGCTTCAACCTTCTGGCTTTCGGCCTATAGTATCAGATATTAAACTGCATTTGGCCTTCAACTTTGGTTACGGCCTACTAACGGTGTCTGCCCCTGCCTGGTGTTTGTCCTCAAGTGAATAAAGCTGAGCTTCATCCTTCTGGCTCTCATTAAGTGCTGTGTTTTTAAAAATTGGTGGTTAGGGTCTACTAACGGTGTCTGCCCCTCCCTGGTGTTTTTCCTCAACTGAATAAAGCTGAGCTTCAACCTTCTGGCTCTCATTAAGTGCTGTGTTTTTAAAAATTGGTGGTTAGGGCCTACTAACGGTGTCTGCCCCTCCCTGGTGTTTTTCCTCAACTGAATAAAGCTGAGCTTCAACCTTCTGGCTCTCATTAAGTGCTGTGTTTTCAAAAATTGGTGGTTAGGGCCTACTAACGGTGTCTGCCCCTGCCTGGTGTTTTCCTCAACTGAATAAAGCTGAGCTTCAACCTTCTGGCTTTCGGCCTATAGTATCAGATATTAAACTGCATTTGGCCTTCAACTTTGGTTACGGCCTACTAACGGTGTCTGCCCCTCCCTGGTGTTTGCCCTCAACTGAATAAAGCTGAGCTTCAACCTTCTGGCTTTCGGCATATAGTATCAGATATTAAACTGCATTTGGCCTTCAACTTTGGTTACGGCCTACTAACGGTGTCTGCCCCTCCCTGGTGTTTGCCCTCAACTGAATAAAGCTGAGCTTCAACCTTCTGGCTTTCGACCTATAGTATCAGATATTAAACTGCATTTGGCCTTCAACTTTGGTTACAGCCTACTAACGGTGTCTGCCCCTCCCTGGTGTTTGTCCTCAACTGAATAAAGCTGAGCTTCAACCTTCTGGCTTTCGGCCTATAGTATCAGATATTAAACTGCATTTGGCCTTCAACTTTGGTTACGGCCTACTAACGGTGTCTGCCCCTGCCTGGTGTTTGTCCTCAACTGAATAAAGCTGAGCTTCAACCTTCTGGCTCTCATTAAGTGCTGTGTTTTTAAAAATTGGTGGTTAGGGCCTACTAACGGTGTCTGCCCCTCCCTGGTGTTTTTCCTCAACTGAATAAAGCTGAGCTTCAACCTTCTGGCTCTCATTAAGTGCTGTGTTTTTAAAAATTGGTGGTTAGGGCCTACTAACGGTGTCTGCCCCTCCCTGGTGTTTTTCCTCAACTGAATAAAGCTGAGCTTCAACCTTCTGGCTCTCATTAAGTGCTGTGTTTTTAAAAATTGGTGGTTAGGGCCTACTAACGGTGTCTGCCCCTCCCTGGTGTTTTTCCTCAACTGAATAAAGCTGAGCTTCAACCTTCTGGCTCTCATTAAGTGCTGTGTTTTCAAAAATTGGTGGTTAGGGCCTACTAACGGTGTCTGCCCCTGCCTGGTGTTTTTCCTCAACTGAATAAAGCTGAGCTTCAACCTTCTGGCTTTCGGCCTATAGTATCAGATATTAAACTGCATTTGGCCTTCAACTTTGGTTACGGCCTACTAACGGTGTCTGCCCCTCCCTGGTGTTTGCCCTCAACTGAATAAAGCTGAGCTTCAACCTTCTGGCTTTCGGCCTATAGTATCAGATATTAAACTGCATTTGGCCTTCAACTTTGGTTACGGCCTACTAACGGTGTCTACCCCTCCCTGGTGTTTGTCCTCAACTGAATAAAGCTGAGCTTCAACCTTCTGGCTCTTATTAAGTGCTGTGTTTTCAAAAATTGGTGGTTAGGGCCTACTAACGGTGTCTGCCCCTGCCTGGTGTTTTTCCTCAACTGAATAAAGCTGAGCTTCAACCTTCTGGCTTTCGGCCTATAGTATCAGATATTAAACTGCATTTGGCCTTCAACTTTGGTTACGGCCTACTAACGGTGTCTGCCCCTCCCTGGTGTTTGCCCTCAACTGAATAAAGCTGAGCTTCAACCTTCTGGCTTTCGGCCTATAGTATCAGATATTAAACTGCATTTGGCCTTCAACTTTGGTTATGGCCTACTAATGGTGTCTGCCTCTGCCTGGTGTTTGTCCTCAACTGAATAAAGCTGAGCTTCATCCTTCTGGCTCTCATTAAGTGCTGTGTTTTTAAAAATTGGTGGTTAGGGCCTACTAACGGTGTCTGCCCCTCCCTGGTGTTTTTCCTCAACTGAATAATGCTGAGCTTCAACCTTCTGGCTCTCATTAAGTGCTGTGTTTTCAAAAATTGGTGGTTAGGGCCTACTAACGGTGTCTGCCCCTGCCTGGTGTTTTTCCTCAACTGAATAAAGCTGAGCTTCAACCTTCTGGCTTTGGGCCTATAGTATCAGATATTAAACTGCATTTGGCCTACTAGTGTGGTTGGGCCCTTAAAACAGTGTCTGCTGCTCCTGGGTTTGCTACTCCACTGAACAAAGCAATGCCGCCTGTTTAGTCCTGTCCTGTTACCAATTTTGAACTGCATTTAGCCTACTTTATTCTTTGGCCCTATATCTGTTTCCTCCTCATCCTGCCCATTGCCCAGCCACTGCTAGATGAGTCTGCTGGTACATTGACCTAGACCACTACATTCCCCTTGCACTCTACACAGCCAGAATCTGACCCTGCTGAAAGTAAGGTTCCCCTTCCCGCATGTTATACCACCTTACACAGGGACAAAGAGGAAGGTGCAGATGAAAGTGCAGGTTCCTTCATCAGGTGGGGGGGGCATACTCATTGGCGACGTCACTGGCACAGGGCTCCTCAGAGTACGCAAAAGTGTCGCTGCTGGTGGGAGGTGCCCCCGCCGTGCAAACACACCGCTGTACTTTGAGGGGCCCTGTGCCAGTGCCAATGCGAACAAGTGTGCCCCCCTGCTTGCTCAGGATCACAGCACTTGCAACGTTGAAATACTTTCCTCTCCCTGCTCCACCGCCGTGACGTAGTCCACAATTCCTGGGCCCACTAAAACCTTGAACCAGCCCTACCCCCCACAAATTTGCCAAATGACCCCCAAGTTCCATTGAACAACTATTATTATAAAGTTAATTAAGATTGACAAGCTTCAGAAACAAGAATGGATGTTTTTGGCATTAAAATGGGCACTGTAGGTGTTTTCCTGGCCTCCACTCACTGCCGACTATGCATCCCCATTGACTTGCATTGGGTTTCGTGTTTCGGTCGATCCCCGACTTTTAGCGATAATCGGCCGACTGCACTTGACTCGACTCTGGACAAAGTCGGTTTTCACAAAACCCGACTCGATCTTAAAAAAATGAAAGTCGCTCAACCCTAGTCATAAGTATTCAGACCCTTTGCTCAGTATTGAGAAGAAGCACCTTTTGAGCTAGTACAGCCATAAGTCTTCTTGAGAATGATGCAACAAGTTTTTCACACCTGGATTTGGGGATCCTCTGCCATTCTTCCTTGCAGATCCTCTCCAGTTCCATCAGGTTGGATGGTGAACATTGGTAGACAGCCATTTTCAGGTCTCTCCAGAGATGCTCAATTGGGTTTAGGTCAGGGCACTGAGTGGGCCAGTCAAGAATGGTCTCAGAGTTGTTCTGAAGCCACTCCTTTGTTATTTTAGCTGTGTGCTTAGGGTCACTGTCTTGTTGGAAGGTGAACCTTTGGCCAAGTCTGAGGTCCAGAGCACTCAGGAGGAGGTTTTCATCCAAGATATCTCTGTACTTGGCCACGTTCATGTTTCCTTCAATGACAACCAGTCATCCTGTCCCTGCAGCTGAAACCCCCCCCCCCCCATAACATGTTGCTGCCACCACCACGTTTCACTGTTGGGATTGTATTGGGCAGGTGATGAGCAGTGCCTGGTTTTCTACACACATACTGCTTAGAATTATCACCAAAAAGGGCTATCTTTGTCTCATCAGAACAGAGAATCTTTTTTCTCATAGTCTGGGAGTCCTTCATGTGTTTTTTAGCACACTCTATGCAGACTTGCCTATGCCTTGCACTGAGGGACCACTCTGCCATAAATGCCCGACTTGTGGAGGGCTACAGTGATAGTTGACTTTGTGGAACTTTATCCCATCTCCCTACTTCATCTCTGGAGCTCAGCCACAGTGATCTTGGGGTTCTTTACCTCTCTCAACAAGGCTCTTCTCCCACGATTGCTCAGTTTGGCTGGACGGCCAGGTCTAGGAAGACTTCTGGTGGTCCCAAACTTCTTCCATTTAAGGATTATGGAGGCCACTGTGCTCTTAGGAACCGTGAGTACTGCAGAAATTCTGTTGTAACTTTGGTCAGATCTGTGCCTTGCCACAATTCTGTCTCTGAGCTCCTTGGCCAGTTCCTTTGACCTCATGATTCTCATTTGGTGTGACATGCACTGTGAGCTGTGAGGTCTTATATAGACAGGTGTGTGCCTTTCCAAATCAAGTCCTATCAGTTTAATTAAACACAGCTGGACTTGAATGAAGGAATAGAACCATCTCAAGGAGGGTCACAAGGAAATGGACAGCATGTGACTTAAATATGGGTGTCTGAGCAAAGGGTCTGAATACTTATGACCATGTGATATTTCAGTTTTTCTTTTTTATTAAATTTGCAAAAATTTCTACATTTCTGTTTTTCTCAGTCAAGATGGGGTGCTTAGTGTACATTAATGAGAAAAAAATCTACTTTTTTGAATTTGCCAACTGGCTGCAGTGAAAAAATTTTAAGGGATCCGAATACTTTCTCTATTTACTGTATACAGTGTGGAAAAAAAGTATTTAGTCAGGGACCAATTGTGCAAGTTCCCCCACTTAAAAAGATGAGAGAGGCCTGTAATTGACATCATAGGTAGACCACAGCTATGAGAGTCAAATTAGAAAACAAATCCAGAAAATCACCTTGTCTGATTTTGCAAGATTTTTTTTGCAAAATATGGTGAACCCAATACATGTGTATGGGAAGTGCAGCGCCCCAGGATTACTGGATTCAACGGGGGGGGGGGGGGGGGGGGGGAGTGCAGCGCCCCAGGGTCCTGGTCGTTGCAGTAATGTCATTCTTCCACCAGGGAGAGTGATGTTACGTTTGAAGGCAATAAAGGAGATCTCTTTACCAGGTAACACCAACACACAACACAGTTCATACTCTAGTCCACCAGGGGGAGCTATGCTCCTATTTATTAGGGCACTCTTCACAATTAGGTAAAACTGGTGGTCTGGATAGAAAGTGAGGCAGAAAGAAGCTGACTGAGCTTGGCTCAGGACAGTTGCTATCTGAGCTCCGCTCAGGTAGTGGGTCCCTGACAGGTGTGGGATCCTGTCAGAGGCCTAGACAGAAGGCCACGGAGCTGTGCCTGCCCGATGTGCGGCAGCATCCTAAGAAAGAGACACTGAAGGAGAACTGTATTGTAAAGCATGAGGAAAGTCATAGCAAAAGGAGAGGAAAACCAGAAGGAGTTCTGCCCTGCACAGGCTGCCTCCTTCTGAGGCGCAGGATCCCGGTAGCCGGAACACCGAGGGAGCAACAGTCCTTTATGCCTTGCTCCAGAGACCGGCAGGACAGCTAATTCCAAGTTACTGATCCGCCCAATACCCAGGAGGCACCGTGGCAACTTGTGGAGGCTGGGGCGTGCTAGAGTCCCTGTAAAAAGCCTTAGGCCACCAGTCATACGGTTTGTCCTGTCCATCCGGGGGACAGAGAGAGGCAAAACATGTAGAATATCTATCACAGTTGTGAGGACCTTATGAGAAGCTTAGCAGTAAGGTACTACAACACTCAGGCGCTAGAGGAAGGCTACTGATTTCCAGCTGGATAAGGGGACTCTGGATTTGCCTTCAGACCGGCCGAACTCTGCCTGCCCTGTGATCTGGTGCTCTTGACTGTGGACGCTGAAGCCTTCAGTAAAAAGGTAAAGAGACTGCACCCTTGTGTCCTCGTTCTTCACTGCGCCTCACACCATCCACCATCTACACACTGGGAAGCCCTGTGGATACACTTCACCTGTGGGAAGGTATACCATCTAGCTGCCATAACATCACCCCAGCGGACCCCTTACAGCAGCGTCGGTCACCCTGACCGAATACCACAGGTGGCGTCACGAACATTATCCCTTTAAAGACCTTTCCCCCTTTTTACAACGAACCTCCCAAGGGCCACGGACCCACATTGAATATTGATGATGTGATTAATATGTTGCACTACCTCAGAAAAGACTTGACTTTGCCCTTAAAGGGCATGTTTACTTGTTGCACTTTAGTGATAATGTTTGAAAATATTGAGTAGTTAGATAGCATTCTGTTTTTCATAGTCAATAGGATGTAGTTTAATAGTATTGAGTTAAAGTTAGATAGTCTGATATGATGTACTTTGATGGCCAATTTTTTGAAGTAAGCTGGCAATGTAAATATGTTTTTGTTTGTAACGTTCAAGTGTCCTCACCTCCCATAAAGGGAAGCTTAGTATATATTAACTTGTTTTATAGCATTTCAAAGATGTGCATGTCTTTTTTCTAATGTATTGTTGTTTTCTTTTCCTAGTCCCAGAGTACTGGATTCAACGGGGGGGGGGGGGGGGGAGTGCAGCGCCCCAGGGTCCTGGTCGTTGCAGTAATGTCATTCTTCCACCAGGGGGAGTGATATTACGTTTGAAGGCAATAAAGAAGATCTCTTTACCAGGTAATACCAACACACAACACAATTCATACTCCAGTCCACCAGGGGGAGCTATGCTCCTATTTATTAGGGCACTCTTCACAATTAGGTAAAACTGGTGATCTGGATAGAAAGTGAGGCAGAAAGAAGCTGACTGAGCTTGGCTCAGGACAGTTGCTATCTGAGCTCCTCTCAGGTAGTGGGTCTCTGACAGGGTTGGGATCCTGTCAGAGGCCTAGACAGAAGGCCACGGAGCTGCGCCTGCCCGATGTGCGACAGAATCCTAAGAAAGAGTCACTGAAGGAGAACTGTATTGTAAAGCGTGAGGAAAGTCATAGCTAAAGGAGAGGAAAACCAGAAGGAGTTCTGCCCTGCACAGGCTGCCTCCTTCTGAGGCACAGGATCCCGGTAGCTGGAACACCGAGGGAGCAACAGTTCTTTATGCCTTTCTCCAGAGACCGGCAGGACAGCTAATTCCAAGTTACTGATCCGCCCAATACCCAGGAGGCACCGTGGCAACTTGTGAAGGCTGGGGCGTGCTAGAGTCCCTGTAAAAAGCCTCAGGCCACCAGTCATACGGGTTTGTCCTATCCATCCGGGGGACAGAGAGAGAGACACAACATCTAGAATATCTATCACAGTTGTGAGGACCTTATGAGAAGATTAGCAGTAAGGTACTACAACACCCAGGCGCTAGAGGAAGGCTACTGATTTCCACCTGGATAAGGGGACCCTGGATTTGCCTTCAGACCGGCCAGACTCTGCCTGCCCTGTGATCTGGTGCTCTGGACTGTGGGCGCTGAAGCCTTCAGTAAAAAGGTAAAGAGACTGCACCCTTGTGTCCTCGTTCTTCACTGCGCCTCACACCATCCACCATCTACACACTGGGAAGCCCTGGGGATACACATCACCTGTGGGAAGGTATACCATCTAGCTGCCATAACATCACCCCAGCGGACCCCTTACAGCAGCGTCGGTCACCCTCACCGAATACCACAGGTGGCGTCACAAACTTTATCCCTTTAAAGACCTTTCCCCCATTTTACAACGGACCTCCCGAGGGCCACGGACTGGGTCAACCACCGTGACATCCCCCTTGAGAACCGAAGGACCCGGTACCGAGTAACCCACAGCCCTACGGGGGCGATCCAGGAAGGACAGGCAAGATGGCTGATTGTAGCTTCCTGCATTATACAAACGTGGCTTATATGTGTAGACTCTGCTGCTTATGCTTTTTGTGGGCCTTTTAGGGTATGTGCACACGTTGCGGATTCTGCTGCAGATTTTTCCGCAGCGGATTTGGAAAATCCGCAGTGCAAAACCACTGCGGTTTTCACTGCGGATTTTCTCGCAGTTTCTTCTGCAGATTCCTCTTCGGGTTTTCAACTGCACTTTCCTATTGGTGCAGGTTGAAAACCGCTGCGGAATCCGCACAAAGAATTGACATGCTGCGGAAAATAATCCGCTGCATTTCCGCGCGGATTTTACCGCAGCATGTGCACAGCGTTTTTTTTTTCCCCATAGGTTTACATGGTACTGTAAACTTGGGGAAAACTGCTGCGGATCCGCAGCGTCAAATCCGCTGCGGATCCGCAGCAAAATCCGCAGCGTGTGCACATACCCTTACTGTTCCAATCAAAATTATTGAACCCCATTAAACATTAAGTTTATTTGCAAAATTTAAAAACTTTCTGCTGTTTCCAATAAACCAATCAAACAAGAGCAATGTAAATGAGGGAAATCCACTAATATATCATCACTCCTCCATATGAGGCCACTAATAAAGGAAATTATACAGAAACTTCTATAGATTGTTCTATCTTTTTATTTATCCATAAACAATGTTATTGTTATGGAAGGTGATGGAGTAGATGATGGTGATGACTCCATTCCTCAGGCCTCAGCTTGCACAAGTGCTGTGAAATCCAGGTCTGCATCACACATGATGGAAAGGTGAAGAGCAGGAATGTATGAAGTGTGATCTGCCTGCTCAGAGTTTTCCTGGATCCCTCTAGGATGTTCATCCTGCAACATTGTGTTCAGCTTCATGGCTTTCTGTCTGTCCATGGCAAGTAGGTGAAGGATCAGCCGCTTCCTTCAGTCTGTGCATAGCAGTAAGGTGAAGGAGCATCCGCTTCCATCCGTCTGTCCATGGCAGGTAGGTGAAGGAGCAGCCACTTCCTTCCGTCTGTCCATAGCAGTTAGTGAAAGAGCATCCGCTTCCTTCTATCAGTCCATATCTGGTTGGTGAAGGAGCAGCCGCTTCCTTCCATCTGTGCATGGCAGGTACGGGAAGGAGCAGCCGCTTCCTTCCGTCTGTTCATGACAGGTAAGTGAAGGATCGTCCGCTTTCTTCTATCAGTCCATATCTGGTTGGTGAAGGAGCAGCCGCTTCCTTCCGTCTGTTCATGACAGGCAAGTGAAGGAGCATCCGCTTCCTTCCGTTAGTCTATATCTGGTTGGTGAAGGAGCAGCTGTTTCCTTCTGTGTGTCCATTTCCACCACATTGTAGATGAGTCCACATGGTGACATAGCAAGTACGACTGCAAGAATTCCTTCAATTTCAGCCACTAATTACTTGCTATATTAATCCAGAGGAAGGCGAAAAATAACCCCGAGGACTCGTTGTTGGATAATCCTCATATCAAGGGAAAAAATTCCTTCCTGACCCCAAAAATGGCGATCGGAATGAATCCCTGGATGGTTGGTGCTCTAATCTACATGGATGTTACGTGGTGGAAGCTTGGTAGGTTTGTCACAGTCCGGGAAATAAGAAAGTCCAGTGTACTTGTATCATCTGATTAAAGGTTCATTCCTTGATGTTGCTGGAATGGGGCTGATTTCTGGAAGAAGAGAAATATACACGTGTGAGAATCAGCTCCTCACATACAGTCAGGGGCGTAACTACCGCGGTCGCAGCGGTCGCAGCTGCGACGGGGCCCAGACTACTTAGGGGCCCCATGGACAGGAGTGAAGGAGAATGAAATGACCCATGATTGATGATGATCCACCATTTGTGAGTGACCCGCAGCAGGGAGCCGTCACCGCTCTCTAATTATACTTACCTACTCCCGGCACGGTCCCTGGACGTCCCTGCTTCTTCCAGCGCTGCAGATTCTTCCTGCATGAGCGGTCACATGGTCCCGCTCATTACAGAAATGAATAAGCGGCTCCACCTCCCATAGGGGTGGAGCCGCATATTCATTTCTGTATTGAACGGTAACTGTGACCGCTCAATACAGGAAGAATCTGCAGCGCTGGAAGAAGCAGGGACGTCCAGGGACCGTGCCGGGAGTAGGTGAGTATACAGCGCTGCGATATTTACCGCTCCTCGTTCCGGTGCGGCTCTGTCATCAGCGTCCTCTGGCAGTGACGCTCAGGTCAGAGGGCGCGGTGACGTAGTCAGTGCGCGCCTTCTGCTGAACGTCAGTGCCGAAGACGGAGCCGCACGAGGAGCAGCCAGGTCAATATTGAAAGTGCCGGGGGTCCTGGGCGAAGAGAGAGAGGTGAGGTGAGTATGTGATTTATTTTTTTTATGGCAGCAAAAGCAAAAGGGGCAAGTGACTGTACGGAGCATTTTATGGGGCCATAACGCTTGTGCAGCGCCAGCACTATAAGGGGCAGTGACTGTGCGGAGCATCTTATGGGGCCATAACAATTGTGCAGCACTATAAGGGGCAAGTGACTGTGCGGAGCATCTTACGGGGCCATAACACTTGTGCAGCACTATAAGGGGCAGTGGCTATACGGAGCATTTTATGGGGCCATAACACTTGTGCAGCGCCAGCACTATAAGGGGCAGTGGCTGTGCGGAGCATCTTATGGGGCCATAACAATTGTGCAGCACTATATGGGGCAAGTGACTGTACGGAGCATCTTATGGGGCCATAACACTTGTGCAGCACTATAAGAGGCAGTGGCTGTGCGGAGCATCTTATGGGGCCATAACACTTGTGCAGCACTATAAGGGGCAGTGGCTATACGGAGCATTTTATGGGGCCATAACACTTGTGCAGCGCTATAAGGGGCAGTGGCTATACGGAGCATTTTATGGGGCCATAACACTTGTGCAGCGCCAGCACTATAAGGGGCAGTGGCTGTGCGGAGCATCTTATGGGGCCATAACAATTGTGCAGCACTATATGGGGCAAGTGACTGTACGGAGCATCTTATGGGGCCATAACACTTGTGCAGCACTATAAGGGGCAGTGGCTGTG
Organism: Ranitomeya variabilis; assembly: GCF_051348905.1. Lineage (NCBI taxonomy): Eukaryota > Metazoa > Chordata > Amphibia > Anura > Dendrobatidae > Ranitomeya > Ranitomeya variabilis. The sequence goes on from NC_135233.1 coordinate 554,955,503, forward strand.
CGGAGCATCTTATGGGGCCATAACACTTGTGCAGCACTATAAGGGGCAGTGGCTGTGCGGAGCATCTTATGGGGCCATAACAATTGTGCAGCACTATAAGGGGCAGTGACTGTGCGGAGCATCTTACAGGGCCATAACAATTGTGCAGCATTATAAGGGGCAGTGGCTATACGGAGCATTTTATGGGGCCAGAACACTTGTGCAGCGCCAGCACTATAAGGGGCAGTGGCTGTGTGGAGCATCTTATGGGGCCATTCCAATTGTGCAGCACTATATGGAGCAAGTGGCTGTGCGGAGCATCTTATGGGGCCATAACACTTGTGCAGCACTATAATGGGCAGTGACTGTGCGGAGCATCTTACGGGGCCATAACACTTGTGCAGCACTATAAGGGGCAGTGGCTGTGCGGAGCATTTTATGGGGCCATAACACTTGTGCAGCACTATAAGGGGCAGTGACTGTGCGGAGCATCTTATGGGGCCATAACGCTTAAGCAGCACTATAAGGGGCAAGTGGCTGTGCGGAGCATCTTATGGGGCCATAATGAACGGTGCAGAGCATTATATATGGCACAGCTTTATATGGAGTATCTATGGGGCCATAATGACCGGTGCAGAGCATAATACATGGCACAGCTTTCTATGGAGCATCTATGGGGCAATAATGAACGGTGCAGAGCATTATATATGGCACAGCTTTCTATGGAGCATCTATGGGGCCATAATGAACGGTGCAGAGCATTATATATGGCACAGCTTTATATGGAGTATCTATGGGGCCATAATGACCGGTGCAGAGCATAATACATGGCACAGCTTTCTATGGAGCATCTATGGGGCAATAATGAACGGTGCAGAGCATTATATATGGCACAGCTTTCTATGGAGCATCTATGGGGCCATAATGAACGGTGCAGAGCATTATATATGGCACAGCTTTATATGGAGTATCTATGGGGCCATAATGACCGGTGCAGAGCATAATACATGGCACAGCTTTCTATGGAGCATCTATGGGGCAATAATGAACGGTGCAGAGCATTATATATGGCACAGCTTTCTATGGAGCATCTATGGGGCCATAATGAACGGTGCAGAGCATTATATATGGCACAGCTTTCTATGGAGCATCTATGGGGCCATAATGAACGGTGCAGAGCATTATATATGGCACAGCTTTCTATGGAGTATCTATGGGGCCATAATGAACGGTGCAGAGCATTATATATGGCACAGCTTTATGTGGAGCATCTATGGGACCATAATGAACGGTATGGAGCATCTATGGGGCCATAATGAACGGTGCAGAGCATTATATATGGCACAGCTTTATATGGAGTATCTATGGGGCCATAATGACCGGTGCAGAGCATAATACATGGCACAGCTTTCTATGGAGCATCTATGGGGCAATAATGAACGGTGCAGAGCATTATATATGGCACAGCTTTCTATGGAGCATCTATGGGGCCATAATGAACGGTGCAGAGCATTATATATGGCACAGCTTTCTATGGAGCATCTATGGGGCCATAATGAACGGTGCAGAGCATTATATATGGCACAGCTTTCTATGGAGCATCTATGGGGCCATAATGAACGGTGCAGAGCATTATATATGGCACAGCTTTCTATGGAGTATCTATGGGGCCATAATGAACGGTGCAGAGCATTATATATGGCACAGCTTTCTATGGAGCATCTATGGGGCCATAATGAACGGTGCAGAGCATTATATATGGGGCAGCTTTATATGGAGCATCTATGGGGCAATAATCAACGGTATGGAGCACTATGAGGGGGGCTGCGTTGTATTCTATGGGGGTTACCTTGAGTTGTATGGCAGGGCTGCGGGGGGGCCCCATTTGGAAGTTCGCACCGGGGCCCATAACTTTGTAGTTACGCCACTGCATACAGTATATATTATACAGGGGGGTAAGGATAAGGTGTATGTAGCGCCCCCACTGCCGCAGGGCCGAGGGGTACCCGGTACCGGGCCTCTGAGTCTCTGCTCTGGGGTTGTCACGGTGGCGAGGCCCCGGTCCATGACCCTGCCGAAGGGCGCACAGTATCTGATAGATGTAGAAGGTGGTGGTGGTGCGGTGCAGTAAATAACGAGGACACCAGGTTGCAGTCTCTTTACCTCTTTACTGAAGATCTCTGGGTCCTCAGTCCGGAATACGGTTCACCAGGCTACGCAAGTCCGGCCGGCCCAATGGCACCTCCAGAGTTCTCTTTGCAGGTGGAAATCTGTGCCTTCCCGCTAGCGCTATGTGTTGTGGTCCTCCCCTGCTGTGCTTACGGGATAGTACCCCACAACTGTTGTGTCTGTTTCTGATGTTCCCTCACAACTCGTTCGGATGATGTTCTTCTCTTCCGTCCCTCCCTGATGTTCTGGTTAGGACGGCACCCGTATGACGAGTAGGCTCGGAGCTCTTCCGGGACCCTAGAGTCGCCTCTCTCCTAGTGCGCCCCCCCATGTCTTCATAGGTGATGTATGTGAGACAGCCCGCCTGAGACTGACTGTCCTGCCGTTGGTTTGAAGTATTGCTTGGAGCTAGATATATAAATACTTCCTCGGCGTTCCGGCCGCCGGTTGTGCGCCTCAGTAGGATGTTGCCTCGGTCTTACAGCACGACTCCTACTGGTATTTCTCCTCTTGCTTTGATCTCGTTTCTCACTCAGCACAAAATATCTCGCTTCTGTTCCTTTCTTAGGGCACCGCCGCTATACTGAGCAGGCACGGTCCCGTGACGTTCTTACTTGTAGCCAGGCCTCTGTCAGGGTCCCAAACCTGACAGGGACCCTACCGAGTCTTCCCCCACAACACCCTCTGCCACAAGGTGTTGCCTGGTCCCAACCCAGTCAGCTTTCTTTCTAACTTCCTGCCTGACCCCCAGTTTTACCAGTATGTGAGGAGTGGCCTAATGAATAGAACCCTTAGCTCCCCCTGGAGGCCCGACTGTGAAATGTATTGGTGTCTGTGATACCTGGTCAGATGAACTCCTTCAGTGCCATCAGACGTACCATAGCTCCCCTTAGTGGCGGAGCCACAGTACTGCAACGACCAGGACTCTGGGGCGCTGCACTCCCCCCCGGTTAAATCCAGTACTCCTGGACTGGGAAGAAAACAACAATACAGGTTAGCAAAAAGACATACAATTTTGAAAATGCAATAACAATAAGTAAGCTTGAACAGAGCTTCCCTTTATGGGAGGTGAGGACACTTGAACGTTACAAACATGGTTAAACATTATAAATTACAGGCTATAAATAACTCCTGTTACCCAACCGGGTATCCTACTCAGTGCAAACTTTTGAATAACAAGTTGACATTGCCTTTAAGGACGTATACTCCCTATCCACTAAAGACTTTACTTATAAAACATTATGAAACTGACTTCTTCTTCAAGGGCGTACAGGCCAACCCACTAAAGAATTATTCTGAACATTATAATATTAATTAACTCTTTCTCTTTCATTCTCCTTCGTTAAATCTGCAGGACCACCTGTCCTAACTGCTCCAGGCCTACTGCCTCTCCTTTCTTTACAGGACCGCCCCTTTCAGCCCGGGCCTACTGCCTTTTCAACTACTATACACAGTATAGAACATAACATTTACTTTCGGTTTGAAATCACTGAGCCATCCTTACATGGCTCCTAAGAGGACTCACTGACTAACCCCGTACGGGTTCACTCTCTGTCCTCATTTTTCTATCAACGTTACCAATCATTTCTTACAATCAACTAGTTGGATACATATAACTTTTACATGTAAGCATCATCATCACTTTCTTTTTGTCAAAACATTATTGCCATCTATCCGTCTTAAAGCAATACCATTCTTTAAGTGTAACAAGTAAACATCCCCTTTAAGAGGGGATCCAGTCTGTATGAGGTAGCACATCTTCTCAAGCTACCAGTCCGTACTTAGCAAAGGCTCCGGTGCGGTATCTTCGCAAAGAGTCCTTCTTTAACTAAAACCAGTAGGGAGCACCTTTAAGAAGGTGCAAACTATTTACAAGCAGTTTGTATCATGCACTGTTCATGATTCAGCAGTTCTTTTCAACATGGGTGAACAAAAAGCAAAAAGGAAAACAAAAGCAAAAATAAAAGGCAATAGGGATCCCGGGTAAACAAAGGGATCCCTTTAAGAATAACCCTAGTCGGGTTTAAAGCAGCAAAAGCAGGGAAACAAACAGTTAACTATTTACATGTTCAGGTTTCCGAGGTTTAGTTGGACGGCTTCCAGGGCTGCACCTGGCACTTAACCCTTCTTGGCCTGGGAAAAGTGAAGTCCAGGGTTACACCCAGTGCTGGACAAACGCCGTTAATCCGTCTTTCATGTACAGTGAAATCATGCGCAGCGATGGAGGTCGGCGCAGCTTGAGTATGGGCATTTGCTGCAGCAGAGGTAGCGGCTGCTGCAAGGTCAGTCACTGGAATGGAGTCAGCAGTTGTGGCACTAGCAGTCACTGGAGTGGTGTCGGTCGTCAGGGCAGGGTCGTCCTTCATACCTGCTTCAGATGCGGTCCCTCCGGTGCCGGTCTGCTCTGCCTCCGCTGGGGTCTGGAATGCTGGCTGCAGGGCCTTGCGCTGCGGCGTCGTCATCTCCGTTTGCAGCATCTCGCTTTCCGGCAGAGCCTTGCTTTCTGGCTTTGGAGCGCTGGAACTTCTTTCCTGCTCCGGACCAGATGAGGCTGCCGACAGACGTCTGGCGAGGCTCCCGATGATGGTCTTCTTCCACCCGGCCTCAGTGCTCAGCTGCGTCTGCAGGAGTTGGTGGATCAGCTCGTCCGCTCTGGTCTGCAGGAGGTCAGCGCCAACTGTGGAGGTCTGGCTGCGGTGCCTCTCCGGGTAGCTGGGGGAGTCCTCGGCTCTGACCCCACGCTCCGGCTCCGGGCGGCTGGCCATGGCGTCCTCCATGTCACTGACTTCTTCTTCCTGGTCCTTTTCCCGCTCTCTCCTTCGTGGGCGGTTTCGCTTTCGTTGTCTCCGCCCCCCATTGAGGATCAGTAGGCGGATCTCGGCTGCTGACGGACACATCCTCAAGGGGCTGAAATATTTAGACTGGGCGGCCATTGTCTTTCGCGCTCTCCAGCTTGTCTACGCCCACTCCACGCCCTTCTTCTTCTCCTGCGCTCTCCTTAGCGCTGTAATGGCGGCGGTTTTGGCGGGAACTTCTGGCAGCAAGTGGCAATACACAGTCTTTGCAATAAGTCACAGTCCAAGCACAATAAATCATAGTTCCAAGGCACACATGACCTGATTCTTCAGGCTTAAGTAGATCCTGTTCGTGACGCCAAGTTGTAGCGCCCCCACTGCCGCAGGGCCGAGGGGTACCCAGTACCGGGCCTCTGAGTCTCTGCTCTGGGGTTGTCACGGTGGCGAGGCCCCGGTCCGTGACCCTGCCGAAGGGCGCACAGTATCTGATAGATGTAGAAGGTGGTGGTGGTGCGGTGCAGTAAATAACGAGGACACCAGGTTGCAGTCTCTTTACCTCTTTACTGAAGATCTCTGGGTCCTCAGTCCGGAATACGGTTCACCAGGCTACGCAAGTCCGGCCGGCCCAATGGCACCTCCAGAGTTCTCTTTGCAGGTGGAAATCTGTGCCTTCCCGCTAGCGCTATGTGTTGTGGTCCTCCCCTGCTGTGCTTACGGGATAGTACCCCACAACTGTTGTGTCTGTTTCTGATGTTCCCTCACAACTCGTTCGGATGATGTTCTTCTCCTCCGTCCCTCCCTGATGTTCTAGTTAGGATGGCACCCGTATGATGAGTAGGCTCGGAGCTCTTCCGGGACCCTAGAGTCGCCCCTCTCCTAGTGCGCCCCCCCCATGTCTTCATAGGTGATGTATGTGAGACAGCCCGCCTGAGACTGACTGTCCTGCCGTTGGTTTGAAGTAGTGCTTGGAGCTAGATATATAAATACTTCCTCGGCGTTCCGGCCGCCGGTTGTGCGCCTCAGTAGGATGTTGCCTCGGTCTTACAGCACGAATCCTACTGGTATTTCTCCTCTTGCTTTGATCTCGTTTCTCACTCAGCACAATATATCTCGCTTCTGTTCCTTTCTTAGGGCACCGCCGCTATGCTGAGCAGGCACGGTCCCGTGACGTTCTTTCTTGTAGCCAGGCCTCTGTCAGGGTCCCAAACCTGACAGGGACCCTACCGAATCTTCCCCCACAACACCCTCTGCCACAAGGTGTTGCCTGGTTCCAACCCAGTCAGCTTTCTTTCTAACTTCCTGCCTGACCCCCAGTTTTACCAGTATGTGAGGAGTGGCCTAATGAATAGAACCCTTAGCTCCCCCTGGAGGCCCGACTGTGAAATGTATTGGTGTCTGTGATACCTGGTCAGATGAACTCCTTCAGTGCCATCAGACGTACCATAGCTCCCCTTAGTGGCGGAGCCACAGTACTGCAACGACCAGGACTCTGGGGCACTGCATGTATAGCATGTATGTGTGTTACTGGCCAGTGATAACGCTATAGATGTCCCTACATGTTATACTTACAGAAGTCTCATTGAAATGGTGGGTCGGCTGTGCCAGACTCCACTTTGCTCCAGTGAATGGAGGAGAAGAACGGGTGGGATCTGATGGACGATGTAATAGCCAATCGGAAAAGTGGAATATTGCAGAGGAGCTGGAAAATGAGAGAGACCATTAGTCATTATATTATATGTTATTAATGTCAAATTATTACACAACGTCTACAGTATGAACTGTCCACATCATATCTTCTATCTCTTCTTATCACTCTGTCATCATCCTTCATCTGATCCTACTTACCCCTTTTATGATATCGATGGCATCAGGTCAGATATCGGGTGGATAACAAGACATCGTTCTTCAGCGATTGGCGATATTCCTCTAATGAGCCGCAGCCTTCGAATGGCAGTTTACATGCAATCATCATAAATAGGATGACACCAAAGGAAAATGAGTCCACCTGATGGTTGTGGTCTTCACCATTCATTATCTGTGGGAACATAAGATAGGCGATGAGCTAAATACACTGGTGAGAGGGTTTACACACAGGCTTGAAGGATCAGTCTGTGATTAGATATGAGCAGGATACAAAGGGATCAGAGTATTAGGCCATGTGCACACGTTCAGTATTTTTTGCGTTTTTTTCGCGTTTTTTCGCTATAAAAACGTTATAAAAACGCGAAAAAACGCTAACATATGCCTCCCATTATTTTCAAGGTATTCCGCATTTTTTGTGCAAATGTTGCATTTTTTTCCGCGAAAAAATCGCATCGCGGAAAAAAAAGCAACATGTTCATTAAATTTGCGGAATTGCGGGGATTCCGCACACCTCGGAATGCATTGATCTGCTTACTTCCCGCACGGGGCTGTGCACACCAAGCGGGAAGTAAGCAGATTATGTGCGGTTGGTACCCAGGGTGGAGGAGAGGAGACTCTCCTCCACGGACTGGGCACCATATAATTGGTAAAAAAAAAAGAATTAAAATAAAAAATAGTCATATACTCACCCTCTGATGGCCCCCGGAGTCTTCCCGCCTCTCTGGTGCATGCTGCCGCTTCCGTTCCTATAGATGGTGTGGTGAAGGACCTGCGATGACATCGCGGTCTTGTGATTGGTCGCGTGATCGCTCATGTGACCGCTCACATGACCGCGACGTCACCGAAGGTCCTGCACACACCATCTATAGGAACGGACGCCGCTGAGGAGATCGGCTGTCTGCAGAGGGTGAGTATAACCATTTTTTTTATTTTTTTTATTATTTTTACCATGATATCTTTTTACTATTGATGCTGCATAAGCAGCATCTATAGTAAAAAGTTGGTCACACTTGTCAAACAGTATGATTGACAAGTGTGACCAACCTGTCAGTTTTCCAAGCGATGCTACAGATCGCTTGGAAAACTTTAGCATTCTGCAAGCTAATTTCGCTTGCAAAATGCTAAAAAAAAACGCGAAAAAAACGGGGAAAAAAATGTAAAAAAAAAAATGCGGATTTCTTGCAGAAAATTTCCGGTTTTCTTCAGGAAATTTCTACAAGAAATCCTGACGTGTGCACATACCCTTACTCAATCCTGCTATCAGCATCGATCAGACAAGGATGTTCCTTACCTCTGGCGCAACAAAAGCAATACTGCCTACTACTACATTAAATGATTCCTTCTCAAACACTTTTATTGCTGATGAGCCAAAGTCAGCTATTTTGATGTGTCCAATGTCATCTAGGAGGATGTTCTCAGGCTTTAGGTCACTGCAGGAGAAGGAGCAGGTACTGATTGTGAGGATAATTCATGAAAACAACTTTATACAATACATATGTAAGGAGAATACGGAGCCAGAGGTGATAGATTTATGTCTGTAGCTGAACTGATTACCCATGTATGACGCCTCGTTCATGAAGATATTGCATTCCGCAGACTATCTCTGCCGCAAAGAGTATGGGGAGAAGAAAGTAGAGGATCAGTGGTTGCATACACAATGATACACAAAGCATGAGGAGATCACACACGTGTCCCATACACGTCTTCATTTTCTCCTGTTGTCATTGTCCATTGCTCTAGGACTATAATGAACGGGAAGCAGATTATTAGGATTCAGTTATAAGACATTTACCTTACTGGCTTTTTATCATAAGGCACCGATTCTTCCATGTGGTAAAGCAGGTCACTTCTAGCCATGTAGTCCATCGCTGTGAAGTGTTGAACAGGTGTCTCCATAAATCCTCGCAGAGATGTTAGGAAGCGGCACCCAGCGGATATTTTCAGGACTTCTATCTCAGTAATAACTTTGTCCCTAGTACGACTCTTGTCCATGATTTTGACAGCCAGCAGTTCTTCACTGACTGGTTCTGATGCCAAGATAATCTAGAGGAAAAACACAACACATCAGACCAAACTCTGTCATCTCACATGAATCAGTCTAATGAAGAGCTGGACAATGTGCGACCCGCGGATCGAGACAACAGAAAGGCTGTCCCAATGCCACCGCTATCCGCATCATCAATATGCAGGCAGAGGTAAATACGTTGGTGGAGGAGGGCCGACAGCTACTTCTTCCACCAATCAGCATGTGAGAGAGCGGACGCAATTATGTAATGTTCACCGGAGACAGGAGCTGAGTGCAGGGGGAACGGGAGCGAAGTGAGTATGTGTTATGGGACGTTTGTATGTATATAACTGGGAATGTGAGCCCTCATACAGTATACAGGAGGCAATGTGAGCTTTCATACTGTATATAGGGGCAATGTAAGAGCTCATACTGTACACAGGAGGCAATGTGAGAGCTCATACTGTATACAGGAGGCAATGTGAGGGCTCATAATGTATATAGGGGCAATGGGAGAGCTCATACTGTATACAGGAGGCAATGTGAGAGCTCATACTGTATACAGGGGGCAATGTGAGAGCTCATACTGTACACAGGAGGCAATGTGAGAGCTCATACTGTATACAGGAGGCAATGTGAGGGCTCATAATGTATATAGGGGCAATGGGAGAGCTCATACTGTATACAGGAGGCAATGTGAGAGCTCATACTGTACACAGGAGGCAATGTGAGAGCTCATACTGTATACAGGAGGCAATGTGAGAGCTCATACTGTATACAGGAGGCAATGTGTGGGCTCAAACTGTATACAGGAGGCAATGTGAGAGCTCATACTGTATACAGGAGGCAATGTGAGGGCTCATAATGTATATAGGGGCAATGGGAGAGCTCATACTGTATACAGGAGGCAATGTGAGAGCTCATACTGTATACAGGGGACAATGTGAGAGCTCATACTGTACACAGGAGGCAATGTGAGAGCTCATACTGTATACAGGAGGCAATGTGAGGGCTCATAATGTATATAGGGGGCAATGTGAGAGCTCATACTGTATACAGGAGGCAATGTGAGAGCTCATACTGTATACAGGAGGCAATGTGAGAGCTCATACTGTATACAGGAGGCAATGTGAGAGCTCATACTGTATACAGGAGGCAATGTGAGGGCTCATAATGTATATAGGGGGCAATGTGAGAGCTCATACTGTATATAGGAGGCAATGTGTGGGCTCATACTGTACACAGGAGGCAATGTGAGAGCTCATACTGTATACAGGAGGCAATGTGTGGGCTCATAATGTATATAGGGGGCAGTGTGAGAGCTCATACTGTATACAGGAGGCAATGTGAGGGCTCATAATGTATATAGGGGGCAATGTGAGAGCTCATACTGTATATAGGAGGCAATGTGTGGGCTCATACTGTACACAGGAGGCAATGTGAGAGCTCATACTGTATATAGGGGGCAATGTGTGGGCTCATAATGTATATAGGGGGCAGTGTGAGAGCTCATACTGTATACAGGAGGCAATGTGAGCGCTCATATTGTATACAGGAGGCAATGTGAGAGCTCATACTGTATACAGGAGGCAATGTGAGAACTCATATTGTATACAGGAGGCAATGTGAGGGCTCATACTGTATACAGGAGGCAATGTGAGTGCTCATATTGTATACAGGAGGCAATGTGAGAGCTCATACTGTATACAGGAGGCAATGTGAGAACTCATTGTATACAGGAGGCAATGTGAGGGCTCATACTGTATACAGGAGGCAATGTGAGAACTTATATTGTATACAGGAGGCAATGTGAGAACTTATATTGTATACAGGAGGCAATGTGAGGGCTCATACTGTATATAGGGGGCAATGTGAGAGCTCATATTGTATACAGGAGGCAATGTGAGAGCTAATACTGTATATAGGGGGCAATGTGAGAGCTCATACTGTATAGAGGAGGCAATGTGTCGGCTCATACTGTATACAGGAGGCAATGTGTGGGCTCATACTGTACAGTATACAGGAGGCAATGTGAGCGCTCATATTGTATACAGGAGGCAATGTGAGGGCTCATACTGTATAAAGGGGGCAATGTGAGAGCTCATACTGTATACAGGAGGCAATGTGTGGGCTCATATTGTATACAGGAGGCAATGTAAGGGCTCATACTGTATATAGGGTCAATGTGAGAGCTCATACTGTATACAGCAGGCAATGTGAGAGCTCATACTGTATATAGGGGCAATGTGTGGGCTTATATTGTATACAGGAGGCAATGTGAGAGCTAATACTGTATATAGGGGGCAATGTGACACCTCAAACTGTATATAGGGGCAATGTGAGAGCTCATATTGTGTACAGGAGGCAATGTGAGAGCTAATACTGTATATAGGGGGCAATGTGTGGTCTCATACTGTATATAGGGGGCAATGTGAGAGCTCATACTGTATACAGCAGGCAATGTGAGAGCTCAAAGTGTATATAGAATGTAAGTCCGCAAAGACAGGGTCCTCTCCCCTCTGTACCAGTCTGTCACTGTAAACTTTTTTTTACTGTAAATTATATTTATGACCCTGTATGTAACCCCTTTCTCATGTACAGCACCATGGAATTAATGGTGCTATATAAATACATAAAAATAATAATAATAATAATAATAATAATATATAGCGGCAATGTGAGCGCCCATATTGTATACAGGAGGCAATGTGTGGGCTAATACTGTATATAGGGGGCAATGTGAGAGCTCATACTGTATATAGGGGGCAATGTGAGAAGCTCATACTGTATACAGGAGGCAATGTGAGCGCTCATATTTTATACAGGAGGCAATGTGTGGGCTCATACTGTATATAGGAGGCAATGTGTGGGCTCATACTGTATATAGGGGGCAATGTGTGGGCTCATACTGTATATAGAGGGCAATGTGAGAAGCTCATACTGTTTATAGGATGCAATGTGAGAGATCATACTGTATACAGGAGGCAATGTGTGGGCTCATACTGTATATAGGATGCAATGTGAGAGCTCATACTGTATACAGGAGGCAATATGAGCGCTCATATTTTATACAGGAGGCAATGTGAGAGCTCATATTGTATACAGGAGGCAATGTGAGAGCTAATACTGTATATAGGGGGCAATGTGAGAGCTCATACTGTATACAGGAGGCAATGTGTGGGCTCATACTGTACACAGGAGGCAATGTGTGGGCTCATACTGTATACTGGAGGCAATGTGAGAGCTCATCTTGTATACAGGAGACAATGTGTGGGCTAAAACTGTATATAGGGGGCAATGTGAGAGCTCATACTGTATATAGGGGGCAATGTGAGAAGCTCATACTGTATACAGGAGGCAATGTGAGCGCTCATACTGTATATAGGGGGCAATGTGTGGGCTCATACTGTATATAGGATGCAATGTGAGAGCTCATACTGTATACAGGAGGCAATATGAGCGCTCATATTGTATACAGGAGGCAATGTGAGAGCTCATATTGTATACAGGAGGCAATGTGAGAGCTAATACTGTATATAGGGGGCAATGTGAGAGCTCATACTGTATACAGGAGGCAATGTGTGGGCTCATACTGTACACAGGAGGCAATGTGTGGGCTCATACTGTATACTGGAGGCAATGTGAGAGCTCATCTTGTATACAGGAGACAATGTGTGGGCTAAAACTGTATATAGGGGGCAATGTGAGAGCTCATACTGTATATAGGGGGCAATGTGAGAAGCTCATACTGTATACAGGAGGCAATGTGAGCGCTCATATTGTATACAGGAGGTAATGTGTGGGCTCATACTGTATACAGGAGGCAATGTGAGCGCTCATACTGTATACAGGAGGCAATGTGAGAGCTCATACTGTATATAGGAGGCAATGTGAGAGCTCATACTGTATACAGGAGGCAATGTGAGCGCTCATATTGTATACAGGAGGTAATGTGTGGGCTCATACTGTATATAGGAGGCAATGTGTGGGCTCATACTGTATATAGGGGGCAATGTGTGGGCTCACACTGTATATAGAGGGCAATGTGAGAAGCTCATACTGTTTATAGGATGCAATGTGAGAGATCATACTGTATACAGGAGGCAATGTGTGGGCTCATACTGTATATAGGAGGCAATGTGAGAGCTCTTATTGTATACAGGAGGCAATGTGAGGACTCATACTGTATACAGGAGGCAATGTGAGAGCTCATACTGTATACAGGAGGCAATGTGAGAGCTCATACTGTATATAGGGGGCAATGTGTGTGCTCATACTGTATACAGGAGGCAATGTGAGCGCTCATACTGTATATAGGGGCAATGTGAGAGCTCATACTGTATACAGGAGGCAATGTGTGGGCTCATACTGTACACAGGAGGCAATGTGTGGGCTCATACTGTATACTGGAGGCAATGTGAGAGCTCATCTTGTATACAGGAGACAATGTGTGGGCTAAAACTGTATATAGGGGGCAATGTGAGAGCTCATACTGTATATAGGGGGCAATGTGAGAAGCTCATACTGTATACAGGAGGCAATGTGAGCGCTCATATTGTATACAGGAGGTAATGTGTGGGCTCATACTGTATACAGGAGGCAATGTGAGCGCTCATACTGTATACAGGAGGCAATGTGAGAGCTCATACTGTATATAGGAGGCAATGTGAGAGCTCATACTGTATACAGGAGGCAATGTGAGCGCTCATATTGTATACAGGAGGTAATGTGTGGGCTCATACTGTATATAGGAGGCAATGTGTGGGCTCATACTGTATATAGGGGGCAATGTGTGGGCTCACACTGTATATAGAGGGCAATGTGAGAAGCTCATACTGTTTATAGGATGCAATGTGAGAGATCATACTGTATACAGGAGGCAATGTGTGGGCTCATACTGTATATAGGAGGCAATGTGAGAGCTCTTATTGTATACAGGAGGCAATGTGAGGACTCATACTGTATACAGGAGGCAATGTGAGAGCTCATACTGTATACAGGAGGCAATGTGAGAGCTCATACTGTATATAGGGGGCAATGTGTGTGCTCATACTGTATACAGGAGGCAATGTGAGCGCTCATACTGTATACAGGAGGCAAGGTGAGCGCTCATATTGTATACAGGAGGCAATGTGAGAGCTCATATTGTATACAGGAGGCAATGTGAGAGCTCATACTGTATACAGGAGGCAAGGTGAGCGCTCATATTGTATACAGGAGGCAATGTGAGAGCTCATACTGTATATAGGGGGCAATGTGTGGGCTCATACTGTATACAGGAGGCAATGTGAGAGCTCATATTGTATACAGGAGGCAATGTGAGAGCTCATACTGTATATAGGGGGCAATGTGTGGGCTCATACTGTATACAGGAGGCAATGTGAGAGCTCATACTGTATACAGGAGGCAAGGTGAGCGCTCATATTGTATACAGGAGGCAATGTGAGAGCTCATACTGTATATAGGGGCAATGTGAGAGCTCATACTGTATACAGGAGGCAATGTGAGGGCTCATAATGTATATAGGAGGCAATGTGAGAGCTCATACTGTATACAGGAGGCAATGTGAGTGCTCATATTGTATACAGGAGGCAATGTGAGAGCTCATACTGTATATAGGGGGCAATGTGTGGGCTCATACTGTATACAGGAGGCAATGTGAGAGCTCATACTGTATACAGGAGGCAAGGTGAGCGCTCATATTGTATACAGGAGGCAATGTGAGAGCTCATACTGTATATAGGGGCAATGTGAGAGCTCATACTGTATACAGGAGGCAAGGTGAGCGCTCATATTGTATACAGGAGGCAATGTGAGAGCTCATACTGTATATAGGGGCAATGTGAGAGCTCATACTGTATACAGGAGGCAATGTGAGAGCTCATACTGTACACAGGAGGCAATGTGAGAGCTCATACTGTATACAGGAGGCAATGTGAGAGCTCATACTGTATATAAGATGCAATGTGAGAGCTCATACTGTATACAGGAGGCAATGTGTGGGCTCATACTGTATATAGGGGGCAATGTGAGGGCTCATAATGTATATAGGAGGCAATGTGAGAGCTCATACTGTATACAGGAGGCAATGTGAGCGCTCATATTGTATACAGGAGGCAATGTGTGGGCTCATACTGTATACAGGAGGCAATGTGAGAGCTCATACTGTATACAGGAGGCAATGTGAGAGCTCATACTGTATACAGGAGGCAATGTGAGCGCTCATATTGTATACAGGAGGCAATGTGTGGGCTCATACTGTATACAGGAGGCAATGTGTGGGCTCATACTGTATACAGGAGGCAATGTGAGAGCTCATACTGTATACAGGAGGCAATGTGAGAAGCTCATACTGTATACAGGAGGCAATGTGAGCGCTCATATTGTATACAGGAGGCAATGTGTGGGCTCATACTGTATATAGGGGCAATGTGAGAGCTCATACTGTATATAGGGGCAGTATGGGGGCTCTTACAGTATATACGAGACAATGTGAAAGGCTCATACTGTATACAGGAGGCAATGTGAAAGGCTTATACTGTATACAGGAGGCAATATTGGGGCTCATACTGTATATAGGTATTAATGTGGGGGCTATTCCTGAGTATAGGAGGCAATGTGAGGGCTCATACTGTATATAGGAGGCAATGTGTGGGCTCATACTGTATATAGGGGCAATGTTTGGGCTTATACTGTATATGGGATGCAATATGAGAGCTCATATTGTATACAGGAGGCAATGTGTGGGCTCATACTGTATATAGGGGCAATGTGTGGGCTCATACTGTATATAGGGGCAATGTGTGGGCTCATACTGTATATAGGGGCAATGTTAGGAGCTCATACTGTATACAGGAGGCAATGTGAGAGCTCATACTGTATATAGGGGGCAATGTGAGAGCTCATACTGTATACAGGAGGCAATGTGTGGGCTCATACTGTATATAGGGGGCAATGTGAGAGCTCATACTGTATACAGGAGGCAATGTGAGAGCTCATACTGTATATAGGGGGCAATGGGAGAGCTCATACTGTATATAGGGGGCAATGGGAGAGCTCATACAGTATACAGGAGGCAATGTGAGAGCTCATACTGTATATAGGGGGCAATGTGAGAGCTCATACTGTATACAGGAGGCAATGTGTGGGCTCATACTGTATATAGGGGGCAATGGGAGAGCTCATACAGTATACAGGAGGCAATGTGAGAGCTCATACTGTATATAGGGGGCAATGTGAGAGCTCATACTGTATACAGGAGGCAATGTGAGAGCTCATACTGTATACAGGAGGCAATGTGAGAGCTCATACTGTATACAGGAGGCAATGTGAGAGCTCATACTGTATACAGGAGGCAATGTGAGAGCTCATACTGTATACAGGAGGCAATGTGTGGGCTCATACTGTATACAGGAGGCAATGTGAGCTCTCATATTGTATACAGGAGGCAATGTGTGGGCTCATACTGTATATAGGGGCAATGTGTGGGCTCATACTGTATACAGGAGGCAATGTGAGAGCTCATACTGTATACAGGAGGCAATGTGAGCTCTCATATTGAATACAGGAGGCAATGTGTGGGCTCATACTGTATACAGGAGGCAATGTGTGGGCTCATACTGTATACGGGAGGCAATGTGAGAGCTCATACTGTATATAGGTTGCTATGTGAGAGCTCATACTGTATATAGGATGCAATGTGAGAGCTCATACTGTGTATAGGGGCAATGTGAGCCCTCATATTGTAAACAGGAGGCAATGTGTGGACTCATACTGTATACAGCCAAGGTACATTCCTGAATCCCCATAATGTTAAAATAGATACCAATAAAAGTAAAATTAATTGAGACATCAGTAGGTTAAGTGTTTTTGAATATCCATATTGAATCAGAAGCCCCATATAATCCTGTATAAAGGTTAATAATGGCCCCATAAGATGCTCCATAGACACATTTGCCCAATATAGTGCTGCAGAAATGTTGATTATGGCCCCATAAGGTGCTCCATAAAGATATTTGCGCCATATAGTGCTGCAGAAACGTTGATTATGGCCCCATAAGATGCTCCATAAAGATATTTGCGCCATATAGTGCTGCAGAAATGTTGATTATGGCCCCATAAGATGCTCCATAGAGACATTTGCCCCGTATAGTGCTGCAGAAACGTTGATTATGGCCCCATAAGATGCTCCATAAAGATATTTGCCCCATATAGTGCTGCACAAACGTTAATTATGGCCCCATAAGATGCTCCATATAGACACTTGCCCCATATAGTGCTGCACAAACGTTAATTATGGCCCCATAAGATGTTCCATACAGACATTTGCCCCATATAATGCTGCACAAACGTTATGGCCCCATAACATGCTCCATACAGACACTTGCCCCATATAGTGCTGCACAAATGTTGATTATAGCCCCATACAGACACTTGCCCCATATAGTGCTGCACAAATGTTGATTATGGCCCCATACAGACACTTGCGCCATATAGTGCTGCACAAACGTTATGGCCCCATAAGATGCTCCATACACACACTTGCCCCATATAGTGCTGCACAAACGTTTTGGCCCCATAAGATGCCCCATACAGATATTTGCCCCGTTATAGTGCTGCACAAACGTTATGGCCCCATAAGATGCTCTATACAGACACTTGCCCCATTATAGTGCTGCACAAACGTTATGGCCCCATAAGATGCTCCATACAAACACTTGCCCCATTATACTGCACAAACGTTAATTATGGCCCCATAAGATGCTCCATACAGACATTTGCCCCATATAATGCTGCACAAACGTTATGGCCACATAAGATGCCCCATACAGACACTTGCCCCATTTGCTGTTGCTGTGATAAAAAAATCACATACTCAACTCTCCGTCACTCAGGCCCCTGGCACTTTCAATATTCACCTGCTCCTCGTTCCAGCTGCCGCTCCATCTTCAGCGTCTTCTGCACTGACTTTCAGGCAGAGGGCACACACTAACCACGTCACCGCGCCCTCTGACCTGAGCGTCACTGCAGAAGACGCTGAAGACAGAGCGGCAGCTGGAACGAGGAGCAGGTGAATATCGCGCAGCGCTCCCCTCCCCGTATACTCACCTGCTCCTGGCGCGGTGCAGTCCCTGCTTCCCGGCGCTGCAGCTTCTCCCTGTACTCAGCGGTCACCGTTACCGTTCATTACAGTAATGAATATGCGGCTCCACCCATACACTTTCCGGTCCCTACTCAACCCAAGAGAGCAGGCCCCAACCACAGATCTCCGCGCTGACGATCTGGCCAATTACTTCAAAGAAAAAATTGACCACATTCGACAGGAAATCATTTCCCAATCTCTTCATACCAAGCACTGTCCTCCCTCCCCCACTGCATCTAGTTCACTCTCTGACTTTGAACCAGTTACAGAAGAAGAAGTAAGCAGGCTCCTTGCATCTTCTCGCCCGACCACTTGCACCAGCGACCCCATTCCGTCGCATCTCCTCCAGTCCCTTTCCCCGGCTGTCACCTCTCACCTAACAAAAATATTCAACCTTTCCCTCACTTCCGGTATTTTTCCCTCCTCATTTAAGCATGCCATCATACATCCACTACTTAAAAAGCCCTCCCTCGATCAAAATTGTGCCGCTAATTATAGACCTGTCTCTAATCTTCCCTTCATCTCTAAACTCTTGGAACGCCTGGTCCACTCCCGTCTTACCCGCTATCTCTCAGATAATTCTCTTCTCGACCCTCTTCAATCTGGTTTCCGCTCTTTACACTCTACTGAAACTGCCCTCACTAAAGTCTCTAATGACCTACTAACAGCTAAATCTAATGGTCACTATTCCATGCTAATTCTCTTGGATCTCTCCGCAGCATTCGACACTGTGGATCATCAGCTCCTCCTCACTATGCTCTGCTCCATCGGCCTCAAGGACACCGTTCTCTCTTGGTTCTCCTCCTATCTCTCTGGCCGATCCTTCACTGTTTGTTTTGCTGGTTCCTCCTCCTCTCACCTTCCCCTTACTGTTGGGGTTCCTCAAGGATCAGTCCTAGGCCCCCTCCTCTTCTCTTTGTATACTGCCCCTATTGGACAAACAATCAGTAGATTTGGTTTCCAGTACCATCTCTATGCTGACGACACCCAATTATATACCTCTTCTCCTGTTATCACGCCGACCTTTTTAGAAAACACCAGTGATTGTCTTACCGCTGTCTCTAACATCATGTCCTCCCTCTATCTGAAACTGAACCTGTCAAAAACTGAACTCCTCGTGTTCTCTCCCTCTACAAACCTACCTTTGCCCGACATTGCCATCTCTGTGTGCGGTTCCACCATTACTCCAAAGCAACATGCCCGCTGCCTTGGAGTCATCCTTGATTCCGAGCTTTCATTCACCCCCCACATCCGATCACTGGCTCGCTCTTCTTATCTGCATCTCAAAAACATTTCCAGAATTCGCCCTTTTCTTACTTTCGACTCTGCAAAAACTCTTACTGTCTCACTTATTCATTCTCGTCTGGACTATTGTAACTCTCTACTAATTGGCCTACCTTTTACCAGACTCTCCCCGCTCCAATCTGTCCTGAATGCTGCTGCCAGGATCATATTCCTCGCCAACCGTTACACCGATGCCTCTACCTTGTGCCAGTCATTACACTGGCTACCCATCCAATCCAGAATCCAGTACAAAACTACTACCCTCATCCACAAAGCACTCCATGGCTCAGCACCACCCTACATCTCCTCTCTGGTCTCAGTCTACCAACCTACCCGTGCCCTCCGCTCTGCTAATGACCTCAGGTTAGCATCCTCAATAATCAGAACCTCCCACTCCCGTCTCCAAGACTTTACACGTGCGGCGCCGATTCTTTGGAATGCACTACCTAGGTTAATACAATTAATCCCCAATCCCCACAGTTTTAAGCGTGCCCTAAAAACTCATTTGTTCAGATTGGCCTACCGCCTCAACGCATTAACCTAATTATCCCTGTGTGGCCTATTAATAAAAAAACAACAACATAATCACGTTCCTCCATCATGTTCTCATACACTTTATGCAGTTAATAGCCTCTGTGTCTGTACTGTTACATACTTAGGCAGTTAACTGGTTCATGCAGCTTTACATGAACACCCGAGCCTTACACTATGGCTGGTCCAAATAACTAAAGCAATTGTTACCATCCACCTCTCGTGTCTCCCCTTTTCCTCATAGATTGTAAGCTTGCGAGCAGGGCCCTCATTCCTACTGGTATCTGTTTTGAACTGTGATTTCTGTTATGCTGTAATGTCTATTGTCTGTATAAGTCCCCTCTATAAGTTGTAAAGCGCTGCGGAATATGTTGGCGCTATATAAATAAAATTATTATTATTATTATTATTATATGGGAGGCTCATACTGTATACAGGAGGCAATGTGAGAACTCATTCTATACGGGATGCAATGTGAGCGCTCATACTGTATACAGGAGGCAATGTGTGGGTTCACACTGTATATAGGGGGCAATGTGAGAGCTCATACTGTATACAGGAGGCAATGTATGGGATCATACTGTATACAGGAGGCAGTGTGAGAGCTCATACTGTATACTGGAGGCAATGTGAGCGCTCATATTGTATACAGGAGGCAATGTGAGAGCTCATACTGTAGATAGGGGCAATGTGAGAGCTCATACTGTATACAGGAGGCAATGTGAGAGCTCATACTGTACATAGGGGCAATGTGAGAGCTCATACTGTATATAGGAAGCAATGTGTGGGTTTACACTGTATATAGGGGCAATGTGAGGGCTCATACTGTATACAGGAGGCAATGTGAAAGCTCATACTGTATACAGGAGGCAATGTGTGGCCTCATACTGTACATAGGGGCAATGTGAGAGCTCATACTGTATACAGGAGGCAATGTGAGCGCTCATATTGTATACAGGAGGCAATGTGTGGGTTCACACTGTATATAGGGGGCAATGTGAGAGCTCATACTGTACATAGGGGCAATGTGAGAGCTCATACTGTATACAGGAGGCAATGTGAGAGCTCATACTGTATATAGGAGGCAATGTGAGAGCTCATACTGTATATAGGGGCAATGTGAGAGCTCATACTGTATACAGGAGGTAATGTGAGAGCTCATACTGTATATAGACTGCCAGGACCCGAAAACCTTCTCCCACAAAGTGACACCACACATGCTTACTCAAATATAACTTTTATTTAAATAACAGTCTTATTCAAAAGATTTATCTTTTCTCTTTGGCTTAAATTATGGTCGCAGCTTATCACAGGCAACAATTTGCCAACCAAACGGGTGCAGGGAGATTGTCTGCCTTCCGGTAACCCGGTGCAGGTATCATCACCTATTATAAAATCCACCCATTCCGCAGCTGCAACTGAAAAAACAACCAAACCATAACAGGGAAGGGAGGGCGGGAACCAGGTCCGGGTTCAGAGTGAGGGACCGGAAGTCGCGTCCAGCGCGAGGTCCCTCCTCCGAAATAAGCCACGCCCGCCTCGCGCGGCCGGTCCCACCCCGAACGACGTCACTCTGTGGGAGACCGGGGCTAGCCATGCAGGAGGGCCCGGCAGTCAGGGGACAGCGGGATTGCCGCAGTGTCCCTCAGACTGCCAGGACCCGAAAACCTTCTCCCACAAAGTGACGCCACACATGCTTACTCAAATATAACTTTTATTTAAATAACAGTCTTATTCAAAAGATTTATCTTTTCTCTTTGGCTTAAATTATGGTCGCAGCTTATCACAGGCAACAATTTGCCAACCAAACGGGTGCAGGGAGATTGTCTGCCTTCCGGTAACCCGGTGCAGGTATCATCACCTATTATAAAATCCACCCATTCCGCCACGGAGTAGCCCAGGAACCAAGCTACGACCCACCCACAGAATGGAGAGCCTGAATCACTCCTTCACGAAGACCGTCCAAAAATATATCCAAACCGGCATCGTTAAGATGAACCCCATCTGGAAGGAGAAAACCCGCATTGTCACCCTCCAAACGGTGGTGTCTTACCACCACACCGTTCTTAAATCTAACAAAACGGGATATTCTCTGGTTTAGAGTGCGCCTAGACCTCTCCATGGCACTCAGCTCCCTGGCACCCCGCCAGACCCGCCTTGGAATCAGCTCCGACCAAACCAGACGCATGTCCGGAAAGAAACCTGGAAATTTATCGAGATCAGCTCTCATAAGAGTCAATAATTCAGCGAGGGGAAAAGAGGCCAGGTCGTTTCCTCCAGCATGGATCACCACCACCGTCGGGGAAGACGCAACTCTCGCGATCCGCACAACTTCCGGAATGACTTGAGACCAGGTAAGGCCCCTCGTGCCTCGCCAGATGATATCCACATCGGAGAAACCGAGCGATCGCCCTCCAGGGCACAATTCAGCACGCCGAGCTGCCCAATAAATGTAAGAGTGACCCAGCAGCCATACGCTGGGACGCACACCATCTGAAACAAATAACATTCATTAAGCAAAACAGAGGGATATGAGCGTTGGAAGGAAAAACAGTAACATCAAAACAGAGCGTCCGTATGGTACGTATTACAAAACTAATTCGGGCCTGATATACCTAGCGAAACAACGGGACTTCCATCTACCCACTCTCTGGATATCTGATTCAAACAAACCAGCCCTGGAGGCTTCCGTAGCCGCGCCGATTCTAAAGGAATGCGTGCCGAATTCTGCAGCAGGAAGGCCTAAAAACGAAAGCGCAAGCCTCAGGATCGATAAAAACTGATCCGCAAGTAGGGGGGAGCCGTTCTCGTGTACGAAAAATTGGGCTCCGGCGCTCCTGACCTGCATGTAACTGTTGATTAAAACCAAAGGACAAGTCGTATCTTTTATGGCAAAAAGGGGGAACCACGTGCCCCTCCCTTCCTGGTCGGTTTTGGATCTGTGAACTCTGATCCTTAGACCATTGTCGCAGATCACTACGTCGTCCAGTTGCAAGCCCCCTGACTTGCGGCGGGACGAGGGGAGAATCTCGCTAACTCGCATAGCCCCGAAAAATGCTAGGCCAAAAGCCGCAGAAATCAAAACGGCCTCGTATGCAGAATCGCAAACGCTGCTGGAAGCTCCGATTAAGTTAGTCAGGAGAGAAAAAGAGATGGGTCTCCTAATGTCGCTCCGTGTGCTCGTCCGTTGCCAGCCTTTTAGAACTTGGCTGATCAAAAAATGTTTAGTTGAATCTGACCAACCGCGCAACTTAAAATGAAATGCTAAACCCGAAATGCGGTTACGCGCAACCGTGCCAGATACCCCAGCGGTCTGCAAGCGCGCCAAAAAAGCCAACGTGACTTGAACTCTCAGGGAATCTGAGGAACCTACCGGTTTATCCTCTGCCACAATGCACCACTCATCCCACGCCTTACCGTATGCTCTCCAGGTAGAAGGAGCAATGGATGACCGTATCAAAGGAATTAGTTCTCCAGGACATCCCAGACCAAGGGAGGGCATGCCAGGATTCGCGTTTGCTCCTTCCGAAGCTGACCAAATCGATCCTGCAAAGGAGACACGTTAGTAAAATCCGTTAACACTACGTTATTACCAGATACAACTGAAGCTTTAACCCAAACGTTGAGCTCTAAACATTTTAAAACAATGAATCTGATAATCTTTATGACAGGTGGTGAGGAAGATGAAAGGTAATTTATAGCATGCGCAGAGCTGACCGTGTGGAATCGCAAAAGAATGCGCTTGTTTAGGAGACATCGACCCCAGAGCTCCATAGACGCCGCCAGGGAAAACAACTCGGTTAAAGTTGAATCTTGATCCCATGTCCTAGTGCACCAAGACTCGGGCCACGTGCAAACGCATTTTTGGTCTCTGAAACGCACGCTGAAACCGTAGATGCCCGCTGACTCAAACCAAAGATCCAAGCTATCGCTGTCGCAGAACTCTTCCTGAAAGCATGTAGTTCCATTGTAGGAGAGTAGGAAACGCTGCCATACCATCAAATCACTACGTAACTGTGAGGAAATCCTGATTCTGTGGTGAGGCTGCTTCACTCCTCTCGTGGCAAGTATCAACCTCCGGGAAAAAATTCTGCCCATCGGCATTATCTTGCAAGCGAAGTTCAAACAGCCGAGGAGGGATTGCATCTGAATTAAGGAGACCTTACCCACCTGTTGTGATTTTGCTTTTTGCTCCCTCTAGTGGTCATTAGTGATTTGACTCTGGAGCGTCTGTCTTTTCCTATATCCTCACCTGGGCCGTTAGTTCAGGGGCGTTGCTATATAAGCTCCCTGGACCTTCAGTTCAATGCCTGGCATCGTTGAAATCAGAGCTAATCTGTTGTGCTCTTGTCCTCTGATCCTGGTTCCTGTTTTTCAAGCTAAGTCTGCTTCTTTGCTTTTTGCTTTTGTTTTGTTTGGTATTTTTGTCCAGCTTGTTCCTATCTGTATCCTGACCTTTGCTGGAAGCTCTAGGGGGCTGGTGTTCTCCCCCCGGACCGTTAGACGGTTCGGGGGTTCTTGAATCTCCAGCGTGGATTTTTATAGGGTTTTTGTTGACCAGATAAGTTATCTTGCTTTATTCTGCTATTAGTAAGCTGGCCTCTCTTTGCTGAACCTGGTTCATTTCTGTGTTTGTCATTTCCTCTTACCTCACCGTTATTATTTGTGGGGGGCTTGTATCTTGCTTTGGGGTCCCTTTCTCTGGAGGCAAGAGAGGTCTTTGTTTTCTTCTCCTAGGGGTAGTTAGATTCTCCGGCTGGCGCGAGTCATCTAGCGATCACCGTAGGCATGATCCCCGGCTACTTCTAGTGTTGGCGTTAGGAGTAGCTATTTGGTCAACCCAGTTACCACAGCCCTATGAGCTGGATTTTTTGTATCTTGCAGACTTACACGTTCCTCTGAGACCCTGTCCACTGGGGTCATAACAGTATGCCAGGCCAGTATTAAATGTTTAATGCATTGCAGAAGTGGGATTATAAGAAAGAAAATTTTGAGGTTTTTTTTTCCCTCTCTCATTTTTTTTTTTTCTTTTCCCCTTTACCTCAGAGTGGCTTAAGCTTGCTGCAGACATGAATGTCCAGACCTTGATTACAAGTGTGGACCAGCTTGCCGCTCGTGTGCAGGGTATACAAGATTATGTTACCAGAAATCCTAGGTCTGAACCCAAGATTCCGATTCCTGAACTGTTTTCAGGAGACCGATTTAAGTTTAGGAATTTCAGGAATAATTGTAAATTATTTTTGTCCCTGAAACCTTGTTCGTCTGGAGACTCTGCTCAACAAGTAAAAATTGTTATTTCATTCTTACGGGGTGACCCTCAGGATTGGGCTTTTTCGTTGGCGCCAGGAGATCCGGCATTGGCTGATATTGATGCGTTTTTTCTGGCGCTCGGTTTACTTTATGAGGAACCCAATCTTGAGATTCAGGCAGAGAAAGCCTTGCTGGCTATGTCTCAGGGCCAGGACGAGGCTGAGGTGTATTGCCAAAAATTTCGGAAATGGTCCGTGCTGACACATTGGAACGAGTGTGCACTGGCCGCTAATTTTAGAAATGGCCTTTCTGAGGCCATTAAGAATGTTATGGTGGGTTTTCCCATTCCCACAGGTCTGAATGATACCATGTCCCTGGCTATTCAAATTGACCGGCGGTTGCGGGAGCGCAAAACCGCAAATTCCCTCATGTTGTTGTCTGAACAGACACCTGATGTGATGCAATGTGATAGAAAAACCGCAAATTCCCTCATGGTGTTGTCTGAACGGACACCTGATTTGATGCAATGTGATAGAATCCTGACTAGAAATGAGAGGAAAATTCATAGACGCCGGAATGGCTTGTGCTACTACTGTGGTGATTCTACACATGTTATCTCAGCATGCTCTAAACGTATATCTAAGGTTGTTAGTCCTGTCACCGTTGGTAATTTGCATCCTAAGTTTATTCTGTCTGTAACTTTGATTTGCTCACTGTCATCTTATCCTGTCATGGCGTTTGTAGATTCAGGTGCTGCCCTGAGTCTTATGGATCTCTCATTTGCTAAGCGCTGTGGTTTTATTCTTGAACCATTAGAAAATCCTATCCCTCTTAGGGGTATTGATGCTACGCCATTGGCAGAAAATAAGCCGCAGTATTGGACACAGGTTACCATGTGCATGACTCCTGAACACCGCGAGGTGATACGTTTTCTCGTTCTACATAAAATGCATGATTTGGTTGTTTTGGGGCTGCCATGGTTACAGACCCATAATCCAGTCCTTGACTGGAAGGCTATGTCAGTGTCTAGTTGGGGCTGTCGTGGTATTCATGAGGATTCCCTGCCTGTGTCTATTGCTTCTTCTACGCCTTCGGAAGTTCCGGAGTACTTGTCTGATTATCAGGATGTCTTTAGCGAGTCCAGGTCCAGTGCATTGCCTCCTCATAGGGAATGTGACTGTGCAATAGATTTGATTCCAGGCAGTAAATTTCCTAAGGGAAGACTGTTTAATCTGTCGATACCTGAACATACCGCTATGCGTTCATATATCAAGGAGTCTCTGGAGAAAGGACACATCCGTCCGTCTTCTTCCCCTCTTGGTGTGGGATTCTTTTTTGTGGCTAAAAAGGACGGATCTTTGAGGCCTTGTATTGACTATCGGCTTTTAAATAAGATCACTGTCAAATTTCAGTATCCTTTGCCGCTGTTGTCTGACTTGTTTGCCCGGATTAAAGGTGCCAAGTGGTTTACCAAGATAGACCTTCGTGGTGCGTACAACCTTGTGCGCATTAAGCAAGGGGATGAATGGAAAACCGCATTCAATACGCCCGAAGGTCATTTTGAGTACTTGGTGATGCCTTTTGGGCTCTCTAATGCCCCTTCAGTTTTTCAGTCCTTTATGCATGACATTTTCCGGAACTATCTGGATAAATTTCTGATCGTTTATCTGGATGATATTCTGTTTTTTTCTGATAATTGGGACTCGCATGTGGAGCAGGTCAGGATGGTCTTTAAAATTTTGCGTGAAAATTCTTTGTTTGTCAAGGGCTCAAAGTGTCTTTTTGGTGTACAGAAGGTTCCCTTTTTGGGGTTCATTTTTTCCCCCTCTGCTGTGGAGATGGACCCAGTCAAGGTCCGAGCTATTCTTGATTGGACTCAGCCCTCGTCAGTTAAGAGTCTTCAGAAGTTCTTGGGTTTCGCTAACTTCTACCGTCGTTTTATCGCTAACTTTTCTAGCATTGTGAAACCTTTGACGGATATGACCAAGAAGGGCTCCGATGTGGTTAATTGGGCTCCTGCTGCCGTGGAGGCTTTCCAGGAGTTGAAACGTCGGTTTACTTCGGCGCCTGTTTTGTGCCAGCCTGATGTCTCGCTTCCCTTTCAAGTTGAGGTGGATGCTTCAGAGATTGGAGCAGGGGCCGTTTTGTCGCAGAGAGGCCCTGGTTGCTCTGTTATGAGACCTTGCGCCTATTTCTCTAGGAAGTTTTCGCCTGCGGAGCGAAATTATGATGTGGGCAATCGGGAGTTGTTGGCCATGAAATGGGCATTTGAGGAGTGGCGTCATTGGCTCGAGGGTGCTAAGCATCGTGTGGTGGTCTTGACTGATCACAAAAATCTGATGTATCTCGAGTCTGCTAAACGCCTGAATCCTAGACAGGCCCGCTGGTCATTGTTTTTCTCCCGTTTTGACTTTGTTGTCTCGTATTTACCAGGTTCAAAGAATGTGAAGGCCGATGCTCTTTCCAGGAGCTTTGTGCCTGATGCTCCTGGAGTCGCTGAACCTGTTGGTATTCTTAAGGATGGTATTATCTTGTCAGCTATTTCTCCTGATCTGCGACGTGTGTTGCAGAGATTTCAGGCTGATAGGCCTGATTCTTGTCCACCTGACAGACTGTTTGTGCCTGATAAGTGGACCAGCAGAGTCATTTCCGAGGTTCATTCCTCGGTGTTGGCAGGTCACCCAGGAATTTTTGGCACCAGAGATCTGGTGGCCAGATCCTTTTGGTGGCCTTCCTTGTCTAGGGATGTGCGGTCATTTGTACAGTCCTGTGGGACTTGTGCTCGAGCTAAGCCTTGCTGTTCTCGTGCCAGCGGGTTGCTCTTGCCCTTGCCTGTCCCTAAGAGACCTTGGACACATATCTCCATGGATTTCATTTCTGATCTTCCGGTGTCTCAGGGCATGTCTGTTATCTGGGTGATATGTGATCGCTTCTCCAAGATGGTCCGTTTGGTTCCTTTGCCTAAACTGCCTTCCTCTTCCGATCTGGTTCCTGAGTTTTTCCAGAACGTGGTTCGTTTGCACGGCATCCCTGAGAATATTGTGTCAGACAGAGGATCCCAGTTCGTTTCCAGATTCTGGCGATCCTTTTGTAGTAGGATGGGCATTGACTTGTCGTTTTCGTCTGCTTTCCATCCTCAGACTAATGGACAGACGGAGCGAACTAATCAGACTTTGGAGGCTTATTTGAGGTGTTTTGTCTCTGCTGATCAGGACGATTGGGTGACCTTCTTGCCGTTTGCTGAGTTTGCCCTTAATAATCGGGCTAGTTCCGCCACCTTGGTTTCGCCGTTTTTCTGCAACTCTGGTTTCCACCCTCGTTTTTCTTCGGGTCATGTGGAACCTTCTGACTGCCCTGGGGTGGATTCTGTGGTGGATAGGTTGCAGCGGATCTGGAATCTTGTGGTGGACAACTTGAAGTTGTCACAGGAGAGGGCTCAGCGCTTTGCCAACCGCCGCTGCGGTGTGGGTCCCCGACTACGTGTTGGGGATTTGGTGTGGCTTTCTTCCCGCTTTGTTCCTATGAAGGTTTCCTCTCCCAAATTTAAACCTCGTTTTATTGGTCCTTACAAGATATTGGAAATTCTAAATCCTGTATCCTTTCGCCTGGATCTACCTGTGTCGTTTGCTATCCACAACGTGTTTCATAGGTCCTTGTTGCGGCGGTACGTTGTGCCTGTGGTTCCTTCTGCTGAGCCTCCTGCTCCGGTGTTGGTTGAGGGCGAGTTGGAGTACGTGGTGGAGAAGATCTTGGATTCTCGTCTCTCCAGGCGGAGGCTTCAGTACCTGGTCAAGTGGAAGGGCTATGGTCAGGAAGATAATTCCTGGGTGGTCGCCTCTGATGTTCATGCGGCCGATTTAGTTCGTGCCTTTCACGCCGCTCATCCTGATCGCCCTGGTGGTCGTGGTGAGGGTTCGGTGACCCCTCACTAAGGGGGGGGTACTGTTGTGATTTTGCTTTTTGCTCCCTCTAGTGGTCATTAGTGATTTGACTCTGGAGCGTCTGTCTTTTCCTTTATCCTCACCTGGGCCGTTAGTTCAGGGGCGTTGCTATATAAGCTCCCTGGACCTTCAGTTCAATGCCTGGCATCGTTGAAATCAGAGCTAATCTGTTGTGCTCTTGTCCTCTGATCCTGGTTCCTGTTTTTCAAGCTAAGTCTGCTTCTTTGCTTTTTGCTTTTGTTTTGTTTGGTATTTTTGTCCAGCTTGTTCCTATCTGTATCCTGACCTTTGCTGGAAGCTCTAGGGGGCTGGTGTTCTCCCCCCGGACCGTTAGACGGTTCGGGGGTTCTTGAATCTCCAGCGTGGATTTTTATAGGGTTTTTGTTGACCAGATAAGTTATCTTGCTTTATTCTGCTATTAGTAAGCTGGCCTCTCTTTGCTGAACCTGGTTCATTTCTGTGTTTGTCATTTCCTCTTACCTCACCGTTATTATTTGTGGGGGGCTTGTATCTTGCTTTGGGGTCCCTTTCTCTGGAGGCAAGAGAGGTCTTTGTTTTCTTCTCCTAGGGGTAGTTAGATTCTCCGGCTGGCGCGAGTCATCTAGCGATCACCGTAGTCATGATCCCCGGCTACTTCTAGTGTTGGCGTTAGGAGTAGCTATTTGGTCAACCCAGTTACCACAGCCCTATGAGCTGGATTTTTTGTATCTTGCAGACTTACACGTTCCTCTGAGACCCTGTCCACTGGGGTCATAACACCCACCGCTAAGCAACCTGCAATTAATTCCAACAGCTTCACGATCTTATTGTGAGGCAACCTAAATTCCATGGAAACAGAATCGATTTTGATTCCCAGGAAAGTGATAACCGAAACCGGGCCGATCGTTTTCTCCGGGGACAAGGGAACGCCAAACAGGGACATGACCTCCATAAATTTATACAAAGCCTGAGAACACGATTCCGAATTACCTGGGCCCACTAGCAGAAAATCGTCCAGGTAGTGAGTAATTGATGACGAGCGTGTGACCTCTCGGGCAACCCATTCCAGGAATGTGCTGAACATCTCGAAATAATGGCAGGAAATCGAGCAACCCATTGGGAGGCATGTGTCGTAGTAATATCGGTCCTCGACCATGGCGCCTAACAAATGGTAACAGTCCGGGTGCACAGGAAGGAGGCGAAAAGCGGATTCAATATCCGATTTTGCCATGAGGGCCCCTGGCCCGGCTGCTCTTACCATCTCGATAGCTCTGTCAAAAGGAATGTATGTCACTGCGGTGTCGTCACTCGGGATGCCGTCATTCACCGAACTGCCTTTGGGGTAGGACAAATGGTGAATCAGCCGGTATTTCCCATTCTCTTTTTTGGGAACAATGCCCAGCGGGGAAACCCGTAGGTTATAGAAGGGGAGGGTATCGAAAGGACCCCGGAAACGTCCTGCCTGTATTTCCTTGTTCAACTTGTCAGATAATATAGCAGGGTGGTCCCTGGCAGATTTTAAATTAGGAGCCGACTGGGGTTTACCCGAAAAAACGAAAGGAATGAAAAAGCCGAAAGAAAAGCCGAAGCGGAGTTGTGCTGCAGCAGGCTTATTGGGGTACCTGCCCAGCCACGGTTCCATGTTTTTTACGCTCACCGGTGTCATGTGGCTCACCCCCTGAGGGGGCCTTGCTATTGTTTGATTTTTGGGAGGACCGGGTGCACTTGGCTGCCGAATGGTTGCCGCCGCAAGACGAGCATTCATGCTTATATTTGCACAAGCCGTAGAACTTGCAGTGGCCCTCATTGAAAAGCCAACATGTGCCAGGTCTCCGCACAACCGCCGACCCGGCACTGGTATTCGTGCCGGCGGATGAGCCGGGAAAGGGCTGCAGGGTTTTTTGCGCCATCATTAAACGCAGCCATGAATCAGTAGCCTTCACCCCCCACCCTAAATGTGGGTTGACGGCTAGCCGGCGGCGGAAATCTTCATCGTATTTCCACCAAGCGGACCCGCCGTGAGCCTTGTATGAGCTGTATATGCTGTCCAAGTAAATGAATAGCTCAGAGCATCGCTCCGGGTGTTTTTCGCCCATAACGCAGCCCAGAACAGCGAAAGCCTGAAGCCAATTGTTAATAGTTTTGGCTACCTTGGGTTTCCTGTCGTAGACCTTTTCACCCACACGTCTCTCCTTGTCGACCGAGTGCTGCTCGGTCGACATGAGCGACCAAATGTCGATGAACTCATTCGCCCAAATTTGTTCTTTAACGCTAATGTCCAAGTGTGACCCTAAAGGAGGGACACCACAAAAAAGTCCATCCTTGTACAGGTCCTTCTCAAAAAATTAGCATATAGTGTTAAATTTCATTATTTACCATAATGTAATGATTACAATTAAACTTTCATATATTATAGATTAATTATCCACCAACTGAAATTTGTCAGGTCTTTTATTGTTTTAATACTGATGATTTTGGCATACAACTCCTGATAACCCAAAAAACCTGTCTCAATAAATTAGCATATTTCACCCGTCCAATCAAATAAAAGTGTTTTTTAATAACAAACAAAAAAACCAACAAATAATAATGTTCAGTTATGCACTCAATACTTGGTCGGGAATCCTTTGGCAGAAATGACTGCTTCAATGCGGCGTGGCATGGAGGCAATCAGCCTGTGACACTGCTGAGATGTTATGGAGGCCCAGGATGCTTTAATAGCGGCCTTAAGCTCATCCAGAGTGTTGGGTCTTGCGTCTCTCAACTTTCTCTTCACAATATCCCACAGATTCTCTATGGGGTTCAGGTCAGGAGAGTTGGCAGGCCAATTGAGCACAGTAATACCATGGTCAGTAAACCATTTACCAGTGGTTTTGGCACTGTGAGCAGGTGCCAGGTCGTGCTGAAAAATGAAATCTTCATCTCCATAAAGCATTTCAGCCGATGGAAGCATGAAGTGCTCCAAAATCTCCTGATAGCTAGCTGCATTGACCCTGCCCTTGATGAAACACAGTGGACCAACACCAGCAGCTGACATGGCACCCCACACCATCACTGACTGTGGGTACTTGACACTGGACTTCAGGCATTTTGGCATTTCCTTCTCCCCAGTCTTCCTCCAGACTCTGGCACCTTGATTTCCGAATGACATGCAAAATTTGCTTTCATCAGAAAAAAGTACTTGGGACCACTTAGCAACAGTCCAGTGCTGGTTCAAAAGTGGCTTTACCTGGGGAATGCGGCACCTGTAGCCCATTTCCTGCACACGCCTGTGCACGGTGGCTCTGGATGTTTCCACACCAGACTCAGTCCACTGCTTCCTCAGGTTCCCCAAGGTCTGGAATCGGTCCTTCTCCACAATCTTCCTCAGGGTCCGGTCACCTCTTCTCGTTGTACAGCGTTTTCTGCCACATTGTTTCCTTCCAACAGACTTACCATTGAGGTGCCTTGATACAGCACTCTGGGAACAGCCTATTTGTTGAGAAATTTCTTTCTGGGTCTTACCCTCTTGCTTGAGGGTGTCAATGATGGCCTTCTTGACATCTGTCAGGTCGCTAGTCTTACCCATGATGGGGGTTTTGAGTAATGAACCAGGCAGGGAGTTTTTAAAAGCCTCAGGTATCTTTTGCATGTGTTTAGAGTTAATTAGTTGATTCAGAAGATTAGGGTAATAGGTCGTTTAGAGAACCTTTTCTTGATATGCTAATTTATTGAGACAGGTTTTTTGGGTTATCAGGAGTTGTATGCCAAAATCATCAGTATTAAAACAATAAAAGACCTGACAAATTTCAGTTGGTGGATAATGAATCTATAATATATGAAAGTTTAATTGTAATCATTACATTATGGTAAATAATGAAATTTAACACTATATGCTAATTTTTTGAGAAGGACCTGTATATGTCTGGGCGGGGAGGTGGGGAGAGTTTGGGTGGTATAACCGGTTGCAATAGCCTGGGGTTCACGAAAATCCTGCCGCCGGTCATGCTAGATGGGATCGCTGTGTTTGACAGATTAACACTATTACCCCCGTCCCCTCCCCAGGCCCCCGTGAAGGGGTACTCACCGGTTTGCACGTTGGGGTCCGGATGGCTCTGCTCTTGAGTATCATGATTAACGACACTCCGTTTCTCCGCACGGGACCTGGACCTGTGACGGGATGACAAACGCCGACGAGACCTGCCTGATGAGCTATCCGATGTGGATGGAGAACGCCATCTTGATGACCTAGACCGTCTGCTGCGACGACTGGACCTGGACCTGTGGTAACGCCCCTTACTATTGTAACGGCGCCTATGCCTCTTCCGGCGACGGCGACTGCGTCCAGATGAGGATGAAGAGGAGGAGCTGCGAGCGGGGCGGATACCCGCACTCTGTCCGCTGACCAGAGCCAGGGTGCCAGCACCCTGTAAAGGAGTTCCAACACCGGTTGCCACCAGCGATAGAACTGCTGAGGCGCTCTGATGTTCTCCTGCTGCCGTTTGCGATGGAACCATTTGCCCCCCCGGGAATTTGGGAAGAAGGTGCCGTAAAAATCAAAGGGGATGGGGGGAAAGGAGAATCCCCTCTACCGCCTACTTGGGCAATCCCCGCCTGTACCCCCCTCCCCCCCAACGCTGAAGAGGTACCCATTTGCTGCTGAGCTGTCAGTAATGCTCCCCATGCTCTCCCTGCATTACTATTAATATCTTTGCTCGACTGTGGGGTAGGTGGGATAAAGTCCTGAGTCTCCCCTACCCCGTTCCCTGTCCCTCCAGCTTCCTGAGAGGAGGAAGATGACCCCTGCACTCCCCCCATAGCCGCGGCTGTAATCAACCCTGCGCCCGCTCCTGTAGCTATCGACTGGGGCTGCAAGCTTCTTCCCCTAGGAGCAGTGCCTGCCGAGTCCGGTGCGCTGCTATGTATAGGCACTATCCCCTCCTGCATGCACGCTGCTGCTGCTGCACGCCGACCGTTGCCCGCATATGAGGAAGCGCGCGAACTAGATGCGCGCGCGCTCTTTTTAAAAAGCACTGGCGGGCTCAGGCGAGCCGGCGGTCGGGTGGCTCTGGAAGAACGCCGCCCGCCCGACGGCAACGCACGCTCCGCCGCAGGGAGGGAGCCGCTCTCGGCCAGCAGGGCCGCCAGCCAAGTGCTGCCCTCCCTGCTAATCTTATCTCTCACCGCTTGCTGCAGCGGGTCCATCTCGCCGGCAGCCCCAACCAGGTCCGGGTTCAGAGTGAGGGACCGGAAGTCGCGTCCAGCGCGAGGTCCCTCCTCCGAAATAAGCCACGCCCGCCTCGCGCGGCCGGTCCCACCCCGAACGACGTCACTCTGTGGGAGACCGGGGCTAGCCATGCAGGAGGGCCCGGCAGTCAGGGGACAGCGGGATTGCCGCAGTGTCCCTCAGGAGGCAATGTGAGGGCTCATACTGTATACAGGAGGCAATGTGAGAGCTTATACTGTATACAGGAGGCAATGTGAGCGCTCATACTGTATATAGGAGGCAATGTGTGGGCTCATACTGTATACAGGAGGCAATGTGAGAGCTCCTACTGTATACAGGAGGCAATGTGAGAGCTCATACTGTATACAGGAGGCAATGTGTGGGCTCATACTGTATACAGGAGGCAATGTGAGAGCTCCTACTGTATACAGGAGGCAATGTGAGAGCTCATACTGTATACAGGAGGCAATGTGAGAGCTCATACTGTATACAGGAGGCAATGTGTGGGCTCATACTGTATACAGGAGGCAATGTGTGGGCTCATACTGTATACAGGAGGCAATGCGAGCGCTCATATTGTATACAGGAGGCAATGTTAGAGCTCATAGTGTACATAGGAGGCAATGTGTGGGCTCATACTGTATACAGGAGGCAATGTGAGAACTCATACTGTATACAGGAGGCAATGTGAGTGCTCATACTGTATACAGGAGGCAATGTGAGAAGCTCATACTGTATACAGGAGGCAATGTGAGAGCTCATACTGTATACAGGAGGCAATGTGAGAGCTCATACTGTATACAGGAGGCAATGTGAGAGCTCATACTGTATACAGGAGGCAATGTGAGAGCTCATACTGTATACAGGAGGCAATGTGAGAACTCATACTATATACAGGAGGCAATGTGAGAACTCATACTGTATACAGGAGGCAATGTGAGCGCTCATACTGTATACAGGAGGCAATGTGAGAGCTCATACTGTATACAGGAGGCAATGTGTGGGCTCATACTGTATACAGGAGGCAATGTGAGAAGCTCATACTGTATACAGGAGGCAATGTGAGAGCTCATACTGTATACAGGAGGCAATGTGAGAGCTCATACTGTATACAGGAGGCAATGTGAGAGCTCATACTGTATACAGGAGGCAATGTGAGAGCTCATACTGTATACAAGAGGCAATGTGAGAACTCATACTATATACAGGAGGCAATGTGAGCGCTCATATTGTATACAGGAGGCAATGTGAGAGCTCATACTGTATATAGGGGGCAATGTGTGGGCTCATAACAAAACTAGAAGAAAAGGTGCTACAACCGAAGAACACATAATTGGGATTTCAGTATAGTTTTCAGAACAAAAGTGAACGAGCTAACTATTAATTTTAATTTGGGCAACAGGTAACTTCTTTTTTTTCTTCCTTGGACAACTCTGTTAATACACTGTAGTGATCACAAATTATATAGCTGTTTTATTTGTCAAAAAGGTCTGAAGACCAATGGAAAAAATTGCAGCTCCTCACTAGACTGGTCCACCTAGGAAGGTCCAGGGACAGTCAGTGAAGTGAAGCACATGTTGCTGGGGTTTAGCTCTTTTTGTCTTATTTCACTAATATCCTATTGTTGCAGCTTGTGTGTGTGATGATAACACTATATTTTACCATGTACCGTAATTAATGCTTGAGTCATTTCCTCCAGTGAGCCCAAGGTTCCCCTATTACTGTCAGACACAATAGTTTGGCTGGTTTCGCATGTTGTGGCCACAGAGAGGTAATGCGAGTCTGAAACCATGTGGCAAAACTACTGCAAATTTTCGTGGATTTCCAACAAGTAGAGCTTCATATGTCCTTGCTATGAAACCCTATGAATTCACAGTTTTGCCATGCGGCCAGCTACCACACCATGGTTTAATCATGTGGATCTAAGGCACCTTGTACATTGTGTTTTTGGCCATGTTCAGCGGTCTCATCAGGCCTTACGTCTGAACCCCCCGCAAAACAGGATTTGGGCGTATGCGCCGATGGGGCCATTGATTATAATGGTGCTGACAGAATAAATGTATGTGCCTACTAGAAGTGGACACTCAGATGCAGTCTGCTAAGTCTGAATATCCACCTCCAGTAGGTGTATATGCCTGAAAATGATACATGACGGAGCAAACGTTGACTCTGTTGGCACCATTATAGTCCATGGTCCTGTCGGCACATACATCCGAATTCTATTTTGTGGGGGGTTCGGATGCAAGCCATGACAGGACCACTGAATGAGGGCAAGAACGCAATGTGAGAGCACCCTATTCGTTTAGAACCGTGTTCCTCAAGAGCCACCACCAGGTCATGTTTTCAGGATTTCCTTAGTACTGCACAGGTGATTGAATGCTTGCCTGTCCAGGTGATGCAATCATCACATGTGCAATACAAAGAAAATCCTGAAAACATGACCTGTTGGTGGCTTTTGAGGACCGGAGTTGGGGAACACTGGTTTAGAACATCCTTCATTTTGGGCTGCTTCTCACATCAGTCTGCTTTGTACATGTGCTCTCTGTTATTTTTGTGGATAGATCACGGACACATTCTAATTAATGCACTTTCTCATGTGTCTTTTTTTTTTGTCCACACAAAAAAAACCAAAACATAGACATGAGACTTTCATGTATTTTCCATATGCTGCGTTGTACTATTCTTATTGCCTACTGATTGCACTGTGAATTAGTATGGTTCATTGGTTAGCCTTTGTGTATAATACCTGATTATTACTGCACATCTCACCTTTAAGAATTGGTTTTAGATCAAGAGAAAATTAACAGATGAGAAGTAGAACCTTCCAGGTTGGGAAGTAACTATAGGTTTATTGAAGTAGAGAGCCATGAAATTCAGAGAGGCAGAAAACCAGATACAGAAAGGGGTAATCCAAGACTATTTCATTTTTTTTACTATTGGCTTAAGAAATTATAGGCAAGTAGTTGCTAAATACCTGCATGGTGTACCTAGTACCAATCTCTGCCAACATGTATCGGTCACAGACCACAATTCAGCGGCTTCTGCTGATGTCACATCGACAGAGCATGGGCTTTTTCTCTGCTCTGCTTTGTTGACAAGGTATGACTCCTGAAGTCATGCTGATTGTAAGCCAGCTCCCTACTGATTAGCTTCGGGAAGCTAGCTGTCAATCAGCATGACATCGGCAGCCACGCCTCAACAGTGCGGAAGATGAAGAGCTGCTCTGTTCATGTTGAGCTGTTGAATCACTAGCAGGAGTGATTGAGCCGGCGCCAGGTATCAAAAGCAGGTAGTTAGCAATTACCTCCCTGATAGTTTTTAGGCCTATAGTAAAAATAAAAAAGTCCTAGATAAACCCTTGAAGTAAGAATTACAGAGAGGCCTCAAGTGAATCATTAATGGGAGCATCGGTGGAAGAGCCTTGAGACTGCTGTGGGTTGAGAGTGTTGCCCCGTTACAGTGGTGGACCGATAGGTGCCAGCCAGGGGTGGATTTTTAGAGGAGTTTAAATCTTGCTTGGTAACATCTAGGGGAGTAGCTTCTGTGGTTTGATTGCTGGGATCATCAAGGAGTATCCAGTATTACCAGATATGTATCAATGTGAGAGTGTGATGAGGAAACTGTGATGTGCCGACTCTTGTAGCCATAAATCTTGAATGGCTTGTTCGGAATTTTTACGTCAATGGACTGTTGTGAATTCTGCTCTTGGGCTCCCTCCGGTGGTTATAAGTGGTAGCGCTGCTGTCTGTCTTTCACAGCAGTCATCAGGTGTGTCCACTTCGGACTGGGCTATTTAGTCTGGCTTCACCCTTTAGTCAGTGCCTGTTGTCCATTGTTCCTGGAGGATTCACATCCTTTCCTGGTCTCTCCTGATAGCTGTTCCTTTCATCAAAGATAAGTTCTGGCTTTGCTTTTGCAGACCACATGCTGTGGGCTTAATAGTTCAGTTCATTTCTACGTTTTGTTTTGTCCAGCTTGGTCTGTGCAAGGATTTGTTCAGCCATGCTGGTATCCCTGGAGATGCAGATATACCCTCCATATCCTTAGTTGGATGTGGAGATTTTGTACTTTCTGTGGTGGATATTTTCTAGTGTTTTTAATACTGACCGCATAACACTCTGTTCTATCCTTTCTATCTAGCTAGTACGGCCTCCTTTGCTAAATCCTGATTTCAGTCTGCGTGTGTTATTTCCCTCTCCTCTCACAGTCAATATTTGTGGGGGGCTGTCTATCCTTTGGGGATTTTCTCTGAGGCAAGATAGTTTTCCCTTTTCTGTCTCTAGGGGTATTTAGACCTCCAGCTGTGACGAGGTGTCTAGGGAGTGTTAGGAACATCCCACGGCTGCTTCTAGTTGCGGTGTTAAGTTAAGGGTTTGCGGTCAGTACAGGTACCACCTTCTCCAGAGTGTTCCTCATGCTGCTCCTAGGCGACCAGTTCATAACAGTACAACTGGCCAACGATGAGTTAATCGCATCTCAGAAGAAGGAAAAAAAAGTGCTGAACCATTTTTTTTTCTGTAGTCTGTTGTGTTTTTATTTTCCTCTTTACCTCTGGGTGGCTCAGGAGTTTGGTGCTGGCATGGATATTCAGGGATTGGTTTCTCGTGTGGATCAACTTGCTGCTAGAGTACAGGGTATTTCCGATTATATCGTTCAGACTCCGGTTTTGGAGCCTAGAATTCCAACTCCTGATTTGCTTTTTGGGGATAGGTCCAAATTTTTGAGCTTTAAAAATAACTGTAAACTGTTTTTTGCTCTGAAATGCCGTTCCTCTGGTGATTCCACCCAGCAAGTAAAAATTGTCATTTCTCTGCTGCGTGGCGACCCTCAGGATTGGGCATTCTCCCTGGAATCTGGGAATCCGGCTTTGCTTAATGTAGACACCTTTTTTCAGGCGCTAGGGTTATTGTATGAGGAACCTAATTTAGTGGATCATGCTGAGAAGACCTTGTTGGTCCTGAGTCAGGGTCAAGAAGCGGCAGAATTGTATTGCCAGAAATTTAGAAAATGGTCTGTGCTTACTAAATGGAATGAGGATGCCTTGGCGGCAATTTTCAGAAAGGGTCTTTCTGAATCCGTTAAAGATGTTATGGTGGGGTTTCCCACACCTGCTGGTTTGAGTGATTCTATGTCTCTGGCCATTCAGATTGATCGGCGCTTGCGCGAGCGCAGAGTTGTGCACACTGTGGGGTTGTCTCCCGAGCGGAGTCCTGAGCCTATGCAGTGTGATAGGATTGTGTCTAGAGCTGAACAAGGATTCAGACGTCAGAATAGGTTGTGTTTTTACTGCGGCGATTCTGCTCATGTTATTTCTGATTGCCCTAAGCGTGCAAAGAGAATCGCTAGTTCCGTTACCATCAGTACTGTACAACCTAAATTTCTGTTATCTGTGACCCTGATCTGCTCATTATCGTCATTTTCTGTCATGGCATTTGTGGATTTAGGCACCGCTTTGAACTTAATGGACTTAGAATTTGCCAGACGTTGTGGTTTCCCCTTGCAGCCTTTGCAGAACCCTATTCCTTTGAGGGGAATTGATGATACACCGTTGGCTAAAAATAAGCCTCAGTTTTGGACACATCTCACCATGTGCATGGCGGCAGCCCATCAGGAAGATTGTCGTTTTCTGGTGTTGCATAATTTGCATGATGCTATTGTGCTGGGTTTCCCATGGTTACGGGTGCATAATCCGGTATTAGTTTGGAAATCTATGTCTGTGACTAGTTGGGGGTGTCAGGGGGTTCATGATGACGTTCCTTTGATGTCAATTTCCTCTTCCCCCTCTTCTGAAATTCCTGAGTTTTTGTCAGATTTCCAGGATGTATTAGATGAGCCCAAGTCCAGTTCCCTTCCACCGCATAGGGACTGTGATTGTGCTATTGACTTGATTCCAGGCTGTAAGTTCCCTAAGGGTCGACTTTTCAACGTGTCTGTGCCAGAACATGCCACTATGCGGAGTTATGTTAAGGAGTCTTTGGAGAAGGGGCATATTTGGCCATCTTCTTCACCCTTGGGAGCGGGTTTTTTTTTCGTTGCCAAGAAGGATGGTTCCTTGAGACCCTGTATTGATTATCGCCTCTTGAATAAGATTACGGTCAAATTCCAATACCCTTTGCCTCTGCTCTCTGATTTGTTTGCTAGGATTAAGGGGGCTAGTTGGTTTACTAAGATTGACCTTCGAGGGGCATATAATCTTGTTCGTATTAAGCAGGGTGACGAATGGAAAACTGCATTTAATACGCCCGAAGGCCATTTTGAATATCTTGTGATGCCATTCGGACTTTCTAATGCTCCATCTGTGTTTCAATCATTCATGCATGATATCTTTCGGAATTATCTAGATAAATTCATGATTGTATATTTAGATGATGTTTTGATTTTTTCCGATGATTGGGAGTCTCATGTGAAACAAGTCAGGATGGTATTTCAGATCCTTCGTGATAATGCTTTGTTTGTGAAGGGGTCTAAGTGCCTCTTTGGAGTACAGAAGGTGTCTTTTTTGGGCTTTATTTTTTCTCCCTCATCTATAGAAATGGATCCGGTTAAGGTTCAGGCCATTCATGATTGGATCCAGCCCACCTCCGTGAAGAGCCTTCAGAAATTTTTGGGCTTTGCTAATTTTTATCGCCGTTTCATTGCCCACTTCTCCAGTGTGGTTAAACCCCTGACCGATTTGACGAAGAAAGGCGCTGATGTGACGAATTGGTCCCCTGCGGCTGTTTCTGCCTTTCAGGAGCTTAAACGCCGATTTACTTCTGCCCCTGTGTTGCGTCAGCCAGATGTTTCTCTTCCATTTCAGGTTGAGGTTGACGCCTCTGAGATTGGGGCAGGAGCCGTTTTGTCTCAGAGGAATTCGGATGGTTCCTTGATGAAACCGTGTGCCTTCTTTTCTCAAAAGTTTTCGCCTGCGGAACGCAATTATGATGTCGGCAATCGTGAGCTGTTGGCTATGAAGTGGGCATTTGAGGAGTGGCGACATTGGCTTGAGGGGGCCAAGCACCGTATTGTGGTCTTGTCCGATCATAAGAATCTGATTTACCTCGAGTCTGCCAAACGGCTGAATCCTAGACAGGCCCGATGGTCCCTGTTTTTCTCCCGTTTTGATTTTGTGGTCTCGTATCTTCCGGGTTCTAAGAATGTTAAGGCTGATGCCCTTTCTAGGAGCTTTTTGCCTGATTCTCCTGGGGTCCTTGAGCCGGTCGGTATTCTGAAGGAAGGGGTGATTCTTTCTGCCATCTCCCCTGATTTACGACGGGTTTTTTCAGGAATTTCAGGCTGATAAACCTGACCGCTGTCCAGTGGGGAAACTGTTTGTTCCTGACAGATGGACTAGAAAAGTGATTTCTGAGATTCATTGTTCGGTGTTGGCGGGCCATCCTGGGATTTTTGGTACCAGAGAATTGGTTGGTAGGTCCTTTTGGTGGCCTTCTTTGTCATGGGATGTGCGTTCCTTTGTGCAGTCCTGTGGGACTTGTGCGCGGGCCAAACCTTCCTGCTCCCGCGCCAGTGGGTTGCTTTTGCCTTTGCCGGTCCCTGAGAGGCCTTGGACGCATATTTCTATGGATTTTATTTCAGATCTTCCGGTTTCCCAGAGGATGTCGGTTATCTGGGTGGTTTGTGACCGGTTTTCTAAGATGGTTCATTTGGTACCTTTGCCTAAATTGTCTTCCTCGTCTGAGTTGGTTCCGTTGTTTTTTCAGCATGTGGTTCGTTTGCATGGCATTCCGGAGAATATTGTATCCGATAGAGGTTCCCAGTTTGTGTCACGATTCACACCGTGACTGTCACCAATTATCAAGATCCCTTAGCCGCTGCCTACAATATGTCACGGATTGGGGTGACTTTAGACCAGCAGACGGCTATCACATGTGCAGGGGGCTTATCCTAGTTATTCCTCCACTGCCACAATGTGATGAAAAGAACACACACAAGGTTATTGACCTCTTAGTTTACAGCAGGGGCTTATTTTAGGTATCCCACTGCTCTTCAGTATACCATGAACTGCAGGGATTTGTGTCTATCCCGCTTACAGTTCCACTTAACACTTGCAGCTCTCTGGCGCCCCCCTTACTCTCAGGTCAGATTAGGTACTGCACCTGGGGTAATTAGTCGCCAGAAAGGCTGCCTGCTATGTACTGGCTATTGGGCGCACTGCAGCGATGCGATAACTACTCCCACTCAGGCAGGAACAATAATTATCAAGCCGCAGTCGCTACAGTGACCCCCCCAAAAAGCCGGCACACGGTAAGCTGCCACCAGCTCCGATCAAACAGGTCCGGAGCCAACCCCCAAAATAGTAGCGTAATTCCCTTCAGAGACAGGGTACGTATTTAGAGCAGGAAGAACGAACTAGTATTAAATATGATACCCCATAAATGATTTTTAGACAGTGTTTATAA
Source organism: Ranitomeya variabilis (assembly GCF_051348905.1). Lineage (NCBI taxonomy): Eukaryota > Metazoa > Chordata > Amphibia > Anura > Dendrobatidae > Ranitomeya > Ranitomeya variabilis. The sequence goes on from NC_135233.1 coordinate 554,998,046, forward strand.
AATATTTTACAAAGATGTTACAAATGAGACAATTGCAAATATGTACAAGGTAATTATGAAAATAAAAGGATTAAATGAAGAAAAGATAACACTCACATATTCTCAGATCATTGCATTGCAGGCAACCAGACATCCCAGCTCATTGGTCGTGCTGCTCAGGCCTCACAGGAAAAGACAAGAAGAATGAGCTGGGGATCTGGCCACAAACTTAAGACCTACAGCTACTGACATCACAGAAAGGGCTGGCTTTTCCAGATCCTCCTACCTTTCAGTCTGAGTACTTTGAATACAAATTGGTCTAATGCTTATAACTCCGTTCCAGTACATATCAGAATCATATCACACCCAGCATTCAGCTTGTATTAACACGAGCTTTCTTATGAGATCAAATATGTCCTATTATTTACAGAGCAATCCCTACTTCTTCCCCCGATGGAGTTAGACGACTGTGTTTAGAGTGATGGGTAGATGCTTCGATGGAGATCAAGAATATGTATTTATCATTCTACTATCCTAAATAGTTTGTCTAATATCTCACAATAACAGAACAAAGGACCGCATGATTCTAGAAGTTTCTCTAACAGTTCCTGCTAGTACAAATTTCCCTTGCAGCTATGCCCGTCGTAAATACCTTTCGTCAATAAAACTCTCTTCCCCCATCTACATTGGCAAGCAAGCTAAACTCTGAAGTAAAAGAGAAGGGGGGTTTCTTAGCCCACATCCTGGGCTGACAAGAGAACTAAACTTATGATATTTTATACCATATCGTGACAGTTTGTTTCTAGGTTTTGGCGGGCCTTTTGTGCTAAGCTGGGCATTGATTTGTCTTTTTCGTCTGCATTTCATCCTCAGACAAATGGCCAAACCGAGCGAACTAATCAGACTTTGGAAACTTATTTGAGGTGCTTTGTGTCTGCTGATCAGGATGATTGGGTGGCTTTCTTGCCATTGGCCGAGTTTGCCCTTAATAATCGGGCTAGTTCTGCCACTTTGGTTTCACCCTTCTTTTGTAATTCTGGTTTTCATCCCCATTTTTCTTCAGGGCAGGCTGAGCCTTCTGATTGTCCCGGGGTGGACTCTGTGGTTGACAGGTTGCAGCAAATTTGGGCTCATGTGGTGGACAATTTGGTGTTGTCTCAGGAGGAGGCTCAGCGTTTTGCTAACCGTCGTCGATGTGTTGGTTCCCGGCTTCAGGTTGGAGATCTGGTCTGGTTGTCCTCCCGTCATGTTCCTATGAAGGTTTCTTCCCCTAAGTTCAAGCCTCGGTTTATTGGTCCTTATAGGATTTCTGAGATTATCAATCCTGTGTCTTTTCATTTGGCCCTTCCAGCCTCTTTTTCCATCCATAATGTTTTTCATAGATCTTTGTTGCGGAAATATGTGGTGCCCGTGGTTCCCTCTGTTGATCCTCCTGCCCCGGTGTTGATTGATGGAGAGTTGGAGTATGTGGTGGAGAAGTTCTTGGATTCTCGTTTATCAAGGCGGAGGCTTCAGTATCTTGTCAAGTGGAAGGGTTATGGCCAGGAGGATAATTCTTGGGTTGTTGCCTCCGATGTTCATGCTAACGATTTGGTTCGTGCCTTCCATTTGGCTCGTCCTGATCGGCCTGGGGGCTCCGGTGAGGGTTCGGTGACCCCTCCTCAAGGGGGGGGGTACTGTTGTGAATTCTGCTCTTGGGCTCCCTCCCGTGGTTATAAGTGGTAGTGCTCCTGTCTGTCTTTCACAGCAGTCATCAGGTGTGTCCACTTCGGACTGGGCTATTTAGTCTGGCTTCACCCTTTAGTCAGTGCCAGTTGTCCATTGTTCCTGGAGGATTCACATCCTTTCCTGGTCTCTCCTGCTTGCTGTTCCTTTCATCAAAGATAAGTTCTGGCTTTGCTTTTGCAGTCCACATGCTGTGGGCTTAATAGTTCAGTTCATTTCTACGTTTTGTTTTGTCCAGCTTGGTCTGTGCAAGGATTTGTTCAGCCATGCTGGTATCTCTGGAGATGCAGATATACCCTCCATATCCTTAGTTGGATGTGGAGATTTTGTACTTTCTGTGGTGGATATTTTCTAGTGTTTTTAATACTGACCGCATAGCACTCTGTTCTATCCATTCTATCTAGCTAGTACGGCCTCCTTTGCTAAATCCTGATTTCAGTCTGCGTGTGTTATTTCCCTCTCCTCTCACAGTCAATATTTGTGGGGGGCTGTCTATCCTTTGGGGATTTTCTCTGAGGCAAGATAGTTTTCCCTTTTCTGTCTCTAGGGGTATTTAGACCTCCGGCTGTGACGAGGTGTCTAGGGAGTGTTAGGAACATCCCACGGCTGCTTCTAGTTGCGGTGTTAAGTTCAGGGTTTGCGGTCAGTACAGGTACCACCTTCTCCAGAGTGTTCCTCCTGCTGCTCCTAGGCCACCAGTTCATAACAATGGACTATCTTAAGCATTGGTCATCAATATCTGATTGGGTGGGATGCAACACCCCCCCCCCCCCCCGCAGATCAGCTGTTTCTGGTGCCGGATGTGCTCCATTGCAGTACTGCAAAATACAGCTCCAACAACAGTAAAGAGGCAGCGGCCGGGTACTGCAAATCTGTCCCCTATTTATATGATAGAACATCAATTTAAATGTCCTGGACAACCCCTTTTAAACCTCTGTCATTGTGGATGTGAGAAGTATCAAGCACTGTGCCTGATGTCCATTATGGTCGTACATATTTCAACATTACAGTAGAGTAAATGTAGTCCTGCTTTTAACAACAGTGACCTGACTAGTCCGCTAGCCCCTGTAATTGATTGACAGGCCTCTCACATGTGTGTATGTAAGGGGGTGCCTGTGATGGTCACGTGCCTCTTCTTCTGTAAGACAACTGTTAAAAAATGTTTGGACATGTGACAATATTGTATTTGCATAACTGTGGTTTTATTGTATTTTTTATGTGAAATATAGAGGTGCATAGAACCTTATAGGCACCAATGTTATGTGATTAATGTGCAAGGTAATTTGTGTCTAATTTATAGGGAACAATACAGTTGTGGGCAGAATAGGAATTAGTGTTTAGACTAGAGATAGACAGTTACTGTAGGTAAAGTAGAACAAGGTACAGTTAATCTGTTTGGGACCAGCCCCGCATGGGGGTGGAGTCAGTTGAAAAGAGACAGGATTTCCTGGTTTAGGCAGTTAGGCCTCCTTCGAACATCCTTGTGATTACTGTACAGGAAAAACCAGTATCGGTGTGATCCGTTGTCCTTGGCCATGTGCTTCATGTCTGTGTCCATGTGATATCAGTATGTTCATGTGCAATGTCCGTGTGACATCCGTGTGTCTGTGTGCTGTCCATGTCCATGTGTCAGTGTGCTGTCAGTCTGGCACGTATGGAATGAAATTCAGCATAGAAATTAAAGGTGTTCAAAGATAGCAATATTGATGAGGAACATGATAGATAGAAATATGTCAGTGTGCTATAAAATCAGTGTTTTGTGTGTTTTTTTCTGTTCTTGTTTTTTATTTTTAAATATATTAATTCATTAAAAACAGTGTGGGCTCCCATGTAATTTTCATAAACAGCACAGGGAAACCCCACGGCTGGGGGCTGATATTAATAATCTGGGAAAGGGGCCATTTGCCCTAAATGTTCCCAGGCTATTAATAACAGCTCACAGCTGTTTGCTTAGCCTTTACTGGTTAGTTTACAGGGGGTTCCCAGAAAAAAAAATGATGCAGGGTTCCCCTATAAATTCTAACCAGCCAAGGCTAAACAGACAGCTGTGGGCTGATATTAATAGCCAGGGAATGGGCCAAGGATATGGCCCCAGAAATGGTGCATTAATAAGATGTGTCAAATCTGGCGCTTAGCCTCGCTTTTCCTACCTGTCCTGGTGTGGTGGCAAGTGGAGTAATAGAGTTGGGGTTGATGTTAGCTGATTTGTTTGCTGACATCAAGCCCAGAGGTTAGTAATGGAGAGGCACCTTTAAGATGCGTCGGAACAGCTGGCTATGTCTGGCGGTAACCTCTATGACATTACCGTTTGACACTGAAGCTGCGCCCCAAGCTCAGCTCAGTGTCTCCTGGATTCATGGCTGAGCGGTCACATCATGCCACAGCTCAGCCATGTAATCCAGATGCACCAGAGCTGTACTTCTTCGAGTAACAAATGGAGAAATATGATTTTCTATTAGTTACATTTTGCAGTATTAAATGGGAAAATGAGGGTGGGATGTGTTTATTTCAATTCAAGGACTTTATTCTGGCTGAGTCTTTTTTGCAATATGGTTATGGGATTAGTAATGGGGGCGTCTTATAGACATCTCTCCTTTACTAACCCCTGGGCTTGGTGTCAGCTGACAATACAAAGCTGGAATTAAACTCAACCATATAACCACACTTGCCACTGCACGGAAGAGCGAGGCTAAGGGCCAGATTTAGCGCATCTAATGGATGCACCATTTCTGGGGTGGTTGAGTGCTGATGTTGCTAGCATGATAGGGTGGCCAATATCCTGACCCCTTCCCAGGCTATTAATCAGCCCACAGCTGTCTGCTAAGGCTTTACTAGTTAGAATTTATAGGGGACGCATTGCTATTTTTTTGGAGGGGTCACCCGTAAATTAACCAGTAAAGGCTAAGCAAACAGCTGTGAGCCTGGGAACCTTTTGGGATATTGTTCCCCTTCTCAGATCATTAACATCAGCCTCCAGCCGTGTTCATTCTTGCTGCTGGTTATTAAAATTACATGTGAGTCTACGCCCATTTCTTTGTTTAATTCTTTATTTTACATGTGATTTACACAGCGGATGCTGAATACAATTCCCATCATTGTCGCCTGGATGTGCTAATCTCAGGGAGAGCAGGTGACAGTGATGAGAGCAACCTCCAGCACCCGGCGCCTGGGAACATTGCGAACTGAATGGCTTTTCTCAGGCACCAGTGGTTGTACTTGTCACGCTGATGAAACATGGATGTCATTCATGTGTCATCAAAGTGCACGTGTGCGGCACGCATTTTTGCCATGGTACATGTAAAAAACTGACATGTCTGCTGGTTTTTCACCATTGAATACAATGAGTATGTGTGTATCTGTATTTGTGGTCCTTAAAAAATGGACCACATACGGACACGAAAAACGGATGTGTGAAGGAGGCCTTAGTGTGAGAGAATGTCTAAGACAGTGAGAGGTCCAAGTGGAAATTTAGTGCAGTCTGCAGCAAACACCACAAGTACATATCATTCTGGCAGTGTGAGGACATGGAGCGGCCCCCAGATGCAGGACCGCAGGGTACTCGGATCCGGGTCTCTTGGTTCTGAGGATGTCACGGTGGCCCGACCCGGTCTGTGGTCCTGCTAAGGGGCGCCCAATAAAAGGTGTAGGTGGTGGTGTAGGTTGCAGTAAATAACGAGGACACAGGGTTGCAGTCTCTTTACCTCTTTACTGAAGGCTTCGGCATCCGCAATCCAGAGCACTGCTAACAGGGCTGGCTGAGACCGTCCGGTCCGAAGGCACATCCAGAGTTCCCTTTGCAGGTGGAAATCAGTGCCTACCTACTAGCGCCTGGGTGTTGTAGTACTTCCCTGCTGAGCACCACGGGGTAGGCCTGGAGTTATTTTATAGGGACCCTAGAGACGCCCCTCTCCCACAATTGCCTTCGTTGTCTTCATTAGGTGATTTAGGTGAGGCAGCCAACCCATAATTAACTGCCCTGCCGTTGGTTTGAAGTAATGCGTAGAGCCCAATACTTCCTCGGCGTTCCGGCCACCAGCTACGCGCCTCAGTAGGATGTTGCCGATCTTGGGGCACGACTCCTACTGGTTCTATCGCCTTTGTGCTGTGATCTCGTTTCTCACTTCTCCACAATATACTTCGCTTCGTGTCCTTTCTTAAGATGCCGCCGCAATGAAGTGCAGGCGCGGCTCCGTAACGATCTGTCCTTTTGCTAGGCCTCTGTCAGGATCCCACCCCTGACAGGGACCCCCCTGAATCTTCCCAAGCAACCTCTTCTCTCACTAGGTGTTGCCTGGGCAAAACCCAGTCAACTTCTCCCTAACTTCCTATCCAGCCCCCAGTTTTACCAGAGGAGTGGCCTAATACATAGAACCCTTTGCTCCCCCTGGTGGCCGGAGTGTGAAGTGTAATGTGTGACTGTGGTACCTGGTCAGGTGAACTTCTTTAGTGCCATCAGACGTACCATCACTCCCTTTAGTGGCGGAGCGACAGTACTGCAACGACCAGGACTCTGGGGCGCTGCACTCCCCCCCCCCGGTTAAATCCAGTACTCCCGGACTGGGAAAGAAGAACAACAATACATGTTAGCAAAAGACATACAAAATTTTGAAATGCAATAAACAAGTACATTTAACAGTGCTTCCCTTTATGGGAGGTAAGGAGACTTGAATGTTACAACCAAAACATATTTACATAGTGCTTAAGGTCTTAAATAACATTTATTAAATAACTGACTATAAATAACTATGATTACCCAGCCGGGTATACTACTCACTATCTACTTAAGTGCAAACTTTTCTCGAACAATAATTCAACTTCTCCTTTAAGGGCGTAAGGCAGGAACGCACTAAAGGCATACTGCAAAACTAAAAGTGCAAATCAACATTTTCCTGAGCTCTCTTTCTCCTATGCGGGACTCTCTGGTCTACCCCCACGGGCCTACTGCATCTTTCCTTGGCTCTCTATCATTAGTTCTGATAATCACTTTAACTTCAGTTTTATTCATTATCAACAGTCCTATTCCTTATCACTATCTATCTACATACTACTATGTAGTAAACATCATTACTTTCCAACTTTCTTAAAGCAACATTATATCTTGACTAATTGCAACAATGAACATCCCCTTTAAGAGGGACATCTCAAGTCTCTTTGAGGTAGTGCAACTCTCAAGTTGCAAGTCTGCAGTGAACAAGAGCTTCTGCGCTGTATACAGGAACAGTCTCTTCAAAAAGCTCTTTTCCTTTGTAAAACCAGTAGAGGGCATCTTTAAGAAGGTGCGAACTATATACAACACAGTTTGTGAACCATTCACCGTCCATGATTCGGCAGTCTTTTTAAAACAGTGATGCAAAACAAACATAAAGCAGTAGGGATCCCGGGTAAACGAAGGGATCCCTTTAAGAACTAACCCTGGCCGGGTTCAAAGCAGCAAGGAAAACACACACAGTTAACTATTTACAGTTGTTCCAAGGTTTATCCTCATAGTAGGTTGCAAGACACCAGCCGGTAGCGAACACTTCCTGACCGGGGAAGCTCCGGTTCCCTATTCTCGGCTGATGCAGTGTCAGTATCAGTGGTCCGTCTCTCAGGTGCGGCCAGGTCACCCGGTGTCTGGATTCGTATGTCAGCTTTGGTTGCAAGTTCAGTAGCAGCAATTACGCACACAGTGGTGATAGTGGTAGAATTTGTCAGGTCAGAGTTAGTTGTAGTCAGGGCAGCAGGTGGCGCCACTGCAGGCTCGCATCGTTGGACGTTCCAAGCTCACCATCCCTGCGCACTCCGATGGCGAGTGTAGGTCACCTGGTCCCCTTTACATAGTAGTGGATCGTCACATCTGTTGCGGAACAGGGTCTTCACATTGTAGCTGGTAAAGAAGATTCAGTCGGCAGTCCCGGTTCTTGTATGGAGCCCCAACCCCTTTTCGGGTGAAAGGCTAGTACAGTCCCCTGTTTTACCAAGTTTCTCCTGCCACGTTCAGTCTTTGGGTTTTATACTTTCGGTGGGTCACTTTGTTCTGTCTCTTTTTGGTTTTTCCAGTGTAGAATTAAGCATTGTTTATATTGTTCCCAGGTGAGCACAGCAATGCTGAGGCCCTCCTGTCTGGCCCCATCTGGTCCAATCCTTAGGGTACCCCATTGGAAAATCACCCCCTCCGTGCTCACATCTAGCGGTTATCCCATAGTTGTTGGTAACGGAGGCACCAGCTTCTCCATAGTGTCGGGGGTTACGACTACCAGCTCAGCGGAGATGAATCGGTCACTGTCGGGACGGGGAGCGGTCATGGGAGCAGGATCGGTCGGGAGAGCAGGGGCGCTTTCCATACCTGCGTCTGATGTCGTTCCATTGATGCCGATCTGTTCCACTGACGAGGACACTGGAGTCGGCAGCGGCTCGGACCGCGGTCCCTCCAAGGCGTCTCTCCGGCATGGCTCCGACTTCCATTGCTTCACATCTACTGGCTCCGTGTTCGGGATAGGTTGACTCAGCTCTTCCGCCTGCGGCTCCAAGGGGTCCGGATCCTCCAGCTGCGGTGGGTTCGGATCCGCCTCCGATCGGTGGGGATAGTCCGGGATCACTTCGTCGTCGTTCCGGTACTCGTTGGTCACCCTCGCTGTTTCGCAGTCGGCAGCTGCACATGCATGAGGCTCCGCCATTTTCCCAGGGTGGGGCTCCTTGTCTTGGTTCCTGCCGTTGCCAATCAGGGGGCGGTTCTCCTCTGCTTCGAGGCAGGTCGTCATCTTGCAGCAGTAATCGGAGGGGGCGGTCGCCACTTTTGGCGCCGCTTTGATAGTCTCCTCCCATGGCACGCCCTTCTTCTTCTGCGCTCCTCGTGGCGCTGCAATGGCGGCGGTTTTGGCGGGAACTTTTGGCGGCAAATAGCAATACACAGTCTTTGCAATAAATCACGGTTCAAGCACAATTCAATCACAGTTCCAAGGCACACATGACCTGATTCTTCAGGTTTAAGTAGATCCTGTTCGTGACGCCAAGTTGGAGCGGCCCCCAGACACAGGACCGCGGGGTACTCGGATCCGGGTCTCTTGGTTCTGAGGATGTCATGGTGGCCCGACCCGGTCCGTGGTCCTGCTAAGGGGCGCCCAATAAAAGGTGTAGGTGGTGTAGGTCACAGTAAATAACGAGGACACAGGGTTGCAGTCTCTTTACCTCTTTACTGAAGGCTTCGGCATCCGCAATCCAGAGCACTGCTAACAGGGCTGTCTGAGACCGGCCGGTCCGAAGGCACATCCAGAGTTCCCTTTGCAGGTGGAAATCAGTGCCTACCTACTAGCGCCTGGGTGTTGTAATACTTCCCTGCTGAGCACCACGGGATAGTCCTCACAACTGACGTGTATGTTTCTGTTCTTTCTCTCCGTCCCCCAGATGATATGGATAGGACGCACCCATATGACGGGGTAGGCCTGGAGTTATTTTATAGGGACCCTAGAGACGCCCCTCTCCCACACTTGCCTCCGTTGTCTTCATTAGGTGATTTAGGTGAGGCAGCCAACCTATAATTTGCCCTGCCGTTGATTTGAAGTAATGCGTAGAGCCCAATACTTCCTCGGCGTTCCGGCCACCGGCTACACACCTCAGTAGGATGTTGCCGATCTCGTGGGCACGACTCCTACTGGTTCTATCGCCTTTGTGCTGTGATCTCGTTTCTCATTTCTCCACAATATACTTCGCTTCGTGTCCTTTCTTAAGATGCCGCCGCAATGAAGTGCAGGCGCGGCTCCATAATGATCTGTCCTTTTGCTAGGCCTCTGTCAGGATCCCACCCCTGACAGGGACCCCCCTGAATTTTCCCAAGCAACCTCTTCTCTCACTAGGTGTTGCCTGGGCAAAACCCAGTCAGCTTCTCCCTAACTTCCTATCCAGCCCCCAATTTTACCAGAGTGTGAGGAGTGGCCTAATACATAGAACCCTTTGCGCCCCCTGGTGGCCGGAGTGTGAAGTGTAATGTGTGACTGTGGCACCTGGTCAGGTGAACTCCTTTAGTGCCATCAGACGTACCATCACTCCCCTTAGTGGCGGAGCAACAGTACTGCATTGACCAGGACTCTGGGGCGCTGCAGACATACCAGGAGTCTTGCAGAAATGCCTGTGAGGTCCGGGACCTGTGGCACAGAGTGGGCACTGGAATGTGTGCACATTCTCTTTGATGCAGAAGCGGTTTGATGAGGAAAAGAAAGAGGGAATGGTGGCGAGTCTCAGAGAAGCTGTGTTGTTGGATGGGGAGTCCTTTGGACCAGCAGAGCCTGTTGAGATAGGGACAGTCCGGGTGTAACAGAGGCTGAGTCTCACGATGTACTGTGTGAATGGAAGCACAAATGAAGGGAGCTGTGCCTGGTACCGCATATGAACTGTCCAGTGAAGTTAACTTTGCTGAAACGAACCACGTATCTCCTGATGTGTGTGACTGATCCTGGACCCATGGACCTGGTACAGCGGAGGCCTTAGGCCAGAACATGAGCGACAGCACAACATGGAGGGAAGGAGACACTGTATGTGAGTGGGGTGTCATGGTGAAGAGAAGCAGCAGGTCCACAGCACCAGCCCTGAGCCCAGCTTCATGTACACAGGGTGACCTGTCAATGAGTTGGAGCTGTGCAATGAGAAGCTGGCTAGTGGCATTGCTGGACTACTCAGGCCTATTCCTAATATTTCTGGCTGCAGTTGCACAGTCAGGCTCTGTTTTGTGGTGCCTGTTGTCTGGGTTGCATGAATCGACAGGTTACCATTAAAAATGCATGCATGCTATACATACATTTTGCTTGATGGTGCAATATTGTCTTGCCCAGTTGGCAGTCATGTATTCCCTTTCAGTAGGAGGTTTCCTATTATTGGCTCGCCTGGTGAGGTGGACTCACAATGCCCACGGTCAGAATGGACACACGGACCCAGGGCATTAGCAGTCGTCTGCAGGGCCAGCGTTAGGGGCAGGCAGACCAGGCATCTGCCTGGGCCCCCTGCTCCTCCAGGGGCCCCCAGCTACCGCCACATCACGCAGCCGCTATGGGACCCCTGTGAGGCAAGGGGGCCGCTTGCCGCCAGCGCCGACTCCCCCGCCGCCGCATTGAACTATACCGTCGTTTGCCGGTAGAGTTCAAAGCAGTGATGGAGGAGAGAACGTCACCTGACGCTCCCTCTCCCATCACTCCCCGCTCTGCCTCTGACACTGTGAGTGCGTGATGACTAGTGTTGAGCGATACCGTCCGATACTTGAAAGTATCGGTATCGGAAAGTATCGGCCGATACCGGCAAAGTATCGGATCCAATCCGATACCGATACCCGATACCAATACAAGTCAATGGGACTCAAGTATCGGACGGTATCCCTGATGGTTCCCAGGGTCTGAAGGAGAGGAAACTCTCCTTCAGGCCCTGGGATCCATATAAATGTGTAAAAGAAAGAATTAAAATAAAAAATATCGCTATACTCACCTCTCCGACGCAGCCTGGACCTCAGCGAGGGAACCGGCAGCGTTGTTTGTTTAAAATTTGCGCTTTTACTTGGTTACGTGAAGTCCCGGCTTGTGATTGGTCAGGGCGGCCATGTTGCCGGGACGCGGACCAATCACAGCAAGCCGTGACGAAATTACGTCACGGCTTGCTGTGATTGGTCCGCGTCCCGGCAACATGGCCGCCATTAACCAATCACAAGCCGTGACGTCACGGGAGGCTGGACACGCGCGCTTTTTAAAATGGGCGCGTGTCCAGCCTCCCGTGACGTCCCGGCTTGTGATTGGTTGCGCCGCGGTCAACCAATCACAAGCCGGGAGGCTGGACACGCGCGCATTTTAAAATTTTAAAATGGGCGCGTGTCCAGCCTCCCGGCTTGTGATTGGTTGATCGCGGCGCAACCAATCACAAGCCGGGACGTCACGGGAGGCTGGACACGCGCCCATTTTAAAATGCGCGCGTGTCCAGCATCCCGTGACGTCACGGCTTGTGATTGGTTGCGTCTCCCATGTGACTGCGACGCAACCAATCACAAAGCCGGGACGTAATTTTAAAATCCTTAAGGACCTGAAATTACGTCACGGCTTGCTGTGATTGGTTGCGTCGCCCATGTGACTGCGACGCAACCAATCACAACGCCGGAATGTAATTTTAAAATCCTGAAGGACCTGAAATTACGTCACGGCTTGCTGTGATTGGTTGCGTCCCGGTCACATGGGCGGCACGCAACCAATCACAAGCCGGGACTCACGTAAAGGAAAGAAAAGCGCGAATTTTAAACAAAGAACGCTGCCGCTTCCCTCGGTAAGGTGCAGGCTGCGTCGGAGAGGTGAGTATAGCAATATTTTTTATTTTAATTCTCTCTTTTACACATTTTTACATTAATGTTGTTTCGATACTGATACCCGATATCACAAAAATATCGGATCTCGGTATCGGAATTCCGATACAGCAAGTATCGGCCGATACCCGATACTTGCAGTATCGGAATGCTCAACACTAGTGATGACGTCATCGCTCACTCACTGTGTGAGAGGTGAGGAGTGTGGGTTTTTTTTGCTGGACTGTGGGGCCATTCTCAGAGGGAGGGAGGGAGAAATGCGGGCTGTGCTATATACTACTATGTGGGCTGTGCTATATACTACTATGTGGGCTGTGCTATAAACTTCTATGTGGGCTCTACTGTATACCACTATGTGGGCTGTGCTATATGCTATGTGGGCAGTGCTATATACTATGTGGGCTGTGCTGTATACTACTATGTGGGATGTGCTATATGCTACGTGGGCTGTACTGTATACTATGTGGGCTGTGCTGTATACTATGTGTGCTGTGCTATATGCTACGTGGGCTGTGCTGTATACTATGTGGGCTGTGCTGTATACTACTATGTGGGCTGTGCTATATGCTACCTTGGCTGTGCTGTATACTACTATGTGGCCTGTGCTGTATACTATGTGGGCTGTGCTGTATGCTACGTGGGCTGTGCTGTATACTACTATGTGGGGTGTGCTATATGCTATGTGGGCTGTGCTATATACTACTATGTGGGCTGTGCTATATACTACTATGTGGGCTGTGCTATAGGCTACGTGGTCTGTGTTATATACTACTATGTGGGCTGTGCTGTATACTACTATGTGGGCTGTGCTGTATACCACTATGTGGGCTGTGCTGTATACCACTATGTGGGCTGTGCTGTATACTACTATGTGGGCTGTGCTATATACTACTATGTGGGCTGTGCTGTATACTACTATGTGGGCTGTGCTATATACTACTATGTGGGCTGTGCTGTATACTACTATGTGGGCTATGCTTTATACTACTATGTGGGCTGTGCTGTATACTACTATGTGGGCTGTGCTGTATACTACTATGTGGGCTGTGCTTTATACTATGTGGGCTGTGCTATATACTTCTATGTGGGCTGTACGATATGCTACGTGGGCTGTCTTATATACTGCTATGTGGGCTGTGCTATATACTACAATATGGGCTGTGCTGTATACTACTATTTGGGTTGTGCTATATGCTACGTGGGCTGTGCTGTATACTACTATGTGGGCTGTGCTATATACTACTACATGGGCTGTGCTGTAAACTACTATGTGGGCTGTGCTATTTACTACTATGTGGGCTGTGCTGTATACTATTATGTGGGCTGTGCTTTATACTACTATGTGAGCTGTTCTATATACTACTACTTGGGCTGTGCTGTAAACTACTAGGTGGGCTGTGCTATATACTACTACTTGGGCTGTGCTGTATACTACTACGTGGGCTGTGCTGTATACTACTATGTGGGCTGTGCTGTATACTACTATGTGGGCTGTGCTTTTTACTACTATGTGAGCTGTGCTATATACTACTACATGGGCTGTGCTGTAAACTACTATGTGGGCTGTGCTATTTACTACTATGTGGGCTGTGCTGTATACTATTATGTGGGCTGTGCTTTATACTACTATGTGAGCTGTTCTATATACTACTACTTGGGCTGTGCTGTAAACTACTAGGTGGGCTGTGCTATATACTACTACTTGGGCTGTGCTGTATACTACTACGTGGGCTGTGCTGTATACTACTATGTGGGCTGTGTTGTATACTACTATGTGGGCTGTGCTATATACTACTATGTGGGCTGTGCTATATACTATGTGGGCTGTGCTGTATACTATGTGGGCTGTGCTGTATACTACTATGTGGGCTGTGTGGTATACTTCTATGTGGGCTGTGCTATATGCTACGTGGGCTGTGCTATATACTACTATGTGGGCTGTGCTGTATACTACTGTGTGGGCTGTGCTATATGCTACGTGGGCTGTGCTGTATACTACTATGTGGGCTGTGCTATATGCTTCGTGGGCTGTGCTGTATACTTCTATGTGGGCTCTACTGTATACTACTATGTGGGCTGTGCTATATGCTATGTGGGCTGTGCTATATACTATGTGGGCTGTGTTGTATACTACTATGTGGGCTGTGCTATATGCTATGTGGTCTGTGCTGTATACTACTACATGGGCTGTGCTGTAAACTACTACATGGGCTGTGCTATATACTACTACGTGGGCTGTGCTGTAAACTATGTGGGCTGTGCTATATACTACTACGTGGGCTGTGCTGTATACTACTATGTGGGCTGTGCTATATACTACTATGTGGGCTGTGTTATATACTACTATGTGGGCTGTGCTGTAAACTACTATGTGGGCTGTGCTGTATACTACTATGTGGGTTGTGCTGTATACTATTATGTGGGCTGTGCTATATACTACATGGGCTGTGCTTTATACTATGTGGGCTGTGCTGTATGCTACTATGTGGGCTGTGCTGTATACTACTATGTGGGCTGTGCTGTATGCTACTATGTGGGCTGTGCTGTATGCTACTATGTGGGCTGTGCTGTATACTACGTGGGCTGTGTTATATACTACTATGTGGGCTGTGCTATATACTACTATGTGGGCTGTGCTTTCTACTATGTGGGCTGTGCTGTATACTACTATGTGGGATGTGCTATATGCTACGTGGGCTGTGCTGTATACTATGTGGGCTGTGCTGTATACTATGTGTGCTGTGCTATATGCTACGTGGGCTGTGCTGTATACTATGTGGGCTGTGCTGTATACTACTATGTGGGCTGTGCTATATGCTACCTTGGCTGTGCTGTATGCTACTATGTGGCCTGTGCTGTATACTATGTGGGCTGTGCTGTATGCTATGTGGGCTGTGCTGTATACTACTATGTGGGGTGTGCTATATGCTATGTGGGCTGTGCTATATACTACTATGTGGGCTGTGCTATATACTACTATGTGGGCTGTGCTATAGGCTACGTGGTCTGTGTTATATACTACTATGTGGGCTGTGCTGTATACTACTATGTGGGCTGTGCTGTATACCACTATGTGGGCTGTGCTGTATACCACTATGTGGGCTGTACTGTATACTACTATGTGGGCTGTGCTATATACTACTATGTGGGCTGTGCTGTATACTACTATGTGGGCTGTGCTATATACTACTATGTGGGCTGTGCTGTATACTACTATGTGGGCTATGCTTTATACTACTATGTGGGCTGTGCTGTATACTACTATGTGGGCTGTGCTGTATACTACTATGTGGGCTGTGCTTTATACTATGTGGGCTGTGCTATATACTTCTATGTGGGCTGTACGATATGCTACGTGGGCTGTCTTATATACTGCTATGTGGGCTGTGCTATATACTACAATATGGGCTGTGCTGTATACTACTATTTGGGTTGTGCTATATGCTACGTGGGCTGTGCTGTATACTACTATGTGGGCTGTGCTATATACTACTATGTGGGCTGTGCTGTATACTACTATGTGGGCTGTGCTTTTTACTACTATGTGAGCTGTGCTATATACTACTACATGGGCTGTGCTGTAAACTACTATGTGGGCTGTGCTATTTACTACTATGTGGGCTGTGCTGTATACTATTATGTGGGCTGTGCTTTATACTACTATGTGAGCTGTTCTATATACTACTACTTGGGCTGTGCTGTAAACTACTAGGTGGGCTGTGCTATATACTACTACTTGGGCTGTGCTGTATACTACTACGTGGGCTGTGCTGTATACTACTATGTGGGCTGTGTTGTATACTACTATGTGGGCTGTGCTATATACTACTATGTGGGCTGTGCTATATACTATGTGGGCTGTGCTGTATACTATGTGGGCTGTGCTGTATACTACTATGTGGGCTGTGTGATATACTTCTATGTGGGCTGTGCTATATGCTACGTGGGCTGTGCTATATACTACTATGTGGGCTGTGCTGTATACTACTGTGTGGGCTGTGCTATATGCTACGTGGGCTGTGCTGTATACTACTATGTGGGCTGTGCTTTATGCTTCGTGGGCTGTGCTGTATACTTCTATGTGGGCTCTACTGTATACTACTATGTGGGCTGTGCTATATGCTATGTGGGCTGTGCTATATACTATGTGGGCTGTGTTGTATACTACTATGTGGGCTGTGCTATATGCTATGTGGTCTGTGCTGTATACTACTACATGGGCTGTGCTGTAAACTACTACATGGGCTGTGCTATATACTACTACGTGGGCTGTGCTGTAAACTATGTGGGCTGTGCTATATACTACTACGTGGGCTGTGCTGTATACTACTATGTGGGCTGTGCTATATACTACTATGTGGGCTGTGTTATATACTACTATGTGGGCTGTGCTGTAAACTACTATGTGGGCTGTGCTGTATACTACTATGTGGGTTGTGCTGTATACTATTATGTGGGCTGTGCTATATACTACATGGGCTGTGCTTTATACTATGTGGGCTGTGCTGTATGCTACTATGTGGGCTGTGCTGTATACTACTATGTGGGCTGTGCTGTATGCTACTATGTGGGCTGTGCTGTATGCTACTATGTGGGCTGTGCTGTATACTACGTGGGCTGTGTTATATACTACTATGTGGGCTGTGCTATATACTACTATGTGGGCTGTGCTTTCTACTATGTGGGCTGTGCTGTATACTACTTTGTGGGCTGTGTTATATACTACTATGTGGGCTGTGCTGTATACTACTATGTGGGCTGTTATATACTACGTGGCTGTGCTATATACTACATGGGCTTTGTTATATACTAATATGTGGCTGTGTTATATACTTCTATGTGGGCTGTGTTATATACTACTTTGTGGGCTGTGCTATATACTACGTGGGCTGTGTTATATACTACATGGGCTGTGCTATATACTACGTGGGCTCTTTTATATGCTACTATGAGGGCTGTGTTATATACTACTATGTGGGCTGTGCTATATACTACGTGGTCTGTGCTATATACTACGTGTGCTGTGTTATATGCTACGTGGCTGTGCTATATACTATGTGGGCTGTTATCTACTACGCGGGCTGTGCTATATACTATGCGGGCTGTGTTATAGTATGCGGGCTGTGCTATATACTTTGCAGACTGTGCTATATACTATGCGGGCTGTGCTATATACTATGGCGGGTATATTATATTCTATGGGGGAGGCCGTGTTATATACTATGTGGCTGTGTTATATACTATTGTGGGGGTATATTATATTCTATGGGGGAGGCTGTGTTATATACTATAGGGGTACATTATATTTTATGGGGAGGCTGTGTTATATACTATGGGGGGCTGCATTATATTCTATGGGGGCTACATTATATATTATGGAGAGGTGGGCTGTATTATATTCTATGGGGAGCTACATTATATTCTATGGGGGGCTGTATTATATTTATATTCTATGAGGGGTGATTGCATAATACTCTATGAGGTAGCTACATTATACTATGGGGGGGCTGCATTATATTCTATGGGGGGTTACATTATACTCTGTGGGGTGGCTGCATTATACTCTGGGGTGGCTGCATTATACTCTGTAGGGTGATGGCTGCATTATACTATATGTCGACTGCATTATTCTGTATCGAGGACTATGGGGAATACATTATACTATATGAAGAACTATGGGGAGCATTATACTATGGGAAGTGAATTGTACTACATGGATGACTATGGCGGTGCATTATACTATATGGAGCACTATGAGGAGTGTATTATGCTATATGGAGGACTATGAGGAGCGTATTATACTATGTGGAGGACTGAGAAGTGTATTTTAATATATGGAGGACTATAGCGAGTGTATTATACCATATGGAGGACTGTGGTGCACATTATAATATATGGATGACTATGGGGTGTATTATACTAAACAAGTAAAATGCTGCATATTCAGATTGTTTTTGTTGGAACAAAAATCATTGTTCTCAGCAGCACATCGCCGGTGTAATCTGTTTGTGCTGCTGATAACATAATACTGTATGGTGATCTATTAGTGATCATTCTGTCCCATCATTCTTTCTCAGACGGTGTAAAGAGGCCGGGAAACAAGCGTTTAACGACTTCAGTATTGTCGATCACACTCATTTAGCGGCCTGAACTCAGCGCATGTAAATAAATGCTTCTGTGTGATGTGCAATATGTTAGCATTTGGGGCCCCATTTTAAACTTTGCCTAGGGCCCCACTTTGCCAAAAACCGGCCCTGGTCGTCTGGAGGGCACAAGGGATGGACTTGGGGGCAGTGGAAACCATAGAGCCAGAGCGAAAAGGAAAGTCCGAAGCAGCACACATAGCAAGGCAGAGAAACCACTGGCGTATTGTAAGGATGAATGCACAATATGAACAATGTCCAATAGCAGTTTTTTGTCTACTATAACCAATGCATTAATCCAGAAGGAGGCTAGCAGAGGGTTAATCTGCAGGACTGAGAGTGTGCAAGAATCATAGTAGAATTGCAAGGTGGCTGCGCAATGTGAATGGATGGTGAAGCACTCCAAACTGAACTCAAGAGTCAAAATACTAAGTCAAGTCTGTGCTTCTATCTGGCCTGAAAGGCCTAGGGAGATGATGTCACAGATGCTGGGTAACTTGTAAAACCTGACATGGAGCACAGCAAAGGGCAGTGGCAATAGGGGAAGGGTGTCGAGCCCAAAGAAGCTGGGACAGGTGTGTAACTGTATCCTCTGTATGACACCAGAAGAGTCAGTCACAGAAGAATGAAGATGTTTAGCATGAAATTTTGGGAGCAAGACTGGAGCATTAATTTCCTTTTTGGGTACCCAGCATCTCTCCTCACAGCTGTGTCCCTTCCAGTCAATCAAGCGGATTGTAGCTTCTCCACCTGGCAGGCTCTAGAAGCTTCTTCACCTTGTAGGATCCTATAGCTTCTCCATCTTGTAGGATCTTATAGCTTCTACAGAACCTGGCAGTTTCCGGAGCTTCTCCACCTGGAAGGCTCCTGTAGCTTCCCCACCTGTCAGGCTCCTGTAGCTTCTGCACCTGGCAGGTTCCGTAGCTTCTGCACCTGGTAGGCTCTTGAAGCTTCTCCACTCCATCTTGCAGGATCTTATAGCTTCTACAGAACCTGGCAGGTTCAGTAGCTTCTCCACCTGGAAGGCTCCTGTAGCTTCTGCACCTGGCAGGTTCCGTAGCTTCTGCACCTGGTAGGCTCTTGAATAGTGTTGAGCGATACCGTCCGATACTTGAAAGTATCGGTATCGGATAGTATCGTCCGATACCCGAAAAGTATCGGATATCGCCGATACCGATACCAATACAAGTCAATGGGACACCAAGTATCGGAAGGTATCCTGTATGGTTCCCACGGTCTGAAGGAGAGGAAACTCTCCTTCAGGCCCTGGGATCCATATTAATGTGTAAAATAAAGAATAAAAATAAAAAATATTGATATACTCACCTCTCCGACGCAGCCTGGACCTTACCGATGTAACCGGCAGCTTCCGTTCCTAAGAATGAGCGCTTGAAAGACCTTAGATGACGTCGCGGCTTGTGATTGGTCGCGTTTCGGTCACGTGACCGCTCACGCGACCAATCACAAGCCGCGACGTCATCTAAGGTCTTTCAAGCGCTCATTCTTAGGAACGGAAGCTGCCGGTTACATCGGTAAGGTCCAAGCTGCGTCGGAGAGGTGAGTATATCAATATTTTTTATTTTTATTCTTTATTTTACACATTAATATCGATCCCGATACCGATTCCCGATATCACAAAAGTATCGGATCTCGGTATCGGAATTCCGATACTGCAAATATCAGCCGATACCCGATACTTGCGGTATCGGAATGCTCAACACTACTCTTGAAGCTTCTCCACTCCATCTTGTAGGATCTTATAGCTTCTACAGAACCTGGCAAGTTCCGTAGCTTCTCCACCTGGAAGGCTCCTGTAGCTTCTGCACCTGGCAGGCTCCTGTAGCTTCTGCACCTGGTAGGCTCTTGAAGCTTCTCCACTCCACCTTGTAGGATCCTATAGCTTCTCTACCTTGTAAGATCCTATAGCTACTATACTGTCCTCATACACGTTAGCAGGGTGTGCAATGAGATGTAGCTAAACCCCGTCTTCTTTAAGAAAAGAGGCTGTAAAATTGTAACCTTCTTTTATTGATTGTAGATGTGACAGGAAAGGGTGAAACTATAGGATGCAATAACAGGAGCGTTTCAGAATATATAACTGCACAGAGCATGAAACACAAATAGTCTGCAATACATAGGTAACATGAGGTAATACAAACTGATGATTACCTACCTAGTACAGCAAACATTTTGATAAACACAGGATTATAACACATAGATTGTGCTTACCAACTATGCTTAGAGCTGCCTGTTTAAGGAGCATGAAGAACACGAATGGTGTAGTTTCTCCTAAGACGCATGGAGGAATAATGGCTGCTGTTCCTTTCACAGTGTCATAATAAGACCATAATGCAACAGGAGCAATCCCAAAATGCCCTAGGGACTTCCCACAAGACATTGCAAATTAAACTAGAATCTATGCATTAAACGGCCAGCAGGTGGTGCTGTTACCTTACAATATGAAATATAGGAAGGATTAATACACACAAAAATACAATGTCTGTAATAATGGAGACATAAAAAAATGACTAAACAGCAATTATATGGCTGGACAGAACAGCTTCTCCACCTGGCCGGTTTCTGCAGCTTTTACACCTGGCAGTCTCCTGTAGCTTCTCTACCTTGCAGACTCCTGTAGCTTCTCCACATGGCAGGCTACTCTGTCTTCTCCACCTGGCAGGCTCCTTTAGCCTCTCCAGGTTCGCAAAAGTTTAAAAGACATCATGTGCACATGCCCTCAATGGTAACTTCAAGGATCAGCAGGAGAGGATTTAATGGCTCAAAAAGTGGGAAAGGAAAAAGATTTCTCAAATAAAATGTATTAATAGGTTATATATACACAGTATATATATATATATATATATATATATATATATATATATATATATATATATATACATATATATATACTAGCTATTGAACCCGTTCTACGCCCGGGTGGCGAGCATTTATATTGGTATATGGTCTCCATCCTGGTATGTGCTGCTCCCATCTTGCTCTCCCATCCTGTCATGTGCTGCTCCATCCTGCGCCCCCATCCTGTCATGTGCTGCTCCACCCTGTCATGTGCTTCTCCATCCTGCATCCCCATCCTGTCATGTGCTCCCATCCTGCGCCCCCATCCTATCATGTGCTGCTCCATCCTGCGCCCCCATCAGTGCGGGCGGCTGTGCTGAGTGCGGGCGGCTGTGCTGAGTGCGGGCGGCTGTATGTGGCTGTGCTATGCGTGGGCGGCTGCGCGTGGCTGTGCTGGGTACGGGCGGCTGCGCATGGCTGTGCTGGGTTCGGGCGGCTGGGCGTGGCTGTGCTGGGCTCGGGCGGCTGGGCGTGGCTGTGCTGGGTGCGGGTGGCTGCGTGGCTGTGCTGGGTGCGGGCGGCTGTGCGTGGCGGTGCTGAGTGCGGGCGGCTGTGCGTGGCGGTACTGAGTGCGGGCGGCTGTGCGTGGCTGCGGGCGGCTGTGCGTGGCTGTGCTGGGTGCGGCGGCTGTGCGTGGCTGTGCTGGGTGCGGTGGCTGTGCTGGGTGCGGTGGCTGTGCTGGGTGCGGTGGCTGTGCTGCTCCATCCTGCGCCCCCATCCTGTCATGTGCTGCTCCACCCTATCATGTGCTGCTCCATCCTGCGCCCCCATCAGTGCGGGCGGCTGTGCTAAGTGCGGGCGGCTGTGCTGAGTGCGGGCAGATGTATGTGGCTGTGCTGTGCGTGGCGGTGCTGAGTGCGGGCAGCTGTGCGTGGCGGTGCTGAGTGCAGGCGGCTGTGCGTGGCTGTGGGCGGCTGTGCTGGGTGTGGGCGGCTGTGCGTGGCTGTGCTGAGTGCAGGTGGCTGTGCGTGGCTGTGCTGGGTGCGGGCGGCTGTGCGTGGCTGTGCTTGGTGTGGGCGGCTGTGTGTGGCTGTGCTGGGTGCGGCGGCTGTGCTGGGTGCGGCAGCTGTGCGTGGCGGTGCTGGGTGTGCGGTGGCTGTGCGTGGCTATGCTGGGTGCGGCGGCTGTATATGGCTGTGCTGTGCGTGGGCGGCTGTGCGTGGCGGTGCTGAGTGTGGGCGGCTGTGCGTGGCGGTGCTGAGTGCGGGCGGCTGTGCGTGGCGGTGCTGAGTGTGGGCAGCTGTGCTGGGTGTGGGCGGCTGTGCTGAGTGCAGGCGGCTGTCCTTGGCTGTGGGTGGATGGGTGTGCGTGGCTGTGCTGGGTGCGGTGGCTGTGCTGGGTGCGGCGGCTGTGCGTGGCTGTGCTGGGTGCGGTGGCTGTGCTGGGTGCGGCGGCTGTGCGTGGCTGTGCTGGGGGCGGTGGCTCAGGCTGTGCTGGGTGCGGGGGCTGTGCTGGGTGCGGTGGCTGTGCTGGGTGCGGTGGCTGTGCTGGGTGCGGTGGCTGTGCTGCTCCATCCTGCGCCCCCATCCTGTCATGTGCTGCTCCACCCTGTCATGTGCTGCTCCATCCTGCGCCCCCATCCTGTCATGTGCTGCTCCACCCTATCATGTGCTGCTCCATCCTGCACCCCATCAGTGCGGGCGGCTGTGCTAAGTGCGGGCGGCTGTATGTGGCTGTGCTGTGCGTGGGCGGCTGTGCGTGGCGGTGCTGACTGCGGGTAGCTGTGCGTGGCGGTGCTGAGTGCAGGCGGCTGTGCGTGGCTGTGGGCGGCTGTGCGTGGCTGTGCTGAGTGCAGGCGGCTGTGCTGGGTGCGGGCGGCTGTGCGTGGCTGTGCTGGGTGTGGGCGGCTGTGCGTGGCTGTGCTGGGTGCGGCGGCTGTGCGTGGCGGTGCTGGGTGCGGTGGCTGTGCGTGGCTATGCTGGGTGCGGCGGCTGTATGTGGCTGTGCTGTGCATGGGCGGCTGTGCGTGGCGGTGCTGAGTGCGGGCGGCTGTGCGTGGCGGTGCTGAGTGCAGGCGGCTGTGCGTGGCGGTGCTGGGTGCGGACGGCTGTGCGTGGCTGTGCTGGGTGGGCGTGGCTGTGCGTGGCTGTGCTGGGTGCAGTGGCTGTGCTGGGTGCGGCAGCTGTGCGTGGCTGTGCTGGGTGCGGTGGCTGTGCTGGGTGCGGCGGCTGTGCGTGGCTGTGCTGGGTGCGGTGGCTCAGGCTGTGCTGGGTGCGGTGGCTGTGGTGGGTGCGGGCGGCTGTGCGTGGCTGTGCTGGGTGTGGGCGGCTGTGCGTGGCTGTGCTGGGTGTGGGCGGCTGTGCGTGGCTGTGCTGGGTGCGGCGGCTTTGCGTGGCGGTGCTGGGTGCGGTGGCTGTGCGTGGCTATGCTGGGTGCGGGCGGCTGTGCGTGGCTATGCTGGGTGCGGCGGCTGTATGTGGCTGTGCTGTGCGTGGCGGTGCTGAGTGCGGGCGGCTGTGCGTGGCGGTGCTGAGTGCAGGCGGCTGTGCGTGGCTGTGCTGAGTGCAGGCGGCTGTGCGTGGCTGTGCTGGGTGCGGGCGGCTGTGCGTGGCTGTGCTGGGTGGGCGTGGCTGTGCGTGGCTGTGCTGGGTGCGGTGGCTGTGCTGGGTGCGGCAGCTGTGCGTGGCTATGCTGGGTGCGGTGGCTGTGCGTGGCTGTGCTGGGTGCGGTGGCTCAGGCTGTGCTGGGTGCGGGAGGCTGTGCTGGGTGCGGGCGGCTGTGCTGGGTGCGGTAGCTGTGCTGGGTGCGGGCGGCTGTGCTGGGTGCGGTGGCTGTGCTGGGTGCGGTGGCTGTGCTGGGTGCGGTGGCTGTGCTGCTCCATCCTGCGCCCCCATCCTGTCATGTGCTGCTCCACCCTATCATGTGCTGCTCCATCCTGCGCCCCCATCAGTGCGGGCGGCTGTGCTAAGTGCAGGCGGCTGTGCTGAGTGCGGGCGGCTGTATGTGGCTGTGCTGTGCGTGGGTGGCTGTGCGTGGCAGTGCTGAGTGCGGGCCGCTGTGCGTGGCGGTGCTGAGTGCAGGCGGCTGTGCGTGGCTGTGCTGGGTGTGGGCAGCTGTGCGTGGCTGTGCTGAGTGCAGGCGGCTGTGCGTGGCTGTGCTGGGTGCGGGCGGCTGTGCTGGGTGTGGGCGGCTGTGCGTGGCTGTGCTAGGTGCAGCGGCTGTGCTGGGTGCGGCGGCTGTGGGCGGCTGTGCGTGGCGGTGCTGGGTGCGGTGGCTGTGCATGGCTAACCTGGGTGCGGCGGCTGTATGTGGCTGTGCGTGGCGGTGCTGAGTGCGGGCGGCTGTGCGTGGCGGTGCTGAGTGCGGGCGGCTGTGCTGAGTGCAGGCGGCTGTGCTGGGTGCGGGCGGCTGTGCTAGGTGTGCGTGGCTGTGCTGGGTGCGGTGGCTGTGCGTGGCTGTGCTGGGTGCGGCGGCTGTGCGTGGCTGTGGTGGCTGTGCTGGGTGCGGCGGCTGTGCGTGGCTGTGCTGGGTGCGGTGGCTCAGGCTGTGCTGGGTGCGGGTGGCTGTGCTGGGTGCGGTGGCTGTGCTTGGTGCGGTGGCTCAGGCTGTGCTGGGTGCGGTGGCTGTGCGTGGCTGTGGGCGGCTGTGCTGGGTGCGGTGGCTGTGGGCGGCTGTGCTGGGTGCGGTGGCTCAGGCTGTGCTGGGTGCGGTGGCTCAGGCTGTGCTGGGTGCGGTGTCTCAGGCTGTGCTGGGTGAGGTGGCTCAGGCTGTGCTGGGTGCGGTGGCTGTGGGCGGCTGTGCTGGGTGCGGTGGCTCAGGCTGTGCTGGGTGCGGTGGCTCAGGCTGTGCTGGGTGCGGTGGCTCAGGCTGCGCTGGGTGCGGTGGCTGTGGGCGGCTGTGCTGGGTGCGGTGGCTGTGGGCGGCTGTGCTGGGTGCGGTGGTTGTGGGCGGCTGTGCTGGGTGCGGTGGCTCAGGCTGTGCTGGGTGCGGTGGCTCAGGCTGTGCTGGGTGCGGTGGCTCAGGCTGTGCTGGGTGCGGTGGCTCAGGCTATGCTGGGTGCGGCGGCTGTATGTGGCTGTGCTGTGCGTGGCGGTGCTGAGTGCGGGTGGCTGTGCGTGGCTGTGCTGAGTACAGGCGGCTGTGCGTGGCTGTGCTGGGTGCGGGCGGCTGTGCGTGGCTGTGCTGGGTGGGCGTGGCTGTGCGTGGCTGTGCTGGGTGCGGTGGCTGTGCTGGGTGCGGCAGCTGTGCGTGGCTATGCTGGGTGCGGTGGCTGTGCTGGGTGCGGTGGCTGTGCGTGGCTGTGCTGTGTGCGGTGGCTCAGGCTGTGCTGGGTGCGGGCGGCTGTGCTGGGTGCGGGCGGCTGTGCTGGGTGCGGTGGCTGTGCTGGGTGCGGTGGCTGTGCTGCTCCATCCTGCGCCCCCATCAGTGCGGGCGGCTGTGCTAAGTGCAGGCGGCTGTGCTGAGTGCGGGCGGCTGTATGTGGCTGTGCTGTGCGTGGGTGGCTGTGCGTGGCGGTGCTGAGTGCGGGCAGCTGTGCGTGGCGGTGCTGAGTGCAGGCGGCTGTGCGTGGCTGTGCTGGGTGTGGGCGGCTGTGCGTGGCTGTGCTGAGTGCAGGCGGCTGTGCGTGGCTGTGCTGGGTGCGGGCGGCTGTGCTTGGTGTGGGCGGCTGTGCGTGGCTGTGCTGGGTGCGGCGGCTGTGCTGGGTGCGGCGGCTGTGGGCGGCTGTGCGTGGCGGTGCTGGGTGCGGTGGCTGTGCGTGGCTAACCTGGGTGCGGCGGCTGTATGTGGCTGTGCTGTGCGTGGGCGGCTGTGCGTGGCGGTGCTGAGTGCGGGCGGCTGTGCGTGGCGGTGCTGAGTGCGGGCGGCTGTGCTGAGTGCAGGCGGCTGTGCTGGGTGCGGGCGGCTGTGCTAGGTGTGTGTGGCTGTGCTGGGTGCGGTGGCTGTGCGTGGCTGTGCTGGGTGCGGCGGCTGTGTGTGGCTGTGGTGGCTGTGCTGGGTGCGGCTGCTGTGCGTGGCTGTGCTGGGTGCGGTGGCTCAGGCTGTGCTGGGTGCGGGTGGCTGTGCTGGGTGCGGTGGCTGTGCTTGGTGCGGTGGCTCAGGCTGTGCTGGGTGCGGCGGCTGTGCGTGGCTGTGGGCGGCTGTGCTGGGTGCGGTGGCTGTGGGCGGCTGTGCTGGGTGCGGTGGCTCAGGCTGTGCTGGGTGCGGTGGCTCAGGCTGTGCTGGGTGCGGTGGCTCAGGCAGTGCTGGGTGCGGTGGCTCAGGCTGTGCTGGGTGCGGTGGCTGTGGGCGGCTGTGCTGGGTGCGGTGGCTCAGGCTGTGCTGGGTGCGGTGGCTCAGGCTGTGCTGGGTGCGGTGGCTCAGGCTGTGCTGGGTGCGGTGGCTGTGGGCGGCTGTGCTGGGTGCGGTGGCTGTGGGCGGCTGTGCTGGGTACGGTGGCTGTGGGCGGCTGTGCTGGGTGCGGTGGCTCAGGCTGTGCTGGGTGCGGTGGCTCAGGCTGTGCTGGGTGCGGTGGCTCAGGCTGTGCTGGGTGCGGTGGCTCAGGCTGTGCTGGGTGCGGTGGCTGTGCGCGGCGGTGCTGGGGGCCTGAGCAGGCGGGGACACCGGCGCGCTGTGGGGGTCAGGTGCCGGAGTCGCCGCTAGCTCAGGCCCCCGGCACTTGCTATATTTACCTGGGCCTGATCCAGCGCTGCGCGCCGGTCTGTCTTCCGGGTCCTCTGGCTGTGACTGTTCAGTCAGAGGGCGGCGCGCATTAAGCGCGTCATCGTGCCCTCTGAACTGTGAACGTCACAGGCAGAGGATGTGGACTGGAGGACGGAGGAGCAGCGCGCAACGGAGGAACGGGACAGGTAAATATATCATACTTACCCTCCTGGCGGTCCCTGCTTCTCCGTTGGAGATCGCGGTGTGCGTTCAGTGTTTACGCATACCGCGATCTCCTGGGAGCGTCGCCCTGTGGGGTCTAGACTGCGCCGGCGCGTGCGCTTGCGCAGTCTATAGAGGCTTCGGACAGAGTGACGCTCCCAGCGTTATATTATAGATACCACAAAAACAGGCAGCACTCCATGTCCTTAAGTTGATATGCAGGTGTTTATTGTGCCCA
Organism: Ranitomeya variabilis; assembly: GCF_051348905.1. Lineage (NCBI taxonomy): Eukaryota > Metazoa > Chordata > Amphibia > Anura > Dendrobatidae > Ranitomeya > Ranitomeya variabilis. Next base: position 555,025,095 of record NC_135233.1, read on the forward strand.
CATCTCCATGCAACGTTTCGGCTCTGACTGAGCCTTTCTCAGGCTTGAGAAAGGCTCAGTCAGAGCCGAAACGTTGCATGGAGATGTGGGCACAATAAACACCTGCATATCAACTTAAGGACATGGAGTGCTGCCTGTTTTTGTGGTTTATATGAAGTGGAAACAACCGAGGACGGGTTGTTTGGGCTCTGCACCCGAAGATAAGTAAAGAAGTAGTGCTGTTCCATTTTTTTCTATGATATATATATATATATATATGTATATATATATATATACTGTATATATATATATATATATATATATGCTGTATATATACAGTATATATATTTCTAAAGCAGAAATATATTTAGTTCAAAGCAAAATACTGTCAAAACTCTGACAAAAAAAATTATCCATATAATATCATGTTTATTATAACCTAAGAAGATAATAAGACTCGGAAATGTTCTGTAGCCGTATAAACATTAACTCATCATCGTATTCATCTGCTGGTCATTTCACTTTCATACACTTAACTAATTTCTTGATTTAACAAGTATCGAAGACACATTCCATTTCCTAGATAGCTACTAATGAATATGTATTGTTATATTACATGCTTTTCTGGATAATTCATTATAAATGTAACTATACCCTTTTCCCATTATTACCAACCACAATACACCTATTGAACCTTTGAAAAAAGTCATTAGCATGAAGAAATTGTTTTCATTGTTATTTTACAACAGAACCAAGGATTGTTGTCACAGGATTTAAAACTGACTACGTGATTACGCGGAGATGATATTCCAGCAGATGAACAAAATTACACCAGACTTGATTAACGCGACTGTCCGTTGTATCACTGTAGTTGTTACATCTGGTGTTGGCAGTGTTCCACTTAGGAAGTCAGTCCTGCAGTCTCCTCTCTTTTTCACCTAAACAGGCTCCTGCAGCTTCTCCACCTGGCATGATCCTGTAGTTTTTCCACCTGGCAGCCTCTTGTAGCTTCTCCACCTGGCAGCCTCCTGAAGCTTCTCCACCTGGCAGCCTCCTGTACAGGGCCGGATTAAAGAGGTGGGTGGCCCGGGGCCCATTTTGGAGGGAGGCCCATTTTTCAAGGTGTTGCAATATGTAATGCAAAAACACAAAATGAAACGAACGCAAGTTTATTTACAAAAATCATTTACGCAGAGTAATTCAGGTAAAATCATTCATTTTTTACAATCCAGGCACTTTCCTTGATGTTCATGCTGCAAAATCACTAATGATGTCAATAAAGTCCAATTCACGCAATATATCTGACTCGATGCTCATGATAGCCAAATTTACAAGTAGTTCCTGCTTCATGGATGCCCTTAACTGGTTTTCAACTAATTTGAGTTTTGAGAAGGAACGCTCACCACTGCAGTTTGTTACCATCAAAATTAGATATATCCTTAGAGCTATCTCAATATTTGGGAAAGTGTCCTTGTCACAGGTTCCTTCTCCGGTACCACACAATCAACAGAGCAAGAGAATAGTGAACAATCCCAAGATCTTTATTTAGGCAAAAGTACGAAAGGTCCATATACAATCCACAACACAAAGGATAAAATATTCCAGAACACGAATGCAGTTCAGTAACAGGATAAAAGTCCAACAATCCAGCAGACAGACATAGTCCATATACTCTTCTTTCTCTCTGACGTGCTTTTCACATCATAGCTCCTCTCCTTATATCCAGAAGTAGTCAGACAGGTTGGGGTGGTTTTCAGGCCTCCCACACCTGACAAAGGTGCCTGGTGGATTAAGGCACTACAGGGGGTCATTGTTTGAACAAGCTAGGTCAACATGTCATTAGCATATTAGCAAACAACAATATTCACTGACCCTGTGGAGAGATAACAATACAGAACTGTGGGGAGAATATCAGATGGCAAATAACAACTCATCCTACAAGAGAACACCATGAAAATAAGTAAAATAGAAATATACACAAAAGGATACCCACATAACATATCCCACCATCACAGTCCTGCACACCCTTTTCCATGATTAGCTTGTACATGAAAAGTTCAGTGCTGATATCTTTTGGCTCCTCGTCTGTGAATGAATTGGCAAATGTTACAAACTGACACTGTTCATCGATAAATGTAATGTCCAAGTCATCTGAATAAGACCTGACGAGTTGCTCTGCTGTGGCCTTAAGCTCGTCTGAAGACAGTTCTTTCAGATGACTAAAAAAGCTAAATTTGCTTGATATATCTTTATATGCTTGAAGACGTTGGTCAAGAGAAGCTATAAACTGATCAATGATAGGCAAGAAACTTTCTGTTCTGTATTTTTCAGAAGGGCTGAGTTGTACATCTTCCATATGGCCATAATCCAATGGATTGAGACACACGTTTCAGCGCCTGTGTCGAGTTATCGCCTGAACATACTCAGATGAACCAGACAGCTCTTCGCCTTGCTTCTCATAAATTTTGAAGGAGTCACGCTTTCATGCGACATAGTTTTTTAAGCTGGTCAGTGATGCCACAGCAGTGGACCTGTGTATACAGTATGGTACCGGGTAGGACAGGAGCTGCAAGAAAGATACACAGACAGACACACACAGACAGACAGAGATCATACTCACCCACCACGACACTGTGAAGACTGAACCACTTCACCTCTGGATCTTCAGTGACTGAAGATCCAGAGTGAAGTCCTGCCGCTCTCCACGGTGGAGAATCCTCTTCTCGCACTGACATCGTGGCTCTACCTCCTTCCTCGAAGGTAGCTGAACAAACTCTCATCTGATCTAATCCGAGGGAGTGATCATATAGCTGAATAGGTAGCGCCTAGAAGCTTCTGTTGGGATCGGAGAAAGCTGCCGCATGCCATAACCTAAACATTAGGTACAGGGAGGGTACTAAGGAAGTCTGGCTAGGCTAGCCAGGTCAGTGGATGCTGACACAGGTCAGGTGCCATGACTCTGCCGCTCTGTGCCAGCCACTGAGATGTAGGACCATATCCAGGTCCCTGCACTTTCAATAGTTTCTCTTTTGTTAAATGTTCCTTATCATTAGAAATGGTTCACAGCAAAGAGACATTTATTTTACATGTTTTGAGATATTTATCCCTATATTGGTGGGAGGCCCCTGCTTGGTGGGTGGCCCAGGGCCCGGGCCCCTTGGGCCCACCCCTAAATCCGGGCCTGCTTCTGTATCTTCTCCACCTGGCAGCCTCCTGTAGCTTCTCCATCTGGCAGCCTCCTGTAGCTTCTCCACCTGGCAGCCTCCTGTAGCTTCTCCACCTGGCAGCCTCCTGTAGCTTCTCCACCTGGCAGCCTCCTGTAGCTTCTCCATCTGGCAGCCTCCTGTAGCTTCTTCACCTGGCAGGCTCCTGTAGCTTCTCCACGTGACAGGCTCTAGAAGCTTCTACACCTTGAAGGATCCTATAGCTTCTCCACCTTGGAGAATCCTATAGCTTCTCCACCTGGCCGGTTCCTGCAGCTTCTACACCTGGTAGGATCCTGTAACATCTCTACCTTACAGGTTCCTGTAGCTTCTCCACTTGTCAAGATCCTGTAGCTTCTTCAACTGGCAGGATCCTCTAGCATCTCCACCTGGCAAGTTCCTGCAGCTTCTCCACCTGGGAGGCTCCTGTAGCTTCTCCATCCGGCAGGCTCCTCTACCTTCTCTACCTGGTAGGCCTCTTTAGCTTCTGCACCTGGCAGGGTCCTGTAGCTTCTCCACCTGGCAGGCTCCTCTACCTTCTCTACCTGGTAGGCTCCTTTAGCTTCTCCACCTGGCAGGCTCCTGTAGCTTCTCCATCTTGCAGGATCCTATAGCTTCTCCACCTGGCAGGTGCACACACAAGGGAGAAATGGTTCACCAACCTTGTCACCTTTAGATTCAAAGGAATTTTCCATGTTCTATATAGAATTGCAGCCACCAATAATGATAAAATAACTAAAAATGTATACTCACTTATTTAATCACTGTGGCTCCAGCTCTGCGCCGCTAGTCCTCCCTGGACATTTTCTCTTTACCTGGCTGCAGCATTGATGTCATCTCCATATATCTTCCCTCACGTAATCTCCGGTCCTCCCAAGACCTCCTTCTCTCCTCCACACTTATTCGCTCCTCATCCAATCGCCTCCAAGACTTCTCCTGAATATCCCCCATCCTCTGGAATTCTCTGCCCCAACACGTCCGGTTATCCACCACATTCGGATCCTTCAGACGGAACCTGAAAACTCATCTCTTCAGGAAAGCCTACAGCCTGCACTGACCCCGCTGCCTCCTCATCACTACCGAAGCTACCGCCTCACCAACACCAGAGCTCCTGAAACCCCCAACCTACTGTCTCCTTCCCCTTAATCCTGCAGAATGTAAGCCCGCAAGGGCAGGGTCCTCGCCCCTCTGTATCAGTCTGTCATTGTAAGTTTGTTTTCTGTAAGTGGTATCTGTAACTTGTATGTAACCCCTTCTCATGTACAGCACCATGGAATCAATGGTGCTTTATAAATAAATAATAATAATAATAATAATAATAATAATGTATATGTCATGTGATCAAAGCAGCCAATCACTGTTCTTGGCAGTACACTGCATAAACCGTGATTGGCTGCTGTAATTACATGACATATACACGACATCAATGCTGCAGCCAGGTAAAGAGAAAATGTCCAGGGAGGACTAGCGGCAGTTCTTGGCAGTACTGTATATTGCATGAAAACATTCAAGCTAGTGACTGGCTGCAGAGATCACATGGGGTATACATACAATCAGGTAAACAGAAGCTTCGTAGAAAGGACCAGGGACAGCACACTGGAGTAAATAGACACGGATACATCTTTTTGCTTTTTTTTATCACTAGTGATGACCGTGACCCAGTTTTTTGTCATGTCGGACGCTATTCACACTAGGGCGTCCGACAGACAGCGGTAATTCCACATTCGTCCACTATACGCTCAGTGGCACCGGCTAGATTTTATCCAGGTTGTCCGGGGTTAATCTAGCTGGTAATCTGGTTGGAGGCTGGGTCACGCCCGTGGCCTTTAAATAGTCATTCTGGACTTTGGGCGTCGCCGATTATAGCTTGTGTCTTGTGCCTGGTGATCTCGGTCTGGAGTGGTGGTCTAGGAGAAGAAATATCGTATCTGGTGGTGTATTATCCTTTGTCATATTTCTCCTTCCTATGTTTGTGTTTGTTTTGCCCTGTGCACATTATAGTGTTTTCCTGTGTGTCTGCGGCGTGGTGCGTTTTTTAGTTTTCCCTGTCTGTGCTTTCTGTGGAGGTTGGTGTGTGGTCTAATCACTGGGTGGCGGGTGGAGGTTTCAGCATAGGGCTGAAACAGAAGTCAGGGTCAGGCCTTTTGGCCCAGACAAGCACACCATCAGTGTAAATTCTGGGAGAGGGACAGACAGGGTTTTCCCTAGTCTGAGGGATATCGCAGAGGCCCGGGTAATCAGCTGTAGTCTACCCAGTACCCCAGTGACATTTTTATAGAAAGTGATAAACTCCTTTCATTTTTATCCAGGTCCTGTCACACACAGAATTAGTATGGAGGCCATATCTTACCCGAGCAACATATTGTTGAATGCATCCATAGGACCCCATTTACCGGACAGATGCCATAAGAGGGTCCCTTTGTCATCTGACAGATAGTGATCGATGTGTATTTTTGTTTTACCCCATAGTAAAGTGCATTTTTATTCCCAGGTAGGACAGGACAACTGCTCCCTGAACATTTTACTGCTTTGATCAGATTTTTTCCCATAATTTTAGACATTTCTTTCATTTTAACTGCATGTTGAATTTTGTCTCTTCCAATCATTATTTTCTGTTTTTACGCTGCAATGCTGCACATAGAAATATCCATCCATCTTCTGAATTCCTTCTTTATGCAGAATACCTGGAAGATGCGCCGGCAGATGTGCCCTCTTGTGGCCACAACACTTGTTCTGCTGAATGAAACCCCCAGAACAGAAATTAACAACTATCCTGAATTCACACATTACAGTTTTTCCTATATTTGAGGTTTTGCAATATTTTAGTACATTAGGCCAGGTTCGGACAAGCAGACAAGTGTATCATAGACACATTTGTGCACCCGAATTACACATGCTACTGCGCAGTGACCCGCCAGCACCTGCTCAGAAGAAGAATGAAGACGCTGCCCATAGAAGGGCGAACAAGGTTCGGGTAACTGCACAAGGGCAGGGTGCAGGAGCAAGATTACGGCACCACATCTGCACGTCACAGGGTACTGTGCCGTGCATAGGATCGGGGTGGTATGATAATGAAGACAGATGAAATACAGTTTCTGGTTGTAAAGAATTGGGAATATTTATATATAAAAAAAAAAAAACAATAGAGAACACAATAAATATCCAGAACAATGAGAAGAAGTTGGAGCGCCCCCTGTTGTGAATTTGGATTCTGGGCTCCCCCGGTGGCCGCTTGTGGAATTGGACTTGTCATCCTCTTTCCTGTTTCACCTGGTTCCATCAGTAGTGGGTGTCGCTATTTAAGCTCATTTCTCTGGTGGTTTCTTGCCGGTCAACAATGTTATCTGATGCCTCTCAGTGCTTGTTCCTGCTTCTAGACAACTACTAGATAAGTTGGACTTTTGTCCATGTTTTGTTTTGCCTATTTGTTCCAGTTCACAGCTGAAGTTTTGTTACTGTGTCTGGAAAGCTCTCGTTGATCAGGGATTGCTACTCTGGCGTTATGAGTTAATGCCAGAGTTTAAGGTAATCTCTGGATGGTGTTTTGTTAGTGTTTTTCTGCTGACCATGAAAGTATACTATCTGTCTTCTGCTATCTAGTAAGCGGACCTCAAATTTGCTAAGACTATTTTCCTGCTGCGTTTGTTGTTTCATCTGAACTCACCGTCATTATATGTGGGGGGCTACTGTCTTCTTTGGAATATTTCTCTAGAGGTGAGCCAGGTCTTATATTTCCCTCTGCTAGCTATTTAGGTCTTAGGCCAGAGCTGGGCATCTAGCGATAAATAGGAAATGCTACCTGGCTATTTCTAGTTGCGCGGCAGGCTTAGTTCATGGTCAGTATAGTTCCATCTTCCGAGAGCTTGTCCCTCTATAGGCTTGCTATGATCTCTGCCTGCAGAGATCATGACAGTTTGACCGGCCATTAAAGTGTTAAAGACCCAGGTTGAGAAAGGAGAGTTATAAGAAGTCTGCTGGAATTTTTTTTTTTTTTTTTTCCTCCAGTCTGCCTTGCTGCAGTCTTTTTTCTCTCTCTCCTCCTAATCTCTGTATGGCTCTGTGTGCACCTGACAATAATGGATCTCCAGAGTGTAACTGCGGGTTTGAATAATCTCATCACGAAAGTACAAAATTTACAAGATTTTGTGGTACATGCTCCGGTATCTGAGCCGAGAATTCCTTTGCCGGAGTTCTTCACAGGGAATAGAGCTAGCTTCCAGAATTTCCGAAATAATTGTAAGCTTTATTTGTCCCTGAAGCCTCGTTCAGCTAGAGACCCTGCTCAGCAGGTTAGGATTGTGATTTCCTTGCTCAGGGGTGACCCTCAAGATTGGGCCTTCTCATTGCCAGTAGGGGATCCTGCGTTACGCGATGTGGATGCGTTTTTTCTGGCCTTGGGCTTGCTTTATGAGGAACCTCATTTGGAACTTCAGGCAGAAAAAACTTTGATGGCACTATCTCAGGGGCAAGACGAAGCTGAAGTTTTCTGCCAAAAATTCCGTAAATGGTCTGTGCTTACTCAGTGGAATGAGTGCGCCTTGGCGGCAACTTTCAGAGAAGGTCTCTCTGATGCCGTTAAGGATGTTATGGTGGGGTTCCCTGTGCCTGCAGGTCTGAATGAGTCCATGACAATGGCTATTCAGATTGATAGGCGTCTGCGGGAGCGCAAACCGGTGCACCATCTGGCGGTGTCTATGGAAAAGACGCCAGAAAGTATGCAGTGTGATAGAATTCTGTCCAGGAGCGAGCGACAGAATTTTAGACGGAAGAATGGATTGTGTTTCTATTGTGGGGATTCTACTCATGTTATATCAGCATGCTCTAGGCGTACAAAGAAGCTTGATAAGTCTGTTTCCATTGGCACCATTCAGTCTAAGTTTATTTTGTCTGTAACCCTGATTTGCTCTTTGTCATCCATTGCCACGGACGCCTATGTTGACTCTGGCGCCGCTCTGAGTCTTATGGATTGGTCCTTTGCCAATCGTTGTGGTTTTGATTTAGAGCCTTTGGAGACTCTTATTCCTCTGAAGGGGATTGACTCCACCCCATTGGCTAATAATAAACCACAATACTGGACACAAGTAACCATGCGTATCAATCCGGATCACCAGGAGATTATTCGTTTCCTGGTGCTGTATAATTTACATGACGATTTGGTACTGGGATTGCCATGGTTGCAGTCTCACAACCCAGTCTTGGACTGGAGAGCAATGTCTGTGTTGAGCTGGGGATGTAAGGGTATTCATGGGGACTTACCTTTGGTTTCTATTTCGTCGTCCATTCCCTCTGAAGTCCCTGAGTTCCTCTCTGATTATCAAGACGTCTTTGACGAACCCAAGCTTGGGTCGTTACCTCCGCACCGTGAGTGCGATTGTGCCATAGATTTGATACCGGGTTGTAAATATCCAAAGGGTCGTTTGTTTAATCTGTCTGTGCCGGAACATGCTGCTATGCGGGAATATATAAAGGAGTCTTTGGAAAAGGGACATATTCGTCCATCTTCTTCTCCCTTGGGAGCTGGGTTTTTCTTTGTCTCAAAAAAAGACGGCTCTTTGAGACCATGTATTGATTATCGGCTTCTGAATAAGATCACTGTTAAGTATCAATACCCATTGCCATTGCTTACTGATTTGTTTGCTCGTATAGAGGGTGCTAAGTGGTTCTCTAAAATTGATCTTCGTGGGGCGTATAATTTGGTGCGGATCAGGCAGGGGGATGAGTGGAAGACCGCATTTAATACGCCCGAGGGCCACTTTGAGTATTTGGTCATGCCTTTTGGTCTTTCTAATGCCCCTTCAGTTTTCCAGTCTTTTATGCATGATATTTTCCGCGATTTTCTGGATAAATTTATGATAATATATCTGGATGATATTCTGATTTTTTCTGATGACTGGGACTCTCATGTCCAGCAGGTCAGGAGAGTTTTTCAGGTTCTGCGGTCTAATTCTTTATGTGTGAAGGGGTCTAAGTGCGTTTTTGGGGTCCAGAAAATTTCCTTTTTGGGGTATATTTTTTCTCCCTCTTCCATTGAGATGGATCCCGTCAAGGTGCAAGCTATTTGTGACTGGACTCAGCCCTCCTCTCTTAAGGGTCTTCAGAGATTTTTGGGCTTTGCCAACTTTTACCGCCGATTTATTGCTGGTTTTTCGGATGTCGTTAAACCACTGACTGATTTGACCAGACAAGGCGCTGATGTTGCTAATTGGTCCCCTCATGCTGTAGAGGCCTTTCAGGAGCTTAAGCGCCGTTTTGCCTCTGCCCCTGTGCTGCGTCAGCCTGATGTGAATCTGCCTTTTCAGGTTGAGGTTGACGCTTCGGAGATCGGAGCTGGGGCAGTGTTGTCGCAGAAAGGTTCCGACTGCTCCGTCATTAGGCCTTGTGCCTTCTTTTCTCGCAAATTTTCGCCCGCAGAGCGGAATTATGATGTTGGGAATCGGGAGCTTTTGGCCATGAAGTGGGCGTTTGAGGAGTGGCGCCATTGGCTCGAGGGGGCTAGGCATCAGGTGGTGGTATTGACGGACCACAAAAATTTGATTTATCTTGAGACTGCCAGACGCCTGAATCCTAGACAGGCGCGCTGGTCTTTATTTTTTTCTCGCTTTAATTTTGTGGTGTCATACCTACCGGGTTCTAAGAATGTTAAGGCAGATGCCCTTTCTAGGAGTTTTGACCCGGACTCTCCTGGTAATTCTGAACCTACAGGTATCCTTAGGGAGGGAGTAATTTTGTCGGCCGTTTCTCCTGATCTGCGGCGGTCCTTGCAAGAGTTTCAGGCGGATAGACCGGATCGTTGTCCGCCTGATAGACTGTTTGTTCCGGATGATTGGACCAGCAGAGTCATCTCTGAGGTACATTCTTCTGCATTGGCAGGTCATCCCGGAATTTTTGGTACCAGGGATTTGGTGGCAAGATCCTTCTGGTGGCCTTCCCTGTCACGAGATGTGCGAGTCTTTGTGCAGTCATGTGACGTTTGTGCTCGGGCCAAGTCTTGTAGTTCTCGGGCTAGCGGACTGCTGTTGCCCTTGCCTATTCCTAAGAGCCCTTGGACACACATCTCGATGGATTTTATTTCAGATCTGCCTGTTTCCCAGAAGATGTCTGTCATCTGGGTGGTCTGTGACCGTTTCTCTAAAATGGTCCATTTGGTTCCTCTGCCCAAGTTGCCTTCTTCTTCTGAGTTGGTTCCTCTGTTTTTTCAGAATGTTGTCCGATTGCATGGTATTCCTGAGAATATTGTTTCTGACAGAGGTACCCAATTTGTGTCTAGATTTTGGCGGGCATTCTGTGCTAGGATGGGCATAGATTTGTCTTTTTCATCTGCTTTTCACCCTCAGACTAATGGCCAGACCGAGCGGACTAATCAGACCCTGGAGACATATCTGAGGTGTTTTGTCTCTGCTGACCAGGATGATTGGGTTGCTTTTTTGCCATTGGCAGAGTTCGCCCTCAATAATCGGGCCAGCTCTTCCACCTTGGTGTCCCCGTTTTTCTGTAATTCGGGGTTTCACCCTCGATTTTCCTCCGGTCAGGTGGAATCCTCGGATTGTCCTGGAGTGGATGCGGTGGTGGAGAGATTGCATCACATCTGGGGGCAGGTTATGGACAATTTGAAGTTGTCCCAGGAGAAGACTCAGCGTTTTGCCAACCGTCATCGTCGTGTTGGTTCTCGGCTTTGTGTTGGAGATTTGGTGTGGTTGTCTTCTCGTTTTGTCCCTATGAGGGTCTCTTCTCCTAAGTTTAAACCTCGGTTCATCGGCCCTTATAGAATATTGGAGATTCTTAATCCTGTTTCTTTCCGTTTGGACCTCCCTGCGTCCTTTTCCATTCATAACGTTTTTCATCGGTCGTTATTGCGCAGGTATGAGGTACCTGTTGTACCTTCAGTTGAGCCTCCTGCTCCGGTGTTGGTTGAGGGTGAGTTGGAGTACGTTGTGGAGAAAATTTTGGACTCTCGTGTTTCCAGACGGAGACTCCAGTATCTGGTCAACTGGAAGGGTTACGGCCAGGAGGATAATTCTTGGGTCAATGCATCTGATGTTCATGCTTCTGATCTTGTTCGTGCCTTCCATAGGGCTCATCCTGGTCGCCCTGGTGGATCTGGTGAGGGTTCGGTGCCCCCTCCTTGAGGGGGGGGTACTGTTGTGAATTTGGATTCTGGGCTCCCCCGGTGGCCGCTTGTGGAATTGGACTTGTCATCCTCTTTCCTGTTTCACCTGGTTCCATCAGTAGTGGGTGTCGCTATTTAAGCTCATTTCTCTGGTGGTTTCTTGCCGGTCAACAATGTTATCTGATGCCTCTCAGTGCTTGTTCCTGCTTCTAGACAACTACTAGATAAGTTGGACTTTTGTCCATGTTTTGTTTTGCCTATTTGTTCCAGTTCACAGCTGAAGTTTTGTTACTGTGTCTGGAAAGCTCTCGTTGATCAGGGATTGCTACTCTGGCGTTATGAGTTAATGCCAGAGTTTAAGGTAATCTCTGGATGGTGTTTTGTTAGTGTTTTTCTGCTGACCATGAAAGTATACTATCTGTCTTCTGCTATCTAGTAAGCGGACCTCAAATTTGCTAAGACTATTTTCCTGCTGCGTTTGTTGTTTCATCTGAACTCACCGTCATTATATGTGGGGGGCTACTGTCTTCTTTGGAATATTTCTCTAGAGGTGAGCCAGGTCTTATATTTCCCTCTGCTAGCTATTTAGGTCTTAGGCCAGAGCTGGGCATCTAGCGATAAATAGGAAATGCTACCTGGCTATTTCTAGTTGCGCGGCAGGCTTAGTTCATGGTCAGTATAGTTCCATCTTCCGAGAGCTTGTCCCTCTATAGGCTTGCTATGATCTCTGCCTGCAGAGATCATGACAGCCCCCAGACGCAGGGCCGCGGGCTACACGGTACCGGGCCTCTCAGTCTCGGTCCTGGGGTTGTCACGGTGGCTAGACCCGGTCCGTGACCCTGATAACGGGCGTCCAATGAAAGGTGTGATGGTGGTGCGGGGTGCAAGTCGCGATGAATAATGAGGACACAGGGTTGCAGTCTCTTTACCTCTTTACTGAAGGCTTCAGGGTCCACAATCCAGAGCACTGCTAACAGGGCTGGCTGAGACCGGCCAGTCCGAAGGCACATCCAGAGTTCCCTTTGCAGGTGGAGATCAGTGCCTACCTTCTAGCGCCTGTGTGTTGTAGTACCTCCCTGCTGAGCACCACGGGATAGTCCTCACAACTATTGTGTCTGTGTCTGATGTTCTTTCTTTCTCCGTCCCCCAGATGATATGGCTAGGATGCACCCGTATGACGGGGTAGGCCTGGAGTTATTCTGGGACCCTAGAGAAGCCCCTCTCCCACAGTTGCCTCCGTGTCTTTGTTAGGTGTAAAAGGGTGAAACAACCAACCTGAAGTTAACTGTCCTGCCGTAGTTCGAAGTAATGCGTAGAGTCTGTTACTGCCTCGGTGCCCTGGCCACCGGCTATGCGCCTCAGTAGGATGTTGCCATGATCTTAAGGCACGACTCCTACTGGTTCTATTCTCCTTTGTACTGTGATCTCACTTCTCCACAATACACCTCGCTTCGTGTCCTTTCTAAGAAGCCTGCCGCTATATCACTCAAGCACGGCTCCGTAACGATCTGTCCTTTTTGCTAGGCCGCTGTCAGGCTCCCACCCCTGACAGGTCCTCTCCCGAGCTCTCCCGGGCTGCTTTCTCCCTAACTTCCTGTCCAACCCCCAGTTTTACCAGAGTGTGAGGAGTGGCCTACTAGATAGAACCACTCCCCCTGGTGGCCGGAGTGTGACGTGTAGTGTGTGTGTGTGATACCTGGTCAGGTGAACTCCTTTAGTGCAATCAGACGCAACATCACTCCCCTTAGTGGCAGAGCGACATCACTGCAACGACCAGGACTCTGGGGCGCTGCACTCCCCCCTGGTTAAATCCAGTACTCCCGGACTGGGAAAACAAGAACGACAATACATGTTAGCAGAAAACACACAAAACTCTGAAATACCACAAACAATTAAACAATATGAACAAGTAAATTTAACAGTGCTTCCCTTTATGGGAGGTGAGAACACTTGAACGTTGCGAAAGTTTCGGTCATGCACAGTTCATGACTCCCAGTTCAGTGGGTGCAACTTAAAACCAGCAGGGATCCCGGGTAAACAAAGGGATCCTGTCATGTTGGACACTGTTCAGACCAGGTCGTTCGACAGACAGCGGTAATTCCGCTTTTGACCACTATGTGCTCATTGGCATTGGCTAGATTTTATCTAGCTGGTCCGGGGTTAATTTACCTGGTGCTCGGATTGGAAGCTGGGCCATGCCCACTGCCTTTAAATAGTTCTCCTGAACATTGGGTGTCGCCGATTATAGCTTCTGTCTAGTGCTTGGTTATCTCGGTCTGGAGTGGTGAGCTTGGAGTTGAAGTATCGTATCTGGTGGTGTATTTCCCTTTGTCTTATTTACTCCTTCCAATATTTGTATTTATTTTGCCCTGTGCATTTATAGTGTATTCCTGAGTGACTGCGGTGTGGTGTATATTTTCCGTTATCCTTGTCTGAGCTAACTGTGGGTATTGGTGTATGATCTCTTCACTGGGTGGTGGGTTCAGCCTAGGGTTGAAACAGGAGACAGGGTGAGGGTGGAGGCCTAGACATGCACACCATCAGTGTAAACTGTAGGTAGAGGGTCAGTCAGGATTTCCCTAGTCTGAGGGAAATTGCAGGGGCCCGGGTTATTGGCTCCTGCCCACCTAGGTTCCCCATGACATTATAATCGGCCTTTAAAAAAAAAAAAAAAAAGGGTTTCCTTTTTTTGTTTTGTCATGGATCCCATGACTTCCATAACCCGCCAGTTGGAGGCGCTGTCCCTACAGGTCACTGAGTTGAGGGGGGCAGTGCAGCAACAGGGACTAGCAGTATCTAATGTGCAAGCTGGAGCGACAGGTAGAGTTGCTGAGCCTAAGTTTCCTTTGCCTGAAAAGTTTGCTGGGGAACGCAGTAAATTTGTTTCTTTTCGTGAAGCTTGCAAACTATATTTCCATATGCGCCCGATCTCCTCGGGTAATGAGGCTCAGCGTGTGGGCCTGGTGTTGTCATTATTAAGTGGGGATCCCCAACCATGGCCGTTTTCTTTGCCATCTGATTCTGCTGCATTTGACTCTGTGGAGAGTTTTTTTTCCTTTCTTGGAAACATTTACGATGAGCCTGACAGAATGGCTCTAGCAGAATCTAAGATACGCACTATTCGCCAGGGGGAGCGAGTTGCAGAGGATTACTGTTCTGAATTTCGTCGCTGGGCGGTCGACACACAGTGGAATGATCCAGCGCTGCGGAGTCAGTTTATTCATGGGGTTTCTGGAAGGGTTAAAAAAGCCCTTCTGATGTACGAGACTCCTACTTCTCTAGATTCTGCTATGAGTCTGGTTGTCCGCATTGATCGCCGTTTGCATCAGGGGGAGCATGAGACACCACCTATGGGAGAGGGTTTAGGTTTCACTTGAGGTTGCTGCAGGTGAGCCCACGGAGCCTATGCAAATCGCAGGGGTGTCACATTTGAAGCGTCGAGCCCCTGAGCTCAGGAAGCAGGGAGCCTGTTTTTACTGCGGTAAAACTGGTCATTTTATTAACATCTGTCCTCTGCTGTCTAAGAAAAACGCAACGGCGGAAAACTTCTAAGCTCAGAGTGTGTGGAGGAGGCCAATCTGAGCTTATGTATATCCTCCATGGTTGTTTCTCAATGCATGCTCCCTGCTAAGGTTATTATCGCTGGCAGTGAGCTGCCAATTACTGTTTTTGTGGATAGTGGTTCAGCCACAAATCTCATTGATGAGGAGTTTGCGCGCACAGCAGGTTTTAGGATTGAAAAACTGCCTCATCCTATCCGCGTGGTCACCATCAATGCTGCTCCTCTCTCACAGGGGAAGATTACAGAGTTTGTGGCTGAGGTGAAACTCCACATTGGGGTTCTACATTCCGAGCAGGTTACATGTAAGGTGCTCAGGAATCTTCCTGCTCAGGTGGTTTTGGGTTTTCCATGGTTGTCTATGCACAACCCGGTGATTGACTGGAAAACTCAGGACATAATTCAGTGGAGCAAGTTCTGCCAGGAGAATTGCCTGGCCACATGTGTGTCTGCTGTGACTTCAAGCGTTCCGGAGTCACTTCTGGATTTTGTGGATGTGTTCTCTGAGAAGGGTTGTTCAGAGTTGCCACCACATCGGCCCTATGACTGTACTATCAGGTTTAAACCAGGGGCCAAATTGCCTAAAGCAAGGATGTTTAATATCTCCGGTCCGGAGAGACAAGCCTTAAAGGATTACATTGCTGAAAGTTTGAGCAAAGGGCACATCAGGCCTTCATCCTCGCCTGTGGCAGCAGGGTTCTTCTTCGTGAAGAAGAAAGATGGCGGATTACGCCCGTGTTTGGATTTCAGGGAGTTGAACCAGATTACGGTTCGTGATCCATACCCTATGCCATTGATACCGGATTTGTTCAATCAGGTGGCAGGTGCTAAATGGTTTACCAAGCTTGACCTCAGGGGGGCGTACAACCTCATAAGAGTCAGTCAAGGTGATGAGTGGAAGACGGCTTTTAATACCCCTGAGGGTCATTTTGAAAATTTGGTGATGCCATTTGGGTTGACTAACGCACCTGCATTGTTCCAACATTTAATTAATGATGTGTTCTCGCATGTTTTGGGGAAATTCGTTATCGTGTGCCTAGATGACATTCTCATATATTCTTGCGACCGTGATACTCATTTAGATCATGTCAGGCAGGTGTTACAGCTTCTCAGAGAGAATAAGCTGTATGCTAAACTTGAGAAATGTGTATTTTCTGTTCAAGAGTTGCCTTTCTTGGGTTATATTGTGTCTGCTTCTGGTTTTAAAATGGACGCCGCTAAGGTGCAAGCGGTGCTGCATTGGGAACGGCCTGATAACCTGAAAGCACTTCAGCGGTTCCTTGGGTTTTCTAACTACTATAGGAAATTTATCAAGGACTTTTCCATCATTGCTAAACCGCTAACTGACATGACTAAAAAGGGTACCAGTTTCTCCGGTTGGCCTGAGGCTGCTGTGCGCGCATTTGAATTTCTTAAGAACAGTTTTGTTTCAGCCCCCATTCTTGTGCAGCCAGACGTATCAAAACCTTTTGTTGTGGAAGTCGATGCTACATCCTCAATTTTGTACTTTGAGTCAGAGGGCTCTTCCGGCGTTCCGGAGGAAGACCAGTTAGGAGCACAATTGTCATCAGTCTGGAGGAGAGTGAAACAGCGCCTGTTGAGTGTGGGTGCTAGGTACAAACGTGTGGCTGACAGTAGGCGTGTGCCAGGTCCGGACCTGAGTGTGGATGACTGGGTGTGGGTATCCACAAAAAACATAAGACTCAAAATACCATCCCTTAAATTGGGTCCACGGTTTATTGGTCCATTTAGGGTCACCGCCGTCATTAACCCAGTAGCGTACCGATTGGAACTTCCTACGGTGTATAAGATACACAACGTGTTCCACAGGTCTCTTTTAAAGAAGGTGGTGGGTTCCGTGGACGCGGCTCCTATGCCACCTCCAGTCTTGGTGGATGGTAATTTGGAATTTGAAGTCTCCAAGGTGGTTGACTCTCGTGTAGTGTGCCGCACTTTACAGTACTTGGTACACTGGCATGGTTATGGGCCTGAGGAGAGGTCCTGGGTACCAGCCTCGGACATTCATGCGGATCGGCTGGTCAGGTTTTTTCACCTCCGCCATCCAGACAAGCCGGGTCCTATAAGCCGTGAGGGCCCTGGGGTCCCTCGTAGAAGGCGGGGCACTGTCATGTTGGACACTGTTCAGACCAGGTCGTTCGACAGACAGCGGTAATTCCGCTTTTGACCACTATGTGCTCATTGGCGTCGGCTAGATTTTATCTAGCTGGTCCGGGGTTAATTTACCTGGTGCTCGGATTGGAAGCTGGGCCATGCCCACTGCCTTTAAATAGTTCTCCTGAACATTGGGCGTCGCCGATTATAGCTTCTGTCTAGTGCTTGGTTATCTCGGTCTGGAGTGGTGAGCTAGGAGTTGGAGTATCGTATCTGGTGGTGTATTTCCCTTTGTCTTATTTACTCCTTCCAATATTTGTATTTATTTTGCCCTGTGCATTTACAGTGTATTCCTGAGTGACTGCGGCGTGGTGTATATTTTCTGTTATCCTTGTCTGAGCTAACTGTGGGTATTGGTGTATGATCTCTTCACTGGGTGGTGGGTTCAGCCTAGGGTTGAAACAGGAGACAGGGTGAGGGTGGAGGCCTAGACATGCACACCATCAGTGTAAACTGTAGGTAGAGGGTCAGTCAGGATTTCCATAGTCTGAGGGAAATTGCAGGGGCCCGGGTTATTGACTCTTGCCCACCTAGGTTCCCCGTGACAGATCCCTTTTGAAAGTTTTGGAGCAATTCACCGTCCATTACTCCATTGTCCATTGTTTTAAACTTGTAACAAAGATATTTACACAAACACTTTCAACCAAATAATAGCTATCATTAGTATCTCCAAGTTTTGTAGCGAAGTGGAGTTTGATTCTTGGTGCTGCGTGTAGACCTCCGCAGCGCAGGGGTTGCTATTGACCTAACAGGGCCTGCTATATCTGCTACCGCTGGTGTAGTGCACTGTCTTCTAGCTACACTTCTAGTGAGTCTGGGTAGCACTGGCATGCTGGAGCTCTCAAGGCCGCTTTCACCACCGGTGGGCATGGCAGATTCACCGATAGCAGAGGGAGGATTTGCCGGTTCAACGGTTGGCATGGCATCCTCCGGTGGGGTTCGCTGTGGTTGCGGGTCCGGGTGACCTAGCTCCACATTTAGTCCTGGCGGTGTCAGTTGACGAAACTTTAGGACAGGTACCACAATGGCCTGGTTTATTTGAGTCCAAGACTGGGGAAAATCGCCAAGAACAGTGTGTATCATCTTCTCCTCTTCCATGGGCGGAGACGTCCCGGGGTCGGTTTCTCCATCTCTTAGCTTATCAGGGCATATCTTAAGGTGGTCTCTGGATATTGCCGTTGAGGTTTCCCCTCCATCTTTGCTGATGAGACAGACCTTTATATTGTCGAAATCAGATGGCAGGATGGTATATGGTTCCGCTTCCCATTGATCATCGAGCTTGTGTAGTCTCCGCTTCCGTTTGAGTACCTGCTCCCTGGGTGACAAGGGAGTCGCCGGAGCATGCTGGTTGTAAACCCTTTCTTGTTTTTGTCGGGCTTGGGCGAGACTTCTTTCCACACACTCTTGTACCTTGCGGTACCTTTGCTGCCTCTCTGTATCCCAGTCCGCATCTGGCGACATATCTTCGGGGGTCAGGACCCCCATGTCCAGATCCACCGGTAACTTGCTAGACCTCCCTCGCATCAGGTACGCTGGAGTGCAGTTGGTGGAGTTCACCGGGATGTGGTTATACATATTCACCAAGTCCGGTAACTTTGTGGGCCACAAGTTCCGTTCCTCCACAGGTAAGGTCTTCAGCAAGTCAATCTCCTCCTGGTTCATCTTCTCGCACATCCCGTTGGTTTGTGGATGGTATGGCGTGGTTCTGATCTTCTTACATCCATACAGATTGCAGAACTCCTGAAACACTTCCGCTTCAAATGCTGGCCCCTGATCGGTCAGTACCTTCTCCGGATACCCATGGGGTCAACAGAAGTACTGCTGGAAGGTTTTGGTGGCCGTTCTAGCCGTTAAGTCTTTGACCGGAATGACTACCAGGAATCTGGAGTAGTGGTCCACGATGGTGAGAGCGTAGCTATAGCCTGACCGGCTGGGTGTTAGCTTCACGTGATCCAGCGTTGACAGTTCGCGTGGCCGTTTGGTGATGATGAGCTGCAAGGGAGCCCGCTGGCTGTCACGATCCTTCCGGTGTAGGCTACATGGGCCACACTCTCGGCACCACTTCTCGATGGCTTTCTTCATACCAATCCAGTAGAACCTCCCTCGGAGCAGCCTCTCCAGCTTCCTCCATCCGAAGTGTCCTGTCCCATCGTGGTACGCTCCCAGGACCATTGGCACATCTTGTCTTGGGACCACGATCTGCCATACCAATTCATGAGTGCGTGGGTCAATGCTCCTCCGGCACAGCTTACCATCGTGAATAAACAGTCTGCCCCTCTCCTTCCACAATTGTAATGCCTCTGATGGATCATCCAGGACGGGATGCAAACCTGCCTGCGTCAGGAGCTCTTTCACCCGACGGACCGCAGGGTCACCATCCTGGTTCTCTGCCCACCCGTGATGGGGCAGGGGATTCAACGGGGCATCCCGCTTATTCTGGCGCCTGTTCTTCACTTGATGGGAGCACTGAGTGGCCTTGGGGCGGTGGAAAGCGGGCAGCTCTACCTCTTCAAATGCTTCTGGATATTCCTCCGTTTCGGGCAAGTGGGGCATTCGGGACAATGCATCGGCATTCGCATTCTTGTGCCCTGCCCGGTACTTGATGGTGAAGGCGTAATTGGACAACCGGGCCATCCACCGCTGCTCCAAGGTACCGAGTTTCGCTGTGTCCAAATGCGTTAGCAGATTATTATCCGTGAAGACGGTGAATTTTGCTGAGGCCAGGTAGTGTTTGAACCTCTCCGTCACGTCCCAGACAACGGCAAGGAGCTCCAGCTTAAAGGAACTGTAGTTGTCAGGGTTCCTTTCAGTGGGGCGAAGCTTCCTACTGGCGTAAGCGATTACTTTTTCCTTGCCTTTCTGGACCTGGGACAGCACGGCTCCCAACCCCACGTTGCTGGCGTCCGTATACAATACAAACGGTTGGTCGTATTCAGGGTAGGCCAGTAGCTCTTCTCCCGTCAGCGCCGACTTTAAACAAGTGAAGGATCCCTCCAGTCCATCGTTCCAGTCAAATGGAGTATTTTTACACTTGGACTGGCTCACCAACAGGTCTTGTAAGGGCGCGGCTTTCTTGGTGAAGTCCTTGATAAATCTCCTGTAGTAACCTACCAAGCCGAGGAACTGCCGGACTTCGTGGAGGTTGTTGGGCTTCGGCCAGTCTTTGATCACCGTAACCTTGTCGGGGTCTGGGGCCACTCCTTCAGCACTCACCACATGGCCCAGGTATTGCACTTTGGGTTTTAGCAGATGGCATTTGGACGATTTCACCTTTAAGCCAAAGTTGGACAGGGCTTCAAACACCTCGGCCAGGTGCTTCAGATGGTCTTCATAGGTCTTGGAGAAGACAATGACATTGTCCAGATATAGCAGCACGGTTTCAAAGTTCTTGTGTCCCAGACAGCACTCCATCATCCTCTGGAACGTTCCCGGGGCATTGCACAATCCGAAGGGTATGTAGTTGAATTCGCAGAGACCCATCGGCGTCGTGAAGGCTGTCTTCTCCTTGTCCGCCTCTGCCACGGGAACCTGCCAGTACCCACTGGGGAGATCCAGGGTAGAGAAGTAGTTAGCAGATTTTAAAGCAGTCAGGGACTCCTCTATCCTGGGCAGTGGGTATGCGTCCTTATGTGTAATGCGATTTAGTTGCCTATAATCAACACACATCCTCATTGTGCCATCTTTCTTCCTATCGAGGACTAACGGAGCTGCCCAGGGGCTACAACTATCTCTCACTGCCCCAGCCTCCTTCATCTCTAGCAACATGTCTTTGGCACACTGATAATGAGCTGGGGGTACAGGACGGTATCTCTCTTTTATGGGTCGATGATCTCCTGTGGGGATATGATGTTGAATCCCTTTTACCTGCCCAAAAATCTAGGGGGTGTTTGCTAAATACCCGCTCATACTCATAAACCACTCTGTAGGCCCCCTGTTTCTGGTGATGTGGGGTAGAGTCAGTGCCCACGTGCAGTTCCCGACTCCAATCTTTCAGTTGCCCTGGAGAACCGTTGTTCTCCGCCGGATTGGACGGGACCAAGGGTCCCGGTGTCTGTATCACACTATTATTAACAGTAAACAGTTTGGCAAGTGTGGCATATTTGGTTAGATGGACTTCCTCCTCCCCACAGATAAAGACACGTACTGGCACCCTCCCCTTGCGGACGTCAACCACCCCTCTGGCTGTCAGGAGGGTAGGCCTATTATCTGAATATACTGGTTCTACCAGGGCCTGGTAGTCTTTACCCCTGAGGCCTATGGCTGCCCGACACCATATTAACATTTCACTCCTGGGGGGTATCGCAATAGGGTTTGAATCACTCACTGTGACACGACCAATTTCACCACCAGTCAGCTTCACCTGCTGTCTCTGCATCAGAGCCCTGATTTCTTTTTGCAGGGCGCGTTGTTCACTGTAGCCAGCTGTTTCCGCTACCTGCTGTAACAAGACAATAACTTCTGCAAGACAATTTTCTATGACATTAGTACCAATGGTCATCGTGGGATTACATTCACGGCGGTCAATATCAACAATCACAATCCCTTGGGCCTCCAATTCTACCCGCCCCACTTTGATGGTGACCTCTTTATACCCCACTTGTGGCAATGGCCATTACTGCCTATGATGGTGAAATCATCATCGGGGCCACGAGTAATATCGGTGTCCTCCCAATAACGTCTATAAAGGATGTAAGGCATAGTCGTCACCTGGGAACCGGTATCCAGCAAAGCGTTCATGGGGATACCGTCAATCACAATGGGGAGAACTGGCCGCCGTCCGATGTATTTGGCTCTCCAATTTTGCGGGCCTGATCATCCTACTCCTGGTGGTTGGCCCTCTGCCCCAGGGGTTGCTCGTTTAAATGACAGTACCTTGCAAGATGGCCCACCTGGTGGCAGCGGCAGCAGATAGGTCGTCCGTCCCGATGAAAACGATCGTCGTCTCTATCTCTGGTCGACGGAACCCTCCTCTGTCACTGCTAGGGGACATCCTCCAGTCTGAAAGCCAGCTGGATCTTCTCCTTGGGGGCCTCCTGCAGAGATTGGACGGTCCGGGCTAGGGCAGCAACGCTCCTGGTCAACTCCTGCATCTGGAGGCGCAGTCCTGCAGGGGAATCATCTTCCAGGGTCTGGGCATCGGCCTCAGCGGAGACGGTTGCTTCTGGCGCCACCTCCTGGTGGTACGTGAGGGCTTGACGCCTGGGAAGTACGGCACGGCTGGGCTGTCGCTCCGGCAGCGCCTGGATGGCTTTATCTTTGAATTGCGCAAAAGTCAGGTCTGGATTCTGCATGGCCAGGAAGTGTAGCTGGGCCCTTTGGTGACTGCACAGGAGCCCCTCGATGAACCGCTCTTTCAGGAGTTTATCTTCATCTTGCATGCTGTTTGGGTCACTCTGCTTGATGGCCCACAGTGCCTGCTGGAGATTAAGGGCATAGTCCCGTAAGCTATCCTGCGGCCTCTGCTTGCACCCATAGAACGTCAATTTATTTCCGTAGCGGTGCGGGTGTCAAAGGTGGCTTTGAGCTTTGCAAAGACCTGCTGTGCAGTTCTCTTATCCGTGGCGGGCCAGGACTTCACGTCTCTCAGAGCCGCTCCAAAGAGTTGGCCGGTTATCATATGGACTTTCTGAGGCTCCGTCAAGGGATAAAACTCGAACAGGCTACAAATCCCTTCTTTAAAGTCAGTTAATGTATGAGATTCTCCAGAGTACCGCGGGAGCCAGGCTGCTCCAGGTAGTTACGGCATGGAGAAGGGCATGATGGCTGCCGTAGCCGCGGCGGCATTCGGCGGGCTGATGGGGGCGGCAAGCTCTGCGGCATCCGGTGGGGATACAAGGCCCGCAGCTACGTCTACTGCGGGGCCTAGAGGTGCCCCTGCGGCTGCGGCCGCCGCCTCCGCCTCTCCCGAATCAGACATGGCCGCTCCTCCCCTCTGCTAACCTAGTGGAAGTCGGGGTTCCTTTTCTGGAATCGGCACCTCACCGCGTCTCCTCGCTCCGCGCTCTTTTCGGTCGACTCCGCCCACGAAGCTATGGCGGATTTTGGCGGGCACTTTTGGTGGCAAGTGGCAATACACCGTCTTTGCAATAAGTCACAGTTCAAGCACAATTCAGACACAGTTCCAAGGCACACATGACCTGATTCTTCAGGCTTAAGTAGATCCTGTTCGTGACGCCAGGTTGGAGCGCCCCCAGATGCAGGGCCGCGGGGTACTCGGTACCGGGCCTCTCAGTCTCGGTCCTGGGGTTTTCACGGTGGCTAGACCCGGTCCGTGACCCTGATAACGGGCGTCCAATGAAAGGTGTGATGGTGGTGCGTGGTGCAAGTCGCGATGAATAACGAGGACAAAGGGTTGCAGTCTCTTTACCTCTTTACTGAAGGCTTCAGGGTCCACAATCCAGAGCACTGCTAACAGGGCTGGCTGAGACCGGCCGGTCCGAAGGCATATCCAGAGTTCCATTTGCAGGTGGAGATCAGTGCCTACCTTCTAGCGCCTGTGTGTTGTAGTACCTCCCTGCTGAGCACCACGGGATAGTCCTCACAACTATTGTGTCTGTGTCTGATGTTCTTTCTTTCTCCGTCCCCCAGATGATATGGATAGGACGCACCCGTATGACGGGGTAGGCCTGGAGTTATTCTGGGACCCTAGAGACGCCCCTCTCCCACAGTTGCCTCCGTGTCTTCGTTAGGTGTAAAAGGGTGAGACAACCAACCTGAAGTTAACTGTTCTGCCGTAGTTCGAAGTAATGCATAGAGTCTGTTACTTCCTCGGTGTCCTGGCCACCAGCTATGCGCCTCAGTAGGATGTTGCCATGATCTTAAGGCACGACTCCTACTGGTTCTATTCTCCTTTGTACTGTGATCTCGCTTCTCACTTCTCCACAATACACCTCGCTTCGTGTCCTTTCTAAGAAGCCTGCCGCTATATCACTCAAGCACGGCTCCGTAACGATCTGTCCTTTTTGCTAGGCCGCTGTCAGGCTCCCACCCCTGACAGGTCCTCTCCCGAGTTCTCCTGGGCTGCTTTCTCCCTAACTTCCTGTCCAACCCCCAGTTTTACCAGAGCGTGAGGAGTGGCCTACTAGATAGAACCACTCCCCCTGGTGGCCGGAGTGTGAAGTGTAGTGTGTGTGTGATACCTGGTCAGGTGAACTCCTTTAGTGCAATCAGACGCAACATCACTCCCCTTAGTGGCAGAGCGACATCACTGCAACGACCAGGACTCTGGGGCGCTGCAAATGTATTATCTAAAAGCTTTAGAAAAATGCTTTCATTGTCAGTCGTTCTGCTGTGACTACATCCCGTACGTGGTAGGATAATCACATGGCACGCGCCATTAGAAACTAACTGTTATTGTGCCAGTGATCAGTCCAGAAGTCAGTTTGCGCAAACATACGGGCAACCCAGAGAGTAATAGCCGCCTCGAGCCTTGCGGTAATACTTGTTCCATCGTCCAAATCCAATAAACATCTGGTGAGTGGAGAGAAATGGCGCCCGTTCCTGGTCACAATTGCTTACCATGCTGTCTTACTGCATTTCCAATATTACAAGAAAAATTGCAAAAAATGTTTTTCCAAAAACATTTCACCCCCTAAATAATGTTAAATTAGCAATAATTGAATTTTGAAGTGAAAGGTATAAAAAGGAGATGCAAAGCTGAACGATTTATAAAACTGTTCAAAATAAATGCATTGTCAGGCCTAGCATTGGCAATACTGTGTAATAATGCATACACCTCAACACAAACAGCAACACCAAGAAGGAAAAGTCCTGGAATTATGGCAGTCACAGGATCAATAGATATGTTCATCCATCAAAGTCACTCCGCAGGGTGGTTTCAGCAGCTTAGAATAAAGTTTACAGTCGGCATGACATTTCTATAAATCCCACGTACTGCAAAACTGCAGCGAGAAAAATATACCAAATACTCATCATCAGAACTTGGCAATGGCGTATGACACGCCGAGTGCCCTATGATGTCTTATCTGACAGCACTCGGACCAATGTTATACTATGGGGCAGTACAGATCTACGGGACAAGTTGTACTTTTGAACGACGTCATTGATTTTACCATGTCGTGTACTAGAAAACAGGAAAACATTTGTTTTTTGTTTGGCTTTTTTACTAGGTTCAATAAATGCTAAAACTGAGCTGCCATTATGGTTCTCCAGGTCATTACGAGTTCATAGACACCAAACATGTCTCGGTTCTTTTTTTTCTAAGTGGTGAAAAAAAAATCCAAACTTTGATTAAAAAAAAAAAAAAAAAAAAAAAAAGTGCAATTTTCCGAGACCCGTAGCGTCTCCATTTTTCGTGATCTCAGGTTGGGTGAGAGCTTATTTTTTGTGTGCCGAGCTGATGTTTTTAATGATACCATTTTGGTGCAGATATGATGTTTTGATCGCCCTTTATAGCATTTTAATGCAATGTCACGCCGACCAAAAAAGCATAATTCTGACATTTTGACTTTTTTCTCGCCAGGTTAATCCTTTTTTTTATTGATAGATCAGGTGATTCTAAATGCGGCGATACCAAATGTGTATTTTTTATTTTCTTTATTGTTTTATTTTGAATGGGGTGAAAGGGTGGTGATTTGAACTTTTAAATTTTTTTAATTTTTTTATATTTTTAAACACAATTTTTTTTTACCTTTGCCATGCTTCAATAGTCTTCATAGGAGACTAGAAGCTGGCACAACCCGATCGGCTTTGCAACATAGAGGTGATGTTCAGATCACCTCTATGTATTAGAATTGCTATAAGCGCCAACCACTGGGTTGTCACAGCAATCCAGGAGTGACAACCATAGAGGTCTCCAGGAGACCTCGGGTTGTCATGCTGACACACCAGTGATTCGCGATCACCGGTCACAAATGTGCGTATGTCTGGCACGATTGCCGGAAGCGCCATTTAAATGCCGCAGTCAGTGTTTAACAGCAGCATTCAACTACTGTAGTTAATAGCCGCGGGTGGATAGCGATTCCGCCCGTGGCTATTGCGCGCACATGTCAGGTGTTTAAAACATGTGGGCTCACCGCCGGAGACTACATCAAAAGGAGGGTATCCGACATCGGCGTACTATTACGCCGGATGTTGGAAAGGGGTTAATACCGTTCTCAAGCCGCAAGACCATCATCAGGAAAACCCACATACTGGGAGGCAATGAACTTTATTCCTTGTGGCGGCCTCTGGCTTTCAGTCATACAAGTACGGCTGGTGCAGCTTCAGTCACCTCTGAGTACATAGTGAGCGGCAGCTGTCACTGACTAACAGCCTTCGCTGCACTGATGCATTGCTGAATTGGCTGTAACGGTATGTTTCCACGTTTAGGAAACGCTGCGTGTTTGACGCTGTGCAGAGCCGCAGCGTCAAACACGCAGCGTCCAGATGTTACAGCATAGTGGAGGGGATTTTATCAAATCCCGTCTCCACTATGCGTGGTAACACGCACCCGGCGGCCCTGCGATTCCTCCCAGCAGCTGGCCATTTAGTGTGGCAGTCGCATAGCTTTAGAACGCTATTACCTTGCTGATATACCCCATATCTACAGGTTAATACTGTTGTTTGACTTGACAGGTTCCCTTTAAAGTGGATTGATGCTATACCGACTGCATATATTATGTTCAGTTGTACATGTGTTTCCAGTATGTGTTATTTCTGTGTTGTTTTTTTTAATCATGGATACAACACGTACCCATTAAAATTTATACTGCTATTCACATGTCCATTTTTTTTCCCACAGTGTGGACAAAACCTATGATCACAAGCCTTTGGGTCCATGATAACATGGGCAGCACAATGATGGCATCAACGTCCACTGTAATTTATTTATGCACCTGTGAAAATTACTGATTACACTGATGGGAAAAATGGACACTCGGACCGTACACTGATGACACACTGATCCGCTTTGCTTACATTAATTATTCTTTTTCCTTTTTTTAATTTTTACAATTATTAGATTTTTCTTTGGCACACCAGCTTGATATTTTCACATGCGATCATGAATCTAATGTTATACCTGTATGTATATATACACTGTGTTCCAAATTATATGCACATAGAGTTTAGGAGTGATAAGGTTAGAATTTTTTTGTTTGTCATTTAAACTCATTGATGGTGATGTGTGTCAGGGCTCTTTATATCACTGAAAGCAATTGCAGATACCTGTGCAAATTATATACCAAAGGAGAACACCTCATATATGTAAATGAAGAAAAAACATCAGGAGGGATAATACCTTCACTCAAGCATGTATACCAAAAAGATAGAGATACCAGAAGGAGCAGTTCCCAATATAACAATTTTTATTAATTACAAGAATAGTGATAACACATAACACGTATCATATAAAGACCATCATCAGAGATACAAATCAGGTGGTAAAGCCACCCATGGCACGGTGGATGCTAAGATAAAAGGGCAGAAGCGACGGGACCCAATACCTAGACCACAGATCAAATGGCACACAATATTATGCTTCAAAGGGCCTAGATAAATCCATTTGTGTAGATAAGCCTAAAAGATCACACAGGTAATGGGATAGGCCTATATCGTCTGAGGAGGAGGAGGAGGTCTGACGAAACCACCGGCGGAGTGGTAAAACGCGCGTCGAGGTTTCCAACGTGACGGGATCACATCTAGACCATTATGACTGCAGGTAATGTGTGTTGATTAGATTAGTTGTATTTTACTGTGATCAGTTCTGCTATTTTAGGCCTTAGGGATTTGTGCAATAGTGGGTGTGAGCCCCATTATCTTACTATAGGCCTATCCCATTACCTGTGTGATCTTTTAGGCTTATCTACACAAATGGATTTATCTAGGCCCTTTGAAGCATAATATTGTGTGCCATTTGATCTGTGGTCTAGGTATTGGGTCCCGTCGCTTCTGCCCTTTTATCTTAGCATCCACCGTGCCATGGGTGGCTTTACCACCTGATTTGTATACCTGTGCAAATTAGTTTGGCAGGTGTGTCCAAATAAAGGCAAGACTACTTAAGAAGGCTGTTCCACATTATTAAGCAGCCTACATTTTTGGCCAAAATGGGAAAGAAAAAGGATGTGTCGGCTGCTGAGAAGCAACAAATTGTGGAGTATTTAGGTCAAGGCATGACTACAATCAACATTGCCAAGACACTTCATTGTGATCATCGCACAATCAAGAAGTATGTAGCTGATTCCCAGCACACACGTGTGCGTGCTGATAAGGAAAAATTGAGGACTCTTTCCAACAGGCAATTGCGTAAGGTTAAAAGAGCAGCTGCAAAAATGCCTTGTCATAGCAGCAGACAAGTTTTTGAAGCTGCTGGTGCCTCCAACGTCCCCAGAACAACAAGATGCAGGGTCCTTCAGAGGTTTGCAGCTGTGCGTAAGCCATCCTGTCGACCACCTCTATCCACTGCACACAAGCAGAAATGGCTCCAGTGGGCCAAACGATACATGAAGACTGACTTCCAAACTGTTTTGTTCACCGATGAGTGCCATGCAACGCTCGATGGTCAAGATGGATGGAGTGGAGGATGGCTGGTTGATGGACACCCCATGAAAACACAGCTAAGGCACCAACAAGGAGGAGGTGGAGTAATGTTTGGGCTGGAATCATGAGGAGAGAGATTGTCGGCCCCTTTATGATCCCTGAAGGGGTAAAGATGAACTCCATAATCTATGTGGAGTTTCTAAAACAACACTTCCTGCCATGGTTCAAGAGGAAGAAACGTGCTTTCCGCAGCAAGATCATTTTCATGCATGATAATGCACCGTCTCATGATGCAAAAAGCACATCTGCATCTCTGGCTGCTATGGGCATAAAAGAGGACAAACTTATGGTGTGGCCACCATCTTCCCCTGACCTCACCCCCATTGAGAACCTCTGGAGCATCATCAGAAGGAGTGTCTATGATGGCGGGAGGCAGTTCACATCTAAGCAACAGCTCTGGGAGGTATTCTGTCCACATGCAAAACAATTGAAGCAGAAACCATCCAAAAACTGACAAATTCAATGGACGAGAGAGTTCAGAAGCTTCTTTTGAACAAGGGGTCCTATGTGCAAATGTAACATCACCTAGAATAAAGTTTTCACTTGAAAACTGTTTGATTTCATTTTGTAATAAGCTGATAATGCTTATGCAGCGCCCCAGAGTCCTGGTCGTTGCAGTACTGTGGCTCCGCCACTATGGGGAGCTATGGTGCGTCTGATGGCACTGAAGGAGTTCATCTGATCAGGTATCACAGACACCAATACATTTCACAGCCGGGCCTCCGGGGGGAGCTAAGGGTGCTATTCATTAGGCCACTCCCCACCATAATGGGTAAACTGGGGGTCGGGCAGGAAGTTAGATCAGAAAGCTGACTGGGTTGGAACCAGGCAACATCTTGTGGCAGAGGGTGTTGTGGGGGAAGATACAGTAGGGTCTCTGTCAGGGGTGGAATCCTGACAGAGGCTTGGCAACTTGAACGAACGTAACGGGACCGTGCCTGCTCCGGGTAGCGGCGGTGCCCAAGGAAGGACTAGAAGCGAGATAGATTGTGCTGAGTGAGAAACGAGATCACGCAAAAGGAGAAATACCAGTAGGAGTCGTGCTGTAAGACCGAAGCAACATCCTACTGAGGCGCACTACCGGTGGCCGGAACGCCGAGGGAGTATCATAACATTCAGCTTCAAGCAATACTCCAAACAGCGGCAGGACAGTCAGTTTAAGGCGGGCTGTCTAACCTAAATCACCTATGCAGTCTTGGGGGGCAACTTGTGGAGAGGGGCGACTCTAGGGTCCCGGAAGAGCTCCGAGCCTACCCGTCAAACGGGTGCCGTTCCAGCCAGAACATCAGGGAGGGACGGAGGATTAGCAGAACATCATCTAATCGAGTTGTGAGGGAACTTAAGAAACAGACACAACAGTTGTGGGGGACTTTCTGTAAGCACAGCAGGGAAGGACCACAACACATAGCGCTAGAAGGAAGGCACCGATTTCCACCTGTGAAGAGAACTCTGGAGGTGCCATTTGACCGGCCGGATTTGCGCAGCCTGGTGAACCGTGTTCTGGACTGAGGACCCAGAGATCTTCAGTAAAGAGGTAAAGAGACTGCAACCTGGTGTCCTCGTTATTTACTGCACTGCACCACCACTATCGACATCTATCAGATACTGTGCGCCCTTCGGCAGGGTCACGGACCGGGGCCTAGCCACCGTGACAACCCCAGAGCAGAGACTCAGAGGCCCGGTACCGGGTACCCCTCGGCCCTGCGGCAGTGGGGGCGCTACACTTATAACTTCACAATTGACCATTTTTTTGTTCAAAATAAAAAAAAAGGTTGAAAACTCTGCTGTGCATAATAATTTGGAACATGCATTTTGAGTGTTTATTTTTTTTTTAAAAGATACTGTTTTCATAGGCAGTTTGTTCCAAAACATTGCAATTATACTAGAATAGTAGATGACTGGAAAATAACAATGACTGCAATTCAGATAGGTAATTTAGAGAAAATATGAGGAAATTATTTGCATAATTATTTGGAACACAGTGTACAGTACAGACCAAAAGTTTGGACTCACCTTCTCATTTAAAGATTTTTCTGTATTTTCATGACTATGAAAATTGTACTTTCACACTGAAGGCATCAAAACTATGAATTAACACATGTGGAATTATATATTTAACAAAAAAGTGTGAAACAACTGAAATTATGTCTTAAATTCTAGGTTCTTCAAAGTAGCCACCTTTTGCTTTGATGACTGCTTTGCACATTCTTAGCATTCTCTTGATGAGCTTCAAGAGGTATTCACCGGGAATGGTTTTCACTTCAGAGGTGTGCCCTGTCAGGTTTAGGCCGGCCTCACACTAGCGAGTTTTACAGACGTATGAGCGCATAAACTACGTCCGTAAAATATGCATAACACACGGCCCAATGATTCCCTATGTCCCAGCTCCTATCAGCCGTATTTTACTGATCCGTATTATACGGTCTTGTAAGGCCGTACAAAATCGCAGCATGCTGCGTTTGTCACTGTATTGCGCAAAAAAATCGCCAATGAAAGTCTATGGGGGCGAGAAAAATACAGATTACACACGGACCAGCAGTGTGACCTGTGAGAAATATGCAGCGGTGTTAGAGAGAAAAGCCGGTAATTCAATTGCCGGCTTTTCATTTCTCCTTCCCAAACCCGACAGGATATGAGACATGGTTTACATACAGTAAACCATCTCATATCCCTTTTTTTTGCATATTCCACACTACTAATGTTAGTAGAGTGTATGTGCAAAATTTTGGCGCTGTAGCTGCTAAAATAAAGGGTTAAATGGCGGAAAAAATTGGCGTGGGCTCCCGCGCAATTTTCTCCGCCAGAGTGGTAAAGCCAGTGACTGAGGGCAGATATTAATAGCCTAGAGAGGGTCCATGGTTATTGGCCCTCCCTGACTACAAACATCTGCCCCCAGCCACCCCAGAAAAGGCACATCTGGAAGATGCGCCTATTCTGGCACTTAGCCTCTCTCTTCCCACTCCCGTGTAGCGGTGGGATATGGGGTAATGGAGGGTTAATGTCACCTTGCTATTGTAAGGTGACATTAAGCCAGATTAATAATGGAGAGGCGTCAATTAAGACAACTATCCATTATTAATCCAATAGTACGAAATGGTTAATGAAAAGCCGGCAATTGAATTACCGGCTTTTCACATATATCGTGCTGAATTAAATATAAATACAGAATATATATATATGTGTCTCAATGACATATATATATATTTATATATATATATATATATATACTGTATATACGTTTTAACAAACATTTGAGCCCATAAATCCATTAGATGACGGTTTTGCAAGCCTGCGAGAAAATATCGCAGTACGGATGCCATACGGATTACATACGGAGGATGCCATGCGCAAAATACCCTGACACACCCTGCCTATGGATGACATACGGATCACTATTTTGGAGACTTTTCTGCGTATTACGGCCGTAAAAAACGGACCGTATTTACATACGCTGAGTGTGAGGCCGGCCTTAATAAGTGGGATTTCTTACCTTATAAATGGTAGTGGGATAATCAGTTGTGTTGTGCAGAAATCTGGTGGATACACAGCTGATAGTCCTACTGAATAGACTGTTAGAATTTGTATTATGGCAAGAAAAAAAAGCAGCTAAGTAAAGAAAAATGAGTGGCCATCATTATTTTAAGAAACGAAGGTCAGTCAGTCTGAAAAATTGGGGAAACTTTGAAAGTGTCCCCAAGTGCAGTGGCAAAAACCATCAAGTGCTACAAAGAAACTGGCTCACATGAGGACCGCCCCAGGAAAGGAAGACCTCTGCTTCTGAGGATAAGTTTATCTGAGTCACCAGCCTCAGAAATCGCAGCTTAACAGCAGCTCAGATTAGAGACCAGGTCAATGCCACACAGAGTTCTAGCAGCAGACACATCTCTACAACAACTGTTAAGAGGAGACTTTGTGCAGCAGGCCTTCATGGTAAAATAGCTGCTAGGAAACCACTGCTAAGGACAGGCAACAAGGAGAAGAGACTTGTTTGGGCTAAAGAACACAAGGAATGGACATTAGACCAGTGGAAATCTGTGCTTTGGTCTGATGAGTCCAAATTTGAGATCTTTGGTTCCAACCACAGTGTCTTTGTGCGATGCAGAAAAGGTGAACGGATGGACTCTACATGCCTGGTTCCCACCGTGAAGCATGGAGGAGGAGGTGTGATAGTGTGGGGGTGCTTTGCTGGTGACACTGTTGGGGATTTATTCAAAATTGAAGGCATACTGAACCAGCATGGCTACCACAGCATCTTGCAGCGGCATGCTATTCCATCCGGTTTGCGTTTAGTTGGACCATCATTTATTTTTCAACACGACAATGACCCCAAACACACCTCCAGGATGTGTAAGAGCTATTTGACCAAGAAGGAGAGTGATGGGGTGCTACGACAGATGGCCTGGCCTCCACAGTCACCAGACCTGAACCCAATCGAGATGGTTTGGGGTGAGCTGGACCACAGAGTGAAGGCAAAAGTGCCAACAAGTGCTAAGCATCTCTGGGAACTCCTTCAAGATTGTTGGAAGACCATTCCCGGTGACTACCTCTTGAAGCTCATCAAGAGAATGCCAAGAGTGTGCAAAGCAGTCATCAAAGCAAAAGGTGGCTACTTTGAAGAACCTAGAATATAAGAAATAATTTCAGTTGTTTCACACTTTTTTGTTAAGCATATAATTCCACATGTGTTAATTCATAGTTTTGATGCCTTCAGTGTGAATGTACAATTTTCATAATCATGAAAATACAGAAAAATCTTTAAATGAGAAGGTGTGCCCAAACTTTTGGTCTGTACTGTATATATATTCTTGGTAGCTTATATGGTGCCGTTATTTATGTGGTCATCAACTTTTATGAAACATTATATGGGGCATATTATTCTATGGAGCATCTTATGGGGCCATCAACTTTTATGGAACATTAGATGGGGCATATTATTCTATGGAGCATCTTATGGGGCCATCATTAACCTTTATGGAGCATTATATGGGGCATATTTTTGTATGGAGCATCTTATGGGGCCATCATTACCTTTGTGCAGAATTATATGGGGCATATTTTGTATGGAGCATCTTATGGGGCCATCAACTTTTATGGAACATTAGATGGGGCATATTATTCTATGGAGCGTCTTATGGGGCCATCAACTGTTATGGAACATTATATGGAGCCTATTATTCTATGGAGCATCTTATAGGGTCATTATTAACCTTTGTGCAGCATTATATGGGGCATATTTTGTATGGAGCATCTTATAGGGCCAATCATGAACTATATGGAGCTTTATATGGGGCTCCTGATTCAATATGGATATTCAATAACCTTTAACCTACTGATGTCTCAATTAATTTTACTTTTATTGGTATCTATTTTTATTTTTGAAATTTACCAGTAGCTGCTGCATTTCCCACCCTAGGCTTGTACTCAAGTCAATAAGTTTTCCCAGTTTTTTGTGGCAAAATTAGGGGTCTCGGTTTATACTCGGGTCGGCTTATACTCGAGTATATACGGCATATTGATTTTAGGTGTGCTATATTGTTTTTCCTTTTGTTGGTTTCTGTATATTGATGTAGCACCCTATTAGATTGTTTGGGCTGTGCCCCCTATATGCTTAAAGTCACCATGAGCCAAAACACTGATGATTTTTTTTGTGTATGCGAAAAACACTGACATCTGAATGAGGCTTTAAACCTAGGCCTACAATCTCTGTCTGATTTCCTGTGTAATCCTTTTTAAAAGTTGTCTTGCCTTAGGCTAGTTTCACACTAGCGTTAACTGCATAACGTCGCAAATCCGTTTTTTTGCCGAAAAAACGGATGCGTCAAAAAAGTGAAAAACGGTGACAAACGTATGCCACGCATCCAGCATTTCGACGGATCCGTCGCAAATCCGCTAAACGTTTCCGTCGAAAATACTGGATGCGTTGCATACGTTGCATACGTTTTACCATCCGTTGTATCCGTTTTTCCGACGGATCCGTTTTTAAAATGGGAGGCTCCCAAATTTGATTGGCTACTGGAAAATTTGAAAAACTATATAGTACTGTATTTACAGCCCATCTTTGTGGGTTTTAGTTTTGTGGCAGCGATGGAAGGTGTTCTTGTGAGGATTGCGAGTTTGGTTACCGACGTTATCTTTGAGACAAATCGCCTGGATATCATAGTGCGGGAGAAGGAGGCGGCAGCGGAAAGGCGTAGGATGCTTCTGCAGCAACGGAGACGGAGACGACTATGGATCCATCCGATTAATGAACTGCAGATGAGCCGGGGTGACCAGTCCACTCTGTACCTGGAGTTGCGGCACAATCCACACAAATTCCACAACTACGTGCGGATGAGGATTGAACATTTCGATTTTTTGCTTGCAAAACTGGAGGATGTCATCCGAAGACAGGATACAAGGATGAGGCTTGCCATCACACCGGCGGAGCGGCTGATGGTGACCCTGCGGTAAGCCTCTTTTTTTATTTCATTGCTGATATTGAATGTTATATTACATGCTGCAGACAATACTGCGCTGACATATTGCGCACTATTTTCTGCAGCATGTAATTTGGGTTTTCTTGGCGGACATTCCACTGCTTTATTTAAATGTCATTGCTGATATTGAATGTTAGATAACAGACTGCAGAAAATACTGCGCTGAAATATTGCGTTGCATTTTCTGCAGTTTTTTTTTTTGTTTTGTTTTTTTGGGTTTGATGACATGCAACTGCTTTTTTTTCTGTCATTGGTCATTTTGAATGTTATATTACATGCTGCAGACAATACTACGCTGGCATACTGCGCACTATTTTCTGCAGCATGTAATTTGGGTTTTCTTGGCAGACATTCCACTGTTTTTTTACACCGGTTTCATGCTGGTTTTATTGGGTGTCCCGTCCTTAAAAAAAAAATTAACAGTGCCATATTAAAACTTGTTGGTCTGTGCAATTTTTTCTAACATTTTTTTTTTTTTTTTAAAGTTTCCTAGCTACGGGTGAATCTATGACTTCGCTCCATTATCAGTTCAGGCTGGGCATTTCCACTATCTCTGGAATAGTGAAGGACACATGTCGGGCTGTTTGGACCACTTTGCAACCAGAGTATATCCCCCAACCATCCATGGAAATCTGGTTGCGAAGTGCTGAAGAGTTTCAGCAAATTTGCAATTTCCCTAATTGTGTGGGTGCAGTTGACGGGAAACATATAAGGATTGCGAAACCGGCAGGAACAGGATCGGAGTATTATAATTATAAGAAGTATTTCTCCATCGTCCTTATGGCTATTGCAGACGCCAACTGCAGGTTCCTTGCCGTGGACATCGGAGCATATGGACAGTCCAACGATTCGCAAGTTCTTAAAAACTCTCCGATGGGTCGTTGCCTTTATGGAGAGAGCTACGATTTACCGCCAGCCAGACCACTGCCAGGAACAACTGAACCAGCCCTGGAATATGTCTTTGTAGGTGATGAAGCCTTTCAACTGTCGCCGCACCTACTGAAACCATACAGTAGCCGGAACTTAAACCATACCAAGCGGGTCTTTAATTACCGGCTTACTAGAGCACGAAGAGTAGTGGAGTGTTCCTTTGGCATATTGACGGCGAAGTGGCGAGTTCTGCTGACGGCTATCAAGCTGAAAACAACAACTATAGACGAGGTAGTTAAAGCCTGTGTGGTGCTCCACAACTTTGTCCTTTCAAAGGAGCCCGTTTCCTTGGATGATGAAGATTTGGAGACCACCTTGTGGGACTACCGCAGCAGCTCGGTTCGCTCTACAAGTTCAGTTACAAGGATGAGGGACCAGTTTGCCGATTATTTTGTCTCACCTGTCGGGCGGATCCCGTGGCAAGACATGATTGTGTAACCTGTTTCCCATGTGTAACCTGTTTCCCATGTGTAACCTGTTTCCCATGTGTAACCTGTTTTCCATGTGTTTTGTTTATGTAAAAAATGTTTTTCTGGCCAAAAAAAAAAAAAAAAAAAGGCCCAAAAGCGTGGTTTTCTTGCTAGTAAAACCATTATGTTATACCTTTAACATGTCTGGTGTTTGTTTTTATTAAACCTTTTTTATTATATTACCTTAATAAATCCACAGACACACAAAGAGTACAATTATAATCAGAATTTTATTTAACCCCTTCCCGACATTTGACGTACTATCCCGTCGAGGTGGGGTGGGCCCGTATGACCGCCGACGGGATAGTACGTCATACGCGATCGGCCGCGCTCACGGGGGGAGCGCGGCCGATCGCGGCCGGGTGTCAGCTGCATATCGCAGCTGACATCCGGCACTATGTGCCAGGAGCGGTCACGGACCGCCCCCGGCACATTAACCCCCGGCACACCGCGATCAAACATGATCGCGATGTGCCGGCGGTGCAGGGAAGCATCGCGCAGGGAGGGGGCTCCCTGCGGGCTTCCCTGAGACCCCCGGAGCAACGCGATGTGATCGCGTTGCTGCGAGGGTCTTACCTCCCTCCCTGCCTGCTCCAGACCCGGATCCAAGATGACCGCGGATCCGGGTCCTGCAGGGAGGGAGGTGGCTTCACAGAAGCCTGCTCAGAGCAGGCACTGTGAAGCAGCCTGCACTTCTCGCAGATCGGTGATCTGTCAGAGTGCTATGCAAACTGGCAGATCACCGATCTGTATTGTCCCCCCCTGGGGCAAAGTAAAAAAGTTAAAAAAAAAATTTCCAAATGTGTAAAAAAAAATAAAAAAAAATATTCCAAAATAATGAAAAAAAAAAAAAATATTATTCCCATAAATACATTTCTTTATCTAAATATAAAAAAAAAAACAATAAAAGTACACATATTTAGTATCGCCGCGTCCGTAATGACCCGACCTATAAAACTGGCCCACTGGTTAACCCCTTCAGTAAACACCGTAAGAAAAAAAAAAAAAAAACGAGGCAAAAAACAACGCTTTATTATCATACCGCCGAACAAAAAGTGGAATAACACGCGATCAAAAAGACAGATATAAATAACCGTGGTACCGCTGAAAGCGTCATCTTGTCCCGCAAATAACGAGCCGCCATACAGCATGATCAGCAAAAAAATAAAAAAGTTATAGTCCTGAGAATAAAGCGATGCAAAAATAATTATTTTTTCAATAAAATAGTTTTTATCGTATAAAAGCGCCAAAACATAAAAAAATGAGATAAATGAGGTATCGCTGTAATCGTACTGACCCGAAGAATAAAACTGCTTTATCAATTTTACCAAACGCGGAACGGTATAAACACCTCCCCCAAAAGAAATTAATGAATAGCTGGTTTTTGGTCATTCTGCCTCACAAAAATCGGAATAAAAAGCGATCAAAAAATGTGACGTGCCCAAAAATGTTACCAATAAAAACGTCAACTCGTCCCGCAAAAAACAAGACCTCACATGACTGTGGACCAAAATATGGAAAATTTATAGCTCTCAAAATGTGGTAACGCAAAAAATATTTTTTGCAATAAAAAGCGTCTTTCAGTGTGTGACGGCTGCCAATCATAAAAATCAGCTAAAAAAACCGCTATAAAAGTAAATCAAATACCCCTTCATCACCCCCTTAGTTAGGGAAAAATAAAAAAAAAGTATTTATTTCCATTTTCCCATTAGGGCTAGGGTTGGGGCTAGGGTTAAGGCTACAGTTAGGGTTGGGGCTAAAGTTAGGGTTAGGGTTGGGGCTAAAGTTACGGTTAGGGTTTGGATTACATTTACGGTTGGGAATAGGGTTGGGATTAGGGTTAGGGGTGTGTCAGGGTTAGAGGTGTGGTTAGGGTTACTGTTGGGATTAGGGTTAGGGGTGTGTTTGGATTAGGGTTTCAGTTATAATTGGGGGGTTTCCACTGTTTCGGCACATCAGGGGCTCTCCAAACGCGACATGGCGTCCGATCTCAATTCCAGCCAATTCTGCGTTGAAAAAGTAAAACAGTGCTCCTTCCCTTCCGAGCTCTCCCGTGTGCCCAAACAGGGGTTTACCCCAACATATGGGGTATCAGCGTACTCAGGACAAATAGGACAACAACCTTTGGGGTCCAATTTCTCCTGTTACCCCTGGGAAAATACAAAACTGGGGGCTAAAAAATAATTTTTGTGGGAAAAACAAAGATTTTTTATTTTCACGGCTCTGCGTTATAAACTGTAGTGAAACACTTGGGGGTTCAAAGTTCTTACAACACATCTAGATAAGTTCCTTGGGGGGTCTAGTTTCCAAAATGGGGTCACTTGTGTGGGGCTTCTACTGTTTAGGTACATTAGGGGCTCTGCAAACGCAATGTGACGCCTGCAGACCATTCCATCTAAGTCTGCATTCCAAATGGCGCTCCTTCACTTCCGAGCCCTCCCATGCATCCAAACGGTGGTTCCCCCCACATATGGGGTATCAGCGCACTCAGGACAAATTGGACAACAACTTTTGGGGTCCAATTTCTCCTGTTACCCTCGGGAAAATACAAAACCGGGGGCTGAAAAATATTTTATGTGGGAAAAATTTTTAGTTTTATTTTTACGGCTCTGCATTATAAACTTCTGTGAAGCCCTTGGTGGGTCAAAGCGCTCAACACACATCTAGATAAGTTCCTTAGGCGGTCTACTTTCCAACATGGTGTCACTTGTGGGGGGTTTCTACTGTTTAGATACATTAGGGGCTCTGCAAACGCAATGTGATGCCTGCAGACCATTCCATCTAAGTCTGCATTCCAAATGGCGCTCCTTCACTTCCGAGCCCTTCCATGCGTCCAAACGGTGGTTCCCCCCCACACATGGGGTATCAGCGTACTCAGGACAAATTGGACAACAACATTTGGGGTCCAATTTCTCCTGTTACCCTCGGGAAAATACAAAACTGGGGGCTAAAAAATAATTTTTGTGGGAAAAAATTTTTGTTTTATTTTTATGGCTCTGCATTATAAACTTCTGTGAAGCCCTTGGTGGGTCAAAGTGCTCACCACACATCTAGATAAGTTCCTTAGGGGGTCTACTTTCCAACATGGTGTCACATGTGGGGGGTTTCTACTGTTTAGGTACATTAGGGGCTCTGCAAACGCAATGTGACGCCTGCAGACCATTCCATCTAAGTCTGCATTCCAAATGGCGCTCCTTCCTTTCCAAGCCCTCCCATGCGCCCAAACAGTGGTTCTCCCCACATATGGTGTATCATCGCACTCAGGACAACTTGTACAACAAATTTTGGGGTCTAATTTCTCCTGCTACCCTCGGGAAAATACAAAACTGGGGGCTAAAAAAATAATTTTTGTGGGAAAAAATTTTTGTTTTATTTTTACGGCTCTGCATTATTAACTTCTGTGAAGCCCTTGGTGGGTCAAAGCGCTCACCACACATCTAGATAACTTCCTTAGGGGGTCTACTTTCCAAAATGGTGTCACTTGTGGGGGGTTTCAATGTTTAGGCACATCAGTGGCTCTCCAAACGCAACATGGCGTCCAATCTCAATTCCTGTCAATTTTGCATTGAAAAGTCAAACGGTGCTACTTCCTTTCCGAGCTCTCCCATGCGCCCAAACAGTGGTTTACCCCCACATATGGGGTATCAGTGTACTCAGGACAAATTGTACAACAACTTTTGGGGTCCAATTTCTCCTGCTACCCTTGGAAAAATACAAAACTGGGGGCCAAAAAATAAGTTTTGTGGGAAAAAAAAGATTTTTTATTTTCACGGCTCTGCGTTGTAAACTGTAGTGAAACACTTGGGGGTTCAAAGTTGTCACAACACATCTAGATAAGTTCCTTGGGGGATCTAGTTTCCGATATGGGGTCACTTGTGGGGGGTTTGTACTGTTTGGGTACATCAGGGGCTCTGCAAATGCAATGTGACGCCTGCAGACCAATCCATTTAAGTCTGCATTCCAAATGGCGCTCCTTCCCTTCCGAGCTCTGTCATGCTCCCAAACAGTGGTTCCCCCTCACATATGGGGTATCAGCATACTCAGGACAAATTGGACAACAACTTTTGGGGTCCAATTTATCCTGATACCCTTGTAAAAATACAAAACTGGGGGCTAAAAAATCATTTTTGTGAAAAAAAAAAAGAATTTTTATTTTCACGGCTCTGCGTTATAAACTGTAGTGAAACACTTGGGGGTTCAAAGTTCTCACAACACATCTAGATAAGTTCCTTGGGGGGTCTAGTTTCCAATATGGGGTCACTTGTGGGGGGTTTGTACTGTTTGGGTACATCAGGGGCTCTGCAAATGCAACGTGACGCCTGCAGACCAATCCATTTAAGTCTGCATTCCAAATGGAGCTCCTTCCCTTCTGAGCTCTGTCATGCGCCCAAACAGTGGTTCCCCCCCACATATGGGGTATCAGCATACTCAGGACAAATTGGACAACAACTTTTGAGGTCCAATTTATCCTGATACCCTTGTGAAAATACAAAACTGGGGGCTAAAAAATAATTTTTGTGAAAAAAAAAAGAATTTTTATTTTTACGGCTCTGCATTATAAACTTCTGTGAAGCACTTGTTGGGTCAAAGTGCTCACCACACATCTAGATAAGTTCCTTAGGGGGTCTACTTTCCAAAATGGTGTCACTTGTGGGGGTTTCAATGTTTAGGCACATCAGGGGCTCTGCAAACGCAACATGGCATCCCATCTTAATTCCAGTCAATTTTGCATTGAAAAGTGAAATAGCGCTCCTTCCCTTCCGAGCTCTGCTATGCGCCCAAACAGTGGTTTACCCCCACATATGGGGTATCGTCGTACTCAGGACAAATTGCACAACAACTTTTGTGGTCTAATTTCTTCTCTTACCCTTGGGGAAATAAAAAAATGGGGGCGAAAAGATCATTTTTGTGAAAAAATATGATTTTTTATTTTTACGGCTCTGCATTATAAACTTCTGTGAAGCACTTGTTGGGTCAAAGTGCTCACCACACATCTAGATAAGTTCCTTAGGGGGTCTACTTTCCAAAATGGTGTCACTTGTGGGGGGTTTCAATGTTTAGGCACATCAGGGGCTCTCCAAATGCAACATGGCGTCCCATCTCAATTCCAGTCAATTTTGCATTGAAAAGTCAAATGGCGCTCCTTCCCTTCCGAGCTCTGCCCTGCGCCCAAACAATGGTTTACACCCACATATGGGGTATCAGCGTACTCAGGACAAATTGTACGACAAATTTTGGGGTCTATTTTCTCCTGTTACCCTTGGTAAAATAAAACAAATTGGATCTGAAATAAATTTTGTGTGAAAAAAAGTTAAATGTTCATTTTTATTTAAACATTCCAAAAATTCCTGTGAAACACCTGAAGGGTTAATAAACTTCTTGAAAGTGGTTTTGAGTACCTTGAGGGGTGCAGTTTTTAGAATGGTGTCACACTTGGGTATTTTCTATCATATAGACCCCTCAAAATGACTTCAAATGAGATGTGGTCCCTAAAAAAAAAATGGTGTTGTAAAAATGAGAAATTGCTGGTCAACTTTTAACCCTTATAACTCCGTCACAAAAAAAAATTTTGGTTCTAAAATTGTGCTGATGTAAAGTAGACATGTGGGAAATGTTACTTATTAAGTATTTTGCGTGACATTTGTCTGTGATTTAAGGGCATAAAAATTAAAAGTTGGAAAATTGCGAAATTTTCAAAATTTTCGCCAAATATTCGTTTTTTTCACAAATAAACGCAAGTTATATCGAAGAAATTTTACTACTATCATGAAGTACAATATGTCACGAGAAAACAATGTCAGAATCGCCAAGATCCGTTGAAGCGTTCCAGAGTTATAACCTCATAAAGGGACAGTGGTCAGAATTGTAAAAATTGGCCCGGTCATTAACGTGCAAACCACCCTTGGTGGTGAAGGGGTTAAACTCTTTTTTTTTTTTTTTTATTTGCCAAAAAAATAGATTTTTTTTATTTTCCTTTTTTTTTTTGGAAAACTTTGCAAAATTTTTTTGACATAAACATTTAAAAACATATTTACAAGTCTTCAAACTGTTGGGTGGAGATATGAGAGGAGGGGGGGCAGGAAGGTTGGACCACGTCGATAGGTGGGGAAACCCTACTTGTTTGGGGTGCAGTGGAAGGGGGGGTTAAACCAAGAGGCTGACCAGAGGGGGGTGGTGTTGGGGTAGGGGGAAGAGAAAAGCTGAGTAAAGAAAACATTGGGGAAGTACTTTGGTCTGGGGGCCGGGATTGTTGTGGGGACTGGGTCGGGTATTGTGACTGGGTAGGGTAGTGGGGCTGGCGTGGGGTTTGTGGCTGGGTTTGGTAATGGTGCTGGTGTGGGGATTGGAGCTGGGTTTGGTAATGGTGCTGGTGTGGGTATTGGGGCTGAGTTTGGTAATGGGGGGTATGGTGTGGAAATGGGGCCTGGGGTGGAATTGGAGTGGAGGTGTGGGTAGGTGTGTGGGTAGATTCATTAACGGCTTGCAGTAGAGCATTATGGCAGGTATTCATTACCCGCATCTGTTGCTCAAAAGAAAGCTTCTCCATGCTCCTGAGCATGGATTGGAAAAAAATATTGGCCGGATCGGGACTTACAGCTGAATGCAGCCTATCCAAGCGACTGCTGGTTTCCTGGCTTGTTTCACTGATGCGTGACTGCACCATGTTGAAACCAGCAGTCACTTGCTCTCCCAAAATTTTGAAAGAGCCTTGGAAGGATGCATTCAGGTGTAAGAACTCAGGAGCATAGCTCCTTTCCTGACCCCTCTGTCGCTGCCGCCACGAACCTAATGGTGGTGTCGAGGTGGCAGGATCAGAGGGGTGGGGTAAAGGGAACGCTAACTGTTCAGCATCAGATGCGAGCAATGAAGCCTGCAATAATGCTCCACTGCTTGGGGCGGATGAAGTGGAGGGGACAGAGGGGTCAGAGGAGGGGACAGAGGGGTCAGAGGAGGGGACAGAGGTGTGGGGCCTACCGACGTGGCCCTCAGTGGCGGACTCAGGAGGGATCGCTCCAGAGGGCGCAGAGGAAGATGCAGGCGCCCGGTGGCTGGAGAAGGTGCTGTGAAAGAAAAAACAAAAGAAATTAATACATTGGAATTAAAAAGCCCTGACTGAAAGCAAACTAAGTAGACAGGTTAACATGGTTATTAGTGGGCTGTAGAATACTTACACTCTGCTCAGCATGGTTCGCCTCAGGAAGGAGAGGGCCTGGCCATATTTGTATTTGCTCCTCTTCCTTCCTGCAGAGCCACTCGGGGCCTTCATCTCATCGTTGAATTCCCTCTTAAAGCGATCCCTCAGTGACCGCCACCGCTTCCTAACCTTTCCAACTGTGAAGACAAGAATCAATAGAAAAAACAAAAAATTGGTA
Organism: Ranitomeya variabilis; assembly: GCF_051348905.1. Lineage (NCBI taxonomy): Eukaryota > Metazoa > Chordata > Amphibia > Anura > Dendrobatidae > Ranitomeya > Ranitomeya variabilis. The sequence goes on from NC_135233.1 coordinate 555,068,902, forward strand.
AATGCAATACATTACAGTCATCTCAAAACATCACTGGAAAGTGAATACTTACCTAGTTTGCTCTGCTGCTGAGGATGAAGGCTCTCCCGCCTTGGAAACAGGTTGCGACACACTTCGTCCCAGAGCCGACGGGTGACACCGGTATCAGCATGCCTGCGGTCAGCCATGTTCCACAGCGGCTCCCGCTCGCGAACCTCCTCGATGAGACAATCGATGTCAATGTCATCATCATCATCCTCTTCTGCGGGAGCACGCTGTGAAGCCTGTGTCAAAAAAAAAAAAAGGAAAACAAACAAATTAGTACACTGAAATACTAAAGTACCAATAAAATCCCCCTCCCCCCAAAAAAAAACTCACTGATGGCCGACCGCGGCGACGAGTCCGCCGACTCTGGGAGTTTCTGGGAGAGCCTTCAGCGGCAGCAGCAGCAGCCTGAAATAAAGTAAACAAATTCTCAGTTAAGGTAGGCAGGTGTTTAGTAATCTGTTTTGTGTATGGTGCAGTGTGATGTGCGAAGCAACTGTTTCACCACTACTTACACTTGGTTCCTCCTCCACTTGCATCTCTCCACCCATCTCGCCCCCTTCTGACAGCTCCTCATCTGATTCAGCTTCCTGTTGAAACATAATTTATGCATGTGGTTAGACATCAAAATGTAATTTTAAAAAGCGAAAAAAAATAAACCCATTTTTTGTGTTAACTTACCGATACACGCTGTTGCTGTGGAGGAGGGCTGTCAGAAGAGGACATTGTTTTGTGGTCCTGGTGGGCAGCGGCTGTGGTCCTGGTGGGCAGCGGCTGTGGTCCTGGTGTTTCTGTAAGTTAAAGAGACACTTGCAATCTGCTCGACACATTGAAGTAGCAGATTGGGGGTCTTCAAAACTTACTTCTAACACTTCTTAGCTGTGGTCCTGGTGGGCAGCGGCTGTGGTCCTGGTGGGCAGCGGCTGTGGTCCTGGTGTTTCTGTAAGTTAAAGAGACACTTGCAATCTGCTCGACACATTGAAGTAGCAGATTGGGGGTCTTCAAAACTTACTTCTAACACTTCTTAGCTGTGGTCCTGGTGGGCAGCGGCTGCGGTCCTGGTTTATCTGTTAATATGTATAATGGATCTATAGTTAGACCACCCCCTGAACTAGGTAATGTTCAACGATAAGCACCCTACTAAAATGATGTCAGAAATGTTCATACAGGTGAACACCAAAAACCCCCCAAAAAGTTGCACGTTATACCATTCATTTCCATGTCCCAAAAAATTAAATTTTTAAATGTTAACACAATGAAAAAATATATTTGACACATTTTATTTAAAAAAAATAACCTCCCCCCCCCAAAAAAAAAAAAAAAACTTTACAGGTTAACCTTTATTAAAAAAATGAGCCCTCAACCAACCCTGTATTGCATGTGTAACCATTGGTACATACACCAGTTTTAAATTTACCTTTATGAAATAATACTACGGACATTTTTTTAAAAAACATTTTATTTTATTTTTTTTCTCTCTTTTTTTAAAAATCACAATTAGGAGCTGACATGCTCTTTATTTTAAATACAAGTACTTCAACTGCAAATGGTTATAACTGTAATTAAAATAAAATCAACACTTTTATTAAATAGAAAAAACCCACACACACATTCAAACCACAAGCTGCAGACCGCTAGACTTTTTTAAAAAACACATCAGATTGAAAAAAAAAAAAACACATTTAAACCACATGCTGCACAGACCACTATACAGTCAATACATCAGAAAAAGGCAAATAACCAATTACAGCATGGACAAATGCACATGCAATCAACAAGACGCACACAAACATGCATGGTATGTGTCCACATTCCGGATCGCATCAGGATTTGGTCAGGATTTCCCATCAGTATTTGTAAGCCAAAACCAGGAGTGTAAAAATTAGGTAAAGTATAATACGAAAACAGGCACACTTTTGCTTTTATCACCCACTCCTGGTTTTGGCTTACAGATACTGATGGAAAATCCTGACCAAATCCTGATGCAATCCTGAACATGGACACATACCCTCCCACACGAACAGGCATAAGATTGGCAAAGGCATAATAAGGTGCAGGCACATGATACAAAAGCACACAGCCGTACAAAAATACACACATACACATGCACGCACATAGCTTTATGCAAATACACATATGTACAACAAAGGCAGAAAGGTGAACCCAATCAGAAGACGCATACACACACACACATACAAAAGGCTGACAATCCTTTGGCTGGAGCTGCAGGTCTTCACAGTGGCTGGCATCATGGTGGATCTGGACTCTAGCATGGCACTGGCTGGTGCAGGACGATGGCAGGCCTCAGGTTCTCTTCAGGTTTTAAGCTCTTTCTGTAGTACCTCATACACACAGAAATGCACAGGCACACAGATGCACACAAAAATTGCAATACTCACACTGGCTCTATGGTGGCTGGAGTCCTGTGGCTGGAGTCCTGTGGCTGGCTCCTGTGGCTGGAGTCCTGTGGCTGGCTCCTGTGGCTGGCTCCTTCCTGTGGCTGGCTCCTGTGGCTGGCTCCTGTGGCTGGCTCCTGTGGCTGGCTCCTGTGTCAGGCTGGGGTCTTATGGCTGGGGTCCTGTTGCTGGCTGGGGTCTTGTGGCTGGCTGGGGTCTTGCTGGCAGTCTCTTCTCCTCTCTGGGTCTTGCAGGCATATGTGGGGTTGAAGGCCCAGGCCAGGTTTATATAGATTTGGGGGTGTCTGACCAATTGGCAACAAAATACTTCTTCTGAGCATGCTCAGTGTAAAAAAAACGTATTGCAGCGCTGTATTGCGTCGTCCGACGTGTCCCGACGCATCCGTCGCTCATAGGCTTCCATTGCAGCCAACGACGTATGCCGCAGGATGCGTCGCGACACGTTTTTTAGGCGGAGACAAAAACGTTACAATCTACATTTTTTTGAGACGACGTGTCGCCAAATTTCGACGCATCCGTCGTAAAACGTACACGACGTATGCCAATCCGTCGCCATACGTCGCCAATACAAGTCTATGGGAAAAAAACGCATCCAGCAAAAAGTTTTGCTGGATGCGTTTTTTCTGAAAAAAGACGTTTTGAGACGTAATGCAGTTAACGCTAGTGTGAAAGTAGCCTTATATTAAATCCAGCATTTTATGATTCCAGCTCCAGCCTCATCAGGTCTAAGAAATCTGTTTAATAATGTATAAAGTTTATGTTGTGAAATGAAAATTCGGCATTTGCTTGGGCTACAAAGCACAACTTTAGGAAGTACGCAGAAGAACCGTATGGTCGTGGTGGCGGCTTGGGCGTCCTGTATTATAAGACAGATCTTTATTAGGGTTGGAGTTCCTGTTTTCAGTTATAGAGAAGCTCTATTAACCCCTTCATGACCTTGGGATTTTCCATTTTTCCGTGTTTGTTTTTCGCTCCCCTCCTTCCCAGAGCCATAACTTTTTTATTTTTCTGTTAATATGGCCATGTGAGGGCTTATTTTTTGTGGGACAAGTTGTACTTTTGAACGACATCATTGGTTTTTACCATGTCGTGTACTAGAAAACAGGAAAAAAATTCCAAGTGCGGTGAAATTGCAAAAAAAGTGCAGTCCCACACTTGTTTTTTGTTTGGCTTTTTTGCTAGGTTCACTAAATGCTAAAACTGACCTGCCATCATGATTTTCCAGGTCAGTATGAGTTCATAGACACCTAACATGACTAGGTTCCTTTTTATCTTTTTTATCTAAGTGGTGAAAAAAATTCCAAACTTTGTTAAAAAAATGCACCATTATCCGATACCCGTAATGTCTCCATTATTTGTGATCTCGGGTTGGGTGAGGGCTTATGTTTTGCATGCCGAGCTGATGTTTTTATTGATACCATTTTGGTGCGGATATGTTCTTTTGATCGCCCCTTATTGCAATTCAATGCAATGTCGCGATGACAAAAAAACGTAATTTTGGCGTTTTGACTTTTTTCGCACTACACCATTTAGTGATCAAGTTAATCCTTTTTTTTATAGATCGGGCGATTCTGAACGTGGCGATACCAAATATGTGTGTGTTTGATTTTACTTGTAATGTTTTATTTTGAATGGGGCGAAAGCGGGGTGGTTTGAACTTTTTTATCTAAGTGTTGAAAAAAAATTCCAAACTTTGCTAAAAAAATAAATAAATAAATTGCGCCATTTTCCGATACCCATAGCGTCTCCATTTTTCATGATCTGGGGTCGGTTGAGGGCTTATTTTTTGCGTGCTGAGCTGGCGTTTTTAATGATACCATTTCGGTGCAGATACGTTCTTTTGATCGCCCGTTATTGCATTTTAATGCAATGTCGCGGCGACCAAAAAAATGTAATTCTGGCGTTTCCAATTTTTTTCTCGCTACGCCGTTTAGCGATCAGGTTAATGCTTTTTTTTTGTTGATAGATCGGGCTATTCTGAACGTGGCGATACCAAATATGTGTAGGTTTGATTTTTTTTTAATTGATTTATTTTGATTGGGGCGAAAGGGGGGTGATTTAAACTTTTATATTTTTTTTTCCCCCTTTTTTTAACTTTTTTTTTACTTTTGACATGCTTCAATAGCCACCATGGGAGGCTAGAAGCTGGCACAACGTGATCGGCTCTGCTACATAGCAGCGATCATTAGATCGCTGCTATGCGGCAGAAATGCAGGTGTGCTATGAACGCCGACCACACGGTGGCGCTCACAGCTACTGGCGATCAGTAACCATAGAGGTCTCAAGGACCTCTATGGTTACTCTGCAGAAGCATCGCTGACCCCCGATCCTGTGACGATGTGGCGATGTGTTCATTTCCGGTCGCCCGGCCGGAAGCGCCGGTTAAATGCCGCTGTCTGCGTTTGACAGCGGCATTTAACAGGTTAATAGCTATGGCGGGCACATGTCAGCTGTTCAAAACAGCTGACATGTCCCGGCATCAAAGCGGGGCTTCTGACCTCGGACGTACTATCCCGTCCGAGGTCAGAAAGGGGTTAATGCCGATGCATCAGTGCCGTCTCCTCATCACACTCTCCGCTGCATGTTACACATTTATCAGTAGAACCTAATCTACAGGTGAATGTGGATTTGGTTACTGGGGTCAGACCTGTCACTGACTGGTAGAAAACAATAAAGACAAAAGTATACATTGCCCTTTTACATTCTATTTAAAGTGAGCCTGACACATGCTGTGCGATCCACGGGCAGCATGTATCAGACACTGACTGTGTGATTTCAACCAGATGTGTTTGATTTTGAACCACCTTTGCGTTTCAGAGCAAAGCATACTTTATGCATGACTCGGGTCTCTTACAAGGCAGTCACTCAGGGAGAGACCTGTCACTCAAGGAGTTAGGGCAGCGAGAAGCTCCTGGGGACCTGCCAACCTGCTTTTAAACTATGTTCTTTTCTCAAAGTCTGCTACGATTCAGAGGCAAACATTCCTGGATCACGCATCATGTATCAGCTTGTCACGCTGTGATGGTCTTAGGTAGGGGAGGGGTGCCTCAAACTGTCCCTGGAACTGGGACCCTATCTATCCCTGTGCCAGAGGTGCTCTTGATGGTAGAGAAGCCTGAGTCTCCAACCTCATTGTTCTTGTGTTAATCCTTGGTCTGTCCCCTCCCCCACCCCATGGAGCCTGGTACAGAGATGTAATTTGAACAAGACACACAAGGCAAAACATGGATAACAGAAATCCTCTATCATACAAAAGCACTAACCAACAATAGGGAGGAGGATAGGTACAGGAAGGAATAAACTAAATGAGAAACAGGGACCTGAAGATAAACACACATGTACAACAGAACACCTCTACAACAACTTCTATCCATAACACTTACCTGAAGCACACAGCACAGGAAGATGAATCTCCATCAGCAACAATGAACTCCTATTCAGCACAGTGCCTCCTAAGAGCAAGGAAGCAGAGCTTTCACTGGCAAGACAGAGAGGGTCTAACCAGGTTTTATAGGAAGGCTTAAGACCAGATCAGAAGCAGCTAAAATGGAGCTGCATGCTTCTGACCAGCATAGAAAGGGTCGTTAACCTCTTCAGCACCAAAGGAAACCAAATTCATTTAATATGGGGTCCAAACACACAGGCTAAATGGAAGATCTGCGACTAACAATACGCAGTGATCTTCTACCCCAGATCTCCCAGGTTGGTGTGACAGACTCATGACACAGCTGCAGGTTCCCATTAAGGCGTCTCCCTAGAGTTCCCTAATGCTAAGTTCCCATGTTGAGTATTTGGTGCATTTTTTAAGTTGCAGATTTTCTGGAGGATTTCAGGCACCTATTAGCTAAATTAAGTTACTTTTTTTCATTGTGTTTTTGAGCGTTTTGCTATCTGAGGATTTTTCTCTTCTCATTCAAGTCTGTGGGGAAGATTCACAAATAAGGCACATATTTATTGCAAGTAAAATTGACAAGTTGTGGATTTCAAGAAGCACAGTGGGCATTAGATTTCTACAATTCCCATCTGGAACTGTAAGATGCTGCAATTTTGCGCACAAACGTACACAGCAAAAATGTATCAACAAATACTCATGGTGAGAATTTAACCTAAAGAGTAACTGAACAATCTTCTTAAAATTTTCAGATTTAGAAGTCACTTGAATTGCTTGAACATTGGTGGTGGTCTGGGTCCTGAGACCCAACCAATCGTGCAATAGACCCTCTAGAAGTACACGGGAGCCCACACTGACCAGAGTATGAATTCAGGAGAAAGCATGGTCTTCATTCATAGCCTATGCTTCCTATATTCAGCACTCCACTCTGTGTGCTTTCCTGTCTGCTGAGGGCACACTTGTAGGGGGTCTATTGTGCTGACTCTGTTATCGAGTTTCCTGGGACCAGGGGCACCTATTTCTGTCCCTAATGCTTGGGGCCCCCTAGCTCGCTCTGTTCTCCGGGTTTCTTCTGAAGGTGAAGATGTCGGGGCCATGTTCCTTGCCTTAGTTGCTGAATCCACCCTCAGTTTGTACCTTTCCCCCACCAAGGAGAGAGGAGAGTAGTGGTGCACCATAGTATAGAAACCAGACTATCAAGGTAATACAAACAGGGGTAACGTAAAATACCAAACATATCAAATACAGTATACACTCACATATAACAAAGGTATGCAATGAGGAGTGGAGGATGGGGTTAAATCAAAGTAGGAGAAGAAAGGGAATTATCACACTCACAAAATCGAGCAACTGTCACAGATAAATACATCCAACTGCCTACTCCAATAACCACTTATCCTCCTAGCCATGCAGCATAAGCTAGCTTTGATGATGTGTGTTAGTCAGGACCCAGATTATATAAGGGATGGGAGTGGCTAACTGTGCTCAGCTGTGAGCCTTAGCTCCAATAGCTCTCAACACAGCAAATTAACCCCTGCACTGCCCCCCCAAATTTTCACCATTTAATAAGAAGGTGAAGTGCTTCTAATCAGCGCAGGAGTAGTAGAACTCAGATGCTGTGGTCTTCTGGCTCCTCTACATCACAGTAAGCCAGTGACAGGAGATCTCAGGATTTGCCCCCCCACCAATCTAGAGGCAAAGTGCCTGCTATATATGGCAAATCAGGACCAGAGTTTAATTACTTTTTGTCCTATAAACTGGAATTCTTGATAATCTGGCGTCTATCTGGTCCCATTAAGGCCAGATTCTAGAAATCTCACCCTTTTTTCTATAGTTTAGAGAAGTAAGAAAACTATTTTATTTGCACTGTAAACTTTGTGGAGTATTATAGGTTTTGATGGGATCGTTCTTTATATGGTAGACACAAAGCAGACACTAATATTGTGACAGATCAGTGCATGCTATATAATTTGCTAGAAAACACTACTGATGCCAGAGCAACTTTTGTGCCAAGCACTGGATGTTGGGGAATATTTGACAAGTGAATAAAACGGGCGAGAATCATTAGCAGCATTATGCCCCCACCTACCGCTATAAAACTACTATTTCAGAATGTCAGCTTTGTTCATTGTGACAGATCTTCATAACGAGTGATATCAATCATCTGAATGTGAAAGCCTCGCAAGACGCACTCTGAAAAGAGATTGATGGCAAAATTAAGTCGCAGTGAATTCTAAGGATTTTTTTGCTTCCACTTCAGGGCAGATCTGTATCTGCCAGGACAACATAAGCTATATACAACTGTATACTGAGTACCCCCTGACTGGCAACCAAGAAGTTGGGAGTTTTATTAGATAAAAGTAGATCAAAAGTTATGGAGTTGGAGATTTGATCATTTATGTGAGATCGTTCAGTATCTGGGTGGATTGCATTACAACTGTACAATTATAATCCAGGTAAGAAAAAATTAATGTGCACTCACCGGTGCTGAAAAACAACGATCCTTTATTACAACATGTGCAGGGTACAGCAGGGAGAATGTGGACAGAGAAGGACGACGGTCGTTTCGCGCTGCCGCGCTTCCACGGGTCCTAATACCGAAAGGAAGTGGGGAGGCACCTTTTACCTGCTGGAATCATAGGAGCCTTCCACCTCCTAACGTCATGATGGTACAATATACCCACCTACCAGAATGTGTCTATACAAACAATAAAAGTATTTTACAAACAAATATAAAATCAAAGGGCTAGTAGGTTTGTAAGACAATCACAAGAATTATATAAGAGGTTTGAGGAATGGGGTTATCCCCGCCCACTCTTAGATACAGCGCTGAAAAGGGCTGCTAATAACACTCTCTCCATGGATAGAAAGAAGGGTAAAGATAAAAAGTTCGTATTTTCTTTTAAATTTGGCCCCATGGACAGTTACATCAGGTCCATCATCAGGAAAAATTGGTATATATTGGGTAAAGACGCAGATTTGGCACAGATGATTGAGAATGGTCCTTGTTTGCAAGCCGTCGCGGTAAAAATATGAGAGATTTACTAGTCCACAATCGCTTTGTGAATGACCAAGAAAATTGGTTGGAAGCTGGAACCCCGAAGGGGAATTATAAATGTGGCCACTGCAATTTCTGTTCCTTTCACAAAACAGGCAATAGGTTACAAGTCGGAGCGTTTTCCCATCAGGCATGGCACTTTATTTCCTGCAGGACTACACATGTAGTTTATGTTATTACCTGCCCGTGCGGCTTTTTCTATATTGGTAAAACCATTCGCCCATTATTTATAAGAGTGAGGGAGCATTTTAACTCTATCCACACAGGCAAAGGAGCCCCTCGGCTCATTAATCATGTTAGGCAATTCCACGCAGGTAATACTAATACATTGCTTTTGCGGGGTTGGAACAGGTGAGCCTACCTCAACGGGGTGGGGATCTCCATAGATTGCTCTTAAGGAGTGAGGGGAAATGGATTCTATGCACAGATGCAACGGGCCCACTAGGCTTAAATTAAAAGATCGATATGGCAGTTTTTTTGTAATTTTCTGTTTCATGAATTATGTATTTGGTGCTCCATGTTTTTGTGCCCCAGCAACGGGTTTTCGTTATTTGATTTTATATTTGCTTGTAAAATATTTTTACTGTTGGTATAGACACATTCTGGTAGGTGGGTGTATTGTACCATCATGACGTTAGGAGGTGGAAGGCTCCTATGATTCCAGCAGGTAAAAGGTGCCTTCCCACTTCCTTTCGGTATTATCACTCGTGGAAGCGCGGCAGCGCGAAACAGCCGTCCTTCTTTGTTCACATTCTCCCTGCTGTACCCTGCACATGTTGTAATAAAGGATCGTTGTTTTTCAGGACCGGTGAGTGCATTTTCATTTTTTCTTACCTGGATTATTGATATATCACTGGATTCAGTGCACCCGATGGTCTGTTTCTTTGGCATATATGGCATAGCAGCGGCACACAGCTGTGGGTACATCGGTTTTGTGGGTATAGTGGTGCCGTGTTTTTTTCTTTTTATATTGAACATTGATCAGACTTTTTTTCTACACTGAGCACGCTACCCTTTATTCCTGTCCTACAAGCTGAACATAGTTTGCTAAGTGGTGATTATTCACCAGCTGCTCACTCCCAACATGGAGTCTGATGCCTTGCCTTTATCCTAGGGACGGTTAGCAGGGCGGGAGAACGTGGATTCGTATTTTTCAGAATGTGAAACCCATGACGATATTTTTTCTTTGAGCACAAATACATTGGAATATAAGTTGTTTAACATCGCTGAAAGAGAAGTTAATCTGTTTTGGACTAATAACTCTCTGAAGTCGTACATGGATTGCGGGAGAGTTCCTCGTGGACTCCGAGTGTGGAAAGAAATGTCACAATTTAAAGATAACCCTCAATTCACTAAGGAATAGGAAAAAAGTTTGCTGAGATGTTCACAAGATTTATTGGCCCTAGTGCTCCAACAAAATGTAACTATGAGGCTACCAAAACAGAACTTGCCAAAACGAAAGATGAACTCAAAACTAGATTGTCAGAAAATCAGTGGTCAGTCTTGGAAAAAAGATTGGATAGTAGGTTGGTCAATTTACAAGTCGATATTAAACAAAGAAAACGTGACAAATTTGTCTGGGACAAAGGTGACTTTGAGTCTGGAAAAATATTTTCATGGAATAAATCCAGTCAACCACAAGGCAACCGTAGATATACGAGAAGGCATCAAAGGAATAAGAACTTTATGAGAAAAAATAAAATAAAAAAGACTACCTCACTACAGACTCTGATTCCAGCGCCAATGATGAAAGCTTTAGTGTGGCAGGTTTTTCTACTTCCATTGGTCAGTCCTCATTAGCAGCAGTCCCTTTAGACGCAGGAAGCGCCGCGGCGGTAGAAGGAGCAGGCTTTGGAAATCAACGGAAAAGGAAACAAGTCTCTTGGAGACCAACAATGCATTAGAGATACCATCAAGTTCAGTCATCATCAACTTAACCAATCATGTCTTAAACACAGCACATTATTCTGTAGTATCAAAAGGTCTTAATTACTGTTTGCCTGAAAATTTTGACTTGGTAGACTTCAAAATAGATCTTTATAAAGCAGTGAGAAAAATACATCTCTTTAAAAACTTTGTAACAAATAAAAAAACATCGCCAGTTCAACGCCCAGCTGAGGTCTCGTGTAAAGTGGGCCCTTTGGGGTTTACTGTAACAAGGGACTCTATGTCAGACATTAGTGAAGATGCTCGGCTGTTACTTAGTCTCACTGAACCAGTTGAGATTTCTACCAAAATTAATGTCACATCTAGTGCAACTTTCATGGGGGGAGTTAAGTCCACCTTCATGCCTCCAGTGTCCCCAGGCAGCCCCTTAGATATTTTTGAGTATCAAATTAATAAAGATATGGAAGCATTAATTTATGACAAATTTCCTCCCAATTTGAAATCTACTGAGCTGTCAGCTCTTAAGAAAATACAGAGTTGGACAGATTCAATCATACAGGCTGCGGACAGAGGGGGCAACACCGTTATCCTGAGTAGAGAGTATTACATGACAGAGGCTCTTAGGCAACTTTCAGATAAAAACACTCATATTGTATTGAAAAAAGATCCCACGACTAAATTTAAAAACAGTCTGCGTTCTTTTCTGAGAAGACACACTGAAATAGGCGTCATGTCAGAAAAGCAGGCAGAAAAACTTTTCCAGAGTTCCCATTGAAACCGTATTGGTATAATATACCTAAGATACATAAGTCGCTTATTCGTCCTCCGGGTCATCCTTTTGTATCGGGAATAGGCTCTGTCACGGAGCCCTTATCCCGATACTTGGATTGGCTACTACGTCCGTTGTTGTATGATGTTCTATCCTATGTAAAGGACACTAAAGACTTTTTGCGGGTCCTCAGGGACTTTATATGGCAGGAGAACTTCCATCTGACCTCTATTGATATACAGAGTCTGTACACTAGGATTCCACAGGATATGGGGGTGGAGGCCATAAGAGAAATTCTTGTCAATACTCCAACAGACGCTAATACCATCGATTTTATCTGTGAGGGTCTCACCTTTATCTTATAGCATAATGCGTTCAAATTTGACAAAACCTGGTATGCCCAAGTAGAGGGGACTGCTATGGGTACGCCTGTGGCATGTACCCTAGCTAACCTTTTTCTAGCAGTCTTTGAGGATAAATTTATTTACTCTATGAGTAATCCCTTTCTCAATCACTTAAAACTATACCTAAGGTATGTGGATGACATTTTCATGGTGTGGGACGGTCCCCAGGAGGTCTTCACTCAGTTTGTTGAATTCCTGGACCGTTCCAACACCATGAACATGAAGTTCACGTCCAAATTTGGAGGTGATGTCTTAGAGTTTCTGGATGTTAAATAAACAGTACACGAGGGGGAGATCCACACAGGGGTCTTTCAGAAACCGTCGGCATCAAATTCGCTATTACATTTTAATAGTGCCCATCCATTCTATACAAAACAGGCCTTACCATACAGCCAGTTTCTAAGATTGAAGAGAACTAACAGCAGGGCTAGTGGGTTTGTAAGACAATTACAAAAATTATATAAGAGGTTTGAGGAACGGGGTTATCCCTGCCCACTCTTAGATACAGCGCTGAAAAGGGCTGCTGATAACACAAGTGACACTCTCTCCATGGATAGAAAGAAGGGTAAAGATAAAAAGTTCATATTTTCTTTTAAATTTGGCCCCATGGACAGTTACATCAGGTCGATCATCAGGAAAAATTGGTATATATTGGGTAAAGACGCAGATTTGGCACAGATGATTGAGAATGGTCCTTTGTTTGCAAGCCGTCGCGGTAAAAATATGAGATTTACTAGTCCACAATCGCTTTGTGAATGACCAAGAAAATTGGTTGGAAGCTGGAGCCCCGAAGGGGAATTATAAATGTGGCCACTGCAATTTCTGTTCCTTTCACATATCAGGCAATAGGTTACAAATCGGAGCGTTTTCCCATCAGGCATGGCACTTTATTTCCTGCAGGACTACACACGTAGTTTATGTTATTACCTGCCTGTGCGGCTTTTTCTATATTGGTAAAACCATTCGCCCATTATTTATAAGAGTGAGGGAGCATTTTAACTCTATCCACACAGGGAAAGGAGCCCCTCGGCTCATTAATCATGTTAGGCAATTCCACACAGGTAATACTAATACACTGCATTTTGCGGGGTTGGAACAGGTGAGCCTACCTCAACGGGGTGGGGATCTCCATAGATTGCTCTTAAGGAGTGAGGGGAAATGGATTCTACGCACAGATGCAACGGGCCCACTAGGCTTAAATTAAATGATCGATATGGCAGTTTTTTGGTAATTTTCTGTTTCATGAATTATGTATTTGGTGCTCCATGTTTTTGTGCCCCAGCAACGGGTTTTCGTAATTTGATTTTATATTTGTTTGTAAAATACTTTTATTGTTTGTATAGACACATTCTGGTAGGTGGGTATATTGTACCATCTGTTATGATCCGGTGACCTTGGAGCCGCATGAAAGACTTTCTCAAGAGTAGGTGGTACCTGTACTGACCACAAACCCTAAACTAACACCGCAACTAGAAGTAGCCGTGGGATGTACCTAACACGTCCTAGACACCTCGACACAGCCGGAGGACTAAATACCCCTATAGATGAAAATGGGAATTCTATCTTGCCTCAGAGCAGAACCCCAAAGGATAGGCAGCCCCCCACAAATATTGACTGTGAGTATAAGAGGAAAAACACACACAGGCAGAAAAACAGGATTTAGCAAAAGAGGCACTTCTAGCTAAATAGAAAAGGATAGGACAGAATTCTAAGCGGTCAGTATTAAAATCCTAAAAATATCCACAGCAGATAATACAAATATACTACATCTAACTAAAGACATAGAAAGTATATCTGCATCTCCTGAGAATCCAGCATGACTGAAAAATCCAAACAAAGTCTAAGCTGGACAAAAACACAATGAATTGCACTGAATTGCAAAGCACACTGAATGTGTGCACAGAGACAAAAAAAACAGACACTTATCTTAGTTGAATTGGCAGCAGGGCATGAGGAGCCAGAGAGAGATGCTATCTGTTGTGAATTTGCTTTTTGCTCCCTCTAGTGGTTACTAGTTTTTTGACTCTGGTTTTTCTGTCATTCCTTTTATCCGCACCTGGGTCGTTAGTTAGGGGTGTTGCTATATAAGCTCCCTGGACCTTCAGTTCCATGCCTGGCAACGTAGTTATCAGAGCTAGTCTGCTGTGCTCTTGTCTACTGATCCTGGTTCCAGTTATATCAGCTAAGTCTGCCTTTTGCTTTTTGCTATTTGTTTTGGTTTTGTATTTTTGTCCAGCTTGTTCCAAATCTATATCCTGACCTTTGCTGGAAGCTCTAGGGGGCTGGTGTTCTCCCCCCGGACCGTTAGACGGTTCGGGGGTTCTTGAATTTCCAGTGTGGATTTTGATAGGGTTTTTGTTGACCATATAAGTTACCTTTCTTTATTCTGCTATCAGTAAGCGGGCCTCTCTGTGCTAAACCTGGTTCATTTCTGTGTTTGTCATTTCCTCTTACCTCACCGTCATTATTTGTGGGGGGCTTCTATCCAGCTTTGGGGTCCCCTTCTCTGGAGGCAAGAAAGGTCTTTGTTTTCCTCTACTAGGGGTAGCTAGATTCTCCGGCTGGAGCGTGTCATCTAGAATCAACGTAGGAATGATCCCCGGCTACTTCTAGTGTTGGCGTTAGGAGTAGATATATGGTCAACCCAGTTACCACTGCCCTATGAGCTGGATTTTTGTATTCTGCAGACTTCCACGTTCCTCTGAGACCCTCGCCATTGGGGTCATAACAGTTTGCCAGGCCAGTATTAAATGTTTAATGCATTGCAGAAGAGGGATTATAAGAAAGAAGATTCTGAGTTTTTTTTTTCTTCTTCCCCTTTACCTCAGAGTGGCTATGCTTGCTGCAGACATGAATGTCCAGACCTTGATTACAAGTGTGGACCAGCTGGCTACTCGTGTGCAGGGCATACAAGACTATGTTATCAGAAATCCTAGGTCAGAACCTAAAATACCGATTCCTGAACTGTTTTCCGGAGACAGGTTTAAGTTTAGGAATTTCGTGAATAATTGTAAATTGTTTTTGTCCCTGAGACCCTGTTCATCTGGAGATTCTGCTCAGCAAGTAAAAATTGTTATTTCGTTCTTACGGGGCGACCCTCAGGATTGGGCTTTTTCGCTGGCGCCAGGAGATCCGGCATTGGCTGATCTTGATGCGTTTTTTCTGGCGCTCGGTTTACTTTATGAGGAACCCAATCTTGAGATTCAGGCAGAAAAGGCCTTGCTGGCTATGTCTCAGGGGCAGGACGAGGCTGAAGTGTATTGCCAAAAATTTCGGAAATGGTCCGTGCTGACACATTGGAACGAGTGTGCACTGGCCGCTAATTTTAGAAATGGCCTTTCTGAAGCCATTAAGAATGTTATGGTGGGTTTTCCCATTCCCACAGGTCTGAATGATACTATGGCACTGGCTATTCAAATTGACCGGCGGTTGCGGGAGCGCAAAACCGCAAATTCCCTCATGGTGTTGTCTGAACAGACACCTAATTCGGTGCAATGTGATAGAAAAACCGCAAATTCCCTCATGGTGTTGTCTGAACAGACACCTGATTTAATGCAATGTGATAGAATCCTGACTAGAAATGAGCGGAAAATTCATAGACGCCAGAATGGCTTGTGCTACTACTGTGGTGATTCTACACATGTTATCTCAGCATGCTCTAAACGTATAGCTAAGGTTGTTAGTCCTGTCACCGTTGGTAATTTGCAACCTAAATTTATTCTGTCTGTAACTTTGATTTGCTCACTGTCATCTTATCCTGTCATGGCGTTTGTAGATTCAGGTGCTGCCCTGAGTCTCATGGATCTCTCATTTGCTAAGCGCTGTGGTTTTACTCTTGAACCATTAGAAAATCCTATTCCTCTTAGGGGTATTGATGCTACACCATTGGCAGCAAATAAACCGCAGTATTGGACACAGGTTACCATGTGCATGACTCCTGAACACCGCGAGGTGATACGTTTCCTGGTTTTACATAAAATGCATGATTTGGTTGTTTTAGGGCTGCCATGGTTACAGACCCATAATCCAGTCCTGGACTGGAAGGCTATGTCAGTCTCAAGTTGGGGCTGTCGTGGTATTCATGGGGATTCCCTGCCTGTGTCTATTGCTTCTTCTACGCCTTCGGAAGTTCCGGAGTATTTGTCTGATTATCAGGATGTCTTCAGTGAGTCTGAGTCCAGTGCACTGCCTCCTCATAGGGACTGTGACTGTGCTATAGATTTGATCCCAGGCAGTAAATTTCCTAAGGGAAGACTGTTTAATCTGTCGGTACCTGAACATACCGCTATGCGTTCATATATCAAGGAGTCTCTGGAGAAAGGACATATTCGTCCGTCTTCTTCCCCTCTTGGTGCGGGATTCTTTTTTGTGGCAAAGAAGGACGGATCTTTGAGACCTTGTATTGATTATCGGCTGTTAAATAAGATCACTGTCAAATTTCAGTATCCTTTACCGCTGTTGTCTGACTTATTTGCCCGGATTAAGGGTGCCAAGTGGTTCACCAAGATAGACCTTCGTGGTGCGTACAACCTTGTGCGCATTAAGCAAGGTGATGAATGGAAAACCGCATTCAATACGCCCGAAGGTCATTTTGAGTACTTGGTGATGCCTTTTGGGCTCTCCAATGCGCCTTCAGTTTTTCAGTCCTTTATGCATGACATTTTCCGGAAGTATCTGGATAAATTTTTGATTGTTTATCTGGATGATATTTTGTTTTTTTCTGATAATTGGGATTCGCATGTGGAGCAGGTCAGGTTGGTCTTTAAAATTTTGCGTGAAAATTCTTTGTTTGTCAAGGGCTCAAAGTGTCTCTTTGGTGTACAGAAGGTTCCCTTTTTGGGGTTCATTTTTTCCCCTTCTGCTGTGGAGATGGACCCAGTCAAGGTCCGAGCTATTCTTGATTGGACTCAGCCCTCGTCAGTTAAGAGTCTTCAGAAGTTCTTGGGCTTCGCTAACTTCTACCGTCGTTTTATCGCTAATTTTTCTAGCATTGTGAAACCTTTGACGGATATGACCAAGAAGGGCTCCGATGTAGCTAACTGGGCTCCTGCTGCCGTGGAGGCTTTCCAGGAGTTGAAACGCCGGTTTACTTCGGCGCCTGTTTTGTGCCAGCCTGACGTCTCACTTCCCTTTCAGGTTGAGGTGGATGCTTCGGAGATTGGGGCAGGGGCCGTTTTGTCGCAGAGAGGCCCTGGTTGCTCTGTTATGAAACCTTGTGCCTTTTTCTCTAGGAAGTTTTCGCCTGCCGAGCGAAATTATGATGTGGGCAATCGGGAGTTGTTGGCCATGAAATGGGCATTTGAGGAGTGGCGTCATTGGCTCGAGGGTGCTAAGCATCGTGTGGTGGTCTTGACTGATCACAAAAATCTGATGTATCTCGAGTCTGCTAAACGCCTTAATCCGAGACAGGCCCGCTGGTCTTTGTTTTTCTCCCGCTTTGATTTTGTTGTCTCGTATTTACCAGGTTCAAAGAATGTGAAGGCCGATGCTCTTTCTAGGAGCTTTGTGCCTGATGCTCCTGGAGTCGCTGATCCTGTTGGTATTCTTAAAGATGGAGTTATCTTGTCAGCTATTTCTCCGGATCTGCGACGTGTGTTGCAGAGATTTCAGGCTGATAGGCCTGAGTCTTGTCCACCTGACAGACTGTTTGTCCCGGATAAGTGGACCAGCAGAGTCATTTCCGAGGTTCATTCCTCGGTGTTGGCAGGTCACCCGGGAATTTTTGGCACCAGAGATCTGGTGGCCAGGTCCTTTTGGTGGCCTTCCTTGTCAAGGGATGTGCGGTCATTTGTGCAGTCCTGTGGGACTTGTGCTCGAGCTAAGCCTTGCTGTTCTCGTGCCAGCGGTTTGCTCTTGCCCTTGCCTGTCCCGAAGAGACCTTGGACACATATCTCCATGGATTTCATTTCTGATCTTCCGCTATCTCAGGGCATGTCCGTTATCTGGGTGATATGTGATCGCTTCTCCAAGATGGTCCATTTGGTTCCTTTGCCTAAGCTGCCTTCCTCTTCCGATCTGGTTCCTGTGTTTTTCCAGAACGTGGTTTGTTTGCACGGCATCCCTGAGAATATTGTGTCAGACAGAGGATCCCAGTTCGTTTCCAGGTTCTGGCGATCCTTTTGTAGTAGGATGGGCATTGATTTGTCGTTTTCGTCTGCTTTCCATCCTCAGACTAATGGACAGACGGAGCGAACCAATCAGACTTTGGAGGCTTATTTGAGGTGTTTTGTCTCTGCTGATCAGGACGATTGGGTGACATTCTTGCCGTTGGCTGAGTTTGCCCTTAATAATCGGGCTAGTTCCGCCACCTTGGTTTCGCCTTTTTTCTGCAACTCTGGTTTCCATCCTCGCTTTTCTTCGGGTCATGTGGAGCCTTCTGACTGTCCTGGGGTGGATTCTGTGGTGGATAGGTTGCAGCAGATCTGGAATCATGTGGTGGACAACTTGAAGTTGTCACAGGAGAAGGCTCAGCGCTTTGCCAACCGCCGCCGCGGTGTGGGTCCCCGACTACGCGTTGGGGATTTGGTATGGCTTTCTTCCCGCTTTGTTCCTATGAAGGTCTCCTCTCCCAAATTTAAACCTCGTTTTATTGGGCCTTACAAGATATTGGAAATCCTTAATCCTGTATCTTTTCGTCTGGATCTTCCTGTGTCGTTTGCTATTCACAATGTATTTCATAGGTCCTTGTTGCGGCGGTACATTGTGCCTGTAGTTCCTTCTGCTGAGCCTCCTGCTCCGGTGTTGGTTGAGGGCGAGTTGGAGTACGTGGTGGAGAAGATCTTGGATTCTCGCCTCTCCAGGCGGAGGCTTCAGTACCTGGTCAAGTGGAAGGGCTATGGTCAGGAGGATAATTCCTGGGTGGTCGCCTCTGATGTTCATGCGGCCGATTTAGTTCGTGCCTTTCATGCCGCTCATCCTGATCGCCCTGGTGGTCGTGGTGAGGGTTCGGTGACCCCTCACTAAGGGGGGGGTACTGTTGTGAATTTGCTTTTTGCTCCCTCTAGTGGTTACTAGTTTTTTGACTCTGGTTTTTCTGTCATTCCTTTTATCCGCACCTGGGTCGTTAGTTAGGGGTGTTGCTATATAAGCTCCCTGGACCTTCAGTTCGATGCCTGGCAACGTAGTTATCAGAGCTAGTCTTCTGTGCTCTTGTCTACTGATCCTGGTTCCAGTTATATCAGCTAAGTCTGCCTTTTGCTTTTTGCTATTTGTTTTGGTTTTGTATTTTTGTCCAGCTTGTTCCAAATCTATATCCTGACCTTTGCTGGAAGCTCTAGGGGGCTGGTGTTCTCCCCCCGGACCGTTAGACGGTTCGGGGGTTCTTGAATTTCCAGTGTGGATTTTGATAGGGTTTTTGTTGACCATATAAGTTACCTTTCTTTATTCTGCTATCAGTAAGCGGGCCTCTCTGTGCTAAACCTGGTTCATTTCTGTGTTTGTCATTTCCTCTTACCTCACCGTCATTATTTGTGGGGGGCTTCTATCCAGCTTTGGGGTCCCCTTCTCTGGAGGCAAGAAAGGTCTTTGTTTTCCTCTACTAGGGGTAGCTAGATTCTCCGGCTGGAGCGTGTCATCTAGAATCAACGTAGGAATGATCCCCGGCTACTTCTAGTGTTGGCGTTAGGAGTAGATATATGGTCAACCCAGTTACCACTGCCCTATGAGCTGGATTTTTGTATTCTGCAGACTTCCACGTTCCTCTGAGACCCTCGCCATTGGGGTCATAACAGCTATCCCTCCAAGTACAATGGACAACTGGCATGGACTCATGGATCCTGCACACCTAAATACGTAATAGAGCTGCAATCAGCAGAAACACCTGCCCGGATTACAACCCCAAGACAACTGCACTACCACCAACAACCACCGGAGGGAGCCCAAGAGCAGAATTCACAACAGTACCCCCCCCTTGAAGAGGGGTCACCGAACCCTCACCAGAGCCCCCAGGCCGATCAGGACGAGCCAGATGAAAGGCACGGACCAAATCAGCAGCATGGACATCAGAGGCAAAAACCCAAGAATTATCCTCCTGGCCATAACCCTTCCATTTGACAAGGTACTGAAGCCTCCGCCTCGAAAAGCAAGAATCCAAAATCTTCTCAACCACATACTCCAACTCTCCATCAACCAACACAGGAGCAGGAGGATCAACCGAGGGAACAATGGGCACCACATATTTCCGCAATAAAGATCTATGGAAAACATTATGGATGGCAAAACAGGCCGGAAGGGCCAAACGAAAAGACACCGGATTGATAATCTCAGAAATCCTATAAGGACCAATAAACCGAGGCTTAAACTTAGGGGAAGAAACCTTCATAGGAACATGAAGGGAAGACAACCAGACCAAATCCCCAACCCAAAGCCAGGAACCAACACACCGACGACGGTTAGCAAAACGCTGAGCCTCTTCCTGAGACAACACCAAATTGTCTACCACATGAGCCCAAATCTGCTGCAACCTCTCAACCACAGAATCCACACCAGGACAATCAGAAGGTTCAACTTGCCCCGAAGAAAAACGAGGATGAAAACCAAAATTACAAAAGAAGGGCGAAACCAAGGTAGCCGAACTAGTCCGATTATTAAGGGCAAACTCGGCCAATGGCAAGAAAGCCACCCAATCATCCTGAACAGCAGACACAAAG
This sequence comes from Ranitomeya variabilis, assembly GCF_051348905.1. Taxonomy (NCBI): domain Eukaryota; kingdom Metazoa; phylum Chordata; class Amphibia; order Anura; family Dendrobatidae; genus Ranitomeya; species Ranitomeya variabilis. The sequence continues at coordinate 555,089,500 of NC_135233.1, forward strand.
CATCTCAAATAAGTTTCCAAAGTCTGATTAGTTCGCTCGGTCTGGCCATTTGTCTGAGGATGAAATGCGGAAGAAAAAGACAAATCAATGCCCAGCCTAGCACAAAAGGCCCGCCAAAACCTAGAAACAAACTGGGAACCTCTGACGGACACAATATTCTCCGGAATACCATGCAAACGAACCACATGCTGAAAAAACAACGGAACCAAATCAGAAGAGGAAGGCAATTTAGGCAAAGGCACCAAATGAACCATCTTAGAAAACCGGTCACAAACCACCCAGATAACCGACATCCTCTGGGAAACCGGAAGATCTGAAATAAAATCCATAGAAATATGCATCCAGGGCCTCTCAGGGACCAGCAAAGGCAAAAGCAACCCACTAGCACGGGAACAACAAGGCTTGGCCCGCGCACAAGTCCCACAGGACTGCACAAAAGAACGCACATCACACGACAAAGAAGGCCACCAAAAGGACCTACCAACCAAATCTCTGGTACCAAAAATACCAGGATGACCAGCCAACACAGAACAGTGAACCTCAGAAATCACTCTACTAGTCCATCTATCAGGAACAAACAGTTTCCCCACAGGACAGCGGTCAGGTTTGTCAGCCTGAAATTCCTGCAGAACCCGTCGCAAATCAGGGGAAATGGCAGAAAGGACCACCCCTTCCTTCAGAATGCCGACCGGCTCAAATACCTCAGGAGAATCAGGCAAAAAACTCCTAGAGAGGGCATCAGCCTTAACATTCTTAGAACCCGGAAGATACGAGACCACGAAATCAAAACGGGAGAAAAACAGGGACCATCGAGCCTGTCTAGGATTCAGCCGCTTGGCAGATTCGAGGTAAATCAGATTTTTATGATCGGTCAAGACCACAATACGGTGCTTGGCTCCCTCAAGCCAATGTCGCCATTCCTCAAACGCCCACTTCATAGCCAACAACTCCCGATTGCCGACATCATAATTGCATTCAGCAGGCCAAAACTTACGGGAAAAGAAGGCACACGGTTTCATCAAGGAACCATCAGAATTCCTCAGAGACAAAACGGCCCCTGCCCCAATCTCAGAAGCGTCAACCTCAACCTGAAACGGAAGAGAAACATCTGGCTGACGCAACACCGGGGCAGAAGTAAATCGGCGTTTAAGCTCCTGAAAGGCAGAGACAGCCACAGGGGACCAATTCGTTACATCAGTGCCTTTCTTCGTCAAATTGGTCAGGGGTTTAACCACACTGGAGAAGTTAGCAATGAAACGGCGATAAAAATTAGCAAAGCCCAAAAATTTCTGAAGGCTTTTCACAGATGTGGGTTGAATCCAATCATGAATGGCCTTATCCTTAACCGGATCCATCTCTATAGATGAGGGAGAAAAAATAAAGCCCAAAAAAGAAACCTTCTGCACTCCAAAGAGACACTTAGACCCCTTCACAAACAAAGTATTATCAGGAAGGATCTGAAATACCATCCTGACCTGTTTCACATGAGACTCCCAATCATTGGAAAAAATTAAGATGTCATCCAAATATACAATCATGAATTTATCAAGATAATTCCGGAAGATATCATGCATGAAGGACTGAAAAACAGATGGAGCATTAGAGAGCCCGAATGGCATCACAAGGTATTCAAAATGGCCTTCGGGCGTATTAAACGCAGTTTTCCATTCGTCACCCTGCTTAATACGAACAAGATTATATGCCACCCGAAGGTCAATTTTAGTAAACCAACTAGCCCCCTTAATCCTGGCAAACAAATCGGAAAGCAAAGGTAAAGGGTATTGAAACTTGACCGTGATCTTATTCAAGAGGTGATAATCAATACAGGGTCTCAAGGAGCCATCCTTCTTAGCAACAAAAAAGAATCCCGCTCCCAACAGTGAAGAAGATGGCCGAATATGCCCTTTCTCCAAAGACTCCTTAACATAACTCTGCATGGCGGTATGTTCCGGCACAGACAGGTTGAAAAGTCGGCCCTTAGGAAACTTACAGCCTGGAATCAATTCAATAGCACAATCACAGTCCTTATGCGGTGGAAGGGAACTGGACTTGGGCTCATCGAATACATCCTGAAAATCAGACAAAAACTCTGGAAGGATTATGTATCTGCAACCATGGAAAACCCAGCACAATAGCATCATGCAAATTATGCAACACCAGAAAACGACAATCTTCCTGATGGGCTGGCGCCATGCACATGGTCACCTGTGTCCAAAACTGGGGTTTATTTTTAGCCAAAGGTGTAGCATCAATGCCCCTTAAAGGAATAGGGTACTGCAAAGACTGCAAGGGGAAACCACAATGCCTGGCAAATTCAAAGTCCATTAAGTTCAAAGCGGCACCTGAATCCACAAACCCCATGACAGAAAATGATGACAATGAGCAGATCAAGGTCACAGATAACAGAAATTTAGGTTGTACAGTTCCGATGGTAACTGAACTAGCGATTCTCTTTGTACGCTTTGGGCAGACTGAAATGACATGAGAAGCATCGCCACAATAAAAACACAACCTATTCTGATGTCTGAATCCTTGTTATTACATTCTAGACAGAATCCTATCACACTGCATAGGCTCAGGCATCTGCTCTGAGGACAATGCCACAGCGTGCACAGTTCTGCGCTCCCGCAAGCGCCGATCAATCTGAATGGACAGAGACATAGAATCACTCAGACCAACAGGCGTGGGAAACCCCACCATAACATCTTTAACAGATTCAGAAAGACCCTTTCTGAAAATTGCCGCCAAAGCATCCTCATTCCATTTAGTCAGCACAGACCATTTTCTAAATTTCTGACAATACAATTCTGCCGCTTCTTGACCCTGAGACAGGGCCAACAAGGTCTTCTCCGCTTGATCCACAGAATTTGGTTCATCATATAATAATCCTAGAGCCTGAAAAAAGGCATCTACATTATGCAAGGCCGGATTCCCAGATTCCAGGGAAAATGCCCAATCCTGAGGGTCGCCACGCAGCAGGGAGATGACAATTTTAACCTGCTGAATGGGATCACCAGAGGAACGAGGCTTCAGAGCAAAAAACAGTTTACAATTATTTTTAAAACTCAAAAATTTGGACCTGTCCCCAAAAAACAAATCAGGAGTAGGAATCTTAGGCTCTAAAACTGGAGTCTGAACAATATAATCAGAAATACTCTGTACCCTAGCAGCAAGCTGGTCTATACGAGAAACTAATCCCTGAACATCCATGCTAGCACAAGACTCCTCAGTCACCCAGAGGAAAAGAGGGAAGAAAAGACAGCAGGCTACAGAAAAAAAAGGCTCTTTCTTCCCTTCTTCTGAGATGCATTTAACTCATTGTTGGCCAGTTGTACTGTTATGATCCGGTGACCTTGGAGCTGCATGAAAGACTTTCTCAAGAGTAGGTGGTACCTGTACTGACCGCAAACCCTAAACTAACACCGCAACTAGAAGTAGCCGTGGGATGTACCTAACACGTCCTAGACACCTCGACACAGCCGGAGGACTAAATACCCCTATAGATGGAAATGGGAATTCTATCTTGCCTCAGAGCAGAACCCCAAAGGATAGGCAGCCCCCCACAAATATTGACTGTGAGTATAAGAGGAAAAACACACGCAGGCAGAAAAACAGGATTTAGCAAAAGAGGCACTTCTAGCTAAATAGAAAAGGATAGGACAGAATTCTAAGTGGTCAGTATTAAAATCCTAAAAATATCCACAGCAGATAATACAAATATACTACATCTAACTAAAGACATAGAAAGTATATCTGCATCTCCTGAGAATCCAGCATGACTGAAAAATCCAAACAAAGTCTAAGCTGGACAAAAACACAATGAATTGCACTGAATTGCAAAGCACACTGAATGTGTGCACAGAGACAAAAAAAACAGACACTTATCTTAGTTGAATTGGCAGCAGGGCATGAGGAGCCAGAGAGAGATGCAATCCCTCCAAGTACAATGGACAATTGGCATGGACTCATGGATCCCGCACACCTAAATACCTAATAGAGCTGCTATCAGCAGAAACACCTGCCCGGATTACAACCCCAAGACAACTGCACTACCACCAACAACCACCGGAGGGAGCCCAAGAGCAGAATTCACAACAACCATCATAATGAATAAATAACTTGGCACTCAACTTAATTATGGTGATGATTTTGAAATAGCTTTTTTTATTTTGGTGGCAGTCCAAATTTAAACGTTTCGGTCAACACAATACCTTCTTCAGTAAACCGACTGCTTATATGGTAAATATGTAAGATGTCTCTGGACATCAGGTAGGTCTTTGAAATGAGGTGTATACACAAATGGACCTATCAGGGAAAAATAGTTTCCCGGGTGTGATTAAAGAACAATGTCACATTTAGGCCCAAAACTCCAGGTTTGTAATAGATCGTGGCTAATACACGTCGCTCAATGTGGACAAAACATAAAGAGGCTATACATCTACTGCGGTTTCAAAATGGATTAATAAACAGTGTGATAGCATGAAAAGGAGACTGTATCACGTGTATTATGGCATCAAGTCGCTAGGATACCAAGTAATAATGGTGAAGGAGTTGATTCAACTAGCGGCGGACACCGCGTTGAGGGACATCACTCGTTCACAGTACATGGGCACGCTGATTTATCAAGCACGCCCCTCTTAAGAAGCATCCTAATGCACTTTATTTAATAGACTCCTTGTTGTGAATTCCATTCTGGAGCTCCCTCCTGTGGTTGCTAATGGTATTTTTGTGAGTTCTGCCCTTGGGCTCCATCTGGTGGTTTCGAGTGGAACTGCTGCTCCTTTAGGTAGCTGTAGCAGCTGCCTTCACTAATCACCTTGCCTGGGTTTGTTATTTAAACCTGCTCTGGGCTTTAGTTCATGCCAGCTGTCAATGTTCTTGGTTGGATTTAGTTCTCTCCTTGGATTTCTCATATGGCCTGTCCTTGTCAGCAAAAGATAAGTTTTTGCTAGTTCTTGTTTGTCCATTTGCTTGGACTCTATTGCTCTGCAAATATGTCTCTTTTTGTCCAGCTTGTCACTATGTCATATTCAGGCTAGCTGGAAGCTCTGGGAAAGCAGGTTTGCCCCTCCACACCGTGAGTCGGTGTGGAGTTCATTTTTGTAAACTCTGCGTGGATTTTGTCGTTTTTAATACTGACCGCACAGTATCCTTTTCTCTCTGTCTATCAAGTTTAGTATTGGCCTCCTTTGCTGAAATCTGATTTCATTTCTGTGTATGTCATTTCCCTCTCCACTCACAGTCAATATTTGTGGGGGGCTGTCTTTCCTTTTGGGGTTTTCTCTGAGGCAAGATAGCTTTCTATTTCCTTCTTTAGGGGTAGTTAGTTCTTTGGCTGTGAAGAGGTGTCTAGGGAGAGTCAGGAACATCCCACGGCTATTACTAGTGTTGTTAGGATTAGGGACTGCGGTCAGTAGAGATACCACCTTCTCAGAGCTCGTCCCATGTTGCGTTTTAGCCACCAGGTCATATCAGTGTGGCCTCTTAACCACCAGGTCATAACAGTACAGCTGGCCCCCAATGTGTTAAATGCATCTCAAAAGAGGGAAAAGAAAGTTCTGAGTCATTTTTTTTTCCTTTGTAGCTTGTTTTTTCTTTTTTTTCCCCTTAATCTCTGGGTGGTTCAGGATTTTGGTGCTGATATGGAGGTTCAGGGTCTGTCCTTGCGCGTGGATCAACTCGCTGCAAGGGTACAGAGTATTCAAGATTATGTTGTCCAGACTCCGGTATTAGAGCCTAGAATTCCTATTCCTGATTTATTTTCTGGGGATAGATCTAAATTTTTGAACTTTAAAAATAATTGCAGATTGTTTTTTGCTCTGAGACCCCGTTCCTCTGGTGACCCCATTCAGCAGGTGAAGATTGTTATTTCTTTGCTGCGTGGCGACCCGCAGGACTTGGCATTCTCCCTTGAGCCAGGAAATCCTGCATTGCTCAATATTGACGCATTTTTTCAAGCGCTCGGATTGCTGTATGACGAGCCTAATTCTGTGGATCAGGCAGAAAAAACTTTGCTGGCTCTGTGTCAGGGTCAGGAGGCAGCAGAAGTATACTGCCAGAAATTTAGAAAGTGGTCTGTGCTCACAAAATGGAATGAGTATGCCCTGGCAGCGATTTTCAGAAAGGGTCTTTCTGAAGCCCTTAAAGATGTTATGGTGGGGTTTCCTACGCCTGCTGGTCTGAATAAGTCAATGTCTTTGGCCATTCAGATTGATCGGCGCTTGCGCGAGCGCAAGGTGGTGCACCATATGGCAGTGTCCTCTGAGCAGAGTCCTGAGCCTATGCAATGTGATAGGATTTTGACTAGAGCAGAAAAGCAGAAATTCACACGTCAGAATGGCCTGTGTTTTTACTGTGGTGATTCTGCTCATACTATTTCTGATTGCCCTAAGCGTACTAAGAGGGTCCCTGGGTCTGTTACCATTAGTACTGTACAGCCTAAATTTCTCTTGTCTGTTACCCTGATTTGCTCATTGTAGTCCTTTTCTGTTATGGCATTTGTGGATTCTGGCGCTGCCCTGAACTTAATGGACTTAGAATTTGCCAAGCGCTGTGGTTTTTCCTTGGAGCCTTTGCAGAGCCCTATTCCCTTAAGGGGGATTGATGCTACACCATTGGCCAAGAATAAACCTCAGTACTGGACACAGTTAACCATGTACATAGCTCCAGCACATCAGGAAAATATTCGCTTTTTGTTGTTGCATAATTTGCATGATGTTGTTGTGCTGGGTTTTCCTTGGTTACAGGTACATAATCCAGTGCTGGATTGGAGATCTATGTCTGTAACTGGTTGGGGTTGTCAGGGGATACATAGTGATATTCCTTTGATGTCCATTTCCTCGTCCCCTTCTTCTGAAGTTCCTGAGTTTTTGTCGGATTTCCAGGATATATTTGATGAGCCCAAGTCCAGTTCCCTGCCTCCTCTTAGGGAGTGCGATTGTGCCATTAATTTGATTCCTGGCTGTAAGTTCCCTAAGGGCCGACTTTTCAATCTGTCTGTGCCAGAGCATGCCGCTATGCGGAGTTATGTAAAGGAGTCCTTGGAGAAGGGGCATATTCGCCCGTCTTCGTCACCGTTGGGAGCGGGATTTTTTTTTGTTGCCAAGAAGGATGGCTCCTTGAGACCCTGTATAGATTATCGCCTTCTCAATAAGATCACTGTCAAATTCCAGTACCCTTTACCTTTACTTTCTGATTTGTTTGCTTGGATTAAGGGTGCCAGTTGGTTTACTAAAATCGACCTTCGAGGGGCGTATAATCTCGTGCGTATTAAACAAGGTGATGAATGGAAAACAGCATTTAATACGCCCGAAGGCCATTTTGAATATCTTGTGATGCCATTCGGGCTCTCTAATGCTCCATCGGTATTTCAGTCCTTTATGCATGATACCTTCCGGAATTATCTGGATAAATTCATGATTGTGTATTTGGATGATATTTTGGTTTTCTCCGATGATTGGGAGTCTCATGTGAAGCAGGTTAGGATGGTATTTCAGGTCCTTCGTGCTAATGCGTTGTTTGTGAAGGGGTCTAAGTGCCTCTTTGGAGTTCAGAAGGTTTCTTTTTTGGGTTTCATTTTTTCTCCCTCGGGTATTGAAATGGACCCTGTTAAAGTCCAGGCCATTCATGATTGGACTCAACCTACATCTGTAAAGAGCCTTCAGAAATTTTTGGGCTTTGCCAATTTTTATCGTCGCTTTATTGCTAATTTTTCTAGTGTGGTGAAGCCTCTGACCGATTTGACGAGGAAGGGCGCTGATGTGATGAATTGGTCCTCTGCGGCTGTTGAGGCCTTTCAGGAGCTTAAACGTCGTTTTACTTCTGCCCCTGTGTTGCGTCAGCCAGATGTTTCTCTCCCTTTTCAGGTTGAGGTTGATGCTTCTGAGATTGGGGCAGGGGCCGTTTTGTCTCAGAGAAATTCTGATGGCTCTTTGATGAAACCATGTGCTTTCTTCTCCAGAAAGTTTTCGCCTGCTGAGCGTAATTATGATGTCGGCAATCGGGAGTTGTTGGCTATGAAGTGGGCATTTGAGGAGTGGCGACATTGGCTTGAGGGAGCCAAGCATCGCGTGGTGGTCTTGAGTCTTGACTGATCATAAGAATCTGATTTACCTCGAGTCTACTAAGCGGTTGAATCCTAGACAAGCTCGGTGGTCTCTGTTTTTCTCACGTTTTGATTTTGTGGTCTCGTATATTCCAGGATCTAAGAATGTGAAGGCTGATGCCCTTTCTAGGAGTTTTTTGCCTGACTCACCGGGAGTTCTTGAGCCGGCTGGGATCCTCAAGGAGGGGGTGATTCTTTCTGCCATCTCCCCTGATTTGCGGCGGGTACTTCAGGAGTTTCAGGCTGATAAACCTGACCGCTGTCCTGTGGGGAAACTGTTTGTTCCTGATAGATGGACTAGCAGGGTAATTTCTGAGGTTCATTGTTCGGTGTTGGCTGGTCACCCTGGGATTTTCGGTACCAGAGATTTGGTGGCTAGGTCCTTTTGGTGGCCTTCCTTGTCGTGGGATGTGCGTTCGTTTGTGCAGTCCTGTGGGACCTGTGCTCGGGCTAAGCCTTGCTGTTCCCGTGCCAGTGGGTTGCTTTTGCCTTTGCCTATTCCTGAGAGGCCCTGGATGCATATTTCCATGGATTTTATTTCTGATCTTCCTGTTTCTCAGAAGATGTCTGTCATCTGGGTGGTTTGTGACCGGTTTTCTAAGATGGTCCATTTGGTACCGTTGCCTAAGTTGCCTTCCTCCTCTGATTTGGTTCCATTATTTTTTCAGCATGTGGTTCGTTTGCATGGTATTCCGGAGAATATTGTGTCTGACAGAGGTTCCCAGTTCGTTTCTAGGTTTTGGCGGTCCTTTTGTGCTAGAATGGGCATTGATTTGTCTTTTTCTTCAGCATTCCACTCTCAGACAAATGGCCAAACGGAGCGAACCAATCAGACCTTGGAAACCTATTTGAGATGCTTCGTGTCTGCTGATCAGGATGATTGGGTGACCTTTTTGCCGTTGGCCGAGTTTGCCCTTAATAATCGGGCTAGTTCGGCTACCTTGGTTTCGCCTTTCTTTTGTAACTTTGGTTTTCATCCTCGTTTTTCTTCGGGGCAGCTTGAGCCTTCTGACTGTCCTGGTGTGGATTCTGTGGTGGACAGGTTGCAGCAAATTTGGACTCATGTGGTGGACAATTTGACGTCTCAGGAAAAGGCTCAACGTTTTGCTAACCGTCATTGGTGTGTTGGTTCCCGGCTTCGTGTTGGGGATTTGGTCTGGTTGTCTTCTCGTCATGTTCCTATGAAGGTTTCTTCCCCTAAGTTCAAGCCTCGCTTTATTGGGCCTTATAAGATTTCTGAAATTATCAATCCAGTGTCTTTTCGTTTGGCCCTTCCAGCTTCCTTTTCCATTCATAATGTGTTCCATAGATCCTTGTTGCGGAGATATGTGGTACCTATGGTTCCCTCCGTTGTTCCTCCTGCTCCGGTGTTGGTTGAGGGGGAATTGGAATATGTGGTGGAGAAGATTTTGGATTCTCGTTTTTCGAGGCAGAAGCTTCAGTATCTGGTCAAGTGGAAGGGTTATGGCCAGGAGGATAATTCTTGGGTTGTTGCCTCCGATGTTCATGCTGCTGATTTGGTTCGTGCTTTCCATTTGGCTCGTCCTGATCGGCCTGGGAGCTCTGGTGAGGGTTCGGTGACCCCTCCTCAAGGGGGGGTACTGTTGTGAATTCCGTTCTGGAGCTCCCTCCTGTGGTTGCTAATGGTATTTTTGTGAGTTCTGCCCTTGGACTCCCTCTGGTGGTTTCGAGTGGAACTGCTGCTCCTTTAGGTAGCTGTAGCAGCTGCCTTCACTAATCGCCTTGCCTGGGTTTGTTATTTAAACCTGCTCTGGGCTTTAGTTCATGCCAGCTGTCAATGTTCTTGGTTGGATTTGGTTCTCTCCTTGGATTTCTCATATGGCCTGTCCTTGTCAGCAAAAGATAAGTTTTTGCTAGTTCTTGTTTGTCCATTTGCTTGGACTCTATTGCTCTGCAAATATGTCTCTTTTTGTCCAGCTTGTCACTATGTCATATTCAGGCTAGCTGGAAGCTCTGGGAAAGCAGATTTGCCCCTCCACACCGTGAGTCGGTGTGGAGTTCATTTTTGTAAACTCTGCGTGGATTTTGTAGTTTTTAATACTGACCGCACAGTATCCTTTTCTCTCTGTCTATCAAGTTTAGTATTGGCCTCCTTTGCTGAAATCTGATTTCATTTCTGTGTACGTCATTTCCCTCTCCACTCACAGTCAATATTTGTGGGGGGCTGTCTTTCCTTTTGGGGTTTTCTCTGAGGCAAGATAGCTTTCTATTTCCTTATTTAGGGGTAGTTAGTTCTTTGGCTGTGAAGAGGTGTCTAGGGAGAGTCAGGAACATCCCACGGCTATTACTAGTGTTGTTGTTAGGATTAGGGACTGCGGTCAGTAGAGATACCACCTTCTCAGAGCTCGTCCCATGTTGCGTTTTAGCCACCAGGTCATATCAGTGTGGCCTCTTAACCACAAGGTCATAACACTCCTTCACCGTTAATACTTGGTATCCTAGCGACTTGATGCCATAATACACGTGATACAGTCTCCTTTTGATGCTATCACACTGTTTACCAATCCATTTTGAAACCGCAGTAGATGTATAGCCTCTTTATGTTTTGTCCACATTGAGCGACGTATATTAGCCACGATCTATTACAAACCTGGAGTTTTGGGCCTAAATGTGACATTGTTCTTTAATCACACCCGGAAAACTATTTTTCCCTGATAGGTCCATTTGTGTTTACACCTCATTTCAAAGACCTACCTGATGTCCAGAGACATCTTACATATTTACCATATAAGCAGTCGGTTTACTGAAGAAGGTCTTGTGTTGACCAAAACGTTTAAATTTGGACTGCCACCAAAATAAAAAAAGCTATTTCAAAATCATCACCATAATTAAGTGCCAAGTTATTTATTCATTATATGTCTACTGGTTTGGGGAACCTATCTTGTGCACCAACACAGCTGTGCCACGATATATTTCACTATTGTACCATCATGACATTAGGAGGTGGGAGGCTCCTATGATTCCAGCAGGTAAAAGGTGCCGTCCCAGTTCCTTTCGGTATTAGGACCTGTGGAAGCGCGGCAGCACGAAACGGCCGTCGTCCTTCTCTGTCCACGTTCTCCCTGCTGTACCCTGCACATGTTGTAATAAAGGATCGTTGTTTTTCAGGACCGGTGAGTGCATTTTCATTTTTTCTTACCTGGATTATTGATATATCGCTGGATTCAGTGCACCCGATGGTCTGTTTCTTTGGCATATATGGCATAGCAGCGGCACACAGCTGTGGGTACATCGGTTTTGTGGGTATAGTGGTGCCATGTTTTTTTCTTTTTATATTGAACTGTACAATTATGTTTGCTTTGTTGCTCACCCCACTTTTCACACAGGGCCCTGTAGGTTTGGATTTATTTTTTCCTTAATAATAAAGGCCATCATTTATAAACTTCATTTTGTGTTTTCTTGTGTTGTCTTTGTGTAATATTTACATTTGATTGATAATCTGAAAAATGTAAATGTGAAAAACATGCAAAAAATAAAAAATCAGGAAGGGGCAAACAGTTTTCACACAGGACCCTGCTGGTTTGGATTTCTTTTTCCCTTAATAGTAAAAATCTTCATTTAGAAACTGCAATTTGTGTTGCTTGTGTTATCTTTGTCTAAAATTTACATTTGTTTGATGATCTGAATCATCTAAGTGTCACAAACATGCAAAAGAATAGGAAATCAGGAAGGGGGCAAACACTTCTTCACATAACTGTACAATATGTTTTTCCATGTTTCACTAAAAAAAATGTTGGAATTGAACAGCATAAGAACTGTATTTTGCATAAGAACCTGTGCATTATTGTCCTTCAGTCGAAGGTGCTGTTTGGGACTGAGATTTCACATCATTGGCGATCACACCCCGGCACCCTGACACAAGTGACTGATACCTGATGCTGCCCCTGGAATTATACAGTATATGGAGCCAGAACACCGCAGCTTTATACAATTTAGGGCCGGTGCACACAACCGTTTCCTCTCCATCTGAGAAAAACGGTCCTACTATACTGAGTAGACTTCCTTCAGTTGGAGGAAAAAAAGATTTCTCCACCTTCTCCTCCTGTCATTCCGAGAAAATTGGACTGCACTCGGATGCTATCCGAGCACAGTTCGATGTTTTCCATGGACCCTTAGACTTGCATTGCCAATGTTGATGCAATACTCAGATGAAAATCGGAGATGTCACTGATTTTGTTCCTGGGACCACTCAGTCCAATGAAATAAATTGGGTGCACAGCCCCATAGAGTAACATGGGTACGAGTGCTATCTGCCAAAACCGTAGATAGCACTCGTCCGATATAAACAGTCATATGCACCTGCCCTTATAGTGATAGTTTTTAAGCCCAGTAGTTCAGCTCCCATTGATGTGAATTCACATGTGGCTGTAACATCCTCAGGATATAGATGTGGTTTGCCCTGCTAGATTAATATCTACTTCGAGAATTAGGGTCTCATGCTCTCAAACCCATACTTCCAATTGCAGTCACCAAACAAATAACACATTGCACAATAAATATCACCCTGGAAGAGCCAAATACCACAGTGCAGCATTGAGCACCTCCTAAGCTGTGTCAAATACCACCCCAGAAGAGCCAAATACCACAGTGCAGCACTGAGCACCTCCTAAGCTGTGTCAAATACCACCCTGGAAGAGCCAAATACCACAGTGCAGCACCGAGCACCTCCTAAGCTATGTCAAATACCACTCCAGAAGAGCCAAATACCACAGTGCAGCACTGAACACCTCTTAAGCTTCAACCAATACCACCACAAAAGAGCCCAAAACTACAGTGCAGCACTAAGGACTTCCTAAACAGCGCCAAGTACCACCCCAGAAGAGGCAACTACCACAGTGCAGCACTGAGCACCTCCTAAGCTGTCAAATACCACCCCAGAAGAGCCAAATACCACAGTGCAGCACTGAGCACCTCCTAAGCTGTGTCAAATACCACTCCAGAAGAGCCAAATACCACAGTGCAGCTCTGAGCACCTCTTAAGCTACAACCAATACCACCCCAAAAGAGCCAAATACAACGGTGAAGCACTAAGGACCTCCTAAACAGCGCCAAGTACCACCCCAGAAGAGCCAAATAAAACAGAGCAGCACTGACCACTTCCTAAGCACCACCAAATACCACAGTGCAATGTTGTTCCCTTTACTGCAATACCCCAACTAGTGGCATTATTGCCCCCTATCCACCCCTCCATCACTGCTAATATAAACAACCCAGCAGCACTGTGCTTTGTTCCAACAGGAGATATCTTCTCTGAGATGTTTTTTAAGAACTCAGATGTACCCAATAATTATTAGTGGAAGCTTCCATTTGTGTAACTGATGCAACTGATCACATATTCTGTTTGTTCCTGGCTTCTAATCTTCTTGCAAAACTTACAAGAAACAAAATGAGCAAAAACCCTGCTGTAACTAAATACGTAAAAAGCAAAAGTGCATTTAAATAACAGAGTTCTTTGTAATACTGTTTTTCATCAAAAATAGCATCAAAGCCATCTCACCATCGACAAGTTGACTCTGATCGGGATAGTCCTACACTGTTTAATATTAAAAACCTTACCATGTGTTAAAGTTGACCTCAGTGTGTGAATAAGGGCAGACAAAACGACCGGGTCCCAACCAGTGGACTCCAGTCTGGGGAAGCCCTTAAATGTAATTTCCAGCTCAGTAAAGGGAGGCCGCACCCTGGCTTGTACAGAATGCAAAAATACAAAGAAAACAACACATAAATTTAGCTTGATTTGAGTTGGTATACATGAAACACGTAAACACATGTTCACATTTACCATATAACATCAGTGCCGGGTATTGATGCGAGAGACTCGTGTGAGTTTCTTGCATTGCACTCGCAAGTGTGACCCCAGCCTTAGACAGGGTAGGACGGTCCCGATCAGAGTCACCTTGTTGAGGTGGGATAGCTTTTATGCTATTTTTGATCAAAAACAGTATTACTAAGAACCTTGTGCACTTTTGCTTTTTTACTTATCTAGTTACAGCAGGGTTTTCGCTCATTTTGTTTCTTGTAGGTTTTGTATGCTTTATGGCCAATGTGAACATGCGTTTATGCGTTGCATGTATACCAACTCAATCCAAGCTCAATTTTTGTGTTTCTTCTAATCTTCTTGCTAGCTAAGGAATCTTCACTGTTTGGGGCACCCACTCCATCCAGGATGAAGACACAAGATGCAGGCCTTTGCTTTTACCACGGTAATCTGTGTCCCCTGATCAACGTCTTACTCAAGAAATGACCACCAGAAAAACTCCAGTGTGTAGATGAGTCCAGCAAAGACGCAGAGGTTTCCCAAGGTTTCATTACCTGATTAGTTATCTTTTACTCAAAAATTTGTGTGTTGGGGTCCCCATGCTGCATCGGGCACACTGTGATGCCCAATGGTCAAGCAATCTTTTTAACCTCTTCACCACTTTGCGATTTTCCATCTTTGCTCTTACGTTTTTTGCTCCCCTTCTTCCCAGAGCAATAACTTTTTTATTTTCCCATCAATATAGCTGTGTGAGGGCTTGTTTTTTGTACGATGAGTTGTACTTTTGAATGGCACCATGATTTTACCATACCAAAACTCCAAATGTGGCAAAAAATTGCACAAAAAGTATAATTCCACAATTGCTTTTTGAGTTTTTTTTATTAAGCATGTTCACTAAATGCTAAAACTGACTCGGCAATATGATTCCACAGGTCAGTATGACTCCGCACATATCAAACATGTACAGGTTCTTTTTTATATGCATGGTGAAAAAAATCTGAAATTTGTAAGGAAAAAAAAATGCTTACGGTTGTGCTCAAAAGGTTACATACCCAGGCAGAATTTTTGCTTTCTTGGCCTTTTTTTTCAGAGAATATGAATGATAACACTAAAACATTTTCTCCACTAATGGTTAGTGGTTGGGTGAAGCCATTTATTGTCAAACTACTGTGTTTTCTCTTTTTAAATCATAATGACAACCCAAAACATCCAAATGACCCTGATCAAAAGTTCATATATCCTGGTGATTTTGGCTTGATAACATGCAGAGAAGTTGATGCAAATGGGTCTGAATGGTTAATAAAGGTAACATCCTCACCTGTAACCTGTTTACTTGTAATCAGTGTGTGTGCACAAAATCTGAGTGAGTTTCTGGGATCCAGACAGACTCTTGCATCTTTCATTCAGCCACTGACGTTTCTGGGTTGTGAGTCAAGGTGAAAGCAAAAGAATTATCAGCGGATCTACGGGAAAAGGTAGTTGAACTGTATAAAACAGTAAAGAGATACAAAAAGATATCCAAGGAATTGATAATGCCAGTCAGCAGCGTTCAAACTGTGATTAACAAATAGAAAATCAGGGGCTCTGTAAAAACAAAACGGGTAGACCAACAAAAATGTCATCCACAACTGCCAGGAAATTTGTCCGGGATGCAAAGAAAAACCCACAAATAATATCAGCTGAAATACTGGACTCTCTGAAAACTAGCGTTGTGGCTGTTTCAAGATGTACAATAACGAGGCACTTGAAGAAAAATGGGCTGCATGGTCAAGTCGCCAGAAGAAAGCCACTTAGAGGGGGCAATACACGGTATTAAGAAATGGGGTATGTGAACTTTTCATCAGGGCCATTTGGATGTTTTGTGCTGTCATTATGATTTAAAAAGAGAAAACACAGTAGTTTGACAATAAATGGCTTCACCCAACCACTAACCATGAGTGGAGAAAACATTTTGGTGTTATCATTCATTTTCTCTGAAAAAGGGCCAAGAATGGAAAAATTCTGCCAGGGTATGTAAACTTTTGAGCACAACTGTATGTCACCATTATCTGAGACCCATCTACATTTTTTCTCATCTGGGGCTGGGTGAGGGCTTAATTTTTGTGCTGTTAGCTGGCATTTTTATTGATATCATTTTGGGGTAGATATGATGTTTTGATCACCTGTTAATGCATTTTATTGCAATATTGTGGAGGCCAAAAAAAGGTAATTCTGGTGTTTCGATTTTTTTCTCATTACTTCATTTACCAATCGGATTAATTTACTTTATATTTTGATAGGTCGGACATTTTTGAATGCAGCAATTTATAAAAAGTGTGTATTTATTATTTGTTTCATTTTGAATGGGGCAAATGGGGGGTGATTTGAACTTGTGTATTATTTAAAACTTTTTAAAAAAAACTTTTTACTAAGTTCAATGGTCCCCTTAGCAGACTTAAACTGCAATCATCTGATAGCCTGTACTATATATAGCAAAAATAATTATCTCCTATAAACCCCGGCCACTGGCCGCATTCACAAGATATTCACAATGACCGGCAGAGCCTTGGCTATCATGACATCCCATCGGCGCCCCGCGATCAGGTGACAGAGGCACCGATAGGCTGGACTTGTGATGGCCTTCTGGCCAGCACATGTTAAATGCCGCTGTCAGTGATTGACAGCGATATTTAACTTGCTAGCAGCCGCAGGTAGATTTCTGATCCACCTGCGGCTGTTAGAGGCACATAACAGCTGATGAGATCATACGCGGGGAAAGATTTGGGCTCAGCATTAGAGCCCGCATCAAAGGCAGAGAGATGATCTTAGACATACCAAGGTCTTAAAGGGGTTAAAGTTGTGCAGTCATAACCATCCCCTTTTGCGGCTCACTACTAAGCTCTCTAGAAATGTCTTTGGAGCATGGGAGGAAACCCATATAAACATGTGGAGAACATACAAATGTCTTGATAGGATTTGAGCATTAGACCCCAGCATGGCAGAGCTACAGTGGTAACCACTGAGCCACCTTGCTGTCACACACATTTTTCCAGCCTCCTATGCAGATCCGTATTTAGAGTTTCTGCTGCCCTAGGCACTTTTAGCGCTGCCTCCCCCATTGGTGAGTATGACACTATCGGCAGTGACTTTGGCAAGAATCGCTGATGTGAAAGTTTTGCAGCAGATCAGGCAGTTTTTTCACATCTGCCGTGTAACGGATCACTTACGGCAACACTGCGTTTGGCTTCATTCATTCCCTATGGGATTTGCGGCACTTGCTGTGATCTGGCAAATGCGGTACCATACCTCCCAACTCTTGAAGGGAAAGAGATATAAAGGTTGCGGTGCACGTTTTAGGCCACGCCTCTGACCACACCCATTTCACAACTAGTTACACCCATATCCAAGTCCCAACCACACCCATTTAGCACTGCTGATCACACTGTTTCATATACAATAATTATAACCAAAAAAAAATATGGCCACACAATGCTCCATAATGTATAATGGCCACACATGATGCTCCAAACTGTATAATGACCCCGCATGTTGTTCAATACTGTATAATGGCCCCACATGATGCTCAATACTGTATAATGGCCACACATGATGCTCCATACTTTATAATGACCCCACATGATGTTCAATACTGTATAATGACCGCACATGATGCTCCATACTGTATAATGGCCACACATGATGCTCCATACTGTATAATGACCCCACATGATGTTCAATACTGTATAATGGCCACACATGATGCTCCATACTTTATAAGGGCCACACATGATGCTCCATACTGTATAATGGCCACACATGATGCTCCATACTGTATAATGACCCCACATGATGCTCAATAGTGTATAATGCCCCCCTCCCATCTTGTATGCATGGCTCATCTTCCTCCCATCCCATATGCATGGCTCATATTCTCCCCTCCTCCTGTATGCATGGCTCATATTCCCCCCTCCCTCCTGTTTGCATGGCTCATATTCCCCCCCTCCTGTATGCATGGCTCATATCCCCCTGCGTATGCATGGCTCATAATTCCCCCCCCTGTATACGTGGCTCATATCCCCCTATGCATGTCTCATAATTCCCCCCCACCTCCTGTATACATGGCTCATAATTCCCCCCCTGTATGCATGGCTCATATCCCCCCCCCTGTATGCATGGCTCATATTCCCCCTCCTCCTGTATACATGGCTCATATTCCCCCTCCTCCTGTATACATGGCTCATATCCCCCCCACCTCTTGTATGCATGACTCATATTCCCCCCTATGCGTGGCTCATCTCTCCACCCCCCCCGTATGCATGGCTCATCTCTCCACCCCCCCGTATGCATGGCTCATCTCTCCACCCCCCCCTGTATGCATGACTCATCTCTCCACCCCCCCATGCATGGCTCATCTCTCCACCACCCCCCTCCGCTCCCGCTCCTTCTCCCATCTTGCATGGCACGGGCGGCTTACCGTCCTCCTTCATCCCCCTATCCTCTGTCCCTCATACTCACCTGTCATCTGTCTCACACCGAGCGGGCGCGCCGACATCCCTCCGGCTCTGTCCCGACTGCACAGGCGCAACACCTTCTTCCTGCATGAGCGGTCACGTGATACCGCTCATTAAGATCATGAATATGTGCATATTCATGAGCCTTAATGAGCGGTACCATGTGACCGCTCACTCAGGACGCGCTACAGAAGCTGAGACCAGGCATCGCTGGAGCAGGGTGAGTATCGTCTTCAAGGAGGGCGGGGGGGGGAGGGGGGGGGCGGTGGTCAGAGGGTGGGTGGGAGGCTGGGCCCGGGGGGGCGGGCGGGGGTTGGGGCGGTCGGGACTCGGAGGTGAAAAAAAAACAACAAAAAAAAAACCTTGCTCAGGTGCCACCCCCCGCATCATCCCCGCCCTAGGCACGTGCCCTCAAGTGCCTAGTGGCAAATACGGCCCTGCTCCTATGTCCAGTTTAAGTGCACAGTCGACATGGATTTTCGTGAAATCAAATCTACTTTCCATGAACTGTTAAATGTAGCAGATTTTCTGCATGAAAAAATGCAGATTTTGCGTTATGTGTGAACGCACAGAGGCTCAGGCCTGTTGCAATCTTTTAATGGCTCCTGACACAATATTCAATAATTTCACAGAGAAACAGCTCTTTCCCCTGAAAAATTAATGGATTACGTCAGGAGCTGTTAAAAGTTTGCAGCGGCTCAGGGCTGCTGCTGTTTTGAAGTCACTGCATGTGCCACAGCTTTAAGGGATTTTGCCATGAACAAAGTTAATTTTAATTAATAGGCCTTTGAATAATAATAATTTCCACAACTGGATGTGTTAAAAAATAATGTTCCTGTGCCGAGATTATCTTATAAATGTGCCCCTGCTATGAGCTGTGTAATGGCTGTGTCTGACTGTGCAGGTGTCACGTTAAATATGCCAGGTGGTGTGCGGAAGTTGCTACTCTGCCATAGCATTGACAAAGAAAATAAGGCTGGCGTCACACATCCGATGCAATATCATTGGATGCGATATGCTAATGTTAGGAGTCGAGTTCCCACTGCTGCACAGGGGGAATCTCGAACCATGTCTGCTGTGGTCTCTCATTCTGCATCAGCTGCAGTGGAGCCTGCTCAGCAGAGACGTCGGTCCCAGCGTCTTGCTCAGTCTCAGTGCAAAGGGTTACTGCTGCTTTTCTTGCTTCTGCCATTGAAGCCAGTGCTGGGCAGCGGCGAGCAGACGCTTTTGGGACTAAGTCCTGCTTTTCCCCTTCTGAGCATGCCCAGGGCAAGCTCTCCCATTGGAGATCGAGAGTCACATGCTCAGATACTGCAGCAGATCCCATTGGTCCTCCAGGAAGGTCCTGAAGGTGCTAAACTTCTGTGGCAGCCTCCCATTGGTCCTTCTGGGAAGGTCCTGTACATGCTGCAGCTATAAAGGGTTTGCATGGCCGCACGGCCATGCGCTAGTATACACTTGTTTATGTGTGTGTGTTGTGAGTGAAAGTCGCTCATTAATCATCCCCTCCCTTGTTTTTGAATGCTCGCGTAAGGAGGATGATTGTAATATAGCGCCCGACTTGTAACCAACACTGGTACACAAACACTGTCTATTGCTGTGACCGCCAGTGCGGCGCCGTGCGCTATCACCGTACTTTCCAAACCCAAGTTTGGGTGGTTAGTGGCGTCCGCCAGTGCGGCATCGCATGCACTCTCGTGTTATTTAATTATTAGTTTTGTTACGTGCGGTACTGCGGCCCTGTGACGCAACAGGGTTCGCCTATTTCACACAGGGTGAAGCTAACCCGTGTGTATCCTCATTGTACCGCCATATAGTCCGTCATTGCTTAGCAGCAGGTTCCATCTCTGCACGGTGGACCCCGGGCTGCGAACGCACCTTATTCCTTTTCTCTAATTATTTGGTGCGTTCCGCTAGCCCTAACAGCTAATGACACTCGTCTCCTGCTCGCAGCAGAGCAGGAGCCGAGTGTCATGCGTCTGTGCTCCGATTCTCTCGCACAGGGAGGATCGAAGCACAGCTGCGGAGGAAGCGGAGAAATGAATTTCTCCATCTCCTCCATTGCTGGCGTCCACTTATAACGCACATCACTCGGATGATATCCGAGTGGTGTGCGCTGTCTCACTCGCACCCATAAGCTTATATGGGTGCGAGTGAGCCGAGAGTTTTCCTCGGTCCGAGACAATCACAGCATGCTGCGATTCTCTCGGACCGAAGAAAACGGCCGGCAAAAAGTCGGCTGCTGGGAGCTGCCCCATATGTTAACATTGGTCCGAGTGCAATGCGATTTTTTTATCGTATTGCACTCGGCCGTTTAAAACGCCAGTATTTACGCCGGCCTAAAAGAAAATAAAGTTTGTGACACCAGGGTGCACTTAATTAACCTCTGGTTTTTGGTAGTGTGATGTAATGTGGTCCACTTCAAATAGTCCTGAAAACAGGGAAGCCAGAAGGGCTGTTGATAACCTTTACTTGTTGCACGAATACACAGGTACATCCAGATAAATGATGAATGAACCGAGATTCAGTTCCTATGCAGCATTTACAGTTATTTTCCAATATAGTAATGCAGATATATATTGTCATGTGACTATAGTTTGATATCACGGAGTAAAGGACTCCTTCCCTATCCCTAAAGCTATGAGCGACTAGCTAGCCCTGCTCCCTGGATTACTTCTAATGGTGAAGATGAAGAGGCCATTTACCTTGTCGAGCCTCTGAATCAGCCCTTATCTATCCCCTCCTCCACCCAGGGAAGTGGGGAGTGGTTGTATATAAGAATACACAAACCAAATGAACAAGGGAAGATTCAAATATGCACTTACAAACAACAGAGGGCAACACCAAGAAGAAAATGGAAGGAACAACCAAATAAGAAAGGATGAGGATATGCACACAGACAAGTCACCAAGCAACACTTCAAATACCTCCTCAACAAATACCTCCAACTCCAGAACCAGGTAGTATAAAAGTAATGCTGGCAATTCTGATTGCTAGAGATAAGTATATATAGCAGAGGGGAGTGGCCAACACTGAATAGCTGAGATCATCAAAGCAGGAAAGCTTCACAGACTCTCAATTAAACAAATTTAACACCTTCACTGCTAGCAGAAACCTGCACCATTTAATATGATGGTGGTGCTTCTAATCAGTGCAGGAGTATGTGGAATCAGACACCATATTATCTTGGCTTTCTGCAGCTTTCTCTGACCTTTTGTCAGAGGCTAACTCATCTGGAACAGCAGTTTCTGCAGGATTCTTTGTGAGATCAACTCTGAAGTAATCTTGTGCCTGGATGGCGATGTCATCTCTGCTGTCATCTCTGGAGGGATCTTAGATGTTATCGGTCAGGCAAAACTTCAGCTGACTGCGGTGTACCAGTTTGGTTGTCTCTGCATTCTCTTTAGAGATTTAGTAAATTTCTACACCAAGCAGAGGGATTGCTCGAACAATGTATGGGCAAATCTCCCAATTCTCATCTAGCTTGCTGGTGTGATGATTCATCTTAAAGGGAACCTGTCACCCCCAAAATCGCTGGTGAGGTAAGCTCACCGGCATCAGGGGCTTATCTACAGCATTCTGTAATGCTGTAGATAAGCCCCCGATGTTACCTGAAAGAGGAGAAAAAGACATTAGATTATACTCACCCAGGGGAGGTGCCGCTGCGGTCCGGTCGGATGGGTGTCTCCGGTCCGCTCCGGCGCCTCCCATCTTCATTCCATGACGTCCTCTTCGGGTCTTTACGCTCCGGCGCAGGCGTACTTTGTCTGCCCTGTTGAGGGCAGAGCAAAGTACTGCAGTGCGCAGGCGCCGGGCTTCTCTGACCTTTCCGGCGCCTGCGTACTGCAGTACTTTGCTCTGCCCTCAACAGGGCAGACAAAGTGCGCCGAAGCCGCGGCGTAAAGACCCGAAGAGGATGTAGCAATATGTTATATGTTCATGTGGCCTCTAGGGGTCTCACTACTTTTATGTGTGTTCTATATTCGTTGTTTGGGAACTTGTTGGATGTTGTTGTACACGGGATTCTTGTAATGGAGGTTGAGACATGATGTGAATAAAGAGCCTGGAGATACTCAAAGAGTGTGATTCATGACAGGATTCATCAAACAGAACATGGTGGCAGCCGGACACAGAACCTGCAAATTCTCAGAGCTTATATGAGGCTGGAACTGCACAGATCACTGCAACTGTAAGTACAGATTCCCTGACAGTACAGCAAAATGGAGACTGGTCTGAAGCCCCCTCAGAGACTGGATGTCACTTCATGTAATCTGTCCCAGACTTGGAGACATTGGAAGGAAGAGTTTACACTGTATGTGGATCTGACTGTGGGCCCCACTGATGACAAACGGAAAGTAAAGCTGTTTTATTACCTACTTGGGGAAAATGGCAGAGAATTAGCCCACACCTTGCTCCCAGACACAGACAACCTCCTCCTAGCAGACATTGTGCAGGCATTTGATAAACACTGTGACCCAAAGAAGAATGAGACAGTGGAAAGATATAAGTTTTTCACAAGACATCAGGAGGATGGTGAAAATGTGGACAGATATCTGACAGAGCTGAGGAGACTTGCAGAAACATGTGGCTTTGGAGAGATCAGGGACAGTCTAATCAAGGACAGAATGGTATGTGGCATAAAGGACAGTCATCTCAAAGAAAGATTACTGAGAGAGGAAGGCATGACTTTAGAGAAATGTATGCAAATCTGCAGGGCTGCTGAGCTCACACAGCACAGCCTGAAGATGATGGCAGGCACCAGCGAGAATGATGATGACAAGGTAAATGCAGTATCTATAAAAGGAAAGACAGGACCAGACTACCCTATAAACACTGTCCACTGCAAGTATTGTGGGAAAAGACATGAGAGAGACAAAACCAAGTGTCCAGCATATGGGGAAACCTGCAGGTCATGTGGCAAGAAGAATCATTCCTCTGCTGTCTGCAGGCAGGGAAGAGGCAAACAGTACAGACAGCTCCACACTGTGACACCAGACACTGACAGTGCAGAGGACATTACATGGCTACAAATGCAGTCTACAACAGAGAAAGTCAATGTAGTCGGGCAGTCAGTAGTGAAGGATGCCAAGCAGCTTTATGCAACATTCTTGTTGGATGAGAAGCCCATTAGATTTCAGCTGGATTGTGGAGCAAGCTGCAATGTAATTTCATTTGATCTGCTAAACAAACAGGTTTCTATTGAGCCAACTGACAAGGTACTGGTGATGTACAACAAAAGTGTTCTGAAACCAATGGGGACATGTAAGCTAAAAATACGAAACCCATGTAACAGAAAGAGTTATAGAGTTGAATTTACCGTGTTACGGGGTGGTAACCATGTACCATTACTGGGAGTAAAAGCAGTTCAGGCAATGGACTTAATAAAAGTACAGTCTCAGAACATTATGTCTGTTGAAGTTGCCCAGGATATACAAAATCCAAAACTAAATGCAGAGCACAACTTGGACATGCAGAAAATAAAAGCAGAGTATGCTGATGTATTTGAAGGTGATGGGTGCCTTGAAGGTAAATATAGGCTAGAAATTGACAACACAGTGCAGCCCACCAGATTACCCACAAGAAGAGTGCCTGTAGCTTTAATGCAACCGCTGAAAGTAGAACTGCAAGATCTACAGAGAAGAGGCATGATAGCACCAGTCCATAAGAGCACAGATTGGATCAGCAGTTTGGTCATAGTGCAGAAACCATCGGGCAAGTTAAGAATATGTATTGATCCTAAGCCACTCAACAAGGCGCTGAAACGAAACCATTACCCAATGCCAACATTAGATGATGTCCTACCAGATTTATCAAAGGCTAAAATATTTTCTGTATGTGATGTAAAAAATGGATTCTGGCATGTGGCCCTGACTGAAGATTCAAGTTTATTGACAACATTTTCTTCACCATTTGGACGCTTTAAATGGCTGAAAATGCCCATGGGACTAAAACCTGCTCCAGAGATATTCCAGCAGAAATTGATGCAGGCTTTGGAAGGACTTACTGGAGTGAAGACAATAGCGGATGATATCCTGGTAGTGGGAGAAGGTGAAAATATGGAATCTGCAATCAAGGATCACGATCAGAAGATGATACAATTTTTGGACAGATGCAGAGAAAAAAACATAAAGCTGAATTTGGACAAATTCAAATTGAAAATGACAGAAGTGGCCTATATTGGTCATCGACTGACTTCAACTGGGGTCAGAGTGGATCCTGAAAAGGTGAGAGCAATACAAGATTTGCCTACCCCTACTGATGTTTCTGGAGTACAACGATTTTTGGGCATGGTGAATTATCTCTCAAAATTTTGCGGACATCTGTCAGACATATGTGAGCCACTGAGACAGCTAACCCACAAAGATGTGCGCTGGGAATGGACAGAAAGCCAGGAAACTGCTTTCCGAGCAGTAAAGAATGCCATTGCAGATACAGCAACCCTAAAGTATTTCGATCCAGATCGAGAAGTGGTGGTACAATGTGATGCTTCGGAAAAAGGCCTTGGAGCCACATTAATGCAGAACAAACAGCCAATTACATTTGCAAGCAGAGCCCTTACAACAACAGAGCAGGGATATGCGCAGATTGAGAAGGAACTACTGGCTGTGGTATTTGGGATGGAGAAGTTTCACCAGTACACCTATGGTCGACGGGTAACAGTGCAGTCGGATCACAAACCATTGGAGAGCATTACAAAGAAACCATTACTAAATGCCCCAAAGAGACTACAGCGCATGCTGTTGCGACTTCAGAAATATGATGTTGACATCGGGTACTGTCCAGGAAGAGACTTACTGATTGCAGATACGCTAAGCAGAGCTTACCTTCCTAGCACAAAGGATGAGGAGGAAGACATTGAAACCATCAACATGTGTAACTACCTTGCAGTGTCAAAAGAAAAGGTCAAGCAAATCCAGACTTTTACAGAGAAGGATAAAAGTCTCCAGAGTTTAAAAACTGTCATCTTGCAGGGCTGGCCAAAATACAAGCAGCATGCTCCGAGGGAAGTCTCACCATTCTTCCACATAAGAGATGAATTGTCAGTGCAGCAAGGAATCATCTTTAAAGGAGACAGGGCTGTTATACCTGAAGTTCTCAGAAGAGACATATTGAAAACATTGCACTCTTCTCACTTAGGCATGGAAGGATGCCTACGTCGTGCACGAGAATCAGTTTATTGGCCAGGAATGAATGACCACATAAAAAATTACATAGCACAATGTGAAATATGTGCATCCTACAATGATAAGCAACCAAAGGAGACATTGCAACCTCATGAAATTCCACATAGGCCTTGGTCAAAAATAGGAACAGACTTGTTCACATGGAATGACAAAGAATACCTGATTACAGTGGACTATTTCTCTAACTTCTGGGAGGTTGATTTGGTGCAGGACACAAGGGCGAGAACAGTGATTAAAAAACTCAAGGCCCATTTTGCCAGGTATGGCATTCCAGATATCGTTTTCTCTGACAATGCGGCACAGTTTACGTCGGAAGAATTCAAAACTTTCAGCAAGAAGTGGGAATTTGAACACCAGACGTCTTCTCCGAGATATCCTCAGAGTAATGGGAAAGCAGAGTCAGCAGTAAAA
Organism: Ranitomeya variabilis; assembly: GCF_051348905.1. Lineage (NCBI taxonomy): Eukaryota > Metazoa > Chordata > Amphibia > Anura > Dendrobatidae > Ranitomeya > Ranitomeya variabilis. The sequence continues at coordinate 555,115,468 of NC_135233.1, forward strand.
AGGCCAAAAGACTCATGCAGAAAGCAAACCAGGCGGGTGCTGATGTATATCTGTCTATACTGGATCATAGAAACACACCCACCCAAGGCCTAGACAGCAGTCCGGCACAGAGGCTCATGAGTAGGCGTACAAAGACACTCGTACCAACTGCGTGTCATCTGTTAGAGCCAAAGCTGCTGGGAAACATCTAAGCTAAATTACAGAAGAATCAAGCGAGGCAAGCTTTCTATTACAATAAATCTGCAAAGGATCTGCCTGAGCTCCAGAGAAATGACAACATTCGGCTGCAGCCAAGCAGCACATTTGACACACACTGGCAAAAGGCGAAGGTTGTCCAGAAACTGGGACCTCGGTCCTACGAAATTCTAACAGACGACGGAAGAAGACTAAGGAGGAATCGGAGATATTTGAGGAAAACGCGAGAAAGAGATGATTCATGGCCTTTTGAACAGTATTCATGGCCTTTTGAACAGTATCCAGACACCCAAGACAACGAGGCAGAAAGTACAAGTCAGGCACCAACAGTGACAGCTGACCATCAGGGTGAGGACTCTGGCCAGAGACAGACAATATCAGAAGAACTACCAGATGTACCAGATGTAGAAAGGGACACATCTTATATCACCAGAGCTGGCAGAATTAGCAAAAAGCCGGCGCACCTCAAAGATTATATCTAACTGGATGTACTAGGTTAATTTCTAACTTTGTCATAGTATACTTTAGTTTAGTATCTTTTATTGTTCCTCCAGTTAAAAGAGAAAGGATGTAGCAATATGTTATATGTTCATGTGGCCTCTAGGGGTCTCACTACTTTTATGTGTGTTCTATATTCGTTGTTTGGGAACTTGTTGGATGTTGTTGTACACGGGATTCATGTAATGGAGGTTGAGACATGATGTGAATAAAGAGCCTGGAGATACTCAAAGAGTGTGATTCATGACAGGATTCATCAAACAGAACAGAGGACGTCATGGAATGAAGATGGGAGGCGCTGGAGCGGACCGAATACACCCATCCGACCGGACCGCAGCAGGACCGCCCCTGGGTGAGTATAATCTAACGTCTTTTTCTCCTCTTTCAGGTAACATCGGGGGCTTATCTACAGCATTACAGAATGCTGTAGATAAGCCCCTGATGCCGGTGAGCTTACCTCACCAGCGATTTTGGGGGTGACAGGTTCCCTTTAAGCCAGACTCGATCTCCAACTATCAGGGTTTTTTTCTTTGGCATTGAAGTTGTGGTTCTCTTCTTGTCTCTGATGAACGAGTTTCATTCTCTATTTCACAATGGCATTAGCCTTTTCTAGTCGTCGCTGATACTCTGTGACTAGTGTTGAGCGATACCTTCCGATATCGGAAAGTATCGGTATCGGAAAGTATCGGCCGATACCGTCAAAGTATCGGATCTAATCCGATACCGATCCCCGATCCCAATGCAAGTCAATGGGACGAAAATATCGGAATTAAAATAAACCCTTTCTTTCCTTGTAGGTTCATTCTACATGAAGGAAAACAACTAAGAATAATGTAGGATGTATTGGGGGAGGTGGCGGAGACATTAAAGGCACAGAGGTTTAGCCCAATCAAATAGAATAGCAGGATTTTGTTGTTTTTTTATGACGTTTGACGTTAGAAAGATTTTGACTATGTTAATTTTTTTTTTATTTTGTCAGATATTGATGTTTCACTACTTCCACGCCCTTCACCTTCTTTTTTACTTCTCCCACACTTTCTTCTTCATTATCCTCATCATCAGCTTCTTTGACATCAACTTCTTCACCTTCTTCATCTTCTTCTTCATCTTCTACCTATTATTTTTTTTGTTACATTGTTCATATTCTTTTTATTTAACTATTATCTTCTTCATATTCAACTTCTTCATCATATTCTTATTTGTGACAGGCATTCCCGTAGTTGTTATCTATAAAAGTTTGAAGATTACACCTTCCGTTCTGCCTGTCACAAAAAAGTTACATTTGTCCGCGTTCAGTTTGGCCTGCAGCATCAGGCTTTATCCAGGGGCACCACGAGGAGGAACGGACTCACCCCCATACACTGCTTAGTCTTCTTCTGCTTATAATTTAGATAATATCTTTTGCTCTGATATTTAGTCTTATGCTTAATGTTCTTCTGCTCTTTGTTCTGCAGCCTCTTGTTCTTCTGCTTCTCGGTCTTCCAGGTCGTCGTCGTCTCCAGGGTCGTCGTCTCCGGGGTCGTCGTCATCGGGGTGGTCTTCAGGGTCATCGTCTCCAGGGTCGTCGTCATCTCAGTGGTTGTCGTCTCTGGTGTCGTCGTCATCTTAGGGGTGGTCTTCCGGGTCGTCGTCTTTAGGGTCTTGAACTTGGAAATGTAGCAGAAGGTACAAGAAGGCTGAGAAAATGCCGAGAAACAGCTGATGGAACTGGAACTCGGATGGGTAGCCGAAGGTCCAAGAGCCAATGGAACTACCGAGGACCAGCTGACGTTACTGGAACCCGGTTACTAAGCAGGAGGTACCCGTGCCTGAAAGCACTACCAAGGACCACCTGACGTTGGTGGAACTCGGATACCCAGTAGGAGGCACCTAAGCCAAAGGCTCTGCCCGGAACCAGCTGACGGTACTGGAACCAGGATGGGGAGCAGAAGGTACAAGAGCAAAAGACACTGCCGAGAACCAGCTGACGGTACTGGAACCCGGATGGGTAGCCGAAGGTCCAAGAGCCAATGGAACTACCGAGGACCAGCTGACGTTACTGGAACCCGGTTACTAAGCAGGAGGTACCCGTGCCTGAAAGCACTACCAAGGACCACCTGACGTTGGTGGAACTCGGATACCCAGAGGGAGGCACCTAAGCCAAAGGCTCTGCCCGGAACCAGCTGACGGTACTGGAACCAGGATGGGGAGCAGAAGGTACAAGAGCAAAAGACACTGCCGGGAACCAGCTGACGGTACTGGAACCCGGATGGGTAGCCGAAGGTCCAAGAGCCAATGGAACTACCGAGGACCAGCTGACGTTACTGGAACCCGGTTACTAAGCAGGAGGTACCCGTGCCTGAAAGCACTACCAAGGACCACCTGACGTTGGTGGAACTCGGATACCCAGTAGGAGGCACCTAAGCCAAAGGTTCTGCCCGGAACCAGCTGACGGTGCTGGAACCAGGATGGGGACCTATTCAAGCTTGTCTTCCTAGAGCCCCAACTAGCAGTGTTGGAGCAAAGGGTCAGCAGGGGGAGCAGAGTGTAGGCCGAAGCCTGCACTGGCGTCAGCTTTGGGTCTGTTGTGTCTGCGTGGCGTTTGCAGGACACGTTGCCGGCTACACAGCAGGGGAACAGCTGGCGGTGCTGAACCCCACTGACAGAGTGGCGGGTGTTTTGCTCTGTGCAGCCAGCACTTCCGGACAGCAACTAGCGGTGTTGGAGCCCGGGCTCTGCAGGTGGAGCAGAGTGTAGGCCGAAGCCTAATTGAACCGATTTTAAAGGTAACCTTTAACCCCCCCGTCCATGGATCACAGGCCCGCAGTGGGATTAAATCAGAAGACACTACGAGGCGGGATCTCGTCCAGCGCGGCCGCACAGGCGCAGCCAGCCTGACACCAAATGATGTCAGAAGACGGGCAGCGCAAAATGTGTGCATGGCCAAGGGCTAACCAAACAGCGCAGGCTCCGGGACAGATTCAAACAACGCTGAGGAGGCGGCGCACATCGCCAAGGGGGTAAGAATGACGGCTGTGCTGCGTCACATGACAAAGGAAAGTCCCTCCGACCGGACGGTTTAACGGTGTGAGGGGACACATTTCAGAAGTGTTCGGTTCAGCGTATGCAAGGAGCACCACGAAAAGAGGCACTTTTCCCTTTTGCATCATTACTTCTGCAGAAGGTGGCTCTTTCAGTAACAAACGCCTGGGGGCGGGGGGCAGGTTCCCTTACATTTAAGTTGTTGTGCCTGCGTGGCGGTCGCATGACACGTTGCCGTATACACAGCAGGGGAGCAGCAGGCATTACTGAACCCCACTAACAGAGGAGCGACTGTTGACTGTGCGGACAGCACTTCCGGACAACAACTAGCGGTGTTGGAGCCCAGGGACAGAAGGAGGAGGAGGTGGAGGAGAGAGGAGGGATTGCCACACACACAGCTGGGGAACAGCTGACGTTACTGAACCCCAATAACAGAGGAGCGACTGTTGACTGTGCGGACAGCACTTCCGGACAACAACTAGCGGTGTTGGAGCCCAGGGACAGAAGGAGGAGGAGAGGAACACAGTGTAGGCCGAAGCCTGATTGGAGAAAGTCGAAAGGGAACCTTTAACCCCCCCCCCAAGGTGTTTGTAGCTGAAAGAGCCAGCTTGTGCAGCACAAAGGATGCAAAAGGAAAAGGTGGCTCTTTTCATTATGCTCCTTGCAAACACAGAACTAAACACTTATAAAATGTGTCCCCTGAAACCGTTAGACCGTCCCGGAGGTGGGACTTTCCTTCGTAATATGACGCAGCACAGCCGTCATTCCTACCCCCTTGGTGCCGTGCCCCGGCTCCTCAGCGGTGTTTAATTCCATCCCGGAGCCTGCGCTGTTATGTTATCCCTTGGCCAGGCACACTTAGCTCTGCCCATCTTCTGACATCATTTGGTGTCAGGCTGGCTGCGCCTGTGCAGCCGCGCTGGCCGAGAGCCCGCCTCGCAGTGTCGTCTAATGTAATCCCACCGCGGGCCTGGGATCCGTGCCCATGCGCAGTGCATATCCTCGCCTCTCACTCCCCTCCCTACGGCTTCTTCAGACTGTGCGGTGTCACGGCCGTGGCATGCTATTAGGGATCAGCTGACGGCGCACAGTCTGAAGAAGGCGTAGGGAGATGAGTGAGAGGCGGAGGTTCAGATATGCACTGCGCATGTCCATGGATCTCAGGCCCCCAGTGGGATTAAATCAGAAGACACTGCGAGGCGGGATCTCGGCCAGCGCGGCCGCACCAAATGATGTCAGAAGAGGGGCAGCGCTAAGTGTGCCTGGCCAAGGGATAACATAACAGCGCAGGCTTCGAGACAAAATCAAACAACGCTGAGGAGCCGGCGCACCGCGCCGGGGGGTAAGAATGACGGCTGTGCTGCGTCACATTACGAAGGAAAGTCCCACCTCCGGGACGGTTTTACGGTATCAGTGGACACATTTTATAAGTGTTAAGTTCTGCGTGTGCAAGGAGCTAAACAAAAATAGCTACCTTTTCCCTGTGCAGCATTACTGCTGCAAAAGGTGGCTCTTTCAGTAACAAACGCCTTGGGGGGGGGGGGGGAGGACAGGTTCCCTTACATTTCAGTTGTTGTGTCAGCGTGGCGGTCGCAGGACACATTGCCGGCTACACAGCTGGGGATCAGCTGACGTTACTGAAACCCAATAACACTGGGTCGTATGTTTTGACTGTGCAGACGGCACTTCTGAGCCTCAACTGGCGGTGTTGGAGCCCAGGATTTTAAGTTCAGGTGGTAGAAAGATGAACACAACAGGAGACCTGGATACTGTAGACAGTCACCTAATTATTTAATCAGGAAGAGGAGTGGCAAATTCCTGCGAGATCCAGGCCTTGTTCATTTTCAGGAAAGTAAGCCGGTCAACGTTATCGGAGGATAGTCGCATGCGACGGTCAGTTAGTACACCACCTGCAGCACTAAAGACGCGTTCCGATAATACACTAGCCGCAGGGCAAGCCAGCACCTCCAATGCATACTGGCTTAGCTCTGGCCATGTATCCAGCTTTGAGACCCAAAACTTGAAAGGGGAAGAGCCGTCTGGGAGTACAGCAAGAGGGCAAGACATGTAGTCTGTCACCATCTGACGGAACCGTTGCCTCCTGCTGACTGGAGCCGTCTGTGATGGTGTAGACTTTTGTGGCGGGCACACAAAAGTGTGCCACAGTTGGGCCATACTGGTCTTGCCTTGGGCAGAGGCACTGCTTCTGCTCCCTCTTTGTGCAGAGCCTCCTCCACTGCCTGGACGCACTGAGCTGCTTTGTAATGCACTAGCAGCACTTCTCTCAGTTGGACTGGAGAAGATGATGGAATTCACCAGTGTGTCTTGGTACTCCCGCATTTTTCGCTCCCGATTCAACGGTGTGATGAGGCTTTCTACGTTGTCCCGGTAGCGAGGATCGAGGAGGGAGAACACCCAATAATCAGACATGTTGAGAATGTGGGCGATGCAGCGGTCGTTTCTCAGGCACTGCAGCATGTAATCCACCATGTGCTGCAGACTGCCAACTGGCCAAGAAACGCTGTCCCCTGCTGGAGGCGTGATCTCTGCCCGCTCGTCATCACCCCACCCTCGCTGTACACACTGAGTACTGGACAATTGTGTAACTCCCTCCTCTGGACGGATGTCTTCCTCCTCCATTGACTCCTCCTCATCCTCCTCACAAAGTGTCCCCTGCCTACGCGTTTGTGAGGAACCACGTGGCGCTGACTGTCCAGAAGATGATGGAAATGGTGAATCCTCATCCTCCACCTCTTCCACAACATCATCCCTTAGCGCTTGCAGTGATTTTTCAAGCAGGCAGATAAGGGGGACAGTCATGCTGACTAGTGCATCATCTGCACTCGCCATCCGCGTGGAATAATCGAAGGGACGCAAAACCTGGCAGACGTCCTTCATAGTGGCCCACTCTGTGGTTGTGATGTCTGAACGGCGCGGAGTGCGACTTCTTTGCGCCTGATGCAGCTGGTACTCCATTACAGCTTGCTGCTGCTCACACAACCGCTCCAACATATGTAATGTGGAATTCCACCTGGTAGGTAGGTCACATATGATGCGATGTTCCGGCAGGTGGTGTCGGCGCTGCAGAGCCGCAATGCGCGATTTTGCCGTGCTGGAACGCCGCAAGTGAGCACACTCTAGGCGGACCTTGTGCAGCAGTGCATCAAGATCCGGATAGTCCCTCAAAAAACTCTGCACAACCAAATTGAGCACATGTGCCAGACATGGGATGTGAGTGAGGTTGCCGAGGCCCAGAGCTGCCACCAGATTTCGGCCATTATCACACACTACCATGCCTGGCTGGAGATTCGCTGCCACAAACCACACATCGCTCTCCTGCTTGATGGCATTCCAGAGCTCCTGCGCTGTGTGGCTTCGATTCCCCAAAGAAATTAATTTCAAGACGGCCTGTTGACGTTTGGCCATGGCTGTGCTCATATCGGTCATAACAGGTAAACGTTCATCACGGGTCCATGTGGAGGTAGACTGTGACGGCTCCTGCAGCGATGATTCTGAGGAACTGGTGTAAGAGGAGGAGTCAATGCGTACAGAATGGATTCCTGCAATCCTTGGAGTGGGCAGGACACGTCCTGCGCCACTCACACGATCTGTACCCGGCTCAACAACATTAACCCAATGGGCAGTGAGGGAAAGGTATCGCCCCTGTCCATGTTGACTGGTCCACGCATCGGTGGTGAGGTGGACCTTGCTACTGACGGCGTTCAGTAGCGCGTGTTTTATGTGTCCCTCCACATGCTTGTGCAGGGCAGGGACAGCTTGCCTGCTGAAGTAAAAGCAGCTGGGCACATTGTACTGTGGGACTGCCAATGACATCAAGTCACGGAAGCTGTCAGTCTCCACCAGCCTGAATGACAGCATTTCCAGTGACAGAAGTTTGGCAATGCCTGCAGTCAGAGCCTGTGCTCGTGGGTGGTTTGACGAGAAAGGCCGCCTTTTCTCCCATGCCTGTACTACCGATGGCTGTAGACTGGGCTGGGAGTGTGTGGATGACTGGGAACGTGGTGCTGCGGGTGGAATTACAGTGGGTCTCTGGACAACAGGGCCAGAGGTTCTTCCACGGCGATCCTGGGAGGAAGCCGAACCAGCTGCGTGTGAGCTGGAGGAAGAGGCAACACGAGCTGAAGAGGTGGTAGCTGCCGCTGTTGGTTGGCCTAGCTCTACAGTGTGTTTTTCGAACTCCGCCGCGTGCCTGGTGCGCACATATTTCCACATGTTGGAGGTATTGAGGTTGCTGACATTTCGACCTCTTTTAACTTTGTGATGACACACCTTGCATTTGACATAGCAAATGTCATCTGCAACTGTGTCAAAAAAGGACCAGGCACTGCAAGTCTTGGGAGCGCCCTTTTTGGCTTTTGGAAGAGACACGCTCCGAACGGGTGCCAAAGCGGAGGCTGCAGGATCCGCAGTCTTCCCCCTCCCTCTGCCTCTTTGGCCCGTTCAGGGAATCTCTTCCTCAGAGCTGCTCCCACCACATTCCTGTCCCTCACGCCAAGATGGGTCAAGGACCTCATCATCTACACTACCCTCTGCCACCAACTGCTCCTCCTGGGTAGTCTCAGCAGCAGAGCACGCACCAGAAAGTGGCACCTGAGTGTCATCAGCGGATGCGTCCTGCGATGTGGTGACCGGAGGCACTGGCCCACCCGCCTCTTCAGAGGAAGAGAGAAAAAGCGGTTGGGCATCACTGCACCCTGCCTCTTCTTCCATTTCTCCAATGCTGCTTGGCTGGCCCCCTGTTTCCAAGCCAAGAGATTCAGAGAACAGAAGTAGAGACGGCTCCTGTCCTGGGCTCTCTGTCTGCCTGGGCAATTTGGCAGGTGGTGAAGAGACAGATGGGTGCTCTCCAGTGCTCTGTGTCTGAGAGGATGTGGCACTAATTGAAGTCGATGCATTAGCTGCCATCCATCCAACAACGGCTTCAATTTGGTCTTCACGCAGCAGCGGTGTACGGCGCTCTCCGACAAAGCTGCGCATGAACGACTGTTCCCTGCTGAAAGTGGGTGCTGATGAGTCACCGGTGCCCGCAGCAGGCACAGAATCCCCACGTCCTCTCCCTGCTCCGCGCCCACGCCCACGTGCCTTACTCCCTGCCTTCTTCATCTTGGTTGACTGATAAAGATAAGCAGAAAAGTACTAACGGCTTTGTGTGCTTATTCCTGAACAGCTCCTAACAGGTATAAGAAACACTAATTTTCTAAAGTGTGGACTAGACTTTAATATGAGCTAATGTGGCCTACACAAATGTAAAGTGGTGTGTTTGGTGAACTTTATTATTTATTTATTTTTTGGGGGCTGAACTGACAACAGAGAGAGCTGCAGTCACACGGAGACCGTGCAGACAGCCGTAAACGGCACTGCAAGGCCCAAAAACCCTCCTCTACGTTATCCTATGTAGTGTTTTTCCACAAGTTAGCTGGATACGGGTGGAAAGACACTAATAGGAATTTTTTGAAAAAATGTGCAGCAGCCTGCACTACTTAAAACAAAAGGAAAATTGATTTTACGGTATAACGCAGTGAAGAACCCTGAGCTGGATACAACCAGGCTATGGCTGCTCACAGACTACAGGGCGAACTGCAGTCACACGGAGACCGTGCAGACAGCCGTAAACGGCGCTGCAAGGCCCAAAAAACCTCCTCTACTTTATCCTATGTAGTGTTTTTCCACAAGTTAGCTGGATACGGGTGGAAAGTCACTAATAGGAATTATTTATTAGAAAAAATGAGCAGCAGACTACACTACTTAAAACAAAAGGAAAATTGATTTGACGGTATGACGCAGTGAAGAACCCTGAGCTGGATACAACCAGGCTATGGCTGCTCACAGACTACAGGGCGAGCTGCAGTCACACGGAGACCGTGCAGACAGCCGTAAACGGCGCTGCAAGGCCCAAAAACCCTCCTCTACGTTATCCTATGTAGTGTTTTTCCACAAGTTAGCTGGATACGGGTGGAAAGACACTAATAGGAATTTTTTGAGAAAATGTGCAGCAGCCTGCACTACTTAAAACAAAAGGAAAATTGATTTGACGGTATGACGCAGTGAAGAACCTTGAGCTGGATACAACCAGGCTATGGCTGCTCACAGACTACAGGGCGAGCTGCAGTCACACGGAGACCGTGCAGACAGCCGTAAACGGCGCTGCAAGGCCCAAAAAACCTCCTCTACTTTATCCTATGTAGTGTTTTTGAGCAGCAGACTACACTACTTGAAAAAAAAAAAAAAATAGAACAGTATGAGGCAATGAACCACCCTCCCTGAACTGAATACAACCAGCTATGGCCTATTGGCTGCACACAGACTAGAGAGTGGGCTGCACTAACACACACACACAGACCTTGCAGATCGCTGTGAAAACAGCGCTGCAAGGCAAAAGCAAGGTGATTAGTAGGTGAACACAGCGGTTGCTAAATTAGCCTTGGAAAAGAACAATGAAGCAAATCGCTATCTCTAAACTGGCCCTCAGTCAGCAAACAGCGTCCTGTCACTAACTGAATTCACAGCAGAGTGAGCGCAAAATGGCGCCAGCGACTTTTAAACTGCAGCATGACATCATTTCAGCAGCCAATCACAGCCTTGCCAGTAGTTTCATGCCCTCCATGCTGAACAGGATGTGCCCACACTTGGAATCATTCTCTCATTGGCTGAATTCGTGCAAATTTGTGCAGTTTGAATCCTGGGAACTTCCGATTCCGGTATCCGATACGCGGCAAGTATCGGATCTCGGTATCGGAATTCCGATACCGCTAAGTATCGACCGATACCCGATACTTGCGGTATCGGAATGCTCAACACTATCTGTGACCCAATCAGTGTGTGCTGGAGGGTTGACTTTCTGGAACTCGCATTCCAAGGCAACATCTGCCTGTAACATAGTAACATAGTTAGCAAGGTCGAAAAAAGACATTTGTCCATCCAGTTGAGCCTAAATTCCGTCAGAATAAATCCCCAGATCTTCATTCCTTCTAAAGAACCTAATAACTGTAAGATACAATATTGTTACATTGTTACGATCCAGGAAGACATCCAGGCCTCTCTTGAACCCCTCGACTGATTTCGCCATCACCACCTCCTCAGGCAAGGAATTCCAGATTCTCACTGCCCTAACAGTAAAGAATCTTCTTCCTCTTCCGTGTTGACCAAACATCAGGTAATAAGGCGTATACCTGGTGGAACAATGGACATTGTTTTTGTAGAGATAGACCAAATCTGGCAGGAGATTTGGCCAATCAGTTCTCTGCTGAGAATGGATTGCATGCAGCATGTCATTTAGAGTCTGGTTCATCCGCTCACACAGACCATTACACTGTGGATGATATACAGTTGTTCGCACTTTCTTACAGCCATAGCCGTACACAGTTCTTGGAACAATTCAGATTCAAATGCAGCACCTCTACCGGTTAGGATCTTTTCTGGCTATCCATAAGGTTGTATGAAAGTCTTCCAGAACATTTTGGGTATCATTTTCGCTGTAAGGTCTTTAACTGGCAAATTTTGAATAGTGGTCACATGATCTAATGCAACCAACTTCATTTGCTTGTGAGTGACTATTGGGTGCAGCAATGCTTTCTGGTCAAAGCTTTTTCCACGTCTCAAGGTACAAAGCGGTACATTCAAGGTGCCATTTTTCTGTCATTTCTCATTTTGAATCCAATAGAATCTCTTTTGAATGTTTGCCTCAGTCTTGTATCAACCAAAATGTCAGGATTGGTCATGATAGGGTGCCATGACAATGTTGGCATCTTGCCTTGGTACGATGATTTGGATTAATCGCTCATGGGTAGTTGGGTCAATGGTACTTCACACCAGCAGGCCTCTTTCAGAGAGTAGCCATTTCCTCTGTCTCAAGAGCAGGTACAGACTGGGGCTGAAATTCAGTCCTGGCATATGAAATCACACAGGCCCATGTTGTCCCCATCCCCATGAACCAGATGGGATACATTACTAATATTACCCTGGATGGAGGAAAGGAAGATTTTTTACAAGACCAATATTTCTAACTAGATGGTGGCCCGATTCTAACGCATCGGGTATTCTAGAATATGCATGTCCACGTAGTATATTGCCCAGCCACATAGTATATTGCCCAGTGACATTGTATATTGTCCAGTGACGTAGTATACAGCACAGAGCCACATAGTATATTGCCCAGTTACGTAGTATATTGCCCAGTGACCTAGTATATTGCCCAGTGACGTAGTATACAGCACAGAGCCACGTAGTATATTGGGCAGTCACGTAGTATATTGCCCAGCTACGTAGTATATTGCCCAGCCACGTATGACACAGGTTAAAAAAATAAAAAATAAACATATACTCACCTTCCGCAGGCGCGTTGTAGCTCTCTCGCCTGTGTGGGGTGCAGGTGGCAGCTTCCGGTCCCAGGGTGTGATGACGTAGCGGTCACGTGACCGTGTCGCGGTCACATGACCGTGACGTCACGGCAGGTCCTTTCCACGCAGGACTTGTGATGACGTCGCGGTCACATGACCGTGACGTCATGGCAGGTCCTTCTGCCAGGCCATCCTTGCCACCGGAACGATCCGCATGCATCGCGAGGAGCGGGAAAGGCGGCGTAGGTGAGTATATAATCATTTTTTATTTTTTTAATTATTTTTGACATTAGATGTTTTTACTATTGACGCTGCATAGGCTGCGTCAATAGTAAAAAACTTGGTCACACAGGGTTAATAGCAGCGGTAACAGAGTACGTTACCCACGGCATAACGCGGTCCGTTACCGCCGTCATTAACCCTGTGTGAGCGGTGACCGGAGGGGTGTATGCGGGCGGCGGGCAGTGAGTGCGGGGAGTAAGGAGCTGCCATTTTCTTCCAGACTGTGCGCGTCGCTGATTGGTTGTGAGCGTTTTGCCACGACCAATCAGCAACTTGGATTCCATGACAGACAGAGGCCGTGACCAATGAATATCCGTGACAGACAGAAGGACAGAAAGACGGAAGGGACCCTTAGACAATTATATAGTAGATGATACCTGTGGCCTGCTGGGGTAAGTGACCGAGTCAGCAACTTTGTGCTCCATCACAACTCTTAACAGTATGGGTATCTTGAGAACACCGATTCTGTTAACAACATAGCAGACAAGGCAGTCCAAGACTAAACAGGCCCTTCTGGCATTTGCCAGAATTACCAGATGGCCAGTCCGGCCCTGCTTAAGAGTCTTTTCAGCTCAATGTTGCTGTATCTGCCCTGGACTCTATGGAGTCCATTCCTTGTGGTGAAGAGGTACCTTAGAGTATTCACCACTCTCTTCCTGGATTTTGATCCATTGGAATATGTCATTTTGCAGCCTTTGCTCTTGCTGGTCAGTTTAACTCTGAACTAGATCTCGTCTCAGCACACGGGCAGTCTTCTTTACAGACAACAGCTGAAAATCTAACATTTCCATTTATTTCCATTCATCATCTTTGGGCTCTTTACAAGTATGGAGCCAGGACAGTACATGAGCATTGGTATTACATTTTCCTGCTCTGTAATTGATGAATGAATGGGAATTTAAATTGGGAATTTTCCAGTCATGACACCTATCTCTGTTCTAGAGCTCCAAGTACAGCTAAATTCAGGTGCAACAATGGGTTGTTGTCTGTGAAGGCTATGAAAGGAGTAGCTGCCTAGTAGTATTTAACCCCTTCACGCCCGAAGCTTTTTTTCATTTTTGTTTTTCGCTCCCCTTCTTTCCAGAGCCATAACTTTTTTATTTTTCCATCAATATGGCCATGTGAGGGCTTATTTTTTGCAGGACGAGTTGTACATTTGAACGATTCCATTGCTTTTACCATGTCGTGTAACAGAAAACAGGAAAAAAATTCCAAGTGCGATGAAATTGTAAAAAAAGTGCAATCCCACACTGGTTTTTTGCTTGGCTTTTTTGCTAGATTCACTACATGCTAAAACTGACCTGCCATTATGATTCTCCACACCATTACGAGTTCATAGACACCAAACATGCCTATGTTCTCTTTTATCTAAGTGGTAAAAAAAAATGTGCTAAAAAAAAAAATTGCACAGTTTTCCGATACCGGTAGGGTCTCCATTTTTTGTGATCTGGGGTTGTGCGAGGGCTTATTTTTTGCATGCCGAGCTGACGGTTTTAATCACACCACTTTGTGCAGATATGTACTTTTGATCGCCCGTTATTACATTTTAATGCAATGCCGTGGCGACCAAAAAAGCGTAATTCTGGCGTTTTGATTTTTTTTCACACTACGCCGTTTAGAGATCAGGTTCATCCTTTTTTTTATTGATAGATCGGGCGATTCTGAACCCGGTGATACCAAATATGTGTAGGTTTTTTTTTTATTATTGTTTTATTTTGATTGGGGTGAAATGGGGGTGATTTGAACTTCTCTGTTTTTTTTATTTTTTTTATATTTTTAAACAATTTTTTTTTAACTTTTGGTATGCTTCAATAGCCTCCTTGGGAGGCTAGAAGCATCCACTACTCTATCGCCTCTGCTACATAGAGGTGATGCACAGATCACCTCTATGTAGTTGAATTACAGCATAGCTATGAGTGCCGACCACAGGGTGGTGCTCATAGCAATCCATCATCAACAACCATAGAGGTCTTCAGGAGACCTCTGGTTGTGATGGCAATGCACCGATGACCCCCGATCACGTGACGAGGGTCAGCAATGCGCGTATTTCTGGCCTCGCGGCCGGCAGCGCTTGTTAAATGTCCCTGTCAGCGTTTGACAGTGGCATTTAACTAGTTAATGGGCGCGGGCAGATCGTGATTCTGCTCACGCCCATTGCGGGCACATGTCAGCTGTTGAAAACAGCTGACATGCCGCGGCTTTGTGGTGGGATCACCGGCGGGGGATACTGCCAGCTGTTGTACTATTCCGTCAGCTGGCAGAAAGAGGTTAAAGTTCTATTTCACTGCTCATACCAACGCAATGAAGTCAAGCTTGAAGGAACTGTAGTTCTCTGGATTTCACTCTGTTGGCCTAAGGGAATGATTTGCATAGGCAATCACCTTCTACTTACTGTACTGTCTTGTACTTGTGCAAGGACAGCATCTAGCTATTTCTTGCTAGCTTCAGTATAAAAGACGAAACAGACAGTTGTAGTCAGGGTGGTGCCAAGATAGGAGCCTTTGTCAACATTTTCTTCAGTTAATTAAAGGAGACATCTAGTTCCTCAGTCCAAGAGATCAATTAACTCTTTCTTGTTCTAGGCGTGCAGAATGACCTCTCAACAGCTCTTGCAAGGGTGCAGCGATATTGGTGAAATTTTTGAAGAAGCGGCGGTAGTATCCTGCAAATCCCAAGATACTTCTGACTTCTCGGATAATAGTTGGGACAGGCCACTTCTGAACAACAGCAATCTTTGCAGGATTTGAAACCACTCCTTCAGCACTAGCTCTGTGGCCTAGATACTCCACTCTGGATTTCAACAGGTGGCACTTGGAGGGGTTGAGTTTCAGGCCATAGCTGGTGAGAGTCTTGAAGACATTTGCCAGATGTTTAAGGTGTTTTTCATAGGTTCTGAAAAACACGATCACATCATTCAGATAAATCACGATCATCTTAAAGTTCTTGTGACCTCGGCAGTATTCCATTAGTCTTTGGAAATTTCCTGGGGCATTGCAGAGTCCAAACGGCATACAATTGAATTCAGCAGAACTATTGGTGTTGTGAAGGCTGTTTTCTCTCAGTCTCCTGGGGCTACAGGTACTTGCCAATACCTGCTGCTCAAGTCCAATGTTGAGAAGAATGTAGCTGACTTTGAGGCTGTGAAGGATTCCTCAACACGTGGCATGGCTTTCCATAGTCCACACAAAACAGATATTTACTTTTTCCTTCCTGACAAGGACAAGTGGTGCTGCCCAGGGACTGTAACTGTCTCTGATACATTGGTGCTCTTCATGTCCTGGATTAAATTTTTCATTGGCTGGTACATCGATGGAGAGATGGGCCAGTGTCTTTGCCGAATATGTGGGTGTGAACCGATGGGGATGTTGTGCTGGATGACTTCTACTTTCTCAAAGTCCATGGAATTCTTATTAAATGCTTCATGGTGTTTCTTTCACGATCTTCAGTATTAAACTCCTCCATTTATCTGGGGTGTTCTGGTCTCCCACACGAATCTCTTCCCACCATTGGTTTTCAGGAGTTTTCACAGGACTAACCCCTGGGCACCTTTTTGGCAGTTAGCACCTCTTGGCTCAGTACAGTTATATGAAAAAGTTTGGGCACCCCTATTGATCTTAAGCTTAATGTTTTCTAAAAATTGTTTTTTTGCAACAGCTATTTCAGTTTCATATATCTAATAACTGTTGGACACAGTAATGTTTCTGCCTTGAAATGAGGTTTATTGTACTAACAGAAAATGTGCAATCTGCATTCAAACAAAATTTGACAGGTGCATAAGTATGGGCACCTCACCAGAAAAGTGACATTAATATTTAGTAGATCCTCCTTTTGCAAAAATAACAGCCTCTAGTCGCTTCCTGTAGCTTGTAATGAGTTCCTGGATCCTGGATGAAGGTATTTTTGACCATTCCTCTTTACAAAACAATTCCAGTTCAGTTAAGTTTGATGGTCGCCAAGCATGGACAGCCCTCTTCAAATGATCCCACAGATGTTCAATGATGTCCAGGTCTGGGGACTGGGATGGCCATTCCAGAACAGTGTAATTGTTCCTCTGCATGACTGCCTGAGTAGATTTGGAGCGGTGTTTTGGATCATTGTCTTGCTGAAAGATCCATCCCCTGCGTAACTTCAACTTTGTCACTGATTCATGAACATTATTGTCAAAAATCTGCTGATACTGAGAGGAATCCATGCGTCCCTCAACTTTAACAAGATTCCCGGTGCCGGCATTGGCCACACAGCCCCAAAGCATGATGGAACCTCCACCAAATTTTACTGTGGGTAGCAAGTGTTTTTCTTGGAATGCTGTGTTTTTTTGCCGCCATGCATAACGCCTTTTTGCATGACCAAACAACTCATTCTCGGTTTCATCAGTCCACAGGACCTTCTTCCACAAAAAGAAATTGGCTTCTCCAAATGTGCTTTTGCATACCTCAGCCGACTCTGTTTGTGGCGTGCTTGCAGAAACGGCTTCTTTCGCATCACTTTCCCATACAGCTTCTCCTTGTGAAAAGTGCGTTGTATAGTTGACCGATGCACAGTGACACCATCTGCAGCAAGTTGATGCTGCAGATCTCTGGAGGTGGTCTGAGGATTGTCCTTGACTGATCTCACCATTCTTCATCTCTGCCTGAGGAGCCCATGATGCCACTCTTCAGAGGAGATTCAAACAGGAGAACAACTTGCAAGTGGCCACTTTAAGTAGCTATTCTCATGATTGCATACACCTGGCTATGAAATTCAAAGCTCAATGAGGTTAGTTACAAAACAAAAAAAAGTGCTTTAGTAAGTCAGTAAAAAGTAGGTAGGAGTATTTAAAACAAGAAAATGATAAGGGTGCCCATACTTATGCATCTGTCCAATTTTGTTTGAATGCAGATTGCACATTTTCTCTTAGTACAATAAACCTCATTTCAAGGCAGAAACATTACTGTGTCCAACAGTTATTAGATATATGAAACTGAAATAGCTGTTGCAAAAAAAACAATTTTTAGAAAACATTAAGCTTAAGATTAATAGGGGTGCCCAAACTTTTTCATATAACTGTATATCCTGGAAGGAGACTCTTGACAGCTTGGCAACAGCGTGGTACTTTCTCAACTTCACCTGTTGTTTACGGAGATTCAGTCAACGAATAGGGCCTCTCACTCTGGATACCGTAGCTAGACTCCATGCGACAAGATTGAACGCTTCACCATTCAGCGGGATCAGTTCCTGCAGGACATCATAGTTTTGACCTTGCGGTCCTATTCGTGCTTTGCACTGGATCACAGTCTTGGTACCTGCAGATTAAAGATAGGATGTCTACTCACCACCTGGGCCATACTGATTGTTCCATCTGGGCCAGCAAAACTTTGATGCCCATGGAGTAGGCAGATGGTCCTCTGGATCACTTCTCTTTCTTTCAGGGCATCCATTATCTTTTGCAGCCAGTACCCAGGACAACAGGGTGAAATCCATCATGCTGAATGTCAACAACAATTAGGCCCTGTCTTGGGAGTTCTTCTTGGCTAATGTTTACTGTAGATTCCCAATAAGCTTGCTAGGGAACAACTTATCCGTTGCAGGTGATAACATTTATCAAACCTTTTGGAAAGTGCAGTAACTTGTCAGAATTTCAGTAACGCTCACAGTAGGAAGCTTGAATGGTGGTGACTTGTGAGTCTTTGTCCCGTAAAGCTGAAAAGAGAATTGCATCAATTTAAATGGCAATTATAGGACACCTGCTAATGTATGTGCAGCGCCCCCACTGCCGCAGGGCCGAGGGTTACCCGGTGCCGGGCCTCTGAGTCTCTGCTCCGGGGTTGTCACGGTGGCTAGGCCCGGTCCGTGACCCTGTCGTGGGGCGCACAGTGTAATAGGTATAACGGATGATGGTGATGAGGCTGTAGTGGTGCAGTGCAGTAAATAACGAGGACACCAGGTTGCGGTCTCTTTACCTCTTTACTGAAGATCTCTGGGTCCTCAGTCCAGAATACGGTTCACCAGGCTGCGCAAGTCCGGCCGGTCCAATGGCACCTCCAGAGTTCTCTTTGCAGGTGGAAATCGGTGCCTTCCTTCTAGCGCTATGTGTTGCGGTCCTTCCCTGCTGTGCTTACGGAAAGTCCCCACAACTGTTGTGTCTGTTTCTTAAGTTCCCTCACAACTCAATTAGATGATGTTCTGCTAATTCTCCGTCCCTCCCTGGTGTTCTGGTTGGGACGGCACCCGTTTGACGGGTAGGTTCGGAGCTCTTCCGGGACCCTAGAGTCGCCCCTCTCCACAAGTTGCCCCCCAAGACTGCATAGGTGATTTAGGTTAGAGTATTGCTTGAAGCTGAATGTTATTATACTCCCTCGGCGTTCCGGCCACCGGTAGTGCGCCTCAGTAGGATGTTGCCTCGGTCTTACAGCACGACCCCTACTGGTATTTCTCCTTTTGCGTGATCTCGTTTCTCACTCAGCACAATCTATCTCTCTTCTAGTCCTTCCTTGGGCACCGCCGCTACCCGGAGCAGGCACGGTCCCGTTACGTTCGTTCAAGTTGCCAAGCCTCTGTCAGGATCCCACCCCTGACAGAGACCCTACTGTATCTTCCCCACAACACCCTCTGCCACAAGGTGTTGCCTGGTTCCAACCCAGTCAGCTTTCTGATCTAACTTCCTGCCTGACCCCCAGTTTATCCACTATGGTGGGGAGTGGCCTAATGAATAGAACCCTTAGCTCCCCCCGGAGGCCCGACTGTGAAATGTATTGGTGTCTGTGATACCTGATCAGATGAACTCCTTCAGTGCCTTCAGACATACCATAGCTCCCCTTTAGTGGCGGAGCCACAGTACTGCAACGACCAGGACTCTGGGGCGCTGCATATGTAGGGGCCCATTTTGGATGGTCTGGACATCGGCGTTCTTCTCCAGACGGTTGGTCTTCGTCCTTGGGGCATTCCATTTAACCAGTCAATGTGACCACTTTTCTGACACTTCCTGCAAATAGGCCTCCCTTGATTGTCAAACTGGTCTGTGGACTGCCTTCCTAGGTTGCCATAGCCACTGTCTCTGGTGCCGTAACACCATCTGTCTTCATGGGACCAGTAGTCTTCAGGATGTTGATACTGCTGCTGCTTTAAATTCTTTAGCAACTCACACATCACTGTCAGTCTCTGTCCTTGTGAGTCGCCTGCCTGGGCCGTGGGGTACTCGGTACCGGGTCTGGTACTTAAAGGGGATATCACGGTGGCTGCGACCCAGTCCGTAGCCCTGGGCGCCCAATTAAAGGGAAAGTCTTTTAGGGGTTTTATGAATAAATTCTATTGTTCGTGACGCCACCTGTGGTATTTGGTCAGTGGGGAACGACGCTGCTTAAAGGGGTCCTCTGGGGTGATGTTATGGCAGCTAGAAGATATAACTTCCCACAGGTGAAGTAGGTCCCTCAGGGCTTCCGGTGTATAGGTGAAGATGGTGAGAGGTGCAGAAAAGAACGAGGACACAGGTTTGCAGTCTTTACCTGGTTTACTGTAGCTTCAGGCAACCGCAGTCCAGGGCACCAGACAACAGGTACAGGCAGGGTCCGGCCGGCTTGGAAGCGAATCCAGAGTCTCCCTCACCAGGTGGAGATCAAAGCCTTCCTCCAAGTGCAGTGGTGATGTGGTCCCTTACTGCCTAAGGCTTCATATAAGTTCCTCACAGTTCCACTCTGTCCCCCATAAAGGTTAGGACAAAACCCATATGACAGGTGAACTGGGCCTTTTTACAGGGTCTCTAGGATGATCCGGGCCCTATAATTATCACTGTGTCTCCTGGGTATAAATGCGGTCAGGTGATGTACAATCCATCTGTCCTGCCGGTTTCAGCTATGCCACTATAGAGTTCAGCATGGCCATGGTCTTCCGGGTACCAGAATCTGCACTAGCCAGGGAGGTAGCCTCTTCTCAGCTCCACTGGTGTTTCTCTCCTGTACAAAGAAAGAAAAAAAGCCAGCTCACCGATATATGCAAGAAGCACGGAACTTCGTCCTGACTCGACGTGATGCAAATCCAAGTAAAAGAGAAAAATGTTCCAGCTTCTTAGATAAAATGTAAAACTTTAATCCATCATATAAAATAGTAGAGGACACACTCCTGGGACAATGCCATATCACAAGTGAAGAAAGCTTTTACTTGGTTTCTCTCCTGTGCTTTCTCCCTCTTGCTCTCTTTCTACAATCTGTTCTTTCTTTCTGTTTCATTCTTTCTCCAGGAGCTGTAGTAACTTGGACTACACGGCCCCTTCAGACTTTCTGGCACTCTCTGCCATTTGCCCTCTCCTCTGTCTCTCTGGCAGGAACTGACTACTTTCCCTCCAACCAGAATGTATTTAGAGGGAAGTTCAGCCTAAACCAGGTTTAGAGCTCCCTCTTCTGGCCTGGAGTGTGAATGTGTTGTATGTGAGATTTACCTGGTGAAAGATATCCTTCATCGCTTCCAAGCGTGACATTCCTCTCCCCAAGGGGAAAGCAATGCGACTGTGATGACCAGGACCCTGGGGTGCCACACTTGCCCACTATACCAACTGCTTCCTTAGGGGTGGTACCTGCATTCAAAATGTCATGACAGTCCAGCTGACGGATAGCATGCAATGGTTTTTGCAAGCTAAGGGCAAATATTTTGATTTACTCATCAAGCTGCTGTTTACTGCCAAAGAACTAAATTTTTAATTCTAAGACTGCTTTGGTATCAAAGGTGGCACTTAGCCTTTCAAAGATTTGTTCCACAGTTCTTTTCTCAGTATAAGGCCAGGATTTCACCTCCCATAGAGCTGCTACACTCAGTTGCCTAATTAATAGTTCCACCTTCTGCTCTCTGGACACTGGATAAAGTATAAACATAGCCTGCATCTTTTCTCTATAGTCTCTTAGTTCATGGACATCCCCTTTATAGCTTGGCAGCCACGGTGCTAAAAAATTACAGCATAGTTAAACGCATTGCTTGGGCTATGCTGAAAGCGTCACTACTGCCTGGTAGATCATACTCTGTATCCTCAGACATTTTGTACAGTATCACAATTTAGTGCTGGTAAAATTTGCTTACCCTCTTCCGGGGTTACTGTCCCTTAATTTTGGCTGTGGTCCTGATGCTGCTTTGTGGATTCAGTTGTCGGTTAGCTGTGGGTAATAGTGATAATCACCTGTGTGCTACCGCTGCTCAGTGCCTCGCGGTGAACTCCTAATACCTGCCTGATGTGACTGCCAGCGTGGAAAAACTCCATCAGACAGGACCTGGGAGTTCACAACCAATGAACTAACTTCGCCTAACTGACGTCAACGAGAACACGGTGGAAAAATATCTAACATCTGCCCCCAGCTGTCGGCTTTCCCTCCGCTGGTTAAGAAATTTTTTTTTTCACAAAAAATCATTTAATAATTAAATACATGTACAGTAAGCTGCACACTCACTGCACATCTACATATCTATCTATTCTATGTGAATTTGTTGTATGTAATCCATTTCTTCTATCCTGTCGGCTCCTGCTGTGATTTTACACTACGACGGCTGCCGAATTGCCACTTTTTTATCTATCTATCTATTTAATATATACATATACACATATATATATATATATATATATATATATATATGTGTGTGTGTGTGTGTTTTGACAAATATTTCCTTTGAAAACGATGTGTAAATGATATAGACAATTGCTCTTTGTAAAAGCTCATGTTAAAATCGCATTGCAATCGGCTAGCAATCACTGCATTTGGATGTAGGTGTGAAAAGTCGGATTTTACTCGCATGAAAAGCACATGACACTTGCATTAAGGCCCCGTCACACACAGCGACGCTGCAGCGATACAGACAACGATGCTGATCGCTGCAGCGTCGCTGTGTGGTCGCTGGGGAGCTGTCACACAGACAGCTCTCTCCAGCGACCAACGATCAGGGGAACGACTTCGGCATCGTTGAAACTGTCTTCAACGATGCCGAAGTCCCCCTGCAGCACCCGGGTAACCAGGGTAAACATCGGGTTACTAAGCGCAGGGCCGCGCTTAGTAACCCGATGTTTACCCTGGTTACCAAAAAAAACAAACAGTACATACTCACCATCTGATGTCCGTCAGGTCCCTTGCCGTCTGCTTCCTGCTCTGACTGTGAGTGCCGCCGTACAGTGAGAGCAGAGCGCAGCGGTGACGTCACCGCTGTGCTGTACTTTCACTTTCACTTTGCGGCGCTCAGTCAGTGTGGGAAGCAGACGGCAAGGGACCTGACGGACATCAGATGGTGAGTATGTACTGTTTGTTTTTTTTTACATTTACGCTGGTAACCAGGGTAAACATCGGGTTACTAAGCGTGGCCCTGCGCTTAGTAACCCGATGTTTACCCTGGTTACCAGTGAAGACATCGCTGGATCGGTGTCACACACACCGATTCAGCGATGTCAGCGGGACCTCAACGATCAAAAAACGGCCCAGGCCATTCCGACACGTCCAGCGATCTCACAGCAGGGGCCTGATCGCTGGTACGTGTCACACATAGCGAGATCGCTACTGAGGTCGCTGTTGCATCACAAAACTTGTGACTCAGCAGCGATCTCGCTAGCGATCTCGCTATGTGAGACGGGGCCTTTACACTCTTCTGACTTTGCAGGAATAAAATCGGATCGATTTTAAAATCGTTAGGGCTCATTTCCACTGGCGAGAGACAAATCGGTCCGTAATCTGGACCGAAAAAATGGATGTAACGTATGCGATTGTCATGCGAGTGTCATGCGAGTGCAATGCGAGTGCAATGCGATTTTTAATCGCATCATCCGTATGACATCAGTATGACATCCGTATTGCTGTCCGATTTTTACGCACCAGTGTCCTTTGAAAAGCCGGCAAATCAGCGCCGTGTACAGTAAAATCACACTGACAGGTTAGAATAGAGTAGATATATGCACATAGAATGTGTATATATACATATATATATGTCAGTGAGACACCTATATATGTATATTTATATTTAATGCAGCGCTAGATAGCATAAAAGCCGCTAATTCAATTGCCGGCTTTTGCTCTCTCCTTCACAAACCCGACATGATATGAGACATGGTTTACATACAGTAAACCATCTCATATCCCCTTTTTTTTTGCATATTCCACACTACTAATGTTAGTAGTGTGTATGTACAAAATTTGGCCGCTGTAGCTGCTCAAATAAAGGGTTAAATGGCGGAAAAAATTGGCGTGGGCTCCCACGCAATTTTCTCCGCCAGAGTGGTAAAGCCAGTGACTGACGGCAGATATTATTAGCCAGGAGAGGGTCCATGGTTATTGGCCCCCCCGTGGCTAAAAACATCTGCCCCCAGCCACCCCAGAAAAGGCACATCTGGAAGATGCGCCGATTCTAGCACTTGGCCACTCTCTTCCCACTCCCGTGTAGCGGTGGGATATGGGGTAATGAAGGGTTAATGTCACCTTGCTATTGTAAGGTGACATTAAGCCAGATTAATAATGGAGAGGCGTCAATTATGACACCTATCCATTATTAATCCAATTGTCTGAAAGGGTTAAAAAACACACACACATGATTTAAAAGTATTTTAATGAAAGAAACAAACAGGTTGTTTTAGTATTTTATTGCTCTCTCAATCCACCAGCATACCCTCGCTTGGCAAAATAATAAACACTGGCTTTACCACTCTGGCGGAGAAAATTGCGCGGGAGCCCACGCCAATTTTTTCCGCCATTTAACCCTTTATTTGAGCAGCTACAGCGGCCAAATTTTGCACATACACACTACTAACATTAGTAGTGTGGAATATGCAAAAAAAAAAGGGGATATGAGATGGTTTACTGTATGTAAACCATGTCTCATATCATGTCGGGTTTGTGAAGGAGAGAGCAAAAGCCGGCAATTGAATTAGCGGCTTTTATGCTATCTAGCGCTGCATTAAATATAAATATACATATATAGGTGTCTCACTGACATAGAATAGGTATATATACATATATATATGTGTATATATCTACTCTATTCTAACCTGTCAGTGTGATTTTACTGTACACCGCGCTGAATTGCCGGCTTTTCAAAGGACACCGGTGCGTAAAAATCGGACAGAACTCGCATGGTGCGAGTGCTGTGCGATTTTTTTCTCGCACCCATTGACTTGCATTGGCGAGTCTCGTCCGAGACTCGCAGCAAATCGCAGCATGCTGTGATTTTTTTCTCAGTCCGATTTCGGCCGAGAAAAAAATCGCAAATGAAAAGACACCTATTGAATAACATTGGTCCGAGTGCAATCCGATTTTTTATCGGATTGCACTCGTCCGTTTTCCTCGCCAGTGGAAATGAGCCCTAATTGTCAGATACCGGCCTTGGAGTTGTGTAGACAGACGCCTTCATTAAGCACAAGCTGCTTCTTTTAGTAGAGCTTGGCTGCCCCCTGCTGACAGATAGAGATATTGCATCTTTACACTATTGTTTCATTATCGCACAAAAGAAGGAAGTTTTCATGTTAGTTATTTTTAATGTCAGCTTTGCTGGAGGCAGCCTTTACATTAGTTTTACCAAATTTCATTTTATCCTTATTTATTTGAGCATATTTTGTTGTAAGTGCACAGTTACACAACTCATAGGGGCTGATTGATCATAGCAATTTTGCCAGAATTTTTATATAAAATTGCAACATTTTTTTGCACCAAAAATTTGCAACTGGTGACATTTTCACTGCACTATGCCATGACCCTAGGAGAGTCTGGAGGGGCGTGACTAAACAAACACCCAACTCTTTGCTAGGTCCCCTGATGGTGGGGTTAGACTTATCTCCGGATAGATGCCAGGTTCTACTCCAGGGCAGACCTCAGACACGAAAAACACCAAAAAAGGAAAAATTCAAGAAAACACACCAAATACAGGCAGAGATGCTTACCTGTCTAAATGGGCCTCAATACAAATGCACAAGCAGGGTGCAGCGGACCCAAATAAAATAGCAAATGCACAGGTGCAATACCCAATGAAACAGCCAGCCTTCAATCAGGGATTGGCCATGTGGTACACCAATGCACAAAGATACATACTCTGTATGTGGCGTGTTCACACAAAGAATGCAGAGCATCTGGTTCTCAGCCTATTAATGATGCCCTATGGCGGGCTGCCCATTGCTAACTATAATGCATCCTGTGTGAACAGAGGCCACAGTGTACAGAACCATTTTGGGCCCAACTGCACCCTGCAAAAAATACAACGTGCAAAACAAAACATATAAATATATGTAAGGTATTGGTTGATATTCATTAATAGGCTGAGAACCAGATGCTCTGCATTCCCTGTGTGAACACGCCACATACAGATTATGTATCTTTGTGCATTGGTGTACCACACGGCCAATCCCTGATTGAAGGCTGGCTGTTTCATTAGGTGTTGCACCTGTGCATTTGCTATTTTATTTGGGTCCGCTGCAGCCTGCTTGTGCATTTGTATTGAGGCCTATTTAGACAGACCTCAGACACACAAAGGGGCAGGTAGCTGATAGGCCAGTAATAAGTAGACTTGGCTAGTACAGGCATGGCAGGTACTGTCAGGTACAACTAGAATACAGACTAGCACAGCAGGTGCATGAAGGTACGTCTGGTAAACAGGCAGGCACGACAGGTGCAGGCAGGTAAGGCTGATAAACAGACTGGCATAGCAGGCCCAGGCTGGTACTAGCGGGGATGGTTGATATGCCGGCAGGCAGTTGCTGATGAATATGACAGGAATACAGGAACACACAGCAGGCATGGAAAGATAAGTAAAGGTAGAAGCAGACAGCTAATGGCAGGGGCAACAGGGACAGGAACATACTGACAGGTACTGGTAGTTAAATCCAGATACAAGGAACCTAAAAACTAGCAAGCGTGCAACAAGTCAGTGTGAATATGTTGCTCAGGTACCTCCCAACAAGTGGAGATGCCTTAAATAATAAGTGTCTCCCAGCCATTGGCTGGTGACACTTTTGGATGACACGCTCTGTCCCTTTAAGAGGGCGGGAGCTTGCATACACGCCCTAAGCACAGTGCCCGGGTATCTGTGAGCCTTGCACAGACCCCAGGCAGCAGCAGCAATAGGTGGAAGTGCGGTACAGGGGCCATGGTGGTGACTGAGTCTGCATCCCTGCCTGGTGAGGAGTGAAGAGTGCAGGGATGACGGTGCTACAGACAATCCTTATATAAATTTGTAGAAAGCATAAAAGGCCCCCAGACAATAGAACCACCATGGTACCATGCAGGGAAACCTAAATGGAAACAAGTGTGCAGGACACACCAAATAATGATATAACCACAAAAGAAAAAAAGGTGTACCAGTCCTAGTATAAACCACAATCAATTTTATTTAATTTAAACAATAAAACATGAGACAAATCAATCAGTGACAGTATAGGGTTAAAACCGGCGCACAGGCCGTAGCTGCAACAAGGGGAAAAGCACGGCACCCATCATACAACCATAGAAGTGAAGGCTCAGACTCATATACAAAACATCCACAGGCGAGCAGTATATGTAAACTCCATAGTCCAGTTATCAGAACGCATGTGAACGAAACAGATCAGAGAGCCAGAACATACCGATATAAGTAGAACAATGGATGTACAGCAGGTGCCGTGACGTCCCCCTCCTCCCGACGTACGTTTCGGGTATCCCTTGAAGGGATACCCGAAACGTACGTCGGGAGGAGGGGGACGTCACGGCACCTGCTGTACATCCATTGTTCTACTTATATCGGTATGTTCTGGCTCTCTGATCTGTTTCGTTCACATGCGTTCTGATAACTGGACTATGGAGTTTACATATACTGCTCGCCTGTGGATGTTTTGTATATGAGTCTGAGCCTTCACTTCTATGGTTGTATGATGGGTGCCGTGCTTTTCCCCTTGTTGCAGCTACGGCCTGTGCGCCGGTTTTAACCCTATACTGTCACTGATTGATTTGTCTCATGTTTTATTGTTTAAATTAAATAAAATTGATTGTGGTTTATACTAGGACTGGTACACCTTTTTTTCTTTTGTGGTTATAGACAATCCTTATACCAGAAATCTTACTTGTATCTTACTAAGCAACCAACTTGGTTGGCCAAATGCCTGGGTCAACAATTGGTGCCAGTGCAGCGCCCCAGAGTCTGGTCGTTGCAGTAATGTCGCTCTTCCACCAAGGGGAGTGATGGTACGTCTGATTGCACTAAAAGAGTTCACCTTGCCAGGTATCACAGTCACACACATTACACTTCATACTCCGGCCACCAGGGGGAGCAGAAGGTCCTATCTACTAGGCCACTCCTCACACATGGGTAAAACTGGGGGTTGGATAGGAAGTTAGGGAGAAAGCAGCCTGGAAGAGTTCCAGGGAGGACCTGTCAGGTGTGGGATCCTGACAGCGGCCTAGCACAGACAGATCGTTATGGAGCCGTGCCTGCACCTCATTGCGGCGGCATCTTATCTATTGTGGAGAAGCGAGAAACGGGATCACAGCATAAAGGAGATAGAACCAGAAGGAGTCGTGCCTCAAGATCAGCAACATACTTCTGAGGCGCGTAGCTGGCGGCCGGAACGCCGAGGAAGTAATAAGCTCTACGCATTACTTTGAAATACGGCAGGGCAGTTAACGTTAGGTTGGCTGTCTCACCTTTACACCTAACGAAGACAACGGAGGCAATTGTGGTAGAGGGGCGTCTCTAGGGTTCCTATAAAATAACTCCAGGCCTACCCCGTCATACGGGTGCGTCCTATCCATATCATCTGGGGGACGGAGAGAAAGAACAGAAACATACACGACAGTTGTGAGGACTATCCCGTGGTGCTCAGCAGGGAGGTACTACAACACACAGGCGCTAGTAGGAAGGCTACTGAATTCCACCTGCCAAGGGAACTCTGGATGTGCCTTCGGACCGGCCGGTCTCAGCCAGCCCTGTTAGCAGTGCTCTGGATTGCGGATGCCGAAGCCTTCAGTAAAAAGGTAAAGAGACTGCAACCCTGTGTCCTCGTCATTTACTGCGACCTACACCGTCACCTACATCTTTGATCGGGCGCCCCTTAGCAGGGCCATGGACCGGGTCAGGCCACCGTGACATTCTCAGAACTGAGAGACCCGGTACCGAGTACCCCGCTGCCCTGCGTTTGGGGGCTGCTCCAACTTGGCGTAACGAACAGGATCTACTTAAGCCTGAGGAATCAGGTCATGTGTGCCTTGGAACTGTGACTGAATTGTGCTCAATCGTGATTTATTGCAAAGACTGTGTATTGCTATTTGCCGCCAAAATCCGCCATCGCCATGCCGTGTGGAGCACGAGGGGAGGAGCCATAGCTTAGTGGGCGGAGCCGGCCAAAAAGAGTGCGGAGCAAGAAGACGCGTTGAGGTGCCGATTCCGGAAGAGGAACCCCGACTTCCACCAGGTTAGCAGAGGGGAGGAGCGGCCATGTCCGATCCAGGAGGAGCGGAGGCGGCGGTCGCAGCCGCAGACTCAGAGGCACCTCCGGTCCCCGCAGTAGGCGCAGCCGCAGGCCTTGTACCACCGCTGGGTTCCACAGAGCTTGCCGCCCCCAGCAGCCAGCCGGATACTGCCGCTGCTACAGCAGCCATAATGCCCTTCTCCATGCCGTACCTACCTGGGGCAGCCTGGCTCCCGCGATACTCTGGAGAATCACATACATTAACTGACTTTAAAGAGGGGATCTGCAGCCTGCTTGAGTTTTATCCCCTGACAGAGCCTCAGAAAGTTCATATGATAACAGGCCAACTCTTTGGAGTGGCTCTGAGAGAAGTGAAGTCCTGGCCCGCCGCAGATAAGAGAACTGCGCAGCAGGTCTTTGCAAAGCTTAAAACCACCTTTGACACCCGCACCGCCACAGAAATTAAATTGACATTCTATGGGTGCAAGCAGAGGCCGCAGGATAGCTTACGGGACTATGCCCTTAATCTCCAGGAGGCACTGCGGGCCATCAAGCAGAATGACCCAAACAGCATGCAAGATGAGGATAAACTCCTGAAAGAGCGATTCATCGAGGGGCTCCTGTGCAGTCACCAAAGGGCCCAACTGCACTTCCTGGCCATGCAGAATCCAGACCTGACTTTCGTGCAATTCAAAGATAAAGCCATCCAAGCCCTACAGGAGCGACAGCCCAGCCGTGCAGTACTTCCCAGGCGTCAAGCTCTCACGTACCACCAGGAGGTGGCGCCAGATGCCCCAGTTTCCGCTGAGGCCGATGCCCAGATCCTGGAAGACGATTCCCCTGCAGGACTATGCCTCCAGATGCAGGAGCTGACCAAGAGCGATGCTGCCCTAGCCCGGACCATACAGTCCCTACAGGAGGCCCCCAAGGAGAAGATCCAGCTGGCTTCCAGACCGGAGGATGTCCCCTGGCAGCAACAGAGGAGGATTCCGCCGACCAGAGGCAGGGACGACTATCGCTTTCATCGGGACGGACGACCTATCTGCCGCCGCTGCCACCAGGTGGGCCACCTTGCAAAGTACTGTCATTTAAACGAGCAACCCCTGGGGCAGAGGGCCAACCACCAGGAGTAGGACGATCAGGCCCGCAAAATTGGAGAGCCAAATACATTGGAGGGCGACCAGTTCTTCCCATCGTGATCGAAGGTATCCCCATGAATGCTTTGCTGGACACCGGTTCTCAGGTGACGACTATGCCTTACATCCTTTATAAACATTATTGGGAGGATACCGACATTACTCATGGCCCCGATGATGATTTCACCATAATAGCCAGTAATGGTCAGCCATTGCCACAAGTGGGGTATAAAGAGGTCACCATTAAAGTGGGGCGGGTAGAATTGGAGGCCCAAGGATTGTAATTGTTGATATTGACCGACGTGAATGTAATCCCATGATGACCATTGGTACTAATGTCATAGAAAATTGTCTTGCAGAGGTTATTGTCTTGTTACAGCAGGTAGCAGAAACAGCTGGTTACAGCGAACAGCGTGCCCTGCAGAAAGAAATCAGAGCTCTGATGCAGAGACAGCTGGTGGAGCTGACTGGTGGTGAAATTGGCCGTGTCACAGTGAGTGATTCAAACCCCATTGCGATACCCCCCAGGAGTGAAATGTTAATATGGTGTCAGGCAGCCATAGGCCTCAGGGGTAAAGACTACCAGGCCCTGGTAGAACCTGTATATTCAGATAATAGGCCTACCCTCCTGACAGCCAGAGGGGTGGTTGACGTTCGCAAAGGGGGGGTGCCAGTACGTGTTCTTAACTGTGGGGAAGAAGAAGTCCACCTAACCAAATATGCCACACTTGCCAAACTGTTTACTGTTAATAATAGTGTGATACAGGCACCCGGACCCGTGGTCCCATCCAATCCGGCGGAGAACAACGGCTCTGCAGGGCAACTGAAAGATTGGTGTCGGGAATTGCACATGGGCACTGACTCTACCCCACCGCAGCCCTATCTTTTTGACAAATCTATACTGCCATATTATTATCCAGTCTCTCCTGATGAACCCAGTTATGTGGGGGAAACGCGTCGAGAGTTTTGGTGGGGTGTTCCTCGCCTTTGAGCTATCTTCTTGAGCCACAGTATTTGGACTGACTATCATTTGCACACTACGGATATAGCAGATGAGTATAATACCATGTTAAATTGATATATGCATTCTATTATGTTTGGCTAATATCTGTAATATCGGTTCCAAGTACATGTGGTGATGTCCTGTTGTCTATATGGTAAATGTATCTTCTAGGTTAAAGATTATCGGTCAGCCTTGACTAGGCTTGGTTGCATATTGGTACCTTTTGCTCTGCAAAATTTCTCATATTGTTGTTACCCCCCCATTGGATATACCATATTTATTTCTATCCTTTGGTCTTACATCACATTGGAGGGGAGGGCCTGAGACGCTGTGTTAAGTGCATTATATATCATCACACGTTATTACCAGCCACCTGGCCTTCTGTTTCTTACCCTATCCCTTGTAGGGGGGAGTTAGGAGACTAGGGAGAGCCATCGCACGAGCGGGGGCGCCAATCTCGATCTCTACCAGGGTGCCAACCTCCGCATCTAGGTAGGTTGATCTTTAGGGTTTTTTTAGCTTATAGGGATATTCCACATATATCTGCACACCCTTATAGCTAGTGATTATACATCACGTATGGTAAATCACTTTCAATTTCTGATATCCTTAAAATTGTGTATGCCGCCTAGTAGTTATCAATAATTTTTTGAGGGGACACTTAGTGTTTACTCTCGAGCTGACTCAATAGATAGGGCTTATGATTTATTTTTTGTTTTTGGGTTTTTTCTGATTATCTTAATAAAGTATATCAATTTTATGGGGTTTTTTTTTCTTCTGTTAGACCATTATTTCTCCCTTTATTCATAATTTGTGTAGTGAGCCACTCTACCCCATCTCACCAGAAACAGGGGGCCTACAGGGTGGTTTATGAGTATGAGCTGGTATTCAGCAAGCACCCCCTAGAATTCGGGCAGGTAAAAGGGATTCAACATCATATCCCCACAGGAGATCATCCGCCGATAAAAGAGAGATACCATCCTGTACCCCCCCAGCTCATTATCAGTGTGCCAAAGACATGTTGCGAGAGATGAAGGAGGCTGGGGTAGTGAGAGACAGTTGTAGCCCTTGGGCAGCTCCATTAGTCCTCGTTAGGAAGAAAGATGCCACAATGAGGATGTGTGTTGATTATAGGCAGCTAAATCGCATTACACATAAGGATGCATACCCACTGCCCAGGATAGAGAAGTCCTTGGCTGCTTTAAAATCTGCTAACTACTTCTCTACCTTGGATCTCACCAGTGGGTACTGGCAGGTTCCCGTGGCAGAGGCAGACAAGGAAAAGACGGCCTTCACGACGCCGATGGGTCTCTGCGAATTCAACTACATGCCCTTCGGATTGTGCAATGCCCCGGGAACGTTCCACAGGATGATGGAGTGCTATCTAGGGCACAAGAACTTTGAAACCGTGTTGCTATACCTGGACGACATCATCGTCTTCTCCAAGACTTATGAGGACCATCTGAAGCACCTGGCCGAGGTGTTCGAAGTCCTGTCCAACTTTGGCCTAAAGGCAAAACCGTCTAAATGCCATCTGTCACGATTCCTTAGCCGCTGCCACCAATATGTCACGGATTGGGGTGACTTTAGACCAACAGATGGCTATCACACGTGCAGGGGGGCTTATCTTAGTTATCCCTCCACTGCCACAATGTGATGGAAAAAACACACACAAGGCTAGGGACCGCTTAGTTTACAGCAGGGGCTTATTTTAGGTATCCCACTGCTCTTCAATATACCATGAACTGCAGGGATTTGTGTATATCCCGCTTACAGTTCCACTTAAACCTTGCAGCTCTCTGGCGCCCCCCTTTCTGTCAGGTCAGATTAGGTACTGCACCTAGGGTAATTAGTCGCCAGAAATGCTGCCTGCTATGTACTGGCTATTGGGCACGCTGCAGTGACACGATAAACTACTCCCACTCAGGCAGGAACAATAATTATCAATGCCGCAGTCGCTGCAATGTCACCCAAAGGCCTGCACACGGTAGTGCCGCCACCAGCTTCGATTAAACGGGTCCAAAGCTAACCCAAAACAGTAGCGTAATTCCCTTCAGAGACAGGGTACGGTTTAGGGCAGGAAGAACGAACTAGTATTAAATATTATACCCCATAAATGATTTTTAGGCAGTGTTTATAAAAAGTTATATTACAAGGATTTTACAAAAGAGACAATTGCAAATATGTACAAGGTAATTATAAAAAAAAACAGGGAATAACATGAGAAATAACACTTACAGTTGTTCAAAGCATTGCAGGCAACCATACATCCCAGCTCATTGGACGTGCTCAGGGCTCTCCAGGAAAAGACAAAAAAGACTGAGCTGGGGATCTGGGCAGACAGTTATAGCTGGAGCCTGTAACATCCCAGAAAGGGGTTGGATCACCTCGTCCCTCCTACCTCTTCAGTTAACTAACTTTTCCCTAACCTATATCTAATTTCTATAACTCAGCTACAAAACATGTCATCGTCATATCACACCCAGCATTCATCTTGGATTATCGTGGGCATTCCAATGAGATCAAATATGCCCTGTCTGGGATACATATTTACAGAGAAATCCCTACTTCTTCACCAGATGGAGTTAGACGCCCGTGTTTAGAGTGATGGGTAGGTCCACCGAGTGGAAGTAAGAATATGTATTTTCGTGCTCTTAACTTAGATGGTTTGCTTAATATCTTACAAAAACCAAACAAAGAACTTTCATGGATTCTAGAAGTTTCTCATCCAGTTAAAGCTGGTCACTTTCCACTACAGGAAATGCCGGTCGTAAATACCTTGGTGAGGGGGATGAAAGCTTGTGAGCTGAAAGTCAGGAATTTGCAGCTACAAGCTGTTGCAGAGACACTCCAAGAAGGGGGCTTAGCGCACAGCATGCTAGCAAGAGAACTAAACTTATATGATATTTCATACCATATCGTGACACCATCTGCAAAAACCCAAAGTGCAGTACCTGGGCCATGCAGTGAGTGCTGAAGGGGTGGCCCCAGACCCTGACAAGGTCACTGTGATCAAAGACTGGCCGAAGCCCGGCAACCTCCATGAAGTCCGGCAGTTCCTCGGGTTGGTAGGCTACTACAGGAGGTTTATCAAGGACTTCACCAAGAAGGCCGCACCATTGCAAGACCTGTTAGTGGGCCAATCCAAGAAAACCAAGGGTAAGAATACCCCATTTGATTGGAAAGATGGACTGGAAGGATCGTTCACTTGCTTAAAGTTGGCGCTGATGGGAGAAGAGGTACTGGCCTACCCTGAATATGACCAACTGTTTGTGCTGTATACGGATGCCAGCAATGTGGGACTGGGAGCCATGTAGTCCCAGGTCCAGAAAGGCAAGGAGAGGGTAATCGCTTACGTCAGCAGGAAACTTCGTCCCACTGTAAGGAACCCTGACAACTACAGTTCCTTTAAGCTGGAATTCCTCGCCATCGTTTGGGCAGTGACGGAGAGGTTCCAGCACTACCTGGCCTCAGCAAAATTCACCGTCTTCACGGATAATAATCCACTAACACATTTGGACACAGCAAAACTCGGTTCCTTGGAACAGCGGTGGATGGCCCGGCTGTCCAATTACGACTTTACCATCAAGTACCGGGCAGGGCACGAGAATGCGAATGCCGATGCATTGTCCTGGATGCCCAACTTGCCAGAAACGGGGGGAAGACCCGGAGGCACTTGAAGAGGTAGAGCTGCCCGCTTTCCATCGCCCCAAGGCCACCCAGTGTTCCCATCATGTGGAGAACAGGCGCAAGAACAAGCAGGACGCCACGCTGAATCCCCGGCCCCACCACGGATGGGCAGAGACCCAGGATGGTGACCCCGCGGTCCGTTGGGTGAAAGAGCTCCTGACGCAGGCAGGTTTGCATCTCGGCCCGGATGATCCGCAAGAGACACAACAGCTGTGGAAGGGGAGAGGTAAACTGTTTATTCATGATGGTAAGCTGTGCCGAAGAAGCATCGACCCACGCACTCATGAATTGGTATGGCAGATAGTGGTCCCAAGGCAAGATGCGCCAATGGTTCTGGGAGCGTACATCGATGGGGCAGGACACTTCAGATGGAGGAAGTTGGAGAGGCTACTCCGAGGGAGGTTCTACTGGATCGGCATGAAGAAAGCCATCGAGAAGTGGTGTCGAGAGTGTGGCCAATGTAGCCTACGCAGGAAGGACCGTGACAGCCAACGGGCTCCCTTGCAGCCTATCATCACCAATTGGCCGCTCGAACTGGTCGCGCTAGATCATGTGAAGCTAACACCTAGCCGGTCAGGCTATATCTACGCTCTTACCATCGTGGATCACTACTCTAGATTTCTGGTAATTGTGCCTGTCAAATATCTAACAGCCAGGACGGCCGCCAAAACCTTCCAGCAGTACTTCTGTAGACCACATGGGTACCCGGAGAAGGTACTGACCGATCAGGGGCCAGCATTTGAAGCGGAGGTGTTCCAGGAGTTCTGCAATCTGTACGGGTGTAAGAAGATCAGAACCACACCGTACCATCCACAAACCAACGGGATATGTGAGAAGATGAACCAAGTGGTAATCCACTTACTGAAGACCTTGCCTGTGGAGGAACGGAACTTGTGGCCAACAAAGTTGCCTGACTTGGTAGACATGTACAACCACATCCCAGTGAATTCCAGCAACTGCACTCCAGCGTACCTGATGCGAGGAAGATCTAGCAAGTTACCTCTTGATCTAGACATGGGGGTCCTAACCCCCGAAGATACCTCGCCAGATGCAGATTGGGATACAGAAAGGCAGCAAAGGTACCGCAAAATACAGGAATGCGTGGAAAGAAGTCTAGCCCAAGCCAGACAAAAACAAGAAAGGGACTACAACCAGCATGCTCCTGCGATTCCCTTGTCACCCGGTGAGCAAGTACTCAAACGGAAGAGGAGATTACGCAAGCTTGATGACCAATGGGAAGCAGAACCGTATACCATCCTGCCATCCGATTTTGACAATACGAAGGTCTGTCTCATCAGCAAAGATGGAGGGGAAACCTCAACAGTAATATCCAGAGACCACCTTAAAATATGCCCTGATAAGTTGAGAGAGAGGGAAACAGATCCAGGAACCTCTCCACCTGTAGAGGAGGAGAAGATGATACACATTGTTCTTGGTGATTTTCCCCAGTCTTGGACTCAAATAAATAAAGCCATCGTGGTACCTGTCTTAACGTTTCGTCAACTGAAACCGCCAGAACTAAATGTGGTGCCAGATCATCCGGACCCGCAATCACAGCAGACCCCACCCGAGGATGCCATGCCAATAGTTGAACCGACAAGTCCTCCCTCTGCTATCGGTGAATCTGCCATACCCACCATTAGTAGCAGCAGCCCTGAGAGCTCCAGCATGCCAGTGCTACCCAGACTCACTAGAAGTGTAGCTAGAAGACAGTGCACTACACCAGCGATAGCAAGCGCAGCGGGCCCTGTTAGGTCAATAGCAACCCCTGAACTGCGGAGGTCTACACGTAGCACCAAGAATCAAACTCCACTTCGCTACAAAACTTGGAAATATTAATGATAGCTGCTATTTGGTTGAAAATGTTTGTGTAAATATCTTTGTTACAGGTTTAAAAATGGACAATGGAGTAATGGACAGTGAATTGCTCCAAAGCTTTCAAAAGGGATCCCTTTGTTTACCCGGGATCCCTGCTGTTTCAAGGTTGCACCCACTGAACTGGGAGTCATGAACTGTGCATGACCAAGACTTTCGCAACGTTCAAGTGTCCTCACCTCCCATAAAGGGAAGCACTGTTATATTTACTTGTTCATAGCATTTCAAAAATGTATGTCTGTTACTAACATGTATTGTTGTTCTTCTTTTCCCAGTCCGGGAGTACTGGATTTAACGGGGGGGAGTGCAGCGCCCCAGAGTCTGGTCATTGCAGTAACGTTGCTCTTCCACCAGGGGGAGTGATGGTACGTCTGATTGCACTAAAAGAGTTCACCTTGCCAGGTATCACAGTCACACATTACACTTCACACTCCGGCCGCCAGGGGGAGCGAAAGGTCCTATTTACTAGGCCACTCCTCACACATGGGTAAAACTGGGGGTTGGATAGGAAGTTAGGGAGAAAGCAGCCTGGAAGAGTTCCAGGGAGGACCTGTCAGGTGTGGGATCCTGACAGCGGCCTAGCACAGACAGATCGTTATGGAGCCGTGCCTGCACCTCATTGCGGCGGCATCTTAAGAAAGGACACGAAGCGAAGTATATTGTGGAGAAGTGAGAAACGGGATCACAGCATAAAGGAGATAGAACCAGAAGGAGTCGTGCCTCAAGATCAGCAACATCCTTCTGAGGCGCACAGCCGGCGGCCGGAACACCGAGGAAGTAATCAGCTCTACGCATTACTTTGAACTACGGCAGGGCAGTTAGCTTTAGGTTGGCTGTCTCACCTTTACACCTAACGAAGACAACGGAGGCAATTGTGGTAGAGGGGCGTCTCTAGGGTTCCTATAAAATAACTCCAGGCCTACCCCGTCATACGGGTGCGTCCTATCCATATCATCTGGGGGACGGAGAGAAAGAATAGAAACATACACGACAGTTGTGAGGACTATCCCGTGGTGCTCAGCAGGGAGGTACTACAACACCCAGGCGCTAGTAGAAAGGCTACTGATTTCCACCTGCCAAGGGAACTCTGGATGTGCCTTCGGACCGGCCGGTCTCAGCTAGCCCTGTTAGCAGTGCTCTGGATTGCAGATGTCGAAGCCTTCAGTAAAAAGGTAAAGAGACTGCAACCCTGTGTCCTCGTCATTTACTGCGACCTACACCGTCACCTACATCTTTGATTGGGCGCCCCTTAGCAGGGCCACGGACCGGGTCAGGCCACCGTGACATTCCCAGAACTGAGAGACCCGGTACCGGGTACCCCGCTGCCCTGCGTTTGGGGGCCGCTCCACCAGCAGAGGACACCGCTACCTCTTTCCCTGAGCTAGGTGCTTGCCAATCCCCTTTCCTTGGCACTGTTGCAGATGCCTCCTGCCCTTCACCTGTCCTTGAACATTTTGATACAAAAGGAAAAAACTGACCAGCATACTCCAACTAGCGTGAATAGGTGCCAGCTAGCATAACAATTCTAAGAAAATATAAAGCTGCACTCTGGATTGTTTAGAATGGTACATCTTTATATTTTCTTAGAATTGTTATGTTAGCTGGCACCTATTTACAATAGTTGGGATGTGCTGGTCACTTATGCACTCCCATGCCCAATCTCATCAGATTCAGGTGGTTTTAGCTAGCTGGTTCCTTCCTGCCCCATATATTGTAGGCTTTTTAGTCCAAGATAGGTGTCTTATCAGGACAGGGACACAACTACACTATGTTCCAAATTATTATGCAAATGACATTTTTCTCTGATTTTCCTAAATGGTCGGTGCAAATGACAGTCAGTCTAATAAAAAGTCATCACCCAATAGAGTATACATCGAATTTTATTGAAGAAACCTCCCAATGATAACAGTATAATCTCTAAAAGGAATAAAAACTCAAAATGCACTGTTCCAAATTATTAGGCACAGTAGAATTTCTAGACATTTGATATGTTTTAAAGAACTGAAAATGCTCATTTGAAGAATTTGCATCATTAGGAGGACACATTCACTGAACAAAAAGCTATTTAGCTCCAAAACATCCTAACAGGCCAAGTTACATGTTAACATAGGACCCCGTCTTTGATATCATCCTCACAATTCTTGCATCCATTAAACTTGTAAGTTTTTGGAGAGTTTCTGCTTGTATTTCTTTGCATGAAGTCAGAATAGCCTCCCTGAGCTGCTGTTTTGATATGAACTGCCTCCCACCCTCATAGATCTTTTGCTTGATGATAATCCAAAGGTTCTCTATAGGGTTGAGGTCAGGGGAAGATGGTGGCCACACCATGAGTTTATCTCCTTTTATGCCCATAGCAGCCAATGACTCAGATGTATTCTTTGCAGCATGACAGCATGAGATAGTGCATTGTCATGCGTGAAGATGCTTCTGCTCCTGAAGGCACGTTTCTGCTTTTTATACCACTGAAGAAAGTTGTCAGTCAGAAACTCTATACACTTTGCAGAGGTCATTTTCACACCTTCAGGAACCTTAAAGGGCCCTACCAGCTGTTCTGGACCAAAACATGACTCCTCAACCTCCTTGCTGATGTCGCAGCCTTGTTGGGACATGGTGGCCATCCACCAACCATCCACTACTCCATCCATCTGGACCATCCAGGGTTGCTCGACACTCATCAGTAAACAAGACTGCTTGAAAAATAGTCTTCATGTATGTCTGGGCCCACTGCAACCATTTCTGCTTGTGATCACTGTTTAGGGGTGGCCGAATAGTAGGTTTATGCACCAAAGCAAGCCTTTGAAGGATCCTACACCTTGAGGTTTGAGGGACTCCAGAGGCACCAGCAACTTCAAATAACTTTTTGCTGCTTTTTAATGGTATTTTGGCAGCTGCTCTCTTAATTCAATGAATTTGGCTGGCAGAAACCTTCCTCAATATGCCTTTATCTGCATGAACTCTGTTTCAGTCATAAATCTCTTCATAGTATGATGATCACTCCTAAGTTTTCGTGAAATATCTAATGTTTTCAAACTTTGTCCAAGGCATTGCACTATTTAACACTTTTCAGCAGCAGAGAGATCCTTTTTATTTCCCATATTGCTTGAAACCTGTGGCCTGCTTAATAATGTGGAACATAATTTTTAAGTAGTTTCTTTTAATTAAAATCACCTGGAAAACTAATTATCACATGTATTTAAGATTGATTTCAGTGATCCATTGAGCCCTGAGACACAATACCATCCATGAGTTTATTTGAAAAACAAAACGATTAAATCTTTATGACACTTAAATCCAATTTGCATAATAATTTGGAACACAGTGTATAAGGTACGCATTGACGTTGCAGTTGGGCTCATACACATTGGCTAATTTATGTGCTGCTAAGTACCTTCGTTTTACTGTAAATTTTCCTATAGCAATATTGCATTTCCAATTTTCCAAAATTTCACATATACATAATGTAGCACTTAACAAATGTTCTATGGCAGTAATGCAGTTCCAATTTTCTAGATGCACCATCCTAAACAATCCAGAGTGCAGCTTTATACCTGCACATTTCGAAGCACTATTATCAGGCTCTGCCAAATCCTTGTCCCAGCTGTCCCTACCCCAGGCCCTAAGAGGAAAAAGAAAGTTCCCAGTCACCCACGCACAAGAACAAACACGAAACGGGCACATTCCCAGGCTGCTTGCCGTGGAAATGTTGCTGTCTAGGCTTGTGGACACAGAGGATTTCCGATGACTCATGGTGGCTTGGTACTCGGTCACCAGCTGCCTCTATTTCTCCCGGTATGGCATCCCCTCCTTGTACCAGCACATGTACAGGAACATCACTCATGCCCTACCAATGCAGTTACTGGAATGTTCCATTTAACGACCAACATGTGGTCAAGCCATTGTGGCCAGGGACACTAAATTTCCCTGACAGCAAACTGGGTGAACCTTGAGGAGGCAGGGGGCCGTGTCCGACTTTGGGATGGAACATGTGCTACCAATGCTGAGGATTGCTGGTCCTACTTTTATCAGGGTTTCCTCCACCTCTTAAGCCAATTTCAGCACCCCTGTTGCTCCTCCTCATCCTCCAGCTCCGATTTGTTATCTCATAGTAGATCATCCACATCAGCCGGAAGCTGAAGCTCTGCAGCACTGCCTCTGCGAAGTGGCAACAGTCTCTGCTGAAGCTAATTTGTCTAGGAGACAAACAGCACACCATTGCAGAGTTGTTGAATGGAATATCAGACCAGACAGATCTGTTTTTCTCGCCACTAAACTTCCAACCAGGCATGGCTGTAAACTTGTGGCAGCTGTGAAACTTGGCAAGCTCACACATGTACCATGCTTAGCCCACGTGTTCTACTTAGTTGTTCAGCAGTTTCTGAAAACCTACCCAGATTTGCCATAGCTACTTCTAAATGTACACCGCAAAAGGACCTATTTCTGCAAAGTCAGCTACAGCTGCCACTGCTCTGGCTGTGCTGCAGCAGTGCATGCAAGTGCCAGCTCACTGACTGATGTGCGATGTGACCTTGCACTGGAACACCTCACTGCACATGCTGGCAAGGCTTTGTGAGTAGAAAAGGCCAGTTGTTGAATACCAGCTCAAACACGCCCATCGTTATACTGGTCAGCCTCTGCACATAACATCTGAAGAGTTGGCATGGATCTCCGACATTTGTTTGGTTCTCCAAGACTTTGTGCACTCAGCAAAGATAGTGAGCGGCGATGGCGCCATAATCAGCACAACAATCCCACTTCTGTGCCTACTTTAACTGTCGCTGCTCACAATTAAAGATGAAGCTTTGCATGCAGACCAGGTGGAGATTGAAGAAGACAGGGAAATAATACTCAGCCCAGTTCACCGTGTTAGACCTATGCTACAAAGAGAATCTTGCATTTCTCCTTCCGGAGGTGGAGAGGCAGGGGTACACTGTCAAAGGTCTGGGCCAATTTCATGACACCCTCCCAACACCAGGCCCTGATGACTGGATATTTTTGACAAGGAGGGAAAATTTTTGAAAGATGGTCCTGGCCGACCAACCAGTGTACTCCCTAATCAACTATTGGGTCTCAAAGCTGGATACCTGGCATGAGCTTTTCCACTATGCCTTGGAGGGTTTGTGCTGTCCTACTGCTAGCATCTTGTCTGAGCTGGTTTTTAGTGCTACCGGGTGGGGTCATATCAGACAGGTGCTTTTGCCTGTCAACAGAACATGCTGATAAGCTCACTCTGATAAAAATGAGCAAAGCCTGGATTAGCTCATACTTTTCCACACCATCAGATGACAGCAGCACATAAAGTATTTTTAATCTTCAATATTTGAATGAGGCACTACAGTTTTTGTCTTCAAGGGTCTATGGATGACCCCGATTGTAATTTTTAGCAGGGTTTGCACTGTGTGCAGTGCTTTGATTAGTGTAGGAATACCATAACTACACTTCTCAATATTTAAATGAGGCCCTCCAGTTGTTGAATTCATAGGTCTATGGATGACCCTGCTTGAAAATTTTGTCTGACTTTGCACTGTGTACAGGGCTTTTATGAGTTTAGGAGTACCACAACTGTTGTCAATTCCGCTCTTGGGCTCCCTCCGGTGGTTGTAAGTAGCACTTTTGTGAATTCTGCTCTTGGGCTCCCTCCTGTGGTTTTGAGTGGTATAGCTGCTTCTTGGATTTAGCATTAGCAGCTGCTTCCACTGATCGTCTTTCTGGCTCGGCTATTTTAGTCTGGCCTTAGCCCTCAATCAATGCCAGTTGCCAATTGTTCCTGCTTGGAGCCACTGCTCTTTTGGATTTCCCTGACACTCTGTCCAGTTCAGCAAAGATAAGTCCTTGCTTGTCCTTTTGCAGTCCATTTGTTGTGGACTTTATTGTTCAGCACATTCTATGTTTTGCTCATTTGTCCAGCTTATCAATATGGATCTATTTAGCTAAGCTGGAAGCTCTGGGCTGCAGATTTTGCCCTCCACACCTTTAGTCAGGTGTGGGGATTTTTGCATATCTCTGCGGTGGACTTTTTCTAGTTTTTATTACTGACCGCACAGTGTTCTTTCCTTACTATGTATATAGCTAGAAGTGGCCTCCTTTGCTAAATCTTGTTTCATACTACGTATGTCATTTCTTTCTCCTCTCACATTCAATATTTGTGGGGGGCTATCCTATCCTTTGGGGATTTTCTCTGAGGCAAGATAGCTTTCCTGTTTCTACCTTTAGGGGTAGCTAGTTCTCCGGCTGTGACGAGGTGTCCAGGGAGTGACAGGAACATCCCACGGCTACTGCTAGTGTTGTGTTAAGATCAGGAACTGCGGTCTGTATAGTTACCACCTGCTCAGAGCTAGTCGCATGTTGCTCCTAAATTACCAGTCCATAACAGTACAACTGGCCAAAAATGAGTTGAATGCATCTCAAAAGAAGGAAAAGAAAAAGAGTTCTGAGCCATTTTTTTTTTCTTTAGTCTGTTTTGTCTTTTTCCTTCCTCTTAATCTCTGGGTGGATTTGGGCACGGACATGGATGTTCAGGGTCTGTTTTCTCGTGTGGATCAGCTTGCTGCAAGAGTTCAGAGTATCCAAGATTATGTTGTTCAGACTCCAGCCTTAGAGCCTAGAATTCCTACTCCAGATTTGTTTTACGGGGATAGATCTAAGTTTTTGAACTTTAAAAATAACTGCAAATTGTTTTTTGCTCTGAAACCCCGTTCCTCTGGTGACCCCACTCAGCAAGTTAAAATAGTAATTTCTCTGCTGCGTGGTGACCCTCAGGATTGGGCATTCTCCCTTGAGTCAGGGGATCCGGCATTGCTTAATGTAGATGCATTTTTTCAATCGCTCGGATAATTGTATGACGAACCTAACTCTGTGGATC
Source organism: Ranitomeya variabilis (assembly GCF_051348905.1). Classification (NCBI taxonomy): domain Eukaryota; kingdom Metazoa; phylum Chordata; class Amphibia; order Anura; family Dendrobatidae; genus Ranitomeya; species Ranitomeya variabilis. The sequence continues at coordinate 555,158,741 of NC_135233.1, forward strand.
ATGCGGAAAAAACCTTGTTGGCCCTGTGCCAGGGTCAGGAAGCGGCAGAATTATACTGCCAGAAATTTAGAAAATGGTCTGTGCTCACTAAATGGAATGAGGACGCTCTGGCAGCAATTTTTAGAAAGGGTCTTTCTGAAGCCCTTAAAGATGTTATGGTGGGGTTCCCCACGCCTGTTGGTCTGAGCGAATCTATGTCTCTAGCCATTCAGATCGATCGGCACCTGCGTGAGCACAAAGTGGTGCACCATATGGCAGCATCCTCTGAGCGGAGTCCTGAGCCTATGCAATGTGATAGGATTCTGACTAGAGCGGAACAGAGGGGATACAGACGTCAGAATGGGCTGTGTTTTTACTGTGGTGATTCAGCTCATACTATCTCTGATTGCTCTAAGCATATTAAGAGGGTCGCTAGATCTGTTACCATTAGTACTGTACAGCCTAAGTTTCTCCTGTCTGTGACCCTGATTTGCTCATTGTCATCTTTCTCTGTCATGGCATTTGTGGATTCAGGCGCTGCCCTGAACTTATTGGACTTAGAATTTGCCAGGCGCTGTGGTTTTTCTTTGCAGCCTTTGCAGAGCCCTATTCCTTTGAGGGGTATTGATGCTACACCGTTGGCCAAAAATAAACCTCAGTATTGGCCTCAGTTGACTATGTGCATGGCTCCAGCACATCAGGAAGATTGTCGTTTTCTGGTGTTGCATAATTTACATGATGTTGTTGTACTGGGTTTTCCATGGTTACAAGTACACAATCCAGTGTTGGATTGGAAATCGATGTCTGTGACTAGTTGGGGTTGTCAAGGGGTACATAGTGACGTTCCTTTAATGTCAATTTCCTCTTCCCCCTCTTCTGATGTTCCTGAATTTTTGTCAGATTTCCAGGATGTATTCGATGAGCCCAAGTCCAGTTCCCTTCCTCCACATAGGGACTGTGATTGTGTTATTGCCTTGATTCCAGGCTCTAAGTTCCCTAAGGGCCGACTTTTCAACCTGTCTGTGCCAGAACATACCGCTATGCGGAGCTATGTTAAGGAGTCCTTGGAGAAGGGGCATATTCAGCCGTCTTCATCACCATTGGGAGCGGGATTCTTTTTTGTTGCCAAGAAGGATGGCTCCTTGAGACCCTGTATTGATTATCGCCTTCTTAATAAGATCACGGTCAAATTCCAATAACCTTTACCTTTGCTTTCTGATTTGTTTGCTCGGATTAAGGGGGCTAGTTGGTTTACCAAGATTGACCTTCGAGGGGCATATAATCTTGTTCGTATTAAACAGGGTGACGAATGGAAAACTGCATTTAATACGCCCGAAGGCCATTTTGAATACCTGGTGATGCCTTTCGGGCTTTCAAATGCTCCTTCTGTATTTCAGTCCTTCATGCATGACATTTTCCGCAATTATCTTGATAAATTCTTGATTGTGTATTTGGATGATATTTTGATTTTTTCCAATGATTGGGAGTCTCATGTGAAGCATGTCAGGATGGTATTCCAGATCCTTCGTGATAATGCTCTATTTGTGAAGGGGTCTAAGTGCCTATTTGGAGTTCAGAAGGTCTCTTTTTTGGGGTTTATTTTTTCTCCTTCGTCTATAGAAATGGATCCTGTTAAGGTCCAAGCCATTCATGACTGGATTCAACCCACATCTGAGAAGAGCCTTCAGAAATTTTTGGGCTTTGCTAATTTTTATCGCCGTTTCATTGCCAACTTCTCTAGTGTGGTTAAGCCCCTGACCGATTTGACGAAGAAAGGCGCTGATGTTACAAATTGGTCCTCTGAGGCTGTTGAGGCCTTTCAGGAGCTTAAGCGCCGATTTACTTCTGCCCCTGTCTTGCGTCAGCTGGATGTGTCTCTTCCTTTTCAGGTTGAGGTTGACGCTTCTGAGATTGGGGCAGGGGCCGTTTTGTCACAGAGGAATTCTGATGGTTCCTTGATTAAACCATGTGCCTTCTTTTCCCGAAAGTTTTCGCCTGCGGAACGCAATTATGATGTCGGCAATCGGGAGTTGTTGGCTATGAAGTGGGCATTTGAGGAGTGGCGACATTGGCTTGAGGGGGCCAAGCACCGTATTGTGGTCTTGACCGATCATAAGAATCTGATTTACCTCGAGTCGGCCAAGCGGCTGAACCCTAGACAGGCTCGATGGTCCCTGTTTTTCTCCCGTTTCGATTTTGTGGTTTCATATCTTCTGGGATCTAAGAATGTTAAGGCGGATGCCCTCTCTAGGAGTTTTTTGCCTGATTCTCCTGGAGTTCTTGAGCCGGTTGGCATTCTTAGGGAAGGGGTGATTCTTTCTGCCATCTCCCCTGATTTACGGCGGGTGCTTCAGGAATTTCAGGCTGATAAACCTGACCGCTGTCCTGTGGGGAAGCTGTTTGTTCCTGATAGATGGACAAGTAAGGTAATTTCTGAGGTCCATTGTTCGGTGTTGGCCGGTCATCCTGGGATTTTTGGTACCAGAGATTTGGTGGCTAGGTCCTTTTGGTGGCCTTCCTTGTCGCGGGATGTGCGTTCTTTTGTGCAGTCCTGTGGGACTTGTGCCCGGGCTAAGCCTTGCTGTTCCCGCGCTAGTGGGTTGCTTTTGCCTTTGCCTGTCCCTGAGAGGCCCTGGACGCATATTTCCATGGATTTTATTTCGGATCTTCCTGTGTCCCAGAGGATGTCTGTTATCTGGGTGGTTTGTGACCGGTTCTCTAAAATGGTCCATTTGGTACCTTTGCCTAAATTGCCTTCCTCCTCTGATTTGGTTCCATTGTTTTTTCAGCATGTGGTTCGTTTGCATGGCATTCCGGAAAATATTGTGTCGGACAGAGGTTCCCAGTTTGTTTCCAGGTTTTGGCGGGCCTTTTGTTCTAGGATGGGCATTAATTTGTCTTTTTCTTCGGCGTTCCATCCTCAGACAAATGGCCAAACTGAGCGAACTAATCAAACCATGGAAACCTATTTGAGATGCTTTGTGTCTGCTGATCAGGATGATTGGGTGGCTTTCTTGCCGTTGGCCGAGTTTGCCCTTAATAATCGGGCCAGTTCGGCTACTTTGGTTTCGCCTTTTTTTTGTAATTTTGGTTTCCATCCTCGTTTTTCTTCAGGGCAGTTTGAGCCTTCTGATTGTCCTGGTGTAGATTCTGTGATGGACAGGTTACAGCAGATTTGGACTCATGTGGTAGACAATTTGACGTTGTCTCAGGAAAAGGCTCAGCGTTTTGCTAACCGCCGTCGGTGTGTTGGTCTTCGGCTTCGTGTGGGGGATTTAGTCTGGTTATCTTCTCGTCATGTTCCTATGAAGGTTTCTTCCCCTAAGTTCAAGCCTCGGTTTATTGGTCCTTATAAGATCTCTGAGATTATCAATCCAGTGTCTTTTCGTTTGGCCCTTCCAGCCTCTTTTGCCATCCACAATGTTTTCCATAGATCTTTGTTGCGGAGATATGTGGTGCCCGTTGTTCCCTCTGTTGATCCTCCTGCCCCGGTGTTGGTTGAGGGGGAGTTGGAATATGTGGTTGAGAAAATTTTGGATTCTCGTTTGTCAAGGCGGAGGCTTCAGTATCTTGTTAAGTGGAAGGGTTATGGCCAGGAGGATAATTCTTGGGTGGTTGCCTCCGATGTCCATGCTGCCGATTTGGTTCATGCTTTTCACTTGGCTCGTCCTGATCGGCCTGGGGGCTCTGGTGAGGGTTCGGTGACCCCTCCTCAAGGGGGGGTACTGTTGTGAATTCTGCTCTTGGGCTCCCTCCTGTGGTTTTGAGTGGTATAGCTGCTTCTTGGATTTAGCATTAGCAGCTGCTTCCACTGATTGTCTTTCTGGCTCGGCTATTTTAGTCTGGCCTTAGCCCTCAATCAATGCCAGTTGCCAATTGTTCCTGCTTGGAGCCACTGCTCTTTTGGATTTCCCTGACACTCTGTCCAGTTCAGCAAAGATAAGTGCTTGCTTGTCCTTTTGCAGTCCATTTGTTGTGGACTTTATTGTTCAGCACATTCTATGTTTTGCTCATTTGTCCAGCTTATCAATATGGATCTATTTAGCTGAGCTGGAAGCTCTGGGCTGCAGATTTTGCCCTCCACACCTTTAGTCAGGTGTGGGGATTTTTGCATATCTCTGCGGTGGACTTTTTCTAGTTTTTATTACTGACCGCACAGTGTTCTTTCCTTACTATGTATATAGCTAGAAGTGGCCTCCTTTGCTAAATCTTGTTTCATACTACGTATGTCATTTCCTTCTCCTCTCACAGTCAATATTTGTGGGGGGCTATCCTATCCTTTGGGGATTTTCTCTGAGGCAAGATAGCTTTCCTGTTTCTACCTTTAGGGGTAGCTAGTTCTCCGGCTGTGACGAGGTGTCCAGGGAGTGACAGGAACATCCCACGGCTACTGCTAGTGTTGTGTTAAGATCAGGAACTGCGGTCTGTATAGTTACCACCTGCTCAGAGCTAGTCTCATGTCGCTCCTAAATTACCAGTCCATAACACACAACTACACTTTGTTCACAATATTTGAATAAGGCACTACAGTTGGTGCATTCAAGCGTATATGGACAATTCGGCTTATAATTTTTAGCAGGCTTTGCATTATGTGCAGAGCTTTTATGAGTGTAGGAGTACCACAACTACACTTTGTTCACAATATTTGAATGAGGCACTACAGTTGCTTCCTTAAAGGGTGTGTTGATAACCCTGCTTGTAATTTTTCGCAGGCTTTGCACTTAGTGCATAGCATTTATGAGTTTAGGAGTAGGACTTCATGGCAATTTGAACAGAATGTGTACAAGGCCATCCTTTATGTCTACTACAGGATGTATCTGAGTCCCTCTTCTATCTAATTTTTGACAGTTCTTGCTTCCTTCATAAAATACACTAACATTTCCAATTTATTAATAAAAAATTTTTTTTTAATTTACTTAAGTTATTTTTTAACTCCTTTTTAAATTCTGCCTTATATACAAGTCATTATACAGGAAAGAAAGTTTCTTAACATTTTTCTTCCTTAAACTCCAATTTCTCTTTGATTTTTAATGTTTTATTGTCAGTCCTTAAAGTGGAGTAAAAGTGTGACACCATTGTTCTCAAGCAGTGACCTGGGAGTCATAGATGATTCCAGGGGTTTTCCCCATGCCGTTCTTCTTCCATTCAGCACTTTACCCATCAATTTCAACTTGTTCACTGCCCCCCCCAGACCTTCTTGTAGGGTCTGCCGGAAAAATGCACGGATTTCCCATTGACTTCTATTATACCTGTCACTCGAAACGAGCATCCGAGCATTAGGAATTGCTCGGTTCGAGTAACGAGCATTTTAGTGCTCACTCACCACTAATTACCATCTATTTGGTGAAATTGGTTGCTCATAAACCTGACCATAAGGGCTCATTCACATGTCCAATTTTCTCATACTAGTGCTATCTGTGGTTTTTAAGCTGTGCATCCAAATTTTTTTTCCCGCTTGAGTGGTCCGTGGAAAATATTGGAGACGTCCTATTTTGATTCAAGGGTAGGATCAAAATTGATTTTATATTTCCCTTTTGTTCATTCGGTTTGTATTTAGCTTATTGATAAAAATAAACTACCGGTACTATTAACATTTAACACTTCTATTTCTGAAAGCATTCTCACTATTCCTGCAACATTTTTTCCACATCTGCCTCAAACTTTTTCACAGTACTCGATACACCCACCGTAGATTCATCATATTTTTAAAAATATTTATGAATATTGTTATCATGCCCCAAAAGGTGAAAAAAATAGACACAATAAAAACACCAATATATCATTATGCAAAAATTGGCAAAGTGCAATTATCAAGCAAGATTTCTTTGGAATTACAGTCACACTTACCATGCCTTAAAGCAGTTGTCCAGTTATTTTCTAAAAGTCTGCAGTCACTCTATGTGACTGAAGACTTCTGAACCCTCACAGTGTGCACACCAGGATTCACCAATGTCGACAAGTATGTGACATGCATACATCCAGCCACTTTCTGACTAGACTTGCATGACCTCACTCAATTCACTTATAATGAGAAAGGCTGTGCACGTTTAGTAGGAATGTGGCTGGAAGTATGCATTTTGCCTCCAACACCGGAAAATCCTGACAGCGTGTGGTGTGCACGCTGTGAATATTCAGAAGTCTGCAGTCACATAAAGTGACTGCAGACGTTTGTCAGTAGACCGAACAACCCCTTTTAAAAAGGAGAAAGATTAATGATTGTACCATAATTTAATGGATTTTTGCCTCTTCCAATTTTTCAGCAGATATTAAATTTGTGGAACAACTACAAGCAGGTAAATCTCATGTGCACATGCCCTTACATTTTTATGCTCTTTGCTATAAATCAGATAAATAAAAAAATTAAAAAATATATATAAAAAATAATAATAAATAAAAAATAAAAAAATAAAAAATAATAATTCCATCACACATACACAACATGTAATCATGATTATACTTGTTTTATTTCATTATTGTGCAAAACTTAAAATATTTTCTCACATATATCATTATCCTTCCAGACTTTCTTCTACTAACATGTTACAGTAATTTTCCAGTTACATCCAAAAGTCGTCTAGACCGCAAACAATACTGAATGCTCATTCACAACTTGTTTTTCAGGTCAAGAGTGATTCAGATGCTTAAACTGCATTGATTCTAGGAGACATGACAACAATTGTCCTGACAACTGTTTATATAACATTGATAATCTGTAATTATATAATTGATTACACAAGGTACTTCTCAAAGGGTATGTGCACACGTCCGGATTTCTTGCAGAAATTTCCTGAAGAAAACCAGAAATTTTCTGCAAGAAATCCGCATTTTTTTTTTGCGTTTTTCTTCCGTTTTTTTCGCGTTTTTTTTAGCATTCTGCAAGCGTAATTAGCTTGCAGAATGCTAAAGTTTTCCAAGCGATCTGTAGCATCGCTTGGAAAACTGACTGACAAGTTGGTCACACTTGTCAAATATACTGTTTGACAAGTGTGACCAACTTTTTACTATAGATGCTGCTTATGCAGCATCTATAGTAAAAGATAGAATGTTTAAAAATAATAAAAAAAATAAAAAAATGGTTATACTCACCTGCAGACAGCTGATCTCCTCAGCGGCATCCGTTCCTATAGATGCCGGTGTGGTTCAGGACCTTCGATGACGTCGCGGCTTGTGATTGGTCGCGTGAGTCACATGAGCGGTCACGCGACCAATCACAAGACAGCGACGTCATCACAGGTCCTGAACCACACCATCTATAGGAACGGAAGAGAGAGCATGCACCGGAGAGGCGGGAACACTTCGGGGGCCATCAGAGGGTGAGTATATCACTATTTTTTATTTTAATTCTTTTTTTTTTACCAATTATATGGTGCCCAGTCCGTGGAGGAGAGTCTCCTCTCCTCCACCCTGGGTACCAGCCGCACATAATCTGCTTACTTCCCGCATGGTGTGCACAGCCCCGTGCGGGAAGTAAGCAGATCAATGCACTCCTAGGTGTGTGGAATCCCCGCAATTCCGCATTTTTAATGAAAATGTTGCTTTTTTTTCCGCGATGCACAAAAAATGCGGAATACCCTGTAAATAATAGGAGGCATATGTAAGCCTTTTTTTCGCGTTTTTTGAATGTGTGCACATGGCCAAAGAGCTAAGTTTAATCTTGGTACAAGCTTCAATCCGTATGCAAAGTGTGTTTTGTGCCCCAAAGGCGAAGCTTCAAGTGGCTTGTCAAAAGTGCAAGTTCTGGAAAAAAGCTCTCACCCTTCATACCATTGCTGTTTTCTGTGCACAGAGCCACAGAGGTAGTAGGTAGCCTGGGATGCCAAGTTCTGAAGGGGCAGAAGATTTTGCACTCTGTCACTTCTTATTGCAGCAAACTAGATGACTAAGGCTACTTTCACACTAGCGTTAACTGCAATACGTCGCAAATGCGTAGTTTTGCCGAAAATACGCATCCAGCAAAAGTTCTTGCTGGATACGTTTTTTCGTCATAGACTAACATTAGCAACGCATTTGCGACGCATTGCCAAACGTTGCGTCCGTTTTGCGACGCTTGGGCGTGTGGTAGCGGACCGTCGGGAGAAAAAAACGTTACATGTAACATGGAACTCCGCCCCCACCTCCCCGCACTTCCCCGCACCTCACAATGGGGCAGCGGATGCGTGGGAAAAATGCATCCGCTGCCCCCGTTGTGCGGCGGAGACCACGCTAGCGTCGGGAACGTCGGCCCGACGCACAGCGACGGGTTGTTCCCGACGCTAGTGTGAAAGTAGCCTAAGGCATCCAGAGGCTGCTTTGACATCTAGGTCAGTGCCACAGATTCCTGCTTAAACCACAGCAGTCAAAATGGTTCTGTCAGCAGCTGCTGCGCTCTGCAAAGGCAGTGACCAAGATAATGAAGCTCTCAGAATAATGAAGTGAGGATTGTCATATGCAGAGAGCAGCAGCCTATGACCATCTAATCTTGACTGCTGCGCTCTGCATATGACACCGTCCTCTCCCACAGCTCTATGCCTCTCTTTCATTTGCAATTTCGGTAGAGGAGAGACAGGGACCTGCTGGGGGAGCTGTTTTAAATAAAAAAAATGTCCCATATAAAAAAACAATAAAAAAACACATTAACATTATAAGAAATTTCAAGTTTTTACATACTTTTCTAGACCTAATTAAGGTTAGGAATAAGACAAGGATTATCAATAGTGCTAACATTAGGGTAATAAAATACTTACATAAAAAGACAAAAATGTAAGAAATATAACAATGTATAACTTGATTTTTAAAATTTTATGTCACGGGTTAAAGAGTAAAAAATATGTGCCCTACTTGGGCCGCTCCATCTGAGGCAGCAGGGGTCCTTCCGGTATCAGTTCCATCTTCACGTACTGGGTTTTGTCTAAAGGTACCTTCACACTCAGCAACTTTACAACGAGAACGACAACGATCCGTGACGTTGCAGCGTCCTGGTTAGCGATCTCATTCTGTTTGATACGCAGCAGCAATCTGGATCCCGCTGTGATATCGCTGGTCGGAGCTAGAAGTCCAGAACTTTATTTGGTCGTCAGGTCGGCGTGTATCGTCGTGTTTGACAGCAAAAGCAACGATGCCAGCAATGTTTTACACGGAGCTAACGACCGGTGAGAACGATAAGTGAGTCACCGTTACGTCACAGGATCGCTCCTGCATCGTTCTGGAACTGCTGTGTTTGACATCTCTACAGCGACCTAAACAGCGAAGCTGCAGCGATCGGCTCGTTGTCTATATCGCTGCAGCGTCGCTGACTGTGACGGTACCTTTAGACTTCCACCTCTGCACCTTCTATAGCTCCATAATTCCCAAAGCCTAAACCATCTTACTAAGTTTCCATATACCGAAATCTCTTTTCTTCAATCAATGGGAGTAATGCGGCAAAACTAAAACAAAATAAAAAAAAGTTCCTCGAACTGGGCCTTGGCAAGCTAGTTTATTTGAGAAATGTCCACGATGAGGTAGGATTTATGTACCGGGATCCTTGTATCACTGTTGGGAAATCTGAAAGCTGGTCGTCTTCCGTGAATTACAATAACTGCATTAGATGCCATCTATTGGCCAATACAAGGGTTGTCCACCACTATGACGTGAATATAAAGGGGGTGTTCACTACTTTGATAGCATTAACATGTCCTTGTGGTCCCACACCATGCAGTCCACCTAATCAACTGTTACCAGCTCTGGGAGTAGCCACTAAACAGTGGGAAAGAGCTGGAAATGGCTAGTTGGTGGCAGTGTAGGGTGTCGGACCCCACTGACCTGCAGCTGATCTGCAGATCCTGGGAACAACCACTAAGGCTACGTTCACATTAGCGTTGCGTCAGGCGCAGCCACGGCGACGCATGCGTCATGCGCCCCTATATTTAACATGGGGGGCGCATGGACATGCGTTGCACTTGCATTTTGTGACGCATGCATCTCTGTGGTGCATGCGTCAGGGCGCAGAGGATGCTGCATGATGCAGTTTTTTCTGCGCCAAAAACCATGCAAAAGTGGACGCATGCGTCACAAAACGCTGCGTTGTGCATGCGTTTACATTTGCGTTGTGCGTTGCTTCGCCGATGCTGCACCGCACAACGCAAATGTGAATGTAGCCTAAGCAATATGATGGACAGGTGTTGGTTGTAATAATTATAGGGAATAACTCAGGAGACTCTTTGCGTGGAACAAGACAACTACAGGACACAGTTTTATAAGTGGTAAAGTCTATATTATCACACGGTGATTCAAACAGGTGCAGAGAAAAACTCAAGTCCACAACACTTGGTGCAAATATCAAATGCAGCTCAGCAGTCTATAGGAAACTTCAGAGGAAAATGCAATCATGCAGAAAGTACACTCACTGGCCACTTTATTAGGTACACCTGTCCAACTTCTTGTTAACACTTAATTTCTAATCAGCCAATCACATGGCGGCAACTCAGTGCATTTAGGCATGTAGACATGGTCAAGACAATCTCCTGCAGTTCAAACCGAGCATCAGTATGGGGAAGAAAGGTGATTTGAGTGCCTTTGAACGTGGCATGGTTGTTGGTGCCAGAAGGGCTGGTCTGAGTATTTCAGAAACTGCTGATCTACTGGGATTTTCACGCACAACCATCTCTAGGGTTTACAGAGAATGGTCCGAAAAAGAAAAAAAATCCAGTGAGCGGCAGTTCTGTGGGCGGAAATGCCTTGTTGATGCCAGAGGTCAGAGGAGAATGGGCAGACTGGTTCGAGCTGATAGAAAGGCAACAGTGACTCAAATCGCCACCCGTTACAACCAAGGTAGGCCTAAGAGCATCTCTGAACGCACAGTGCGTCGAACTTTGAGGCAGATGGGCTACAGCAGCAGAAGACCACACCGGGTACCACTCCTTTCAGCTAAGAACAGGAAACTGAGGCTACAATTTGTACAAGCTCATCGAAATTGGACAGTAGAAGATTGGAAAAACGTTGCTTGGTCTGATGAGTCTCGATTTCTGCTGCGACATTCGGATGGTAGGGTCAGAATTTGGCGTAAACAACATGAAAGCATGGATCCATCCTGCCTTGTATGGAGCATCTTTGGGATGTGCAGCCGACAAATCTGCGGCAACTGTGTGATGCCATCATGTCAATATGGACCAAAATCTCTGAGGAATGCTTCCAGCACCTTGTTGAATCTATGCCACGAAGAATTGAGGCAGTTCTGAAGGCAAAAGGGGGTCCAACCCGTTACTAGCATGGTGTACCTAATAAAGTGGCCGGTGAGTGTATATGAAGCACAAATATTCTTGAGGATACTTGACACGAATAACTCCTTGCTTAGTCCAAAACACAGATAGATATGCTTATAAGGCAGTTCAAATAATATCTTAGCTCAACCAGGGAGGTCTGGGTAATAGTCTCAGGTTCTTGCAAAGCAGAAACAGCTTACATGTCCATCAAATGCAGATGGAAGTAAACACGAGCAGCAGATGAAGGAGGATTACTGGAACTGGTGTATGCAGCAGGAACTCAGAGCAGAGTAGCAGGATCACCACACAGGTTCACAGGAGCAGGTATATAGCCAGGGAGTCACCAGAGTCATGAGCTGGATGCAAGGCAGAATACTCTAGCACAGACTGAAGGCTGAGGTGAAGTTTTATAGCAGGAAGACACAGTGCACATGAGACCAAAGACGCCATCTTGGAAAAGGGCAGTAATGCACAAAAAGGTAATAAAAAATGTTCAGAGTCCTGACATTACTCCCTCTTTAGAAGCAGCCTCAGGACGATCCTGGAACTGGTTTCTCAGGGAATCTCTGATGAAAACGAGAAATCTTCTGTTGGGCATTGATGTTTTCCACAGGTTCCCAAGAATCTTCCTCAGGGGGATATCCCTGCCATCTTATCAGATATTGGAGCCGATTCCTGCGAATCCTGGAATCAACAATTTCCTCCACCACAAATTATTCTTGCCCATCAATCACCACAGGCTGCGGAGGTGGCACAACACGTCCCTGGAAGGTATTGGGAGATACAGGCTTTAGTAAAGATACATGAAAAACTGGGTGTACCTTCATAGTCCTAGGCAGCTTCAGCCGGCAGGCCACAGAGCTCACAATACCGTTGATCTTGAAAGGGCCAATGAATTTCTGTCCAAGTTTTTGTGAAAGAACGTTTAACTTCAGATTCTTAGTTGCTAACCACACGGAATCTCCTACCTTGAACATGGGTGCAGGTTTACGGAATCTATCAGCCGATCTCTTATAACATTCTTGAGCTGTGCTCAGGGATTCCTTCAGAACCTCCAGATTTTGTCTCATCACAGTCAGCCTTTCCTCCACTGCCGGAACCGGAGAATTAATTGGAGACCTAGGTAAAATACACGGATGATAGCCCAGATTGGCAAAGAAAGGTATAAATTTAGTGGAGGCGCTCTGAGAATTGTTATATGAAAATTTGGCTAACGGCAGCAACTCAAATCAATCATCCTGGAGATGGCTGACATAGCATCTTAGATATTGTTCCAGTGTCTGGTTCGTATGCTCAGTCTGACCATTTGTCTGGGGATGGTAAGAGGAAGAGAGACAGACATTAATATTGAGTGCAAGATTCTGGAAGGGGTTTTGCTCTGAAGTGAACTGCACTCCACGGTCAGAGATGATCTCATCCGGAACCCCGTGCAACCGAAAGACATTCTGTATAACCAAGTTCACTGTATCTTTAGCTGAGGGGAGGCCGGTGCACGGAACAAAATGAGCAGCTTTAGTCAGGCGATCAACTACCACCATGATTGTATTCATGCCCCCCGATGTAGGCAGCTCCATAATAAAGTCCATTGATATAGACCCCCAATGGCGGGACGGAACAGGTAATGGTTGTAGAAGACCCATAGGTGCCACATGAGGAGTCTTGTAATGAGCACATACCTCGCAAGAGAGAACATAGTCCTTGGCATCCTTCAGGCAAGTTGGCCACCAGAAGAATCGGCTCAGGAACTCTTGTGTCTTCTGTACCCCCCTGTGACCAGCCAACTTGGAGTCATGTACCAACTTAAGGATCTGCAGACGGACGACCTCAGGGACATAGATACGTCGATCTCTGAACCACATGCCACCCTTAAAGACAAGATTAATATCCACAAGTGGGTTGGCCAGAAATACATCACCGTCATAGGCCTCCCTGCACTCCTTCCACAAGTCCTGATCGTGGGATAACTCCGATGAAATTGGCATCAGATAGAATGGTCTTGGACGGGGTTCCAGGTACGGAATCCACAGCATGGATTCGGGATAAACCATCAGCCTTCCCATTACGAGAACCTGGATTGTACGAGATAACAAAGTTAAATTGATTTAAAAATAAGTTCCAACGAGCCTGACGAGGAGAAAGACATGTAGCGGATCTAAGGAACTCTAAATTGAGATGGTCAGTTAGCTCCTTGCAGATGATGCCTCCATTCTTTGAAAGCCGCAATAATAGCCAGCAATTCCTTGTCTTCCACATCGTAATTCTTCTCTGCTGAGGTTAGTCTACGGGAAAAGAAAGCACAAGGATGTAGCAGACCCTTCTCTCCAGTTCTTTGGGAGAGAATAGCCCCCAAAGCATTATCAGAAGCATCCACCTCCACAATGAAAGAAAGTGTTGGATCTGGGTGTATCAACAGCGGTGCTGATATGAAACAGATCTTAAGCCGATCAAAAGCTTCTTGAGCCTGTGATGACCACTTAAAGGGCTTTTCCTTCTTTGTCAAGGAAGTAATGGGACGGACAATATCATAAAAATTTCTAATGAAGCGTCTGTAGAAATTTGCAAAACCAATAAAATGTTGGACCTCCTTAACGTTCTTGGGTACCGGCCAGTCAAGGATAGCCTGAATCTTACCAGATTCCATGTTCAGCCGCTGGGGAGAGATGATATAACCTAAGAACTCTATCTCAGAATGATGGAACTCGCATTTCTCCAGCTTAATATACAGATGGTTCTCTTTCAGACGTCTTTAAACAGTTTTGACATGTTCTTCATGTTCCTGTAGAGAGTCAGAAAAGAAAGATGTTTTACCTGCAGGCTCTTTGGAAGGAAGGGAAAAGTTATAAATACGGTTATATGCAGCAAACTTCTCCTGTCTACGCTCAGTAAGGCGAATGTCAATGCGCACACAATGCTGTATAAATGTCTATAGCTCTTGTGGTGACTCAGAGCGAGCTAGTTCATCTTTTACAATACTAGACAGACCCCTTTTAAAAATAGGCAATTGTGCATAACTGTCCCAATTGGTATCTACCGCTAATCTCCTGAATTCAGTAGCATACTCAATAACAGAACGTTTTGCCTGACGTAAAGACAATAAAGCAGATTCAGCGGTTGCACGGCGATTAGGATCATCAAACATTAATGCCATAACGGCCAAGAAATCATCCAAGTTATTTAACCGTGGGTCACGAGACTCAATCATCAGATTCGCCCAGGCGAGCGCTCGTGCGGTCAGCAGCATTATTACACACAATGCTTTGGATCTATCATTAGGAAAACAGTCAGCATGCACATCAAAATATAGCATACATTGATTCACAAAGCCACAAAATTTGTCACGATCGCCATTAAATCTGAATGGGGGCAACTTAGGTGGGCTAGCTGGTGGCGATTGCCCAGAGGGAAAAGTCGCTTGTGCAGCTATTTGTGTGCTTATGTCCTGAAAAGCCCGTCCACACTGGGACTCTATGCCAGCAAGTTTGTTTTCTGTTGTGTATCCGCTTTTTGGGCTCCCCTGGTGGTTGCTGGTGGTACTGGTGACTTGTTTGCACTTTGCTGCTTCTGTTCACCTGCTTCCATCAGTGTTTGGGAGTTTCCTATTTAGCCTTGCTCTCCAGTCATTTCCTTGCCGGTCATCATTGTAACCAGAGCCTTCGGTTGCATGTTCCTGCTACTAGTCTGCTGATCAGCTAAGTGGACTTTGTCCTTTTGTTTTGTACCTTTTGTCCAGTTTGCAGTTTTTGTAATTCTCTGTAGCTGGAAGCTCTTGCGGGCTGAAATTGCCACTCCTGTGTCATGAGTTGACACAGGAGTCTTAAAGTAATTTCAGGATGGTTTTTGAAAGGGTTTTCAGTTGACCGTGAAGTCCTCTTTTGTATCCTTCTGCTATCTAGTAAGTGGACCTCTCTTTGCTAAATCTACTTTCATACTGTGTATGTCTTTTCCTCTTAATTCACCGTTATTACATGTGGGGGGCTGCTATCATCTTTTGGGGTATTTCCCTAGAGGTAAGCCAGGTCTGTTTCTTCCTCTACCAGGCGTAGTTAGTCCTCCGGCTGGCGTGTGGCATATAGGAAGCCGTAGGTATGCTCCCTGGCTACTGTTAGTTGTGTGGTAGATTTAGCTCACGGTCAACTCGAGTTTCCATCACCCGAGAGCTCGTTCGTTTCTTATATGTTTCTTACGTTCCCTTGCCATTGGGAACCATGACAGTATGACCGGCCTGTGTTAAACTTATTGGCAGAAGAAAGGAGAGAAAAAAGAAGTCTGTAAATTTTTTTTTTTTCCCCTTTTTCCTCTATGCTTGCTCCATAGTTGGATCAGTTGTATTTCAGCTTTAATTACAGCCTTTGCCTTTCTCTCCTTATAATCCTTGAATGGCTCTGAGCTCACCTGTTTAAAGATGGATCCTCAGAGTTTGGCTGCAGGTTTAAATAATCTTGCTACGAAGGTTCAAAATTTACAAGATTTTGTTATACATGCTCCTATTTCTGAACCTAAAATCCCTACACCAGAGGTGTTTTCTGGAGATAGATCTCGGTTTTTGAATTTCAAATATAATTGTAAATTATTCCTTTCTCTCAGACCTCACTCCTCAGGAGATCCTGTCCAGCAGGTTAAGATTGTAATCTCTTTGCTGCGAGGTGACCCTCAAAATTGGGCATTTTCATTGGCACCAGGGGATCCTGCGTTGCTCAATGTGGATGCGTTTTTCCTGGCTTTGGGGTTGCTTTATGAGGAACCTAATTTGGAGATTCAAGCTGAAAAAGCTTTGATAGCCCTATCTCAAGGGCAAGATGAAGCGGAGATATACTGCCAAAAATTTCGTAGGTGGTCTGTGCTTACTCAGTGGAATGAGTGCGCCTTAGCGGCAAATTTCAGAGAGGGCCTTTCTGATGCCGTTAAAGATGTTATGGTCGGGTTCCTTGCGCCTACAGGTCTGAATGAGTCCATGACAATGGCAATTCAGATTGATCGGCGTTTGCGGGAGCGCAAACCCGTGCACCATTTGGCGGTATCTTCTGAAGAGACGCCAGAGAAAATGCAATGTGACAGAGTTATGTCCAGAAGCGAGCGGCAGAATTATAGGCGTAAAAATGGGTTATGCTTCTATTGTGGTGATTCTGCTCATGTTATATCGGCATGCTCTAAGCGTACTAGGAAGGTTGACAAGTCCATTTCAATTGGCACTTTACAGTCCAAATTTATTTTGTCTGTAACCTTGATTTGTTCATTATCAGTTATTACCGTGGATGCCTATGTGGACTCTGGCGCCGCTCTGAGTCTTATGGACTGGTCCTTTGCCAGGCGCTGTGGGTTTGATTTAGAGCCTCTGGAAGTCCCTATACCTCTGAAGGGTATTGATTCTACACCTTTGGCTTGTAATAAACCACAGTTCTGGACGCAAGTGACTATGCGTATGACTCCAGACCATCAGGAGGTGATTCGCTTCCTTGTGTTGTACAATTTACATGATGTTTTGGTGCTTGGATTACCATGGTTACAGTCTCATAACCCAGTCCTTGACTGGAAGGCTATGTCTGTGTTAAGCTGGGGATGTCGGGGGGCTCATGGGGACACTCCTATGGTGTCCATTTCGTCATCTATTCCATCTGAGATTCCGGCATTTTTGTCTGATTATCGTGATATTTTTGAAGAGCCTAAGATTGGTTCACTCCCTCCTCACAGGGATTGTGATTGCGCCATAGATCTGATTCCTGGCAGTAAGTTTCCAAAGGGTCGTTTGTTTAACCTATCTGTACCTGAACATGCTGCTATGCACGAGTATATTAAGGAGTCCCTGGAAAAGGGACATATTCGTCCTTCTTCATCACCTTTAGGAGCCGATTTTTTCTTTGTCTCTAAAAAGGATGGCTCTCTGAGGCCTTGTATTGATTATCGTCTCCTGAATAAAATTACAGTCAAATATCAGTATCCGTTGCCTTTGCTGACTGATTTGTTTGCTCGCATAAGGGGGGCTAAGTGGTTCTCTAAGATTGATCTTCGTGGGGCGTATAATTTGGTGCGAATTAAGCAGGGGGATGAGTGGAAGACCGCATTTAATACGCCTGAGGGCCATTTTGAGTATTTGGTAATGCCTTTCGGCCTTTCTAATGCACCTTCTGTCTTTCAGTCCTTAATGCATGATATTTTCCGTGAATATTTGGATAAATTTATGATTGTGTACTTGGATGATATTTTGATTTTTTCTGATGACTGGGCGTCTCATGTTCAGCAGGTCAGGAGGGTTTTTCAAGTTTTGCGGGAGAATTCTTTGTGTGTAAAGGGTTCAAAGTGTGTTTTTGGGGTTCAAAAAATTTCATTTTTGGGGTATATTTTTTCCCCTTCTTCTATTGAGATGGACCCTGTCAAGGTTCGGGCTATTTACGACTGGACGCAGCCTACTTCTCTGAAGAGTCTCCAGAAATTCTTGGGCTTTGCTAATTTTTATCGTCGATTTATAGCTGGTTTTTCTGGCGTTGCTAAACCTCTGACGGATTTGACTAAAAAGGGTGCTGAGGTTGCCAATTGGTCCCCTGCTGCCGTGGAGGCCTTTCGGGAGCTTAAGCGCCGCTTTTTGTCTGCCCCTGTGTTGCGCCAGCCTGATGTTTCTCTTCCCTTTCAGGTTGAGGTCGATGCTTCCGAGATCGGAGCGGGGGCGGTTTTATCGCAGAAAAGTTCCGACTGCTCAGTGATGAGACCTTGTGCGTTCTTTTCGCGAAAATTTTCGGCCGCCGAGCGAAACTATGATGTTGGTAATCGGGAGCTTTTGGCCATGAAGTGGGCATTTGAGGAGTGGCGTCATTGGCTTGAGGGTGCCAGACATCAGGTGGTAGTTTTGACTGATCACAAGAATTTAATTTATTTGGAGTCTGCCAGGCGCCTGAATCCTAGACAGGCACGTTGGTCGTTGTTCTTTTCCCGGTTTAATTTTGTGGTCTCGTACTTACCGGGTTCTAGGAATGTGAAAGCAGATGCTCTTTCTAGGAGTTTTGAGCCTGACTCCCCTGGGAATTCTGAACCTGCTGGTGTTCTTAAGGATGGAGTGGTTTTGTCTGCTGTCTCTCCAGATTTGCGACGTGCTTTGCAAGAATTTCAGGCGGATAGACCTGATCGTTGTCCGTCTGGTAGACTGTTTGTTCCTGACGAGTGGACCACTAGAGTCATCTCGGAAGTTCATTCTTCTACTCTGGCAGGTCATCCGGGAATTTTTGGCACCAGAGATTTGGTGGCTAGATCCTTCTGGTGGCCTTCCCTGTCTCGAGATGTGCGTGTTTTTGTGCAGTCTTGCGATGTGTGTGCTCGGGCCAAGCCTTGTTGTTCTAGGGCTAGTGGGTTGTTGTTGCCCTTACCTATTCCGAAGAGGCCTTGGACGCACATCTCTATGGACTTTATCTCGGATCTCCCTGTTTCTCAGAAGATGTCTGTCATCTGGGTGGTGTGTGACCGTTTTTCTAAAATGGTTCATTTGGTGCCATTGCCTAAGTTGCCTTCCTCATCTGAGTTGGTCCCTCTGTTTTTTCAAAATGTGGTTCGCTTGCATGGTATTCCGGAAAACATCGTTTCTGACAGGGGTACCCAGTTCGTGTCTAGATTTTGGCGGGCAGTCTGTGCCAGGTTGGGCATTGATTTGTCCTTTTCGTCTGCATTCCATCCTCAGACCAATGGCCAGACGGAGCGAACTAATCAAACTTTGGAGACTTATTTGAGGTGTTTTGTGTCTGCGGATCAGGATGATTGGGTTGCCTTTCTGCCGTTGGCGGAGTTTGCTCTTAATAATCGGGCTAGTTCTGCCACTTTGGTTTCTCCTTTCTTTTGCAATTCAGGGTTTCATCCGCGTTTTTCATCTGGTCAGGTTGAATCTTCGGATTGTCCTGGAGTGGATGCGGTGGTGGATCGGTTGCATCGGATTTGGGGACAAGTGGTGGATAATTTGGAATTGTCCCAGGAGAGGACTCAGCAGTTTGCTAACCGTCGTCGTCGTGTTGGTCCCCACCTTCGCGTTGGGGACTTGGTGTGGTTGTCTTCCCGTTTTGTCCCTATGAGGGTTTCTTCTCCCAAATTTAAGCCTCGGTTCATCGGTCCTTATAGGATTTTGGAGATTCTTAACCCTGTTTCCTTTCGTTTGGACCTCCCGGCATCTTTCGCTATCCATAATGTGTTCCATCGGTCGTTGTTGCGGAGATATGAGGTACCGGTGGTTCCTTCTACTGAACCTCCTGCTCCTGTGCTGGTGGAGGGTGAATTGGAGTACGTCGTAGAGAAGATCTTGGACTCCCGTATTTCCAGACGGAGACTTCAATATCTGGTTAAATGGAAAGGCTATGGTCAGGAAGATAATTCTTGGGTAACTGCCTCTGATGTTCATGCCTCGGATTTGGTTCGTGCCTTTCATAGGGCTCATCCAGATCGCCCTGGCGGTTCTTGTGAGGGTTCGGTGCCCCCTCCTTAAGGGGAGGGTACTGTTGTGTATCCGCTTTTTGGGCTCCCCTGGTGGTTGCTGGTGGTACTGGTGACTTGTTTGCACTTTGCTGCTTCTGTTCACCTGCTTCCATCAGTGTTTGGGAGTTTCCTATTTAGTCTTGCTCTCCAGTCATTTCCTTGCCGGTCATCATTGTAACCAGAGCCTTCGGTTGCATGTTCCTGCTACTAGTCTGCTGATCAGCTAAGTGGACTTTGTCCTTTTGTTTTGTACCTTTTGTCCAGTTTGCAGTTTTTGTAATTCTCTGTAGCTGGAAGCTCTTGCGGGCTGAAATTGCCACTCCTGTGTCATGAGTTGACACAGGAGTCTTAAAGTAATTTCAGGATGGTTTTTGAAAGGGTTTTCAGTTGACCGTGAAGTCCTCTTTTGTATCCTTCTGCTATCTAGTAAGTGGACCTCTCTTTGCTAAATCTACTTTCATACTGTGTATGTCTTTTCCTCTTAATTCACCGTTATTACATGTGGGGGGCTGCTATCATCTTTTGGGGTATTTCCCTAGAGGTAAGCCAGGTCTGTTTCTTCCTCTACCAGGCGTAGTTAGTCCTCCGGCTGGCGCGTGGCATATAGGAAGCCGTAGGTATGCTCCCTGGCTACTGTTAGTTGTGTGGTAGATTTAGCTCACGGTCAACTCGAGTTTCCATCACCCGAGAGCTCGTTCATTTCTTATATGTTTCTTACGTTCCCTTGCCATTGGGAACCATGACAGTTTTCCTGGGCTGCCATGCGGGTGCTTAAGTCCTGCAAAGTCTGTCCAAACACTTGTTGATTGTGTTCAAAGCTTCCAAACTTCTTTTGCAGACCTTCCACATCTTTCTGCAGTGATCTAATTATGGAAAACACCTGCTTCATAGACTTTCTGCATGATTGCATTTTCCTCTGAAGTTTCCTATAGACTGCTGAGCTGCATTTGATATTTGCTCCAAGTGTTGCGGACTTGAGTTTCTCTCTGCACCTGTTTGAATCACCGTGTGATAATATAGACTTTACCACTTATAAAACTGTGTCCTGTAATAATTATAGGGAATAACTCAGGAGACTCTTTGCGTGAAACAAGACAACTACAGGACACAGTTTTATAAGTGGTAAAGTCTATATTATCACACGGTGATTCAAACAGGTGCAGAGAGAAACGCAAGTCCACAACACTTGGTGCAAATATCAAATGCAGCTCAGCAGTCTATAGGAAACTTCAGAGGAAAATGCAATCATGCAGAAAGTCTATGAAGCACAATTATTCTTGAGGATACTTGACACAAATAAGTCCTTGCTTAGTCCAAAACACAGATAGATATGCTTATAAGGCAGTTCAAATAATATCTTAGCTCAACCAGGGACATCTGGGTAATAGTCTCAGGTTCTTGCAAAGCAGAAACAGCTTACATGTCCAGCAAATGCAGATGGAAGTAAACACGAGCAGCAGATGGAGGATTACTGGAACTGGTGTATGCAACAGGAACTCAGAGCAGAGTAGCAGGATCACCACACAGGTTCACAGGAGCAGGTATATAGCCAGGGAGTCACCAGATGTCAGGAGCTGGATGCAAGGCAGAATACTCTAGCACAGACTGAAGGCTGGGGTGGAGTTTTATAGCAGGAATACACAGTGCACATGAGACCAAAGACGCCATCTTGGAACAGGGCAGTAATGCACAAAAAGGTAATAAAAACTGTTCAGAGTCCTGACAGTGGTCCACTCCATACACTGGTCACATCAGGCCACTGCCAGAGAAGGTAACATCTCATTGGTGGGGTAGCAGGTGTTGGCCCCCACCAACCTCAGCTTCAGATTGCCATGGTCAAGCTAGTTCCACCTTGTCTCAGTTATTATGGTTGATATATAAAATAATCCACTTTATAGATGGGAATCTGTCAGCAGGATTTTACACTCCTAAACTATTAACGTCCATCTAGCTATTACATAGACAAGTCCAGGAATACCTTTGTATGACCAGCCCATTCCTTCCTTACTAAGAAATCAGCATTTGATATTATATGCAGATGAGACTGAAGAACTATTTGCAGATCTGAATCCTCTGTCACTCCAGCTCTATTCCATAGTATTGTCATATAAGAAATCATTTGAGGGGTGTTTTGTATTTCAGCCATGATTAATAAATGATGGCAAATCACTATGATACAATAGTTCTTGTTTATTG